>NC_047663.1:105537115-106137115 GCF_011762505.2 Arvicanthis niloticus
ACTCAATCTACATACCGAGTTCTAGGCTAGTCAGGGCTACAAAGTGACAACATATTAAAAACGTGCCGAGCATGGTGGGGCACGCTTTTAATCCCAGCGCTAGGGAACTAGAGGCGTGCAGATCTCTGTGAATTGGGAGGGCAGTCTGGTCAACAAAGTGAGTTTCAGGACAGCCAGGGTTGTTAAACAGAGAATCCTGTCTTGAAAAATCAAGTAGTAACAATAACAATTAATAATAATACAGCAACAGCAAATCCACAGAAGATATAAAGATGTCTAAGAGACACATAGGAAATTATTCATTATTATCAACCACCAAGAAAATGCAAATTAAAACTATAGTACATAATAAATCAAATATGGTGGTTCGAGCCTGTATTCCAGCTCTTAGGAGGTTCAGACAGGAAAAGAAGTTCACTATCACCCCAGCCTGCACAGAGAGATCCAAAATGGATGTTATGGATGTACAAACAGACTGACAGATCGAAAGATACAGCATAGTGCCTGGAGCCAACATGGTTGCCATTCCCTATAATCTGAGCACATGGAAAGCTGAGGCAGGAAGAACAATCACCATAAATTTGAGGCAAGTCTGATTTATATTCCAAGTTCCAGATCAGGACTACATAGTGAGACCTATCTCCAAAAAACAAAAACAAGTAAATATGCATAGAATGTGTGTGCATGTAAAAAAAAAAGTAAAATAAAAAAGTGTTGGGCTAGTGAGACCATTCAGTGCACACATGTATACACACACACACACACACACACACACACAACTATAACAACAAAAACAACAAAACATTTTTTAAGAAAAGTGTCTTTCTTTTTATTAGGAATGTGAAGTGGTAAAACCTCCTTGGCAAACTCGTAGTTTCTTTTACCCTCACCATATCATAGCTTGTATCAACCAATAAGGGAAGGATCACAGCTGTCAAAAGTGACTGTCCACTCATTACAGTGGGCATCAGAGCCCTGCAGGCTGGTCTGAAGAATCTGCCTGGCTGATTTTGAAGCCATCCTCAAGATAAAATGCATGCACTACAGTAATTTCGGCTAAGCAGGAAGGAACCCAGGCACTGAGGACACCCATGAGTCACACGGCTGAGTTGTGAAGAACAAGCATCAATATGGGAAACCAACTCAATACACTGACCTCAGTCTGTGCATCTCCAAGCTTGATGGCAAAACAATTTCTGGAAATATTTGTGTTTTAAAAACATAAGTAGGATGCTAGAAAAGCCCATGGAATATATAACTGAAAGACTGGTAACCAGACTACCACAAAACACAAAACAGACTTATCTGTCACTGAAGAAGGAAGGGGAACCTGTAACACCCAGAAGGGATATGACACACACACCAGGCCGTGTATTCAATAGGAGAGGAGCTCTCATAGTCACCCCTTCGTGTTTTGTATACACAAGCACACAGAAAGACAAAACCTGCTTGAATTCAGGAATTGACAAGATTTTGACACCCTTGAGCCCGAGAATCATGTTTGTTTTTTACTTGTGTTTGTGTGGGGGTGTTATGTTTTGTTTTGTTCCAGGATGGCCTTGAACTAGCCAAGGAGGAAGAGCTAAACTTTTGATTTCCTCGTCTCTGCACCATGTGAGTGCCTGGAGGCAATGGAGGCCAACAGAGGGCATTAGAACCTCTGGGACTACAATTACAGACAGTTTTGCATTGCCATAGGGATGCTGGGAATTGGACCCAGGTCTTCTGGAATGTCAGGCAGTGCTCTTACCTGCTACCGAATCTTTCCAGTACCCACAGCTGGTCATAACATAGATCTTGCTTCACAAATGCTAACCTCTTGAGTAGCTTCAAGAGTCAGAGCCTGGGGTCAGAGTGGCCCAGTTCTCTGGGGATAAAACTGACTCCATGATTGGGTGGTTACAGTTAGAGCATAGAAAACCTTTATTTCTTTACCAACTGGCAAAGACTGTGAGATTTAGATGTATTTACTTAATAACTAAGCAGTGTTTTTCATTACTTAACTCTGGCTGGTTTCAGACTCAGAGATCTGCCTGTTTCTGTTCCATGTGCTAGGACTGAAGGTGGTGCTAGCACACCCAGCTTTGAGAAGCTTTTAAAGAACAATTTCTGAATTCAGAAACAGTGATGGACTGGGATGGTCTTAGCCACCTTTTGCCTGGTCCAGAAGTCACTGGAAATCTTAATCCTGGAGCAGACCAAGCTTGGTCCTCTATTTTCTCCCAACATAGAACATTAGTGCCCTGATGTCAATGGAAACAGAAAAGCCTCCCCATCACCCACATTTCTGCATCTCCTGCTGCTTCCTATATGACTCTATGAGCTGTTCCTACTGCTTGTCTTAGTGGACAAGCCTGGAAACTGGGGGAATATAATGAGGAATCTCAGGTAGCTATTCCCTTGAGGTTCGTGGCTTGCTACAACAATACAGCGTTATCTCAAGCTAGGGGCCTATGCCTTGAACACCAAAATGAGACCAGAACTATGAACTAAAACCTAACACATGTGTAAGGAGCCTACACCCATACACATCAGTGACTCTAGAGCTAGTCTGCCTGTGCCAACCACTTTTCAGAATCCAATTAAACAAAGTGCCCAAGTTTTACATTTTTGCAATCATTTGCTCATATGCTTTGGCCCGTCACAACACATTACCTTATTGTCAAGGTCAAAGAGGTAAGAGTCCTCTTCCCGAACATCCGCTTCCGAGTCCGAAATCAGCTCCCCTACATATCTGCAGTGAGAAAAGGGAAGACCCATCTCACGTCTGCGCCCTCAGACCAGGAACTATGCCACGGAAGGATGCAGACACAGGACACTCTGGAAAAGTTCGATGGGCTAGGACCTGGATCTGGCCCCCATGTGTCTGCAGTGCAAGGTGAGGACCAAGGATGGCTTACCAAGATACTAGTATTAGAATTCAAAAGCTAACACTTTTAGTGAATAACTGAGGTAGAAAGTCTGAACACAGCCCTAGAGCTAGCACCAAGAGCCCGGCTGGTGTAACTAACACCTCCACTGCCTGTACCCACTTCTGCCTTCTGCATGACAGTGAAACATGCTCCCAGGGGCATCCCAGAAATGAAAAACAAAACAAACTAACAAAAACACAATCAACAGAGCTATAGGACTCTAGGGACCCACTTACTCGCAGACAAAGGTACCCAGTGGAATATCCTGGAGGGACCGCACACCCCAGCCCATGTCCTGTGTCCGATAAAGCTGCAACCTTGCCCTGGAAAACAAGTAGAGGGTAGGTGGACATGTACCTGATGGTCCGCAAACCAACTGTATCCATTCTGAAGTGAGTAAGATGAGCAGAAAGAAAAATGGTGCAGGTTCCAAATCAAGGAAGAATTAGACTCTGTAGGTGACTGAAAACAGTTCCAGTCACCTTACAAACCCAGCACCATACAGAAAGGAAGCTGAGAACCTAGGATTCAGACTGTCAAAGCATAAAGTACAGCAGCCCTTGGTTTCCTCAACTTGTGGTCTAACCCACAAGGTAGCAGTGAAGACTAAAGGTATTCACCTCATAGAAGTGTTTCCACTGGAAGTAGACTACTGCCATTCTATTATTAGGGAGTATGCCAGCAACGAGCAGCCAGGCAGGCTCCTATTGGCTGGGCAGGTTCTAGGTAGACCAAGCTTAAGTAATTCACCCTCTCTTCAAAGCATTCTCAGATAATGCCCATCCTATTGGCATTTGTCCCCATTTGTAAATATGGGGACACAAGTACAAAAGTGTGTGCACTCTGCCCTTGGTGCACTATCAACAGACCATATTTACCAATGTTTAAAACTTGATCTGGCTATGACACAGGAGGCACAGGAAAAGGCACACGACAAAGAGAGGGGGCTCAAGAACCAGAAAGGAACACAACAGTCTGAGAAAAGCCAACCAACATCACCATTCTCAATGTTGGCTGGCTTTTCTAACAATAAAACCAAATGAAACAAGCCCACTCATACCTAAGCCCATCAAACTTGGCTGGTTGTTTACAAACACATTCCTTCTCCCAGACATTGGCTCCACCCACAGATATACATGCCTCTGGCCAGCGTGGCCTAAGGCATCTACACCCCTCACCTGAGACCATTTTGCACCACACGATTTCGGCAGTTCCTCCAGCATGAGCAGGCATGATTGCACTCGAAGATCAAGGGTGGTTCTGCCATGTTGAACTCAGGCAGAAGTCGGCCATCCTATTAACAGATGGCCACAAGGGCCAGCAGATGTTAACCAGCATTCCCAGTCTGGCTTCAGATATACACAAACAAAGGCTTATGGATAGAAATAACAGGGTTAGGCTCCACATCTGTGGTTTGAGTGGAAATTTCACGAGGTATGATGCAGGTTTGAGGGCCTCTTGGAGAAATCTCTCCTGGTTCCTGCCTGGTTAGTACTGTTCTAATTCTCCTGCTCTGCCCTGCCTCAAGACCATGCACCTCTTCTCTCTGTATACTTTGCCCCTGAGCTGCAGCCTGGGCCCCAAGGCTCTGTCTTGGTGCCTCCTCCCACTAGCACTGTCATTACTTGTAATGCCATGACCCTGACCTCAGGCCACTGTGTCTAGTGATACTGGTCGTCCAAGCTTGGCCGTCCAGACTTAGTCCCTGGCCTGCTCTTTCTATTAATCATCTCTTTGGACAAATGTATGTGGTAAACACATGGCAGGGCTCACCAAACAAAACAACAAAGACATTTCCTCCTATGCCTATGCCAGGACAGCCACTGTACCATCCAGGTAGTGACAAAAAGACATGGGTTTCAACCCTAGGATTCTGGGAACCCATACCATAGCCCCATAATCTGCTTAAAATCACCCCTTAATTTCAGTTTACCAGCTCACCTCCAATTGTCCCAATGTCACTAGGACATCTGAGAATCAGAAAACATGCTCACAGACTTACTTTCACAGAACTCAGCACATCAGCACATGTGCTTCCTCACCTTATCATACCAGCATCGCATGCTCAGCTGGCCACACATGCAGGTGCTAGAGGAGCAGTCATCTACACACACGCAGTACTGAAAACAAGAGTGCACCACATGTCAGACAGGCATCATATTCCTGCTACCTAGCCCTGCCCTTGCAACTGCCACCAAATGCTCGGGAAAATCTCAATTGCCTTTAATCTGCTATAGTCTCTCTTAGGATCAGGGTAGAAAGGCTTGGGACACCCTGAGGAAAATGCACCATGTTGGCAGGGAGCAAGCAGAAGTTTAAACAAGAGTAGTCTGCAGAAGGCTAAAAAGCCTGTTGTACTCCAGACAGGACACCTGTCACGAAAGATGAGAATACAGAGTCTCACAACCAAACTAACGCTTATACAGCTTACTCTGTGAGAATCAGGAGACTCCCCAAGTACAACCATAAGTAAGGAATAGCCTTTCAAATGAAAAAGTCAGAGGTGGGAAAGCTGTGTGCCGGGCTATGGCTGCTGGGGCTGGGGAGCATGCAGTGCCTACTTCTTAGACCAGCATGGACTCTCTTGATCATGACTTAAGAGCCAGGTAATACTGAGGCTCCGAGAAACCACTGATCAGGGACACTTAGGGTCTTCAATAGGCTTTCAAAGTCTGCTAGGAAAACTAGGGTACTGCCTAACAGAGAACTTGAGATTTTTATCTTTCTTCCACCTCTTTCCTTTAAGACAAGTACAGAGAGAACAGGATCTCCTGGGAAACTTCCACAGGCCTTCTTCCAGAATGGTGTTAAGTCCCAGGACCCAGTTCAAGGGACTTGCCACCCCTTATTCCCACCAACCTGCAAATGAGTAATGTTCCTGTCAATGTTCATGGGGGACGTCACACAGTTCTGGGAGACGTACTTATAGTTGGTGGGACATAACTCGCTATCCACAGCATTGACACAGGGAATGGGAATGCGCTCATACCCTCGGGCAATGTCTCTGCACAGAAAAAGGGAGATGTTACTTGTGTTTCAGATTCTGCCCCATGAGAGACAGACACATCTGCCAACCAGTACCCACACTAGACTTAGAGCCTGGGGGGTAGGGCTTCACAAGTGTTTGCTCCAATCTCTTCTAGCCAACCTGTCAATGGTTTGCTAGAATCTTCTCAGTCTTAGAACCTTCTCACCTGCTCACCGTCTTCTCAACAGCAACAGGCTTGTCAGGAGCTGAGTCCTGAAGTGCTTTGCTCATCTGCAGTGCACTCCACACCTGGGAGTTGAGGCTTGCACACTGTAAGGGAGTCTCTCCTTCCTTGTTTTTCAGAGTAACATCTGAATCCCGAGAAAGAAAGAGGCTAAAAGGGAAAATGTAAGCCAACAAAACATCCAGGTCTGAATTTAGAAGAGACGCGGTTAGGACACATGAATGACTAGTTATCTGTCATGCAGCACCAACTTCGAGCTCAGTGACTCTAGCACAAGCATGACTTGCCAGGAGCACAGCTGCTTCCACCCAATACTTATAATTAATGAGGCATCAGTCTTCTCACATGAACATGTGTGTAGGAGCTAAGAATGTTTAGTTAATTTTCTTAGACTTTGTTTTTTAATTTGTCCTTAAGGATAAAGGAAGTGGTATGGAGAACAGGTGTTTGGGGTAGGCAGAAGGGCAACCCAGCATGTCTGCCTGATGAAGGAAGAAGAGCTGCCATACCTGTGCTAGAGAGTTGCAAGTACCACAAAGCCACTTCATTCCCCTTTCCAGGTAAAGGGGAGGACCCACCTGCTCATCAGAGCAGTCACTGCCCTCCTTTTCCTCCCAAAGGAACATATCAGACATGCTACACCATGGACACCATTGCCAGAATGTAAATCCTGCTTAAAAGCGCCCTAAACAACCACCATTTCCACCCACGAGGGAGAACCAATAGTACCCAGTTCCTCCTGGAACTGTCCCCACATTGTTAGGTCTGAGACTTTTCAACTAAACCTGTGGGTGGTTTTGTTTGTTTCTGTCTTCTTGGACAACTATGAGCCCAAAGGGCCCATAGCTGGTATGAGATATCAATTGGGAAATGTACTTCTCCACCTACAGTGCATCAGCTCTAGGTAGAGTGTGGACACAGCCATTTAGCAGCTACTCTAGGTAGCCTGGCAGCAAGAGCTATGCTGGCATAGGGCCGCACTCACACAACACAGTCGTAGCGATTCTCCCTGGCTGCGATGTGCAGAGGTGAGTCTCCATGGATATTCACAGCATGCAGGTCACACTTGGCAGCCAGAAGTATTTCAGCTATGTCCACACAGCCTGAAAATGCTGCCCAGTGCAGACAAATGTTCTCCTCCTGCAGAGATAACATGAGAGCACAGTGAGGATGGTTTCTGGCTCGAACACACTGCTAGGACCAGAAAAGGACAGTTTTGGGACTTGAGCACAGCTGGTTATTCCTAGCACAGGCTACAGTGGAGAAGGGATCTGTAGTTTCACCAAACAGATAACAAAAATCTCATCTAAACTGCAGCATTTACCTGTTTTTTTGTTTTTGTTTTTTTGTTTTTTTTCACTTTAAAAGTAATACAGGTTTGGAGAGATGGATCAATAGTAAAGACCACATGTTTCTCTTGCAGAGGGTAAGGAGACCCGAGTTTGGTTCCCAGCACCCACACACCACCTATAGCTTACAATCACCTATTAACTCCAGAGGATTCAACACACACATCTTAAAAAATTTAGGGGAAAAAAAGGTAATATAATCACATAGAGATTATTTCGAAAATAGAGTAATAAACACTTATGCCACCTTGAATAGGATAATTATTAAAATAACAAGTAGTAGACTTTTCTTTTTATTAGATTTAAAAGTAGAAGCACTTAATGAGACCTAAGTTTGACCTCCAAAACTCATGCGAAAGTGAAAAAGAAATCTGAGAAAATATTGACAGATGATGACATCTGGGGAAGAGTCACTTTCCTTAAGGATATGGGCAGTGATGGTTCACAACTGGATTTGGTAGTTATTTAAGGCAAAATAACAGAACATTAAGTTGGACAGGAGTGAAGAGGTAGGAAGTGGATCTGAGGAGGGTAGGTGGTCAATATAATCAAACACAGTTTATGAAATTCTCAATAAAATATTAAGTATTTTTAAAAAGCTGAAGAAATGACTCAGTGGCTAAGAGAGCTTGTTGCTCTACCATGAGGACTAGAGTCTGGCCCCTAGCACCCACACAAAAAGCAAGGTGTCCTAACTCTGTGGGATGTATCATCTTCTGGACTCTGAGTGTGCACACACATATGGACAGACACACTCACTCATGCTTTAAATCTCATCAAGCAGCAATACTTCCTATAGTCTCCTGTCAGAACACAATGACAACAAACCCCTGTAGGCCTCTGCCTATCTCTGCTCACCATCCCTCTGAGGGCTCACCGTAACTGAGCCTGCAACTGCAGCCTACACATTACAAAGCTTAGAGCTTTTCCTTTCCACCGAATGTCCAGCCCACTCCACAATTAATAACTCTCTTAATTTACTGAATGCTGTTTTTTCTCTGGAATGTAATACTCATGATTATTCTTTTCCACTCCTTCTTGTCCTCTTTTTCTCTTTCCTGTGGATTCTCTCTCAGGTTTAAACCTTCGGAGATAGGATTTCTGGTTATACATATAAAAGGTTGGCTTCCTTCTCCTCAGGAATGCAGCCATAGACAAAAGTCTAGCCTGACCACCCCTTAGTTTCCGGGGATTCCTTGCAGAGAAAGCCATCCCAGACCCCATAGTATCAGATCTGCCTTCTCTGTCAAGTGGGCAATGCCAAGCTACATCCCAGGGACCCATTCTGCAGGCCTGCAGAGGGTCACATTCATCTTTAATACTCTGGTGCTCTCCGACAATTGGACAGTCTCCCTTCCAGTGTCCACATGATAAGATGGAGTCAGGGCTTTTCAACTCAATGAACACTTGAAAACATAAAAACAGAACGAAGACAGAGTGTATTGTCTACCAGCCTCACTCACAAACTGCCCCAAGCACAGGCTTTATCATTTCATTTATTTCTAAAACAAACACTAAAAGCAAACTGCTTTAAGTCAACATAAGTACTCTGTCAAAAACCTTAGCTATTTTGAGTTCTTTTCTGGTTGGCATCCTCAGTGATTTTCAGCCCTCTGATTGTACATGGTTACATCCCCACACATCTCAGAGGAGCTTGAGTAAAGTCCTGACTTCTCAGGGTCATTTTTCTTATCAGAATGAGTGTGGCATAAACCCACTGACCAGAAAGAACTATACACCAAGCACAAACATTGCCAAATATGAGGCAGGATAGAGTCCATTCTGACATGAAAACAGCATGAGTAGCAGGAGGAAGCAGAGACAGGGATCGGACGTTCAGTTGGGAAGGAGCAGCTACCCAAGGTATGGCGGACAGTCTTCCCAGAAGTAAGTCTGCTCAAACAGAGCAGTGACACATGACCAATGCTCAAGACGCACTCTCCTCACGGGCAATGTAGAGAAAAATAGCCTCAAGTTTGAGGTGGAAGATGGAAAGAAACAAGACTTTTCTGCTACTGAGGCCTCCACAAGGATGTACTAGGCTAGACCTGGTCTCCTGTCTATGAGGAGATCATGAGCTCTATGAAAAAAGAATGGCTTTCTCCACTTCAGCACTGGCAAATGCTCACTTGAAAAGGAAGATAAGGAGGAAGAGGAGACAGGAGAAGGGAGAGGTGAAGGGCAAGGGGCAGGGGCAGGGGCAGCGGCGGCGGCAGCAGTGGATTATGATGCCTTAATCCCAGTCCTCAGGAGGCAGAAGCAGGCAGATTTCTGTAAGTTTGAGACCAGTGTAGTCTATAAAGCAAGTTCCAGGACAGCCAGGTCTGGTCTGTTACATTGTTTGTTTGTTTGTTTGTTTTGAGAAGGGTTTCATTCTACCCCAGAGTAGCCTGGCTAAATCCATAATAATTCACCTGCTTCAGTCTCTCAAGTGCTGGGATTAAAAAGCATGAGCCATCATGTCCAGCTAAGCAACGGTCTTAAATAGAATATAGAAAGCAGGCTCCGCACATATACACAAAAACAAAGACTATTCTAATGTTTCCACTTTTCCAGGCCAGCCAAAGCCACTCAGTGAGCTCCTATGTTAAGGAGAAGGGGGAAACAGCAGCAGCAGCAGCAGCAGCAGCAGCAACAACAACAAACAACTGCTACCCAATGAAGCACGAGCTAAAGATCTGAACACATCCTTGACAAAAAGCTATAAAACAGGAAAAAGCCCTCAAAATGATGTTAACAGCAAACAGCCAATACATGAATAGACAGTAAATGATGATTACAACAACCAGAAGCCAGAAACAGTACGCACTCTAAGACAAAGTGGTGGCTCCTCGAGTTAAGTTTCCACTTCCAGGATTCATTTAGGAGAAGTCCAGGCACAAATATTTGCAGCTCATAACAGCCATGTGTCCACCAAAAGAGGGTCAATAAATGGTCAATAAATAGACATTTCAGGCAACAAGAAAAAACTACCAACGGAGTGCACAATAAATCCAGGAGAGTCACTCCTACTGAGAATTAGCCACCATTTTGACAAAACCATGGCAAATAATAAGATGCAGGAAGAAGGCCAAATGCGAAGAGCTCACTGTGCACTTTCAATTCACTTTAGTCTGCAGCTACATGTCAACAAAGCAGCTAAGTACAGTATCATACTGGGTAAGTAACAAACTTAAGGGCTAAGTGTGGTGGCAGATGCACTGATCCCAACACTCAGGAGGCAGAGGCACACAGATCTCTGTGAAGTTGAGGCCAGCTTTTCTATATAGTGAGTTTCAGGCCAGCCAGAGCTACATAATAAGACCCTGACACCAATAAACATACTAACAAAACCAACACAAAAGCCAAACCTGACAGCTACCTAATCCTTCCATATTGTAGGAATAGCCACCAATACAAGTCTGACAGCCTAAGCTTGATTCCCCAGGACTCATGTAAAGGTAGAAAAAAGGGACTGACTCCTGAAAATTGTCCTCTGACCTCCATATAGCTGTTACATGTGCAACCTCTACCCCTCAATACATAAGTTAAAAAAGAAAAGAAAATGATAAAACTTTAAAACCTCAGCATCAGCCGGGCAGTGGTAGTACACACCTTAATCCCAACACTCAAGAGGCAGGCGCAGGCAGATCTCTGTGAGTTCGAGGCCAGCCCGGACTACAAAGCTAGTTCTAAGACAGCCAGGGCTACACAGAGAAACCCTGTCTCAACAAAAAAAAAAAAAAAGAAAAGAAAACTCGGCAGCACCCTAAAATAAAGCCAGATGGCCTGTGAAGAATACTTGATTATGGAAGGCTGGAAGAACTACCACACCCTACTCATGTATCTGGACCAAACACTGCTCTTAAACACAATGCATGGAAGTGTCAGGACCCTTTCATGCTGTACTGGACCTTGTTAACATTGCTTTTTTAGTTTTTACCCAACTTTTTTACCCAATTTGCTTAGAATGGACTAGGATGGCCTTTAAGGGATTCTGTCCCCTCTCTGTAACCAAGTTTCATTATATAACTCTTGAGTAAGTTGCAGATTTGGAAAAGCATCTGGAAGAACAATAAAAATAGCAGTTAAAAGAGTTTGAATGAGGGCACAGTGCATGGGTGGGAAAAGGCGTTCTTGGAAGCCATAAGGTTGCTAAATGAGACTCTCAGGCCAGAAGCAGACTCCAATCCTAGGAGTTGCTGGCTGGCGAGGCTAGGCCACGGTCCACAGACATCAAGGCTATTTCTACCGCTGTTGGTTGCACACCAGAACCAGCTGAGTTTTTATCATCAACTTGATATAAGCTAGAATAACCTAGGAAGAGGGAATTTCAATTAAGGAATTAGTCCAAACAGATCAGCCTTTGGCCAATAAACCCACTGGTTTCCCAAAGTAAACAATGGTGGAATCATGGCTCAGCTTGTGTAGGGCCTTACAAACGGGGCAGACACTGCTTCTACCTCTCTGTGAAAAGGAACTGTAGCAACAGATGGGTACAACTGTTTCTTTGGTCTGTGATCAGTAGCCTATCTAGGATGAACAGACATTTGTTCAGCTATCCCCAGAAAAAGTCACCTAACGCCTAGAGGGATAACAAAACTATTTCTGACTCCATAAAACTAGGCACCACAAAGTGTATTAAGTCAGTCCATTCACATTTCTTTTTCTTTCAGATCACGACCCGTACATGAGACCTGGTTCCTAGTGGTTTTTCTTGGGCTCCTCCCCCAGGTCATGTCAGTCAGGGACATGAGCCAGGAGAAAAGGATCAGGCAGTGATTCACACAAACTACACACCCATGAATGCTCTTACACAGAGGCCAGATTTACAGGGATCCAGTAGAAGATTCGTAATTGGGTCAGTAAGATGTTGACTACAAAGGGCCAAAACAACCATCATGCGCTAGAACTCTACTTGAGAGTTTTAAGCTCTCCAGAAGGAAGGAGCTGCTAGGTAGCCTGGCTCTTCTGGCCTTCTAAGAGGCATTGTCCTTACGATTCCTAAAGCACCATGACAACTCACATTGTCCCGGATATTGATGTCAGAACCTTTAGACAGCAGCAGCTTCACCAGGTCCACGTGCTTGTACTCAGTGGCCCAGATCATAGGTGTCCAACCACCATCATCCTGAGTGTAAGAGACAAAAGATATCACCACCACAGACAGCAAATGAGAGAATAACTTCATGCACCTTGCTCAGGGACTGTGTGTCCTCAGAGAACTGTTTTCTGGAAAGTCAATACAGGTGCTGGCTCCCACCAAAGGCACAGCCCCTCTCAAGTAGGAGAGATGAGCTGCTGGCTGAGCTTGCTGCTTCAGCTAACACTGGTGTCAGGACTAAACACTCAGTCAGCCAGGAACAACCCAGGGAGGACCCATAGCAAGGTTTGTGGGAAGCATGAATAGAAAGTTTCATTCTTGCTTTTGGTCCTGTTGACGACAAAGCACAAGACCAACCAGCAGATAGACTAATGAATATCAGGCACAGAAGAAATTGTCACTGCCTCTTTTAGAAGAGCAACAGGGGCAGAAAGAACAATCTTGTCTGCTAACTCTAGAAGGTCCATTAAGGATCTCATGAGTCGCCTTCCTAACACTATGGTGAGATCAATGTATGTTAAGTATTTCATTTAGACCAGAAAAGGTATTCTGCAGAAACTGAGTGTTCTGTTAGTACTCACCAGTCTAGAGGTGGGAGCCAGCCTCCTCCTACACACCTCCAAAGGGCTCCCTGTCCACAGACACATGCATGTCCTTGTAGACATACATAACCTCCACAAATGAAGATGATCTCTCTATAGTCAACTATAGGCATCATCAGAGACAGTGGTGACAAGGGCACACATGCTGCATAACCACCAGCCCAGAGTGACAAGGATAGAATGTCTCACAGTAACCCAACAGGGTTAATAAATATGTAATGCTAAAGGCAGTTAAAATAAATCAGACCGTGCTACTTTCAGATCATGAAAAAGACAGTACAAGCAGCCAGGACTAAAGCAAAATGGTAGGAAGGACCTGAGTAAAGATGCAGGGACATGAGGGAGAGGAAATGTAGCCTTAAACCAAGGATCAGAGGGCCCTACCATGGTGTGTGGGACAGTCTTGGAGCCAGCTCTTTTAGATCATCTACTGGACTGACATGTATTTGTAGACATTTCTTGTGTCAGAATACCAAGGATGGAGCCATTAGCCAAGTACTGCAGAGAGGCCCCACAGAGCAAAAGAATATGGGGACGAGGCCTCTGCTGGCCATTTTTAGTCAACTTAATATAAGCAAGGGTCATCTGGGAAGAGTGAACCTCAACTGAGAAAATGCCTCTGTCAGAGGCTGTGTAAACAAGTCTGTGGGGGCATTTTCTTGTTTCATAATTGATGTGAAAGGGCCTACCTTGGGCAGACAGTCTTGGAATGTATTAAAAAGTAAACAAGCCAGTAAGGGGTGTTCTACCATAGATGCTGCTGCAGTTTCTGCCTCCAGGTCCCTACCCAAACTTCCATCAATTAGGGGCTATAACCTGTAAGATCAGACTTTCCTCAAGTTACTTTGGCTATGGTGTTTATCACAGCAACAGAAATTAAGACTTTAAGGGCTTGTGGGTCTTTAAGGCCCAAGAGTAGGATATGCATAAAAGAGGAAGCGGGACAGCTATGCCACTGAACAGAAAAATGGCTTTACCTGGCAGTTGACATCCATCTGTCCATTTGAAAGCAGATACTGAACCACATCATAGTGGCCTTTCTTGGCAGCCAAGTGCAAACATGTGGAGCCCTCTGCATCCTGCAATACAAATGCCATTCAATCCAGGGAAACCACTTATGACTTAGTTCTTGGTGCAAAACACAGAGAAGTTATGCTCTCAGCCTAAAGGAGGTCCTGTCAATGAACCCAGGGTAATACCAGGGTCTTGTCTCAAAAGCCCATAGCCAAGACTCAAGTCCTTTGTCCCTATATTAGTGAAACCCTCTGGTTGGAAAAGACCCCTGCTCCAGTCACATATACCTATACAGCATATACATCATGATGAAGAAAGGACCTGCCCACTTCTGCCTGCCCTGAACCAGACAGCCCCAGGCTTCTTGACATAGCGAGCACGCTTTACCAATTCCTTCCAGGAACAGTTCCAACATGAACATGTCCTATCCAGGCCACAGCTGCTCCTTAAAGGACTTTGGAGAGCTAACCATGGTCACAGAGCACATGGAAAATAGAGTGGATTGATCAGTAAACAAAGTGAAAAGAATAGGCAAATTTCTGCACAGATGCAATCTGGCCATATTACTGCTTCTGTATCCTTTGGTCTGGGAATATTTCATTAGCTTTTGATTCTGCTTCCTCTTAGATTCCATATCCATCATACTACCTCGTAATAAAAAATAATAATAAAATAGAGACACTGACCAGAACAGGCAAGCAATCCACATAACAAAAAAGTGAGTTGAACCACTAGGCCAGGCATAGCTCCTCTGCCCATTCCCCTGATCACAGGCTCATGTGGACATACTGGCCACTGCCCTCAAAGGCAATCCCCCACCCTTGTTTTTGTGCTGACCTTTTCTCTATTTCCCTTGTCTCTCAGGGTCCCAACACTTGAGTCTTAGACACTTATTATTATGGACACATATCAATCTATCTGATTTATTTAGGATGCCCATCTTTCTGGAGAATTGTCTGGATACTTAATCCCATGTCACTGATACTGAGAATCAACACTGGAAAATTTTTAAAATACTGATGGCATACATGGCAGAAAGAATTCCTAGCCAGATGAACTACCAGACAACAGGCGGGCAGGCTTGAGTGTGTGTGCGTGTATATGCACAGATACAGACACAGACAGACAGACACACACACACATACATACACACACACAAACGCACACACATGAACTTTATGCTACCAAGTGTGTGAGTGTATGTGTGCACACATGCTCCTGCTCCAGAGTGTGAGGGGCTG
The DNA here is from genome assembly GCF_011762505.2 of Arvicanthis niloticus. NCBI lineage: Eukaryota > Metazoa > Chordata > Mammalia > Rodentia > Muridae > Arvicanthis > Arvicanthis niloticus. The sequence goes on from NC_047663.1 coordinate 105,552,529, forward strand.
GTTCTTAAAAGGTAAATTGGAGAGTATTTTAGCCAAAGCAAACTCACAGGACTAAGACATGAAATTAGCAAATAGCAGGGGCTTCTGGCAGGAAAAGCTGCATTACACTGTTCAAAGCTGTCAGTAGTACTGTCTACAAATACAACTATACGCACCATAGAAACATTTCACAGCTTCCTTACCTTCTTACCTACCCCAATCCCACCCCCAAAGACAACAGCTCTTACTATCTAGTTCTTTGATGTATCTCAATGCTTTTATATCACTGTGCATCATTCCACAGATCCTTCACTATTCCTTTTTAGTCCAATGTAGTGATTCTCATTCTATGAAGAAACATGCAGCATTCATTTGTTGTCTTCGGTTTGTTTGTTTGTTTGTTTGTTTTTCATTTATTGTACCTCTACACATGGAGGTAGATCCCCTGGGACTGGATTACAGGTTATGGTAATCAGCAGTCTGCAGCCCTGACTGCTAGCACGAGTGCTTTGCACGCACGGTCTGATTACCTGTCCCTGCTCTCTGTCTCATCTGCTTTACTACTGCTCTATCAGAAACTGATTTCCGCTTTACTTTCTCTGCTAGCATTTTTCCCTTTAAGTCTTTACTCTTAATACTTTCTCTAAAGAAAATACTTATTTATATTTAGTGCTGAAAGGCAATAGCTTAGTGGGCTAAACCACATATTCCTCTGGTGGAGGAACTGAGTTCAGTTCCCAGCATCAGTCTGCCTGCTTCAGGTGGCTCACAACCCCCTGTGTGACTCCAGCTCCTGGGGAATCTGATGCCCTTTTTGGTTCTTCCCAGGCACCTACACTCACATGCATAAACCAACACAGAGACACAGCACATAATTAACATAAATTCTTAAATGTTCACTAAACCACCATACTCATTAACTACATTCAAAATATTTACCCTTATACCCACAGTAGTTCTCACACTCTCACCATAAAAACTCTTTGCAAGAGATAGAGACCACTACAGAAAAACATAACCACTGCAGAGTTGTGGTACCAGTCTCAAATGCTACAGCTACAATACAACAAACAGCTCAAGAATCATTGCAGAAGAGGTGAAAAGATTCTAAGGAAACATGAAGTTGGCTGTGAGATTATGTCTCCTAGCAATGTCAGAGAAGCGACACCCATGAAGTCTCAACAACACAGCTGCTGAAATAGTAACTGAACAAGGATGATACCAATAGACATGCTAATGGGTGGGTAAACTCGTGAAGATTCAATCCTAGACAAAAACTATAGGAAACTAAGGAATGCTAAAGAAGGGAAGGGAAGGTGTTCCCCAGGAAACAGCCCATACGTTGGCTAAACACCAAAGAGTCAGCTCTAAAAACCTATACATACACATAACATTATACAGACTGAGCAGGTTGTCTTTATAATCTTAGGAAAATATATATTTTTTTTCACACACACACACACACACACATATATATACACACACATATATATATATACATATACATATATACATACACATACACACACTTAGGAATATACCTAGAGAAAAAAAAAATATATATATATATTTTTTCCCCTAAGTATATTACATACACACATATGTATGCAATTAAACAAAAAAGAAACCATAAATTTGAAGGTGGGGGTGGGGAGGTGTTCTGAAGGAGGAATGGGAAGAGGGAAATGATGCAATTATATTATAATCTCAAGACATAAAAATACCTTAAAAATCATTATTCACCTCTAATTAGTCTACTTAAACAGCAATAAAATAACCTTACAAAGTGATTCTATTTGCACACTACCTTTCTCTGAGCTATTAATGTTGTATGATTTATTTGTAAATCTGTATAAACTCCATCATATGTATCCTTGTTTTAAACAGCTTCTTGTCTTTTAAAAATTTTTAAAGAAGTGAGTCTGGCAGCAGTGCAGACTCTTGTAACAGGCCTCAGTGTCACATGGGCCCTCTGCACCACGATACCCAAGAAGAAGGTCAGCTCAGAATGGGCATCAAAGGAGAAGCCCAAGTGTAGATCATCAAGGCTGCTGGCTAAATTTGTTCCTGCCAAAGTAGAAACAAAGGCAAAAAAAAAAAAAAAAAAAAAAAAAAAGGCCCAGTAAGTTATCAGACAAAAAAGAATTAACAAAATAGAAGACAGAAACAAAGAGTTAAGTAACTAGGCTGAAGCGGCTAGCCAAGCAACTAAGATCTGCTTCAGAAAACCCAAAAGGCTAAGATCAAGGAGGCCAGCCTCCAGTGAAGTAGAAGCCAAATTTAACTAACCATGCACTGTCTATTGGTGTCTCCTGTTTCCCCTTTTGTACAATCTCATTCCTCTACAACCCAGAGAACTATTTTACCAGTTATGTTCTGAATGCAAGTTTTTAGTAACTAGAAACATTATAAAAAGGAGAATCCCACCTCATTCCATTTTTAAAGGTAAATGATTCTTTTAAGAAGAAGTATAATCACTTACTTCTTTTTGGTACAACCAGAAGAGAAAGTGGGACACTGAAACATGGGAGGCTGGGACCAGTTTAGGTGTCAGCTTAACATTCCATGTAGGGGTAAGTTTTACATCTTAATACAAAGCATACTTAATGACAATTTGGAATCTCAGTCATACACTTAATGGGTCTCAAGTATTTTAAATTACTTCTAGTCGCCTAGAACTATTTGTTTTATAAAAAAAATCTAGAACTGTTTGTTTTATTAAAAAAAAAAAGAAGAAAAAAAAAAAAAGCCCTAGCAAACAAAATTTAAAAACAGAAAAACTCTAACATCTTTAACATTTCTAGTTGTGGTGGTCAGTTGTAACAATGTGCTGTGAAAAATAAAAACCTGAGCATGAACTATAGGTCAAAACTGTGAATGAGAGGAAGTAAAGATACTGTCATTTTAATGATGTGTGATTTGATGATTCCTCTAAAGGAGAAATTTCCACCAAGCTTTAAGCTGGAACATCACTGCAATAACTGGTTTAGAAGAAGCATAATACACATGTCTCAGGGTTTTTGGTACATGTGTTAAAATTGTGTACAAACTGAAATGTTTGTATACTGCTCCTCAATCAGTAAAATCTCAATTATTAAAAAGACAGTTATTAAAAACAACAGCTTTTATTTTCATTTTATTGTTTGAGACAGTGTCTCATTGTGTAGCCCTTGAACTCAGAGACCCGCCTGCCCCTGCCTCCCGGAGTGCACACCTAGTTTTACCTCATTTCTAAAAGAACACTTTCTCTGGGCTGTCTTTTCTTCTCAGACTTCTTTCTCTGGCACAGTGACAGCAGCCTCTTCTCATCCATGTCTAGACCACTGCAGGTCAAGTTAGTAGCAGTTCAGGGTGTTTGCCAATATGCAACCTGGGGGGGTTTCTCTGCCTTCACTACCCCTGCCTGATGGATCTGAGTGTGCTGTATTCTTTGTTTGACTACTCAAGAGTTTCCTTCATCCTTTCTTTTGCTGTACTAAGTCTGCTGCACAACCCACTCACATTTCTCAGTCTTGACATTCGACCTCAACACCTCGTAGGCAGTAGCTCCTCTCATCTTGGCTTTGTAGACTCCCAGCTGTTCTAGATGAAAACTTAGCACTCCCCTCTCTAAGACCAAGAGTAGTATTTAATACCAGAGTAATAGTGAAAATGTTATTTGATGTGAAACTGGATGTGATTAAGTCTGCACAGGGTTATGGCCACATTTTGTTAACAAACAAACAAACAAGTACTGATGGGGAAAAAAACCAGACAAGGGCATTAGGAATAAATCCAGAGCCACACAAATAAATGGCAGGCACATACTCTACCACTGACTGCCATCTATTCTTTACATTGTTTATTTACTGTAGTTATGCCATAAAATTATTACATTCTTATGTTTTGTTTTCAGTCTTATGTGCCAAGTCTGGCCCTTGAAGTCACTCTGTAACCAAGGGTAAGTTCTGAACCCCACACTTGTACTTTCCGAGTGTAAAGATTATAGGCTGACCCTACCACACCCAATTCATGTGGTACTGGGGATCAAACTCAGGGATCTGAGCATGCTAGGTAGATACTCCATTGAGTAAGCCACACCCTCAGCCCTCTAGTTTTTACTTTACTATTTTTAAATTATTATTACTATTTTGAGATTGACTGATTGGTTGATTGATTTTGACATAGAGTCTGTCTATGTAGCTACAGTTGGGCTGAAACTCACTACAGTCTGAAGCCACCCTTCAACTCAGAGATCCTCCTGCCTCTACCTCCCAAGTATGCCATTGCACAAGCCCTCTAACTCTGAGGTATACAAATCACTGGAATTACATATAATGTTAAACAATGATCACCACTGTTTCAACAACTTTTCAAAACAAAACACAAATTCTATAATCACCAGCCCTAATTACCACTCTTCTTTTCTACAGCTGATAAGACCATCTAGGCCACAGTTTGTCTCTGATTTTCCTCCTGGGAATCTCATATAAATGGAGGTTTCTAGTACTTATGCTCTGTGTCTAGCTTTTTACAATTCATAGCCCCAAAGTTTACCTAGTTTATCACATCTCTGTGCTTTGCCCCTGACTGTCCCTGGATGATGTTCTGTTGAATAGACAGAACACTTGTTCATTAATGCAAAATAAAAGATAACAGTTATTCCTAGGGAGGGGTCTGCAATAAACAGTGCTGCTGACAGTGGTTTTGTGCTGCGTGGGTGTATACCTAGGGCTAGAACTGCTGACTCACCAAACCATCAGCAGCTACACGATTTTGAGAGGTTCTCACTATGGAACCTACTTTGGCCTTCAAGTGACACTCCTCCTATCTCTAAATAGTGAGTGTTGTGATCATGGGTTTTACTACCTTGCAAAGTATATAATGTTTAGTTCTTTGGTCCATTTCTGCATATGTATGGTATGACTATATTCTTCAATATATGAATACTAAGTTTTCCCAACACCATTTGCTAAATAGTTGCCTTAAATCACCTAACACAGCAATGGTTTATTTCTGAGATTTTGTTCATCTAATTCTACTGGTCTGCAGCTCTATCTTTTTCTTGCTCTGCATTTATTCTTTTTTCTCCCATTAATTCATTTATTTATTCACTTTACATCCCAATCACAGCCTCTCCTCACCCTCCTCTTCCCCTCCAAAAAGGTGGGGGGTGGGGTGGGGGTGGACCTTGGGTACCAATACACCCTGGCACATCATATCACTGCAGGACAGGGCACATCCTCTCTCACTGAGGCCAGACAAGGCAGCTCAGTTAGGGGAATAGGGTCCACAGCCAGGCAACAAGAGTCAGGGCAAGCCCCTGCTCCAGTTGTTAGGGAACCCACATGAAGAGCAAGCCAAGTCTATAGCTGTCTGTTTATACCAGAACTACCCCATTTTCATTACTGTAGTTTTGTAATAAGTTCTGAAATAAGGAACTTGTTCCACTATTTTAGACCTCACAAAAAAATCTCCATCACCTTTAGATTGGGTATTTCTGTATTTGGTTGGAATTTTGATAAGGATTACATTGAATACATACACTCAAAGGACAACCTTCCATTTCTTTTTGGTTTTATTTTGTTTTGTGGGGTTTTTTTTTTTTTTTAAGATAGGGTCACAAATAGCTCCAGGCTGTCATCAAATATACTGTGTAACCAAAGATAATCTTGAACTTCTGATTTTACCTCCCAGGTGCTATAATTAAACATGTAAACCTCTGCACAGGGTTTTATGTGATGCTGAAACAGGCATTCTACCAACTGAGCTATATACTGCAGTCTTCTTTAACAATTGCTTGAGTTTTCAATATGTAAGCTTTCTCACTCTTTGACTAAGCATACTTGTAAGTATTTTATTCTTTTTGATGTTATGAAAACTGAAACTAACTCAACTTCCTTTTGAATAATTGAACTGAAAGAACATAGAAATACAGAGCAAGCATGGTGATACACACCTGTAGCCCCAATACTTAGGAGACTGAAGCAGGAGGATCAAAGTTCTAAGTTCACAGCATAAGACCCTGTATCAAAAACAAAAACAACCCCCCCCCCCCCAATAGAGATAGAGGGAGAAATGTAACTGTTATTTATCTCAACTCTGTCCTATTATTCATCAAATTGTTTTGCTAACTCTTAACAATACATTTGTTGATCCTTTATGTTTCTATACATAAGATCATAGTAGCTGTGAACTGAGAGACATTTAAGTCCTCTTTGCAATCTGGATATCTTCCATTTTTCTTCTTGCGTAACTGCTCTTGCTCTAAACAAGAGGGGCAGCCAATGAAAGAGGGAACAAACCTTTATGGACATCTCCTTACTGGCTGACTTGTCTATTACTAGACAGACATAGATCCAGTGGTTACTAGGAAACCTTTACTATAGTTTGCATCTAAAATGTTCCCAAAGGCTTATTCCCAGCTTAAAATGTGTGAAATTTTCAGAAGGTGGAGCCTGGCTGGCTGAAGCAGGTCATCAGAGAAAGGCCTGTGCGGTTATACCTGTGCCTGAACCCAGCTTATATCCTCTCCTTCTGTTCTAGTCAGCAAGTTCCTGTTGCAATTCTGCCATGCCTTCTACAATTTGATGGAGCAGAATCCCTCTGAAATCATGAGCTACACTAAATCTTTACTCCTGTAAGTCACTCTGTCAGGTATTTTTGTCAATAGTGACAGAAAAGGAACTACTACATCAAGTACAAATGCTCTGCTAGACAATCGGGCAAACGTTTGGTGGCAACAAGTTCCTGCAGTGTTTCAAGGAGAAGCTGCTCCCTGTTCATCTAAGAAACATCTACACATGAAATAGGAATATGAACCTGACTGGGTGGGTACCTTCGGGTCCACCTGTGCTCCGGCCTTGATGAGATACTTCACTGCATCCAAGTGGTTGTTTTCTGCAGCCTCCATCAGTGGGGTCCGCTGATCTTCTGAGCAAGTGTCAATATTGGCACCCGCCTAGTAAAACAGAGATTGCTTAGATGTGCTGAGGGCGATTTCCGTATCCCTATCCCAGTAAGTAAAAGAGCTATGTGACTTCTGTATTTGTCATGAAGAGATTTAACAAACATCAAAACTGTTTTACTGACCAGCTGACTGATTCTTCAAAACTGCATTCAAGACATAGTAACTAAAGCTGGTGCTACGCAGTGGTAGCATACCCGCATTACAGCAACAAGGCCCTGGATTCAACGACTAGCCCAACACGGCCCCACACAGTCACACACACAGATAGGCACAATTATTCTGTCATGCTCTAACTCAAGCAGAGTATCTTTGCTAGATTTCGTTTCTAAGTTAACCTGAAATACAGGCACAGCAGAATATAGACATGTCTAAGAAACGGGATGGAGAGCCTCACTCAGGGGAGGGAAAAGTATGAAAGGGCAGAGGACATGGCATCAATTCAGCCTGTTTTGCAAAATACTATTTTCCAGAATCCACAAACACACACTAGCTTCAAGTGACACAATTTTGAGAATAATTCGTAACTTTTCAATAAACTAGAGAGGCAGATGGACAGACAAGTACACCCATGGAAGGGCCCAGTGTGATGTCAGCTATGGCCGAGAGCAAGTCAACTGCTCACAGCTGAGCCTTCTCCATGGCATTCTCCATCTCTAATAGCCTACAAAGTAAATATTTACAGCGATTAAGTAAAACTGGCATTCTTGCTATCAACAGTAAAAAGAGACTTTAAAAAGAATTATAGTTCTCCCCAGGACAGAGACCAGAGATCAAGTGACCACAGCAAGGTCTAGCTACCAAAAACACTGAAGGCAAAGGCAAGCCACACTTCAAAGCAATTAATTTTAATAAATAAGTAAATGCTTAAAACACACAGAATAGCCAGGCGGTGGTGGCGCACGCCTTTAATCCCAGCGCTTGGGAGGCAGAGGCAGGCAGATTTCTGAGTTCGAGGCCAGCCTGGTCTGCAGAGTAAGTTCCAGGACAGCCAGGACTACACAGAGAAACCCTGTCTCGAAAAACAAAAACAAAACAAAACAAAAACACACAGAATGGCTGGGCAAGTGGCACACACTTAATCCCAGCATTCAGTAAAGCAGATGCACAGCAGCCAGGCCCCAACCCTGATCATGGCCAGGAACACAAAAGAAGCCCCTGAGATCATTAAGGCAGTGAGGGGATGGTGGTATAAAAGTAAGGCCCACCAAGCGACTAATCAGATTTTCAAATAGAGAAATACAGTCTTCACTGCTGGACTCTACCACACCTCCATCAGGAGAGACGTAGAGAGACAGACTCCTGGATGTACATTGCTGAAACCACCATGAAATTGGCATTGACATGCTTTTATAGCTTCCCCAAGACCTCACTGAGGGTAAGGACACAAGCCTAAGAGAAACAGTGACAGAAAGAGGGAAAGAGGGGACAAAGAAGGGAAGGGAAGGGAGAAGGGAAGGGAGAAGGGAAGGGAAGGGACTGCAGGAAATACTGCAAAAGAATAAAGTGCTGGAAAGCAGAACTTTGTCGATGAGTAGACACCCACAGACTAACGCTATCTATTGATAGTCGGACAGGCATAATGGTGGTTCTGTGATCACTGTTCTTGCAGCCCAGAAGCCAGTCAGATCATGAGTATCAACAACACTGGCAAAAGAATAGGGAGAACTACATGTTACAAGAGCACTTTCGGCAAAGGTAGAATAGAATGCCTTCCATCCACGTCACTCAGATTATAGCCCCAAATACCTGAGAAACAGGCAAACAAAACATAACAGGGGCCACTGTCCTGCAGTAGCCATGAACAATCAGCAAAACATAGAAATGTATAGAGAGGAGCTTTGTCTGCTAAAGAAAGGTCTCATAGCAGCAAGCAGGTGAACATCAATCACTCTGAATAGGCTTCTGTGTTGATTGATGCTGATTTCTTGTCTCATTACCAAGTGAGATGGTAATCTCAAGTGACAACTTTGATAAAATCGGAGTCACCTGGGAGACAGCCTTTAGGCATGAAGTGCAAGAGTGAGCTCAGAATAAGAATTCAATATGCATTTCTGACGGCAGATGCAATGGGATCAGGTATCTCAAGTTCCTGCCACTACAAGCTTCTCCTCCATGATGATGCAAACTGTAAGCCAGAAGAACATTTTCCACCCTTAAATTACTTTTTAATTTTTAATTAAAATCTAACTATACCTCCTGTAATGCATTCAAGGATATTCCCACTTTCTCTTCTATGAGATTTAGTGCATCTGGTTTTATGCTGAAGTCCTTGATCCACTTGGACTTGATTTTTGTGCAGGGTGGTAAATATGGATCCTGAACAGAACATCAATGGTTCAGGCTCTAAGACCAACAACTGATAAATGGGACCTCATGAAACTGCAAAGTTTCTGTAAGGCAAAGGACACTGTCAATAGGACAAATTGGCAGCCCAAACATACCAATTAAAAAATGAGATACAGAACTAAACAGAATTCTCGACAGAGGAATCCCAAATGGCAGAGAAGCACTTAAAGAAATGTTCAAAACTCTTAGTCATCAGGGAAATGAAAATCAGGTAACTCAAACCTGTCAGAATGGCGAAGATAAACAACTTAAGAAATAGCATTTGCTGGAGAGGATGTGGATGGAGCAAGGGAAATACTTCTCCACTGCTGGTGGGAGTGCAAACTTGTACAACCACTTTGGAAATCAATTTGGAATTTTATGAGAAAACTGGGAATGGTTCTACCTCAGCTATATCACTCATAGGTATGTTACCCAGAAGATGCTCCAACATCCCACAAAGACACTTGTTTAACTGTGTTCATAGCAGCTTTATTCATAATAGCCAGAAACTGAAAACAACCTAGATGTTGCTCAAGTGAAGAACGGATAAAGAAAACGTGGTCCATCTACACAGTGGAATACCATTCGGCTATTAAAAACAAAGACATGCTGAACCTTGCAGGCAAATAGATGGAACTTGAGAATATCATCCTGAGTGAGGTAACCCAGTCCCAAAAGGACTTTTATGGTATGTACTCACTTAAAGTGGCTATTAGCCATAAAATACAGGTACTATGTTACACTACACAGACGCAAAGAAGCTAAACAGTAAGGCTAGCCCATGCAAGGAAGCCTGAATCTCACTTATAAATTGTGAAAATATTGAGTATAGCTTATCTGTCATTACTAAGAGACTCAATCTTACCTTTAGTTGCTTTTGTAAACATGTTTCATCATAATAACAGTAACTAATTCAACAGAAAGAAGAGTGCTAGCGTCTGAAGAGACGGCCCAATGGTTAAGAGAACTGGCTAGTCTTCCAGAAGGCCAGGGTTCCATTCCCAACACATTCATGGTAGTTTATCAGAACTGTAACTCTAGTTCCAGGTACTAGGCATGCATGTGATGCACAGATATACATACAAGCAAAACACTTCTAGATCTAACCATTTATTAAAAAAATAAAGCACATCTTACAAGAGTCCCAGAGTCAGTCTGGCGCACCCAGGAGCACCCCAGAGAAAGACTCTGAAGAGCCATCACAGGTACCAGTCTTCAGTGGGGACGCTAACCAAAGCTTGTAGGTGATAGTAAATCTGAAGGCACTACACAAATGTTGTAACCTGGAGAAACAACACCCCTGGACTCAGGAAAAACTAAAATAATTATATTCTATTGTTCTTCCTAGAAAATGCTGGTGATACTTACTGATTTGGTTCTGGGAGTGAAACCTACACAAAAATAGAGGGCATCTAAGAATGGCACTATAGACACTGTGGGAAGTGGCCCAAGTGCCTGTGGGGAGTAAGCAAATCGTGCCAGGCTTAGCCAGACGGACAGACTCTCTGTTAGAGCTCCTCTGTAGGAAAGGTTACCCAGAGACAAAGTTTATTTTGTAACGTGAACTTCAGGCTTATGAGACATGGGAGTGGTGAAAGCTTAACAGGGAGTTCAAAGGACTCACCCATAAACAAGCTAACTCTACAGAGAGGGGAAGCACCACTTGGCCTCAAGCAACAAAAAAGACAATGTGTGGGGAGCCTGGAGCCATAGGATAAACAATCCTGGTCTTCATACTAAACTTCAGTCAGAACTCACTTGAATTTCTTCCCCCACCGCCACCTCCTTTTTTTGTATGTACCCATTTGGTTCTTGTTTTATGCTTTTCTGTTGTTATTTTGTCATTTGGTTTTTGTTGTTTTACAATAAATGAAGCTAGACTCAAAAGACTATGTACAAGCTGGAGAGATGGCTCAGCAGTTAAGAGCATTGACTGCTCTTCCAGAGGTCGTGAGTTCAGTTCCCAGCAACCACATGGTGGCTCACAACCATCTGTAATTGGATCTGATGCCCTCTTCTGGTCTGAAGACAGTGACAGTGAACGCATATACATAAAATAAAAAAATATTAAAAAAGAAACCCAAACTAACCAACCAAACAAAAAAAAAAAATCTGTCCCTTCTATTGCTCTCCCATGTCAGAACTCTAATTTAATTTCTATGGTGGTATTTACTTAACGTTTCTATAAGCAGTGCATAATGGCTTCTTTCTCCCTACATCCTAGCTGATATTTCTTGATGTTCATATTCTTTTTTCTTTTTTTTCTTGCTATTATTATTTTATTTGCATTGGTGTTTTGCCTGCATGTATGTCTGTGTGTGGGTCTCAGATCTGAAGTTACAGACAGTCGTGAGCTGCCACGTGGGTTCTGAGAATTGAGCTGAGGTCCTGTGGAAAAGCAGCCAGTGCTCAGAACAGTGGAGGAGGTTCTCCAGCCCTGAGGTTCATTTTCTCCGTGATGGCTGTGCTGGCTAGGGGAGGTGGCATCTCGGTGCACCCGATAATACATTTCCAATGGCTAGGGATATCGGACATTTCACATGGACTTTTAGCCATTTTATCTCTTCTTTTGAGAACTATGTTCAATTAATTTGGTCATTTTGACTGGATTTTTGTTTAATTTTTTTCATTTCTTTATAGAGTCTAGATATTAATCCTCATCAGGTGTTTAGTTGTCAAATATTTTTCTATCTTTTGTTACTCCTTTTTATTTTTACCTTTAGTCATGTGTGTGTGTATGTGAGTGTATGTGACTGTGTGTCTTGTGTGAGTGTATGTGATTGTGTGTGTGAGTGTATGTGATTGTGTGTGTGTATGTGATTGTGTGTCTTGTGTGAGTGTATAAGATTTTGTGTGTGTGTGTGTGTGTGTGAGTTGTGAAAGTTTGTGTGTATCTGTGTTTGTGTGTGTGTGTGTGTGTGTGTGTGTGTGTGTGTGTGTGTTTTGAGCATCAATGTAAAACCCGTGGTGACCAGAAAGGGACATTCAATTCTTTGAATCTGCAGTTATAGGAGGCTGTGAGCCTCAGGACATGGGTGCCAGGACCTGCCCTGGTCCTTGCACAGCAGTAAGGTAACTAATGAGGTGTCTCTCCTCCTGCTTTGTCTTCTTATTGTTTCCTATGCAGTGAGGAGGCCTTTTATCTCATTCAGTCCTACTTGTCAGTTCTTGCTATTATTCCCTGAGCAGCTGGAGACCTTTGCAAAAAGTCCTTGCCATGCTGATACCTTGAATGCTTTCTGCCAATCGGTTCAGGTCTTACACGAAATAACCTTGTTTTGAATAAATCTAATGGATGCTGCCTCCCCCAGTCTCTGAAACTGCTGCAGTAGCGGTCTCCCCAAGTCCTGTGTCCACAGACTTTCCTGGCCACTTCATTCTGCACCAGCATGCCAGTGGTGGCCTGGACCTCACCCACCAGAGTATGGTCTACATATTCTGGAACAGGTCAGCTTCTGTCTTTGTCCTGACCATCTTAGTGCCATGTTGAGAGTTCCTCACACTCTATCTCTATGGCCTTACCCAATCAACTGCTCCTGCTCCCCTTGCCCCTGAACCACTCCACCCTCATCCACCCTCAAATGCCTGCCCTCCCTCCATGCTTATTATTCATCAGCGACTCCCCTGATCCTGAACACCTCTCCTCCCTCCATGCAGCCAAACAGCTGGCCAGATCTGTGCGGCCTAAATCCTCTTGCACATGCCTGCTCAGAGGCCCTGGGACCTGAGGTTGCATGTATCAGACATCCCCAGGGACTTGCTGAAACTGCAGCAGCAAACAAGCCCAGCTTGAGTGTTCTTAGATGACAGCACATCCGGGTTTCATAGTGAGATGGGTGATGGCACAGCCAAAACACTGTGAACTCCAGTTTCAGCTGCTGTCTCATCTCGGAGGAGCACAGCAGGTCTAACCAAATCCCTGTGTTTCCAACAAGCTTCATTTCTTTTGCCCAGCTTCACCCCAAGCTCTACTTCCTCTTCCTCTTGCTCTATCAGAATGTAATATGCCCTAGCACTGACCTTAGTACTGACCGTGACCATAACCCCAAGCCAGTCCTCCACTCATGTCCTCAAGCATTCAAAATATCCTGACCCTCACCCCAGCGGCCCCATCTCAGAAAGAAAAGCCATGGGGTTCTCTGTCCCTGTCAGTTTTTTCTTTCCTTATATACCAATGTCTCCTGGGAATTCTCCAAACTCCAGTTTCCAATCTCTCTTTCAAAGGCAGAGTTAAGGCTGTACCATATTATCTACAAAGTTTGTAATTTTGAAATTAATAGCTTACATACTATGTCTATGAAAACAATAATATGTACACCTGGTCTATTTATACAGATTTGAATGTATGCATGTGTGAGCACCTATGTGTGTGTGTGGACATGTCTGTGTCCTTGTGCTTAGGAACGTTGTTATGTGTGTCTTACACTCCGATTCTGGGCATAGAGAAAAAGGGCACAGACAGATTTGCAAATGGGCTGTACTGCCGAGATCCACCTCACAGCAAGCCACAGTGAGGGGAGTGGCAGTAGGGACAGACAGTGGTACAGAATGAACACCCTAGCCAAGGCTGCCCACACACAGGACATCAGTGTGCCACTGGGGTGGCCCTACAGACCAGGGAAAGTAGATTCTTACTGAAATGTGCACCCTGCCCCACACTCTATACAGACATCAATGGGAATATCTAGGGGACATTTGAGAAGTTTAAAGGAGCAGCAATATGAAGATTTCCTACGAATCACAAAGAATGGATGAGGGGATGGGCAAGAATGAGACTTACCTCTCAATAAGGGCATGATGACCAAGTGCCCAGCGCTTTGGGGAAGAGCGATGGTTCAAGGACTGGTAAGTACAGGAGTGTCACTGTCAAACAGTCCCACTACACAAAGCCCTGTCACCAGCATGGCCTTAGCATATGTGACTGTGTGCCCCAGCATCCAGGCCTCGGTGATCAGTGAGGGCTTATAATGGTTCAGAACCTGTATCCACAGTGGCCCTAGACTGCTACTACAGAACCTGTGGGTTGCAGAAAAGATGTGTGCTTTCCCAGCCTTGTGTGCTTGTTCTCCACACGGATGATCCAGAGTCTGTTGGAGATGGTATGTAAAGGTATCTGGGCTGCTGGGTGGGCAGTGGCCCCTGAGACGGGAACAGGTAGGGTGAATGGTCTGTGGGCGTACACCCATACACCACCCACTGAGTTAGACTGGGCTTTTTGTTTTGTTTTGTTTTGTTTGTCTGTTTGTTTGTTTTAATGTTCTGTACTTAATAAAACAGGTAGGGGGTTGGAGAGATGGCTCAGCAGTTAAGAGCACTGACTGCTCTTCCAGAGGTCCTGACTTCAATTCCCAGCAACCACATGGTGGCTCACAACCATCTGTAATGGGATCTGATGCCCTCTTCTGGTGTGTCTGAAGACAGTGTACTCATACATAAAAGAAATAAAATCTTAAAAAAACAAAACAACAACAACAGAAGACAAATGTCTGTCATCTTAAAAAACAAAAACAAAAAAGAATGTGTACTATTATATCTAAATTAGCTTAAAGGCTAAAACTGGATGAAAGTGAACCATACTGCCTGTGAACACCTCAGGGTGGTGCTAAGGCCAGAGATGGGCATATATATTTTGTATAAAATATAAAAGCACAAAGTCTTTTTCCTCTTGCTATTATAAACTACCCTGAGAAAAGCAACTTAAGGAAGGAAGGGTTGGTTTTCCTTCAAGAGTATACTCCATCACTAGGGAAGATATCAGGGTGGCAGGAACTTAAATTATCCCATCAGGAAGACAGTGATGAATACTTGTATTCAAGAAGCTTCTTTTTTAGGTAGTTTAGGTCCCAAGCCCAGAGAATGATGTATTCCTCCTTTAGAGATGATCTTTCCATGTCAATTAATCTAATCAAGATAATCACAGGTATACCCAGAGGCTAATCTAATCTAAATAACCCCTCATAGGTATGTATGGAAGATTGTCTCCTAAGTGATCCCAAATTTCCTCAAGTTGACAATCAACAATAGCAATGAACATACTACAGCACCAAGCCATATCCCCAGAGGGACCATGGCCAAGAATCAATCCATAAGACCCTACCCTGATGTAGAAAAATCCTAGCAGGAGAGCACTAACACAAATGGGGGATGCTTCTGGAGATCATAAGGGAAAGGACCAAAGGTCATGGACCTGAAGAATTAAAAATGACCCTAAATATAATGACTAGAGAATTCAGATCACTGAGGCAAAAGAACAGTTCTTGAAGCATCCAGGAATAACATATGAAGTGTCAGAAGTCAACACAATCAAGTGCAGCATGGTATCTAGAAACCAGAGTTTTGATACTGCAGGGACATCCCAATGAGTAATTGAAAGGCGGATGTCAGTGTAGCAACCACTAGTATTAGTAAGAAAAATTCCATGGTCTATGCATAGGGAACAGCTCAACCATGGCAAAAACAAGACAATAAATGGCTACAGATAGATTAAAAATTACCACCATGAACTTAAGCATAAAAAGAATTTCTAAGCTTAACAGAACAACGAAGTGTACATAAGTATGCATGTATATTTATAAAAACAGCAACAAATTACCTATGAAACTTGGCGTTGTAAAGGAAAACAATTACATGTACAGTTATTGTAGAAGGATAAGGAAAAAATACAGAAAACTTGTTTAAAGAAATAACTACTGAAAAGCTTACAAATCTTGAACTAGAACCAAGAAGCCACAAAGGACCCCAAAATAAAATCAACCAAAACAGTCTCTAAGGCTTATATTATCAAAAGCTCAACACAAAGCAAAATCTCAAAACACAGCCAGAGAAAATCATTAAGTCCCACACAAAGAATTTCCAATTATAACTCAGCAGATTTTGAACTAGAAATCCAGGTGAGAGTAAAATGGCATCTGCATAGTGCCAAAGGAAAGCCAGAGCCAAGTCACCTGTTAGGTGAGAATGCAGACCCCAATAGCTACCATCAAGTAAGGGAGCTGGAACACCGACTTTCAAGACAACCAACACTGAGACCTTGGCCACAGCCTAGCCATAGAGGAAAAGTATCAGAAATGAAAGAAGCAAGCAAATAAGATAACTATGCTGAAAGCATTCAAAAGGACTCTCCGAGATGAAAGAGGAACAAAGCCTGTCCATACAGAGATCCAGAAAACCTCCAGACACATTATATATAATACTGAGACAAATAAACAAGCTTATAGGACTATGTCCTCAACAATAGCAGCCTTAAATAGAAAGAGAATAAATTCACCGAATTAAAAAAGTAAGACTAAATGGATTTTTAAAAACATCTGATGACATGCTGCCAATTAAGAAAGGTATTTCAGTAACACACACATAGTTCAAATAAACAGATAGGAAAAGACATACTACAGAAAGAGCAAGTTGATATACTTACATAAAATAGATTTTAAGTAAAACAAATAAAAACCAACCAGAGGCCACAAAGATGGTTCAGTGGTTGCAAGCACTTACTCCTCTTCTAAAGGACCTAGGCTCAATCCCCAGAACCTACATAGTGGCCACGACTGTTTCTAACTCCAGTTCCAAGGGATAGAAATGCTTTTCTTCTGGCATTCAGTCACCGGGCACACATGCAGTGCACAGACATATATGTAAGCAAAATGCTCATACACATGAAATTAAAAAGAAAAATGTAAAGGCCATTATATGCCGATTCAAAAACAGAAAATAACAATTATAAATATATATGTACCCAATACTATAGAACTGACTATATAATATGAACATCACATTTTAAAAAGCAGAGAACACTCCAACACAGTGCAGTTGGGGGCTTCGTAGCATTCACTTGATGATCTCACTCAGACCAAAATCAACACAGAAACAGAGGAGTTTAGCTGAGCTATGGATCAAATGAACAAGCCAGACATTTACAAAACATTTCATTTTAGAGTTGCAGAATGTAAATTCTGCACATCCATATATGGAACAACCTGAAGACCAGACCATAAATAAGTCTGAATAAATTTTTTTAAGATTTATTTTGTTTTTAATTATGTACAAGGTGTGTGTGTACACGAGAGTTGGAGGCTGTGACACCTCTTTCCTCTCATGCAACATGGTTTCACAGACTCAAACTTGGGTCTTCTGAAAGAATAGTATGTGCTCTTAACTACTGAACCATTCTTCCAGCCCCAAAATAATTATAGCACCCCCTACAGCACCCTCCAAAAAAACCCTGAAACCACAGTATATATCTCCTACGGCAACAATGAAAAAAAACTGGAAATCAACAAGGAAGAACTTTAGAAATGGCATTATGTACAAAGAAATTCAACAGTATTCTTTTAAACAACCAAGAGGTCAATGAAGAAACCAAAGAGAAATGTAAACTATTTCCCAGAAATGGGAATGGAGGAGATGGTGTAGATGGATATTTTACAATAAACTTGGT
Source organism: Arvicanthis niloticus (assembly GCF_011762505.2). NCBI lineage: Eukaryota > Metazoa > Chordata > Mammalia > Rodentia > Muridae > Arvicanthis > Arvicanthis niloticus. The sequence continues at coordinate 105,570,219 of NC_047663.1, forward strand.
AATGTGGGAGGAGTTGGGAGAAGCTAAAAAAAAAAAAAAAAAGGACCTGAGAGGGGGGAAGATGGTGGGGGATGTACGAATGTCCTAAGGTAGTTTTAATATCTAAGCTAGGTATTGGGTAATACCGCTAATTATGTGGGCTTCTTGTTAATTGAGCATTTCCAAATATATAAAGCTATTAGATAATCTTTAAGCATTAGAGTTTCATTTCTACAAGGTACTGCATAGATGGTGGGATGGTCTGAGCTCAGCCAAGCATTGCGGAGACAGCATGGTAGACTGGCAGAGCCATCTCCCACGATGGCGTCTTGTGGGTGCCAGGGCCAGTGTTTCTGGCTGGCGATTTCTAGCTGTGGCCTGCCCGTGGACTCTGGACACTTCCAGATGTGGAGTGCTTGGCTTCAGGCCTCGGAGCATGACGGCCTGAGCTACGCAGAGCCACCGCTGCTTAGATAGCCCGCCCAAACCTTAGCTTTCAAAAATATTATCAGTAACAAGATGACTTGGGAGGCAAACCTCTTGCAGTGCAAACATGACAACAAGAGTTTGTATGCCATGTAAATGTAGAGTTGGCAGGGCAATCTGGCTATTACACCAGCACCTAGGAGGGAGAACTAAGGAATCCCAATTGCAAGTTGGCTAGTTAGGCTAGGCTAATCTTCAAGCTCTGGTATTTAATAAGAGACCCTATATAAAGTGGAGTTGAATTAAGAAAGAAATCTGATGTCAACCTCTGCGGTACACATACATACATACAAATTTTCTGGAATAAATAAAATTACAAAATACAATATGGCAAGAGCAATACTAAGAAAGATTTCTGGCAACAAACCACCTCAAAAAATAGAAGTCTCAAATAAACTAACAATAGAACACTAAGGAAATAGAAGGGCAAAACCCAAAATTAATAGAGAGAGACAACAAAGATTAGAAGAGAAACAAATGAAATGGATAAGAGAGAAAAATAACAAGATCACGCTAAAAGATGAACCATGCTTTAGTGAACCTAAGAAAGATGAAAGAACACACAAGTAAACAAAAGCACATAGGAGATACACACAGACTGACATCCACAGAAACACACATCAACAGAGACCTATGAAAATCACATGACAGCAAGATGGGTTGCTTTCTGGACATTTAAAACCAACGAAAGTCGAATGAAAAAGCAATAGAATGCCTGGAGTCCAGTAAATAGCAGTGAACTACTATGAAGAGAAAGAAAATGTCTTTTGACAAACAAGAGCCCAGACAGGGCAGCTTCATGGCTGAATCTCTCCAAAGTTTCAAAGATTAATGCCAGCATTTCTAAAACTATTTAAAGGAGGAGGGGAGCACTCTCCTAAGCTAGGTCTATAATATCAGCACTGACACCACCAACAGCCACAGCATCAAAACCTACAGAAAAGAACTATCCTTGGTGCAGAGATTTAAACAAAAAAAAAAAAAAAAAAAAAAAAGTTGACACAAAACACTAGCAAGTTAATTAAATAGAAGCGGAGATATATCACCAAGATCAAGAATTTCTTATCCTAGGGATGCAAGATTGATTCCATCTAGCAACCTTGATCAAACTTCTGCACAGTATAGGAAACAGTGAGCTAAGTTAACAGGTGGCCTACAGAATAGAAGGAAGTATATGGAAAATACTCATTCAACAAGGAGTTGATTTCTAGAACTCATACAACTCAATAACAAATAACCCAAATTTTTAAATAGACTAATGATTTGACATTTCTCAAAAAAAATATAACCAGAACCACAAGAATGTGAAAACTCCTCAATACCTCTAATCCTCAAGAAATACAAACTCAAAAGATAAATATATAACAAATGCTACACAGATTGGAGGAAGAACACTTACAACCTGAATGGGCGGCCAGACTGGCACCATGAAGACAGTATGGAGGTTCCTCAGCCTCTGGAGCTGAGCAACCAAGTGATCCTGGATTACAAAAAGTGTACTTCTGGGTGTGTGTACATCCAAAAGAAAGGAATGTATGTCTGAGAGATCTCTGCACAGATAAGTCTATCACACCCCTAATCACAGAAGCTATGACACTGAACCAAATCTGGTGTCTACTAACAAATGAGCAAAAAACCAAAATGGTAGACAGACGCATGTAACAGTTGCTATAAACATTTACAGAAACATAATAAAACACTGCACATGCTCACTTATATGTAGAAGCCAAGAATGAAACAATGGGTACCAACCACTGGGAAAGGTGTGGGGAGGATTAGAGAGGATGGCTAGTGAGAGGATGGCTAGTGATTACCAGAGTGTGACCGGATAAGAAAAATAACTTTCTACAGGGTAACTGGGATGACACACTAATTGAATATTTCAAAATAACTAAGAAAGGCTTTTAATGTTCCAGCCATAAGGAAATAATGACTACATGTTATATGCTGAAATACTCTGTACTACATAAATATATAAAATTATGATGTGTCCAAAAGTTTAAATTTTTAAGTATTCACATGATCGTGTTTTAATTTTTTACTTTTGTTTTAAATTAGGGGAGACGTGTGCATACAACACAAGACATGTAAATATCAGAACAACTGGTGTTCTCTTCTTTCACCATACGAGTTCTAAGAGTCAAACCCAGCTTTTCTTTAGACTCAGACCTCTCATAAAGTTAGAGCAAATTATAGTTGTGACTTAAACAATGAGGAATATATATAATTAGTCACTAGGGTTAGAAGAGGGAAGGATCTGGGCCCCACTAAGCCTCCATCTTCTGCAACAGACCTTAAATATTAAAGCCAAGACTAAACAAAAACTAGAAAGTAAGTAGAACACAGCTACTCTAACAGAAGCAAATGTCAGATCAACAACAGAAGCAGTCAACAACCACAGGGCTGGGAGGCATCTTCTTATGGTGGTCTTGAGGTACCACTGCAATTTAGCCATCGACTAGAAACCCAGTGGCACTTAAGATACAACTGAGAGGATGAGGATCTATTCAAAGCTATCCTTCCAAACCTGAACCAGCATGTGGCAGATGTCCACGTGGCCAGCCTCTGCAGCAGCATGTAATGGGGAACGCTTACTTTGGTGCTCCATTTTGAAGTTGGGATCAATTCCATCAACTGTAAATAAACACAGTATTACTAATTACATCATATGCACCCATAATGCCCTTCCACAAAGATGCTTATGACATGAACATCTTCAAGATAAAAAGCAAGCTCTGGAGCCATGATGTAGCCACTATACCACAATGGCCTGTCTGCAGTAGGCAGAAATCAGGCCCCATACCAGCACCGCAGGAAACCTCCCAAGCAAGTCTATCAGTGTCTCACCATGCCTCTCACAAGCTCATGCAAACAGTGATATGGGCAAACAGCTCTAAGAATAGATATGTCTCAGGAGTACAAGTGTGACCCTGAGACTTAGACACTTACTTCTTGTTTCATTTTTACTTTATGGGGCACAGAACCTCATTATGTAACCCAGACTGGGCCCTAAAATTCAAATCCCCCTACCTTAGCCTCCCAAATAAAAATTTTTCTAGACATTTACCCAAAGTACCATGCAAAAAGGTAATGAAGCAATTTAATACTATGTCAAGTCCATGAAGAATACAACTAATTTTTTTTGTAAATTAAACTTTCCCATCTTCCCTTTTCCCCTCAAACAAGCTTTAGCTTCTCTCATGATTTGCTGTCAGCCCATGAGCTCTTTACTCATGTTCTCAACCTAAAGAAGATGGACATTAGAGATAAGCCTAGAATTCTGAGCTCAGGTATCAGGCTGCAACTGGGCCAGCATACTCTCAGGCAGAAGAGAGCTAAGCCAAGCCAATAGCTGCAGAGGCACGTACACACAGCAGCACTCTCCCAGGTCACTATATGTAGCAGCACTGCTCCTCTCAGCACAAGCACTGGGCTCTTCACTGCAACGTGTCAGAACAGAACACAGCCATGCTGCTCTGCTGCTTCATCTAATCATCACCTAACTAACTCCTTTTTACAAACTAGAGACCCACAAAGAACATTTCTAGTACCACAAGGCTGACTGAGGACCAGGGAGCACTTTCTTTTACTAATCAGAGGAATCAAAGAATTCCAAACATCAGACAGTGAGATAGGGCCCATGAGAAAAGGGGTAACTAACAAGGCTTCTCTGTGTTCCTTCTACAGCCTCAGTGCAGCAACTCACCCAGCATAAGCAGCACCTTCTGCAGCTCACCCTGCCTGGCAGAAAAGTACAGCTGCTTCGGGTGAAAGCGAAGTTTCTTGGGTCTGTAAAGCAGAGGACAGCAATTAGCACCAACTTATTGTCAAAACAACAGGGCAATAGATACAGCTCAATGTTGACAGTATTTGCCATTTCCCTGAGGCGCTGCCTCACAAATGAACAAATGAAACAATGACAGAAAACCCCAAGCAACTGTCTTCAGATGTCATTAAATGATACACACTAAAACACCATGGTAAGGTGACACAGAGCCTATCCCGGCACAGACAAGCTGCTGCATTATAGAAGGTCAGGGGAATCCCAAGGAGTCATCATGCACTAGTCATCAGAGACACAAAAGATGGCACACTAAGTGCCAGGCAAAATGTCCAAGGTGACCTCTACAGCTCAAATGATGAGTCATGGGGGATACTAACTACCCTCTAGCATCAAGGAAGGGGCTCGAGCCAATGTATTTGTTATGAAATTTACATCAACTCATAAACAGAGGTTAGAGGTGGGGGAAGGTCAGGAACAGTCTGGGTCAATAGACAGGGACTATGGGTATCAGATGGGCCAGGACAGAGATAGTGAGAGGCTATTCAGAATAAGAAAGAGTAACAGAGGGACTGGTCTGTTTGCTAAGAATGAGTGACCTACTTTCCTTCCAGGACAGAGTGAATTTAGAGGTCACCTGGATAAACCTCTCTAAGGACTGTAACACTGTCCTCAAGGAAAGAGGACACAGGTGAGCCTGTGAACCAAGAAAGACTGTAGTGTAGGGGCTAGCAAATAGTCTGAGAGGTCACCTGGTCTAGCCTATACTAAACAGGGATTAGGCAGCAAGGTAGAAGCTCATGCAATAGAGTGTGTGCTCTAGGAGCCTGCGAGCAGCTCGCTCAATAAAGGTCATGCTCAGGATAACAACAATCTCACTTCTTGCTCTTGACATAAACAGATAATGATTTGCAACAATTTACCCCAGACAATGTAAAGACTGACACCTCCTATGTTCATCCTTTGATGAACAGTGTCATTTAAAAAGGTGCACAGTACTAGGAAGCCCTAAGAAAGACCATATCTCTATGTTGTCTCTGAAAAACAAAACACACCAGGTTAGCTCTTACTTTTCAGAATCCAGAGCGATTAGAGCACTTTCCAAGGTTTCCTTTCCTGGGCCCTGGGAAAGGCCAGAAGTTGGCCTCACGAACCCAGCTGACCCTGCAGGATCGAAGCACTCTGGTGCCTGGGGGACTGTGCTCTGAGATTTCTCATCCTCTGGGGCTCCAGCAATGCTTCATGAGAAGGAAATTATCAAAATGTTGAATTTCATTATTTGGCAAACCTCTCTTTCTCTCGGAAACCAATGGATGTATAAAATAAGACCACACAGGTTGCCTCTGAGTAGAGTCAACGACCATTCTATTCATACCTGCTGATCTCAAGAGAGCTGCCTGAAATGCAGAACCCCATCCCCAGATAAACGAGACACTCAGAAATCAGCACAACATTACTATGAGTACCACCCACTCACTCAAACCTCATTTTAATAAACAAGTTTCAGGCTATATCTAGGTAATCTAATGCTTTCTACAGTTTAAGAATGCATGCTAGAAATATAACTTGAGAATACTGAATTTAACAATTAATAGGAAAGCACTAAGACCTTCCCAACCCTTTGTTTAGCTGTATGTACATACAATCTGACTCTTCTAAATGACCTCAAAAGGAAGTTTTAGGTTATTTTTTTCTACTGCTGTCATGCTTATAAAGCTGCCTTCCTCTTCTGCTAAGGAACCTGACGGCTCTGCTATCTGGAAAGAGTCTCTCCACCACTCCTCTATGAGGGCATGCCTGGCAGGAGAGACTGCAGTCATCTCCACCACTCCTCTCCTATGAGGGCATGCCTGGCAGGAGGGACTGCAGTCATCTCCACCACTCCTCTCCTATGAGGGCATGCCTGGCAGGAGGGACTGCAGTCATCTCCACCACTCCTCTCCTATGAGGGCATGCCTGGCAGGAGAGACTGCAGTCATCTCCACCACTCCTCTCCTATGAGGGCATGCCTGGCAGGAGAGACTGCAGTCAACTGTCTGCCCCTACCCCATCCCCGCCCAAGTTTGAAAGCTCTTTCTACTGCTCTACTGGGTTCTTAGAAAAGCCAATATTATATCTTTATCTTGTCTTCACCACTGCAGCAAACAGTTCAGCAAGTCCCATGGGTGCTGAGAGACAGCTTCAGGGGGTGGACACTGAATACTTGAGTGACAAAACCACAAAGAGCTGTATCATGTCAATGAGATACAAACTGATTCAACATAGATGACTTTATCAAGCCAAAATAAAATAGACCCATGTACAGATGGTATTAAATGAACACCAGCACTTCTTAGAGATCAGAAACCATGATAAATGACAAAGTTCAGTGAGGCTAACTATACAGGACGTATCTTTAGGGTTCTTATGTGAGAAGCTTGGCCACAGCTATTCTGTTTAGTACCTGCCCGTGGTCGTGTCAGCCCTGCCCTCAGCAGCCAAGCTCTTCTCCTGTCCAGGGGCCAGGGTCACTGTGGAAGTCGTGTCTGCTTTTGCTATGGTCACCTCTTTGGCCTTGGAAGCCTCTTCCCCACAATGGGGACAGTAGCTGGCATTGTTGACTCGTGAGGCACAATCCTTATGAAAACGATGCGAGATGCTGCTCTCAGGCTGACATTCCATGAAGTTACCCTGAAAAAAATGAAGATAAAAATTATTTTTAAAAACTTGAATAACATTTAAAGAACTACAGGACACTCTACTGAACCATGCAGGTTCAGGCAAGTAGAGACCCAGTTATGGCCTAGTGACCAACATGAGGGAAACAAAACACGAAGTTTACAAAGAGCTCACAAAGTAAGCAGAGGCCACCAAAGGTTATCGCACAGTTGCCACTACCCATCTTCAATCCCCAGTGACCCAGCTAGCTGAGGCCTCAGTCTGGCCACTCTAAACAAGCAAGAGCTGTACAAAACATAGTCTGGAAGGCCCACACGATATAATGATAGATAGAATCAGAGTCCCAAAGGTGACCATTTTAATAAATACCAATTAGAGCACCAATTAGAACAGCTGTTCTTGCAGAGCCAGAAACAATGGAATTCAGAGGAGTTCTCTTTTTCTCAGCAGAAGCACAAAAAGGGAAGCCTAGGAAGAAAACCAGGTACAGAACTCAAAGATAAGCCCTCAGAGCAGGAGCTCCTGGCCTAGGTCACAGAGAGAAGCAGGACATCTGAAGGTACAGGTAAGTGAAGGCGCTCACAGAGGCATCATAAGAAGGAGCCTGGCCTATGGGCCTAGTGGATGCATATACATCTCATGAACAGAGTCATCAAAGACAAGATCCCAGTGATAACTAATACACCACAGAGAGTTTAGCAGAGGGAGGAGGCATGCCCTCCTCTGTACTCAAGACAGAAATCCACAGAACAAAACAAAAGAAAATGAGGGTGCCGGGTCATTTTTCTACAGTAAGAAAGCTCAAGAACTGTGGTGAAGGGCTTATGGAACAGACCCTAGATGGAGTATGATGCTAGAATGAGTCTCTGCAGAAGACTCCTGAAGCCCGGCAGGCGGGCTGGGCTCTTACCGCTGTGCAGAAGTAGCCGCAGCCAGGACAGCACTGGTGCTTCACCATGCGACCCCGATGGTCTTCACACAGCACCAAGAGGGGTGCTTTGTTGGATGGGCGCATCAGCTCATACTTGACCACGCTGTTTGTACACCGGCCCAACTGCAAGCAGACAAGACCAGGGGTCAGTGACAGAGCTGTGAGGGAACAGCTTTTCCACTCACTGGGCAACGGAAAGCACCAGACATATGGGAAGTTCTTGGCAGATATGAGGTGACTAGAGGAGCCATGAGCCTTCAGAGGTAAGCCTAGATTCACATGCAGTATAAAGTACCTGTCACAACAGTTAGCCCTAACCACCTAAAAAATGAAGTCACTGTCTACTGCACAGCCCAGGGATGATGACAGCAGGTAACCGAATTCAGAAGGTTAGGTGATCAAAAAGTCAAGGGCTCACTCTGGGAAACATCAGAATAAAAAGAGAGCTAGACAGTGAACATACTCTAGAAGGTCAAGGCTGTTACAGGTGGCCAGTGTGTTACAGTTCAATGAGTCCCAAGTGATCCATCTGGAGTCTCCTACACATGAAATCAAAGCTGAGATGTAAGAGACAGAGCAATATCTCTCAGATATGCCAGAGAGACATAAGCACAGACAGTAGCAAGAAAGCCAAGATTCAAGGACAATTGTCACAGTATAAACAGAAGCTGCTCTGTGAGATGCTTCTATGTACCAGAAAAGAAGTGACTGTTTGCTATGCAGATCAAAGAGTGTTGCTTCAATATATGAAGCTTCTCTGACAGCCAAGAAGACAAAAATTAGCCCAAAAGGAGAAAAAGATGAGTGGTAATTCCGAAAAAAACTATAGATGTTTCTCAACAAATAGTAACTGTTCAGATAAAGAAATGTGACATAGCCTCCACTACACTTCTCTGCTTTGTTGGTACAATATATTCAGCTGGACTCTGTGTGTGTGTGTGTGTGTGTGTGTGTGTGTGTGTGTGTGTGTGTGTGTGTGTGTGTGTGTGTGTGTGCCAGGAGTATAGGAGCTACAAAAAGGACCTAGGCCTGAGTTCTGCAGTTTCTGAGCAACAAGCAAACTGAAATACAAATTAAAAAGCTTCCAAATAAATCTTTTCCTAAGACTCCATCTGAAAATGTGGTTAAGTGTGCCAAAGACTACCCCAAAGAACCCAGCAAGAAAAATGTAAGCAGCAGAAGCAAGAAACAGGAACTGATGCTTTGCTGATGCCCATCCAGACTGTGCAAGAATCAGACATTTTCAAGGCAGCCTGGATGTTTCCCCTTATCTAAGACATAAAACTCAAAATGGGGAAAGCCAGGGCATGTATATTTGAAACAGCCGCCCGGATACCACCCCAGCACCAAGTGATTCTCTAAGAATCTTGGTCAAGACCTATAGACACAAGTTCTTTATGGATTGGGGAAGAAAGGGTAATTTATAAAAGAAGATGTAAGATAGTATAGACACGGGTCTATACAAAAAGATGCTAAAACAACTCACTAATTTTGAATCTGAAATTTCATATATTTATTTAGTATCTGAATTGTTTTATAAGGAGCTTGAACTATCTGTATGATCATAAAATGATAAGGTGACTTGTCCAGCCGCTGCAGTGGGACTGGACACAGAGCTGAGGCTAGGGGAATGTTGATCAAATAACACAGTACAAGGTAGGTAATCTCCTGGAAAGTACTTCAACAGAATAGCAATGGAACTTTCTTAAGGTTGAGAGAAAGAGAAGAAGTAATTCATGAATACGGACAGTACAACTACATCAGTGATGAGGCAGCCTCCATTTCACAGGGAAAAGAGCAGGGGGAGACAAACCAAAGAGATGAGTGGCCTGTTTCCTCACAAGGTCAAAAGCAAGCAAGCAAGCACTAACAACCACAAACAGATGATTCAAATACATCTGCCAGGAGATGAAGTATAGAATCAGGAGAAACTAAAAAGTTGTAGTATACGCCATAAGGAAAATCAGGTTTCCAACAAGAAAGAAAGGCAAGGCAGAGACACAATCTCATCTTCTTCCATGCCTGTTGCTGCAAAAGAAATCCTATTAGCGTCAGAGTGCCTTTTTTTTTTTTTTTTTTTTTTTTTAAATTAAGCATTTTATTAAGGAACGCTTTAAGAACGGAGACTGAGCCGAGCAGTGGTAGCTCACTGCCTTTAATCCCAGCACTTGGGAGGCAGAGACAGGCAGATTTCTGAGTTCTAGGCCAGCCTGGTATACAGAGTGAGTTCCAGGACAGCCAGGGCTACACAGAGAAACCCTGTCTTGAAAAACAACAACAAAAAAAAAAAAAAAAAAGAAAAAAAAAAAAAAACAACAACAACAACAAAAAGAATGGGGACTGAGGCTGCAGAGATGGCTCAGCAGTTAAGAACACTGACTGTTCTTCCAGGACCCAGGGTCAATTCTCAGCACCCACATGGTAGCTCACAATTGTCTGTAACTATAAAATCTGACACTATCACACAAACATACATGCAGACAAAACACCAACGCACATAAAAAGAATGGAGACTGGAGTACAGTTAAATTCCTTCCAAGTCCATGTCTACTTTTAAAGTTCGGCACATTCTCAACAGAAAAGTCCACTTCAACTTTTCTACAAGATTAAAATTTTAGTGTTTTATTCATTAAAAGCTCAAGGTACCATATATAGCATGACCTTAAGAAAATCCACATACCTAACAAGAATGGTAATAATTCTGCAAAACTCAGAGCTTGCAGGGGATGAGAGGAGAGAGGGAAGAAGAAAGGGGGTGAGGGGAGAAGATAAAACAGAGGAGGGATGGAGGTATTGTAATGTGCCCTAGAGGGCAGAACAACTTTGCAGGGTTAGTTTTCTCTTTCCAACTTTTACATGGCTTCTGGGCACTGAACTCAAATCTTTAGGCTTGGGCAACAAGTGCCTTTACCCACTGAGTCATTGCAACAGCCCTCAATTTATCTTAATGTAGCAATAAACCTACCATGCCAATATAAAAAGCATATTTTGATATCAAAAAATTCAAAAAAGAATTTTAATGAGTGACATTGTTCTCTATTGCTTCAGAACTCTTTAATATAGTAGGTCATTTAATAAAAGGTGGTATAGTGTCATATCTACTTCCACAGTCAAGATCTGGTAATTGTGGATACTGTTTTCTGATATCACATCAAACTGCAGGTTGTATTCCACTAGAACCAGTTTGATAATGTGGTGTTTTCTTTTATTTGTACTTTTTTTTTTAAGGTTAAGGACAAATTTTATTAATTTAAAAGAAAAGAGAAAAGGAAAAACAAACAAACAAACAAACAAACTGGATAAGCAAGCTGTAAATCTCAGAAGCTATCTACCTGAAGGAAAAGGGAAATAAAACTACAGCATTTAAGCTGGGATGGAGGTCAGACACGTGGCAGACAAGCAGCTAAACAGAAGGAAGAAAGGCTTTAGAGAATGAGTAAGGAAGCCCAAAGGATCAAAAAAAAGTATATTTCACTGAAAGAGGCAGAAAAAAGAAAAAGATAGTTATACCTTTCTGAGTCTGGCCTCAGAAAAGCAGATCCAGCCAAACCACATGCTGGCTCTTAAGAGACTGCCCATATAGCATTTTCTTAAATATTTGGCATAATATCTTGAACTTGGGAGCACAAAGATCCTTGCACCACACATCTCCAGAGAAACCGTAATATTAAGCACCCAGGATAGCTCTTTTAAGGGGAAGGACATATAACTTGTTTTTCCAGAAGGCTGGAAACTAGCAGTGATAAATAAATAGCCTGGTCATTTATGTTATCTGTTGGGCCAGGCCTTATCAAGATCTTACAGCCAGGACCAGAGGTTGGCTAGTAATCTAAACGATCCTCATATTACCTGTACAGCCAGGGGTTTCCCCAAGCTCCCATAACCAGGTCTGGAGGCACCTAATAGTTTAAATGACCCTTTTATTAATTAGCTGTACAGACAGGGGCTCCACCCAGCTCCCACAACCAGGACCAGAGGTGGGTAACAGCCCAAATGATCTCTATGCTGTCTATATGACTGAGACCAGGCTAGATCCTTCCTTAAGCTAGTACAGGTATCTCTAGAGCCCATATTCTTCAAATAAACGACACGTACCCTGAGTTGAGTGTCAATGTAGTAATTATGCTTCCTTGTGTACTGCAAATTGTATTACACCAGAAAACTGTTTGCCAACTATACTGTGTTTAAACATGCTAGCATCAGACTCTCCACAAGTCTGATCCAGGCTGATGAAGTCAAACTGAACCCTGTTTTCATTCTCACCTCTTCACAGTTCATTTTTCTGCCTGACTTGACTGCACTATTAAACTTTCAGCCCTGTTAATTGAGTGTTAAGTTGTGTGCTTGCACTCTGCCTGGCTCCTTCACCTCTGCACAACTCTACACCATCAACATTAATAACCAGACCTCAAATCAGTGGTTCTGGTCTTCCAAATGCATACTATATGGAAGCTTAAGAAAGAGAATTTACCAAACTGCTAACGTCTGCTTCCATGAAGCAAGGGTAAAACTATCTGAGTTTTAATAACAATACAAAGCATTAAACTTATCAAATAGTGAAATAGTTCATAGCAATATAGTAAAAGGAGTACTAGTTAACTTCAAAGTCTGAGGAAAACCCAAGTTAGTGTCTTAAAGACTGCTAGACACGAGGCAAGAGTCTCACATCAGTACTGCCTCGCCTCTAAGATGCATACAACTAGGCAATGAAGCAGATGAGATCATTCTGACCAACAAACAACAATCCATGGAAAAACTACAGCAACATTTTGAATCCTCCAATGCATGATCAAGGTAGATATCAGGTAGCAGGAGCTGCTAACACACTGAAAAACATCAATCTTGTGTTCAGTCTAGACACAGCCTTCCCATGGTCTTACAAAGAAATTGGGCTGATCTGCAATTCTGTCAAGAAATTCAAAGAGATCTGCTGAAATGCAACTTAGGTGAAGGAACCAGACAAAGAGAATTTCCAAATTCAAGCAGCCTTGGAAGCAACTGTTTCTTGGATTTAACAGTTCTGCCAGAGGTTGCCTGAAATGGTATGGCTATGAGATCCAGGTTTAATTTTATATATTAAAAAAATTATAAGTATCATACACAGAAAAACATGAGTTTCCAAGAATGTTGTAGAAATCGGAAAGGAGAAAATGAGAAGGAAATCACATGCAGATTACAGTACAGAAACCAAAGCACCGACCCTGTTCTGAAGAGAAGAAGCTGTAACTATGCACTCTGCCCTTCCACTATGAAGCATATTTCACAAACACTACACCACTCTAGTAGATAAGGGAGCACCCACTTGTCCCAAAGAATTCTAACCACTAATGGCAGAAGAAAACAACAGAAATAACAAACAAAACTGAACTTGAAATAAAGTAATGAACACAGTCAGTCATCAATCAGGAGTTAAAACCTACAAGCAAAACCCTGACGAGGAAGGACAGAAGTTGCCATGGAAACGCTTCCACTCTTGCCTTTTTAACATATTAAATCATATAAGTTGGTTTGTTGTTGTTGTTGTTGGGGGAGGGTGATGAGGGACATGGGGGGGCAGGGGAGAGGGACAGGGTTTCTCTGTGTAACAGCCCTGGCTGCCTGGACTTGCTCTTTTAGACCAGGCTGGCCTTGAATTCAGAAATCCACCTGCCTCTGCCTCCCAAGTGCTGGAATTAAAGGCATGTGCATGGTGATGCACGGCATTATGTAAATTTTAAGCCTTAAATCTATCCATGTCTTCAGATTTAGTTTTCAAGTAACAAACACTACGGGGAATGATTTAAACAACATAAGAAGACCATCAGCTATATTCAGCATCTGCGATCCATTTCCCTGTAGGTCAGTGGCACAAGGAACTAGAGGAGAAGTAGAAGAGAAAACATTCAAGATCTTCTAACAAAGGGCTGGAAAGATGGCTAAGCAGTTAAGAGGAATGGCTGCTCTCCCAGAGGACCATACTCAATTCTCAGCACCCACATGCACAACTGTCTTTAATTCCAATCCCAGGGATCTAACACCAGCTTCTGGCATCTATGAGCACCATAAACACACATGTGGTACACAGGCAAAATACCTGTGCACATAAAATAAATTAATTTTAAAAAATCTTTGAATACAAAGATGCCATAAACACTGGAAATAACAAGTGAATTCTGCTTAGTCCAATGAGAAGGAAAAAAAAAATGTTAAAAGCTAGCAAGCCTGAGACACGGGGGAGTGGGGGGGCGCAGGCATTAAATCTAGAGAAAATAAACTCTGAAATTGAGACAAGATTTCACTAGATCTTCCCTAACACCCATGTCAAGAGAACTAGTGGTTTTCAAATGTGGTTCCTGGACCAGAGCATAGTAGAAATTAAAGCTTTGAAAAAGCAACACTTACAACACCAATTCCACTGAAGCAAATGTTGGCTATATTAACAGGTACTGGAAATAACGGCTGGGCAAGTCTAGTAGCAGCAGCCCACAACCAGCTGACCTAGCACCAATAAGAGACACACTAGGCGCCCCCATTAACTGCCCAAGTCTGGTAATGTGGGCAGATGAGGACTGACCTCTGGATTCATCTCTATTCCTACCTTTTCCTGGACAAGCGACCTAACCTCTCTGCCTTCATCTGTGAAGCACAAGAAACTGCAGGAGTCAACCACAGAGTCCCATGGCTACACCCTGCAGCTGCACATTGTGCTGCTCTTACTACTGTCACATCTCGTTCACCCTGAAAACAAGCAGTTACAACACAATCATTTATTTAGTGAGAAAGATTCCAACCATCAAATGGTCCAGAAACCTTACTGGAGTGACAGTCATAGGACTCAAGAGGGAGCAGACAGAACCAAAGCACCAGGTCCTGGCCCAGGCCTTCCCCTAGAGAGCAAACAGAGTACTCCAAAGGCCATGCCACAGCAAGCAGCACCTCTCTCACTCTAACAGCAACAAGCTTGCTGCCCACCAGGCCTCTCAACCTGCTCCTGCTTTGTTCACTAGCACTCAAGTAGAGTGATAAGCTGAATCAGGGGGGAAAAAAGCTTGCCAAAAACAGAGAAATTCTTTGAAAAAGCAGTCTCTACACACTGCCTGCTTGTCTTCTTCCAATCCAGAAGGAATAAGGGTAAAGGGGTCATCAATTCTCCCAGGTCTATGTCAGACACAACAAAAGAAGTGAAGTAACCATAGCTCAAAGGTACTAGGGCATCCTAGGCAGAGCCTCTCCCAAGCAGGTACACACTGCCACAAATGTCTCCATTTATTCACTTCTCAGTAAACAGAACACAATGGTAAAACCTTTGGTAAAAGCATGATCTTGAAACATGGCACTTTTATGCGACCACAGTTTGTACACTATCTTCCTTTTTAAAAAGAATTTTATTTTTGTGTCTATGACAAAGGAGTATAATATATAAAAATGACATGGCCAGATAAACCAGAAAAGGGCAAGTAGATCCCTTGAGGCTGGAGTCACAGAAGGTTGTGAGCCACTTGATGTAGATACTGGGAACTGAACTTGGGTCCTCTGCAAGAGCAGCATGTGCTGTTTACCACTGAGCCATCTCTCCAGCCTCATCTTCCTTGGTTTGTTTGTTTGTTTGTTTGTTTGTTTGTTTTTTAAAGCAATATTGTATAGGTTCTCAGTTATCTGTCACTACTGACTAAAGTTTAGCAGAAAACCTATGATTCTGAAGTATGACAGTTCTTGTTGCCATTTTAAGGAAAAACGAACATGCTTACTTCGTGATCCACGCTCTCAGTGGCCATGCACTGGTTGTTGGCCAGGGTGCTGATCTCGCGGCTCTTGGGGGTTTCCATGCGGCAACTGCAGAGAGGCACTTCCTGGAGGCCATCCGTCTCAAGCACATCCGGACCATTGGCCAGCCCTAAGTCACACAGACACATCAGCTCAAGCAACCCTGACCTACAAAGGGTTGTCCAGAAAATAATTAATTACAGTCTTTACCGTGATCTTATATACACTGAAATTACACATCAGCACCGCTCAGTGGCAAGTGTTCCATACTCTCTTGTAACTTCCTATATGGGAAGTGAGGCAGTAGACTGTGTCTCACCCACAAATCCTCCAAAACTCCTCATTCACATCTACATGTCCATGTCATAGGTCAGGCTGCATGTTCATCAGCAATTCCTAAATCCAGTTTTCAAGTAAGAAAAGATTTCACTACATGTTGGGACATTAGTTCCCCTCATATGGTTAAATTGCACCCATAAAAAGAAACTCCATGTAGAAGGCTTTAATAATGGTTTAATCGTTACCTAGAATATTATTCACCAGCCAAAGAATCCATATAATAGGCTGAAGAAGGAAAACAAAGGAAGTGGGACCAGTGAGATGGCTTGGCGAGTAAGGGTGCTTGTGGTCAAGTCTAAATACCCAAGTTCAATCCCCAGGACCATGGTAGAAGAAAAGAGGCAAGAACTAAAAGTTATCTTTTAACCTCCACACATGCATGCCATGGCCCACATGCCTACACACATGATAAATGACAGACAGACAACCAAAAATGTTCATAATAACACAGTGTCTAATACCACAGTGAAAAACAAAAGCCAAAAGATTGAAGGTCATCTTATGCACTGCAAAGCTAAGCTCACCCACTCCTAGAAAGGAGGATTCTGGGAACTGACTAGTAGCTTTACAGGATTGCTACTTCCAAAAGACATTGGAGCAGGCCATGTCCTCTTTCTTGTTAAACAGCAGAGATAAAAGATGAACTGAGTTTGAAATACTACTAGAGCTCTAAAAACAATTAACTAATATTCACACCTAAAAACAGACTAGAACCCAACAAGATAGTGTAGGCCTTTAATCCCAACACTTTAGAGACAGACATAGGAAGTTCTCTTCTGAGTTCTAGGCCAACCTGAACTACTTATCAAGTTCCAATCCATCCATGTTGCATATCTGGACCCTCTCTCAAGTATTAAGTAATTAATTTAATTTAAGACAGTAACTCTCATTGAGACCACACCCAAAGAACCCTGAGCACCTCAAGCTAACTAGCTCATTTCATGAAAATTAGTTTTGAGCTATTTCTTCTGAATGCCTGGATTATAGAAAAATGAAATGGTTAACTTCAACCACTCAGATTTATCAAGGGACTCATCAACAGAACAGAACAAATAACTGTAACCAAATTATTTTTCTGCCCAGCTTCCAGTTTGCTCAACACAAGCCTTCCATGAACATTCCCCTTCTCCCTGCTACCCCCCAACACTGAACCCTGAACTGCTTCTGGTTTGAACTGCCTGGTCTACAAAGTGCTCAAACTCTCCAAACACACGGAATGCCTCAGTTGTTAACTAGCAACGCTATGCTGAACCCAGGGTCCACCTTTACCCCATTTATTGTTTACCTCTGGCCTCTCAATAATGCGTTATGGGTCCTAGCCAATCTAGCCCCCACAAAGGGCTAATAAACGATGGGCAGGACTGAGTGCAGCTCCATTGGCAGCATGTTTACCTAGCATGCACCAAGTCCTGCATTGGATCCTCAGCACTAATGACAATGGGTGTCATTGTACATGCCTACAGTCTCAGCACTCAGGAGATAAGAGGCAGAAACATCTGAAATACCAGGCCAATCTAATAACACAGGGAAGTCAAGGCCAAGCTAGGCCAAATAAAACACTGTCTCAAAGACAAGAAACTTCTGGGGAAAGGGGGGAACTGGTTCCAAACAAATCTAGCTGCCTGACTTCGCACACACAGCATAAAATAAGAAAATCTAAACTAAAACTCAAACCAGAATCACCAAAAGTATAGAATGGGCTTGTGAGAAGTTCCTGCTCAGTAACCTGGTATAAAACACACAAACACACACACACACACACAGACACACACACAGACACACACACACACACGCACACGCACACGCACACGCGTGCGCATGCGCTCAAGCTAATATCCTACTGCCACACCAAGCACCTGTGTCTGAGGAGGCTGATGTGGGATGGAAAGAGTGTACGCTCCTAGCAGCACTGTCAGAACACATATCGGCTTAGAAAGATGTGGGTGTGCTTCAATCTCTACAACTGAAGAACTACTGAGACATCAAAAGAAGAAACTGCCACAACCTTCATGTGTGCACACTGTCAGAACATGGCTCAAGAATGGAGTTGTGTAAGATTTCTGAGTGCTTGGAAAAAAAAAAAAAAACCCAAGAAACCACTATAAGAGCCTCTGTTTCTTCAAAAAACACAGAACTGCTCTTGGAATGTGCTTTTGTGCCCCTCCACAGTAGAGAGAGGAGCGAGTTTACTTCAGATTATTCATTACAACTGACTATTGTTATTTGTTTATACACCTCTATGAACAGGTAGGTTCCCTGTTACAAGTGGCCTGTCTGCCATGTGTGACTTACCCTTGTGATTGTACATTTACTCACGTGACATTTCTCAACCCTCAGAGTACAACTGTCTGAGGCTCTGAATAAAGTTGGCTATTGGATGAGACTTTAGTCCACCTCATTGATTGCCTCCATTCTCCTACACCTCACTACCTTGAGCGGAGTAAACACACAGAAACTCTCATCTGATCACCCACACTGCCAGTGTTCTTATCTCCTATCTTTACCCAAACTCAAGTCCTCAGCCTATTACCTTCACATACCTACAAGCAAACATAGTGGGCAAAGACAAGGCAAACAATGATTTATAACCTCAGCACAAACATTCACTTAGGTCCTCAGCTCAAGCCTAGACCCTCTTGAACTCAAACTGGACTGACCATCTGAATGCACTGACCAGCCTCAACAAATTCCCAAGATACCTACTCTCCCCACTACCTACCTTCAAGTATCCCAGTTCCATACTTTAAAAATGAAAGCAAGTAAACGATGCTGCTTTTCATCAAGGTGTGGATTCTCTAAGTCAAGAGCATGTGTGCTGTACAAAAACCAGTCACTGATTGATAACTCAGTGTAGATTAAACACAGGGAAGCCAATCTACAAAATGCCATAGAACCCAAGCCTGCCTGCCTGTCTCAGGAACCTAGACACAACCATTCTAGATGCACTTCTACTCTTAAGTCTTTATAGTTGCATTTGTTACCTTTGACCTTCACTTGTATTGGAGATGGAACAGCATGTTTCTACATAAAAGGGCTCCCTAAATCTCAACACAATCTCCTCTTAGTGCACTTACAACAGGCAGGATTCTGCTGGACAGTACTGGAGTTGATTTGATAAAACATTATTTCCTGATTACAATTAAATTTCTAATCGTCCAAATCTAAAAGTTTACAACACTTAAAACATGGTTCTATTTAACTCAGAAAGGAGATACAAGTTACCTACAACGAGACTTTATGAAATTTGAAAAGGTTTGTGCTCTACTTGTGAGAAGAAAAAATTAAAAACAAAAAAACAATCACTTTTTGAACAAAACCAAAATTCATGTGACAGGCAAATGATGTGGTTTACTACATTACTAAATTACAAAAGGAAATCAGAGTTTCCTAAACGTTTAAAATCTTAAAAGCTGGGTGTCTGTCCTTTATCATTAAATCCCTACAGTAACACAACCAGATTTAAAAGTCTGAACAGAGTGTAAACAGCTGTGGAGTCTTAAATTTCTCCTTTACGTTCTGTTTCATAAAGATTTTAAAATATCACTAATTAGTTAGTTTTCATCGCTAGAAGGTTTTTAAGTGACTTAAAGGAAGGGAAACAGGCAGGAAAAAAATGAGAGCAAGCCACAATGGTCCAGGCACAATGGCAAATACTACTGCACCCGTGACTGGAGGTACTCCACTGCAAACACATCAGAGCAAGGTCAGATCAAGAGAAGCTGGAAGACAAGCTATAACCAACCAGAGCTAAAATCAGAGATCATGCCGGACGGTGGTGGCACACGCCTTTAATCCCAGCACTTGGGAGGCAGAGGCAGGCAGATTTCTGAGTTCGAGGCCACCCAGCCTGGTTTACAGAGTGAGTTCCAGGACAGCCAGGGCTACACAGAGAAACCCTGTCTCAAAATACCAAAACAAACAAACAAACAAAAAAAATCAGAGATCACTCACAGTCACACTGCACAAAATATATACCCATTACACCCAGAGAAGGGTGACATCTATTTGTCAAGGATCCGGCACACAAAGTGTGTCTGCTTACAATTGGGAACACACTGTGAAACACAATTAGCAGCACCACAAATACTGCAGAAGACTTCTGCTGCCTCACTCTTAGAGGGCTCCCACACTTTCTGTCTCCCACATGAGCGGTTTATCACCTAGCAAACGATCCGAATCTTGCCTGTTCAGTCACCTTTTAATAATGAGTGCTTTGTCAAACTGTCCGTTATTATCCACCAGGGGGCATCAGGATAGCACGGAGACCTAGGCCAGTAAGCAAGCAAGATGGTGTAGTCACACTCCAACACCAACCTTCATTTTCTGTCTGGGAAGACAGAATTCCTCTGACACGGAGATCCAGGGAATCCAGAGAAACTTCCATATACCCAGCGCCGTCTCCCAGAGCCGCCTGCTCCATGCTTCCTGGAGATGACTTACAAGCCTCAGAACCTGTACACAGAATGCACATATCATGAGAGACTGCCCAATAGCTATATCTACAACGTTCCATGAACACTGTAGGTAACTGTACTTGTAGCCAAGTCCAACAACCTCAGTTCAATGCATAGAACCCATACGATAAAGACAATCTACTTCCATAAGCTGTCCTCTAACCTACAGATGACAAGCACCCACACAATAAAAATACTTCTGTTTTAAAAACCCAAAAAATAAAACACAACTAACATTCTAATTAAGAGGCCACGACTCAGAAAAATAATTAATTCTAATGAACTCTGATGAATTTAAATAACACTACCTGGCCAGTTTCTATTTTCATACATTAATTCCCCATGCACACCCAGTTTCACAAGAAAAAGGCTGACCAGAAAAATCGAAGAAGCCAGTATTGTGCCTCGTGTTTCTAATAGCACTTGGAAGAACAAGGCCAGAATGGGGTAAACAGTGCATTCTGAGCTAGCCTGGGCTACAGAGTAAGATTTCCCCCCACCCCCATCCAAAATCCAACCATGCACATATTACCTTTTATTCAAGTTAAAAAACTTTAGATGTATTAAATGATTTTATGCTTATCAGTGTTTGGCCTTTGTGTATGTATATGTCCCACATGTACATCTGATGCCTTCTGAGGTCAGAACAGAGTAGCAGGTCCCCTAGGACTGAAGTCATGGACAGTTGAGAGCAACATATGGGTACTGGAAATTAAACTCTGGTCCTCTGAAAGAGCATCCAGTGCTCTTAACTGCTTAACCATCTCTTCAGTTCATATTAATACAACTTATGTCCAGATGTGCTAAATAAAAACTGCTAAAATAATCAATAAAATAAATAAAAATGTGATAAATGAGCCCAGCCTAGCAGTACATGCCTTTAACTTCAGCACTTGAAACGGCAGTGGCTGCTCGATCTCCGAAGGATAGATGCATAGTGAGATCGTATCTCCAAAAAAGTAATGCATTTCTGTAAATTGTTTGAAAGCTTAAAGTAGGACAGAAAAATGTAATCTGCAAGTCTAAAAATGATGAAACACAAAGATGATGAACGAGCCTAACCGTGGAGCTACTCATCACATGTGCCACTCACTAAAACGACGAAAACCTAAGCTTGTCACCACGGATGAATCCAGAGGCCTCACAGAGCAGGCACAAAGACTTATATTGGCTCTCATCCTTGGGGACATGGGAGGGCCCGAGACACCTGTACAAACTACAGCATTACCAACTATAAAGACATTTCATGTGGAACCCTAAAAAGTGTGTTTATGTTATATATTACCTAACACTGAATCTTCTAAATATCAGTATGCAATATTATGTAAATGACCAGAAATAAATGAATCATTAATACAGAAGTATGGTACCAATATATTTTAATTCAAACTGTATTTTGTACCAAGATCTTAGACAAGAAATTTCAAAAACATAAATAAACTTAAATTTTTAAACATTTTACATAAAACAATAAAATTCATTATTTCCAGTAAGTATCTAAGTATGCATTTTATACTTTGAAGTCAAAATGACAAAGACAGACTCTCTACCCTCAAAGTATCCTTTAGCATTGAACATTTGTCGAAGCCAACAGTAAAACCACATGGATTTTCTGATCTCAAAGGGCAGTCAATGGTGAAAACAAAAGGCAGCATAAACGAACGGGCAGATGAGGTACTGAGGAAGGCACACAAGCCCTGTATCGACAAACCCCACATGTCTCTATAGTCCTTCCAATGTCACATGGCTGTCCATAGGAACTAGACCACAAACTTTTTCTGTCAGAAGAAGCTAAACAAACAACTAAGCAGGGCTGTCTGTGCAGCATGAAGATAATAAGCAAATGAGGAAATGGAGCAGATTAGAAAACTCCAAGTGCCACCCACACACCACTGATGATAAAACTTCCAAAGGAGCCGGGCGGGGGTGGCGCACGCCTTTAATCCCAGCACTTGGGAGGCAGAGGCAGGAGGATTTCTGAGTTCGAGGCCAGCCTGGTCTACAGAGTGAGCTCCAGGACAGCCAGGGCTACACAAAGAAACCCTGTCTCGAAACAAACAAACAAACAAACAAACAAACAAACAAAAAATCCAAAGAAATAAATAAGGTAAGAATTTGGGGCTGAAGAGATGGCTCAGAGATTAAGAGCACTGACTGTTCCTTTAGAGGCCCTGAGTTCAGTTCCCAGCAGTCACATGGTGGCTCACAACCATGTATAATGAGATCTGGTCACCTCTTCTGGCCTGCAGGCACACATGCAAGCAAAATGCTGTATGCATAATAAATAAATCTTTTTTTTAAAAATTTGATTTGGGGGTGAAGAGACAGCTCAGTGGTTAATAGTACCTGCTGCCTCTGTTCTCTGAACCCACACACCTGTGACCCTAGTTCCTGGGAAACTGACACCCTCTTCTGACCTCTGAGGTAACTAGTCATGTATATGGTGTACATATAAATATACAGGCAAACACTCATACACATGAATAAAATTAAGTAAATCTTATTAATACAAAAAATAAAGTAGTAGTCTTTTTTTAACCCACTGATGAACTGCATACCCACAGACGGGGCCGACACATGTGTCCTCACACATGCAAACGCTGACGCAGTGCACCAAGGACCTGTGTGAATGCTGAAAGCATGAGAATGTGGAGTTCATGCTGGTCACCTGGTCTACTCAAAAATTTCTTAGAGCAAAAAAGCAAGAACCATAAAAGAAAACAATTCATAAATTTGGCTTCAATGAAAAATTTTACTAGCTGTTCTTACCTAAAAGTAGTGTTGGAAAAATGGAAACGCAAGCCACAGACTAGGTATAAAACATGTAAAATATTCATCTGATTAAAATTCTACCTAGACCATTTAAAGAGAACTTACAACTCAGTGAGAAGGGGATGAAAAGACACAAAGACACACTTCAGAAAAAAAATACACACAGGTGTGATGCTCCCTCTCATCACCAATCTGGAGAGAACACATTGAAGCTGCTGAGGACAACACATCCACTGGAAGCATGAAAGATTTAAAGACAAACCCCATCAAGCAGTGGCAAGGACAAAGGGAATCCACAGCCCAGGTACTGTGGCGGGTGATGTACTATGAGAAAAGTTTAGTAGTTTCCCAAAGACCTGAGCACACTATATATGACTGAACTAGGTGAGCCGGAGATGTGAAACACCTGTGCAGGAACCTAGCAGAGACCAGGGCCCACCCACAAGAAATGACTAACAAGCATTAGCATCCCACACAGGAGGTACACTTCTCAGAAGGGAACAAAGAAAATTGTTGTGAACACATACAACAGGAAGTGATCGAATGATTATCTCAAAGGAGCCAGAGCAAGAAAATAAGTGTTCCTATTGAGCGATGCCATTCACACAAAATTCTGTAAGTACTAGCCTATCGGGAGCACAGAGCTAGCCTGGGAATGGGGAGGTGCTCACAGGGGATGAGGGAAGGTTCTCCAGGGCAGCAGGGCTAGGACGCCTAGCAGGTGAGTACAATGTTGACCTGCCTGATCCTGGAGACAGTGCTATACTATGATTTGTAAACATTCCACAGTGTGCCAAAACAGCTCAACAAAGCTATACAATGAACTTGGCATTAACTCTTTGTCTTTCTGATCTTCCTGAACTCACCTTAACAAACTATTACTAAGGCCTATGTATGAGGCACAAACCCCTCAGGCCACAGAGGCAGGCGGGGACCACAGACTTCCTACATCCACACAGTATAGGACATGTCCACCCAGGAAAAAAGGTACTACTCCTGTGCAGGGGACAAACTACCCAAGTTGGCTTCCTGCTCAATAATGAAGCCAGAATCATCTAGGTTTGGTAACAAAGCAAACTACCCAAGGATCACTTACATGTCTCTAAAGAAGTCATTTACAACATTTTACAGGAGACCCTCTTTTCAAGTGAAATGCTTCATACAAACCAGCCCCAGACAGCTTCCTGCTGATACACCCCAGCTCCTCTGTGCTCACCAAGCATGCTGCTTGGCTTCTTTCTACTTCTCCGCCTCCTTTTCCGAGCAGGTTTGATCCAGGGGCTGTCAGTCTTTCCTCTCCTCTTGAGAAATTTCTTCTTGATACTGGATTCAGAACTCTGGAGGACCAAAGGGCAAGCATATCAGAGGCAAAGCAAGGGGCGCTCCTGAGAGCAAAAAGAACCAAGTTCTTTGCCTCTAAAATCAAATAGTTGATTCTTCCCCTAAAAGTTCGACTTTACTTTTGCACGTTTCTGGGTTACATTCTGAAGGTACCTATGCTGTTCATAAACATGGCAGTACGGCCAATAAGCCTAGTAAGCCCAGTCCTTTTAGAGGAAACAAGACAAGAAAACTAATTTAGAATACATAAGTTTTTTTGTTTTAGTTTGGCACAACGGAAAAAATATAAGTAAATAGTAAAAAGTAATTTACTTGTCACTCCACATATCCACTCATCTCACTCAGGAAGGAACAATGTTCAGTGTGCCCTAGAATCACACAGGTGCACACTACATGCAGAACAAAGAAGAGGGATAATCAATTTATAGCAACACAAGATACAGCATCTCTGTAACTATGTTGCAAGTTTAGAAAGGACATCTACCACAAATCACAACTGCCCCACAGCACCAATTCTAGTGCTAGGAGATGCTTCTAAAAGATGCTGGAAAGAGGTCCATGGAGAAAGCACACGGGCCTCTCAACCCCACTTCCCAAGGACATAGACAGACACTGGGAACACAGTGCTGACACACTGGCAGAGTCACATGGCACAGCATGTCAAGCCATCCCAATACTTGGACGAGTATGTGCACTCATTCAAGCCCTGGATCGGATATGTCGATCTATGCCCTAGCAAAACAGTGATGAGGAACAACTCCACAACACACGCTCCTGTGGTCCTGGTTCCTCCCTACAAGCAACCCCAACCCCTCACTTTATCCTATGTTTTCACACAGAAATACTTGTGAAAAGCTTCAAGTTTTCTACTGTCTGGATCACACTATGAAACCCCAGGAAATGTTTCCTCACCAGACCCAAAGATCTTTATACGTCCTCCTCTCGTTCACCAAAGAAGCCTGACACCAGGGGGGTTTGGTCCAGTACTTTATCCCACACATAGTACTTCCTCCTCAAGCTAACAAGCTTTTTATCTTCTCTACTCAATATGCACATATGAGATACTCCTGAGACTCCATTCCAGCAATTCCCCTATTTCCAACAGGTAGAAATCTCAGGTTCTACCTGCCAGATAAAAAAAGGCAGCTCAAATCCAACAGTCCCCTCTCAGCAGCAATGCAGCCCAACGTACCGCTGTATGAAAAACCAAACCACAGAACTACCTAACCCTAACCCTTCCTTCCCTCAGAGCCTGGCCTGCTGAAGGATCCCAACAAGGTCATCAACACAGGTGCTGTACCTGCCCCTGAGCTGCAACCCTATGTGACCTCCTTCACCACTCTTCCTTCAGGCCAGACCCTGTGACCCCCACAAGAGGTGCCACCAGTGCTCTCAGCTGCAGATCTGAATTATGTAAACATAAGAAAAATGTGAGGTTACCAGGTCAGACTCATCTCCACCGTCTTCATCCTCCCCTGTGTCTGGAGACTCCTGTTCCTCCTCTGAATCTCCATCCATCTGATCAAGCCAAATAAAAACAAAACAACAATTAGATCTTGTAGCAGAAAGCAGATGGATCCACAGCAAATGTTAAAATACACTGGCAGACATACATGGAAGGGACCTGTCTGCCCCAAGGTAGAAACAAGCTGTGTGGATGGCCCTGGCCAGGGAATTTCCAAGCAGACAGCAAGATACCAGACTTTCTTCTAACACTCCCTGCTAAGATATTCTATCCCAAATCCCAAATGGACTCACTCTAATGACTCAAATGAATTAACTGCACCTTGGAGGTTACTATGCATGTAAGACATGCCAGATATCTATAAAAGGTAGTAAAATACACACACACACACACACACACACACACACACACACACACACACGGGGGGGGGGGGGGGGGAGGGCGGTTTCTAAAGAGCTATGAAATAATATCTAACCAAACCTACCTCCACTTACCCAAGAACAGTCTAGTCCCAAAAGCCATCACTGCTATGTTGCCTGACCACTTCTACCTACACTGAGTCTATTCCTAAACCTGCTTCCCTACAGGACATACTCCAATACATTTATTCTTTTCTAATTATAGACAAGGTTTGGAATCCTTTCTATAGCAGAATAGCAAAGGTGCCTTGTTTTTACTACTGTATTTATCATTTCTACCTACACTGTCAATGAATGAATAGAGTCCACTCGCCCCAGATCCACTCACTCCAAGTCAGTACTGCAGTCTCTGGTGTGCTGTAGTCTGACTCTGTAGGAACTACTCCAGAGTATCTTACTTCTCTCTGATATTCCCAGCTCAACAGAACCTGTAGGGTTCATAGTCAAGTTACATTCCAAACAAGCCAAGGTCCTTCAACATAAAGGCAGATAAAGACTCCTGAGTCAAATGGTGCCCCTCTCTGTGGTAACTCAGTAACACCCTATGTCTATCTCTTGTCTTGCCCGTTCTCAACACTGACGATGACGCCTATATTCTCTCACACTATTCCCACAACTGCTCTTCATCTCATAGTCCATTAGACTCAGAATTTGAAGATCTACAGAGAGTTCTCATTAGATTTTGATGGCAATGTTCTGAACTTAAGAGATAAGCCTAGAAACAATGCAGTTTTTATTTGCATAAATAGTAGGTCTCTTGCTAACCTAATTTAGCAAATCTCTGCTGCTCTCTTATACCGCATTATTGTTGAATGTGTCTCCTTCCCTAGGTATCTGGGGATGCTAAGAATTACCCTGCCTCTGGCTCCCAGTGCTAGGATTAAAGGTAAGTATCACCACACCACACTAATTTTCTAGTTGATATTTAAAAACCATGCCTAAGCATTTATAAATATGCTTGTGTTTACTGCAGCTTTACATGGAAACAAGAGATGTCTATGTCTTGATCACATGGAAGTTTAGTTCAATGGCTATAATAGTTTTCTAGGGTTACCAAGATTTTAAGGTATATTTTTATGTTGTCTTCTCTCCTTTTAAATATTAAATTTTCTTTCTAGCTTTTATCTTAGAGCATCAGTCAAAACAGTCAATGTTATTCTCCTTGTGTTAAAGTTAAAAGCAGCAAACTCACCTTCATTTTATGACTGATGATCAAAATACTTTCAATTTTTATCATTAAATATAACCTTCACTGTAGGACTCTGGTACTTTGTTAGTTTTATTTAAGGTTTCTTTTAATTCATTGGGCAGTTGCTTTAATTTTAAACATGATTGAGCAATGCAACTACCAATAAGAAAAGGAAATATACAGAAAGGGATAGATAGATAGATCACTTTTAAAACGCTGCTTGACAATTACACACATGGCACACATGAGGAAGAAAACACAAGTTGAAATCCCAAGGAAAAGGGAGAGAAAAGAGCACTAGTTGGTTGTCAGGCAGTGGTGGCACACAACTTTATTCCTAGCACACAGGTGACAGAGGCAGGAGGATCTCTATGAATTTGAGAATAGCCTGGTCTACCAAAGGAGTTCCAGAACAGCCAAGACTGCACAGAGAAACCCTTTCATCACCATCACCCCCTCCCTGCCAAAAAACAAAACAAAAACAACAAAACCAATAACAGCAAAAGAATACTAACAACAACAAAACCAATAACAGCAAAAGAATACTAGTGGCAAAGAATAAATCAGAAGTAAGGAACCAAATGTGGCTCAACTAAAAGCTGTGTCAGTGATCAGAGGAAACTGTTCCTATTACAAAGACAGCAGGAAACAACTCTGGTCAGCGCCTCCAGCTTTCCAACTAAGAGGTAAGGCACTCAAAACAGCCAATGTGCTGAAATGTATCTAAATTAGCTTCTAATCCACACAACTAGATGAGAATACAATCTTACTATGACTCAGTAAGCCCACAGTAGAACACAATCTTGTACTGCCTACATAAACAGGAATCATTTCTGAGTCAAAGACCTTCTACAAAATGAGAAAAAGACAGGGGACTTACTATCTAATAGATAAATGGCTGATACTTGATCAGGTCCTTCACAAGAGAAACCATCTGTGGTGGTTTGAGTAAGAATGGCCCCCATAGGCTCATGGATTTGAATGCTTAGTCACTGAAGAGTAGCACCATTTAAAAGGATTAGAAAGTGTGGCCTTGTTGGAGGAAATGTATCACTGGGGGTGAGCTTCTAGGTTTCAAAAGCCCACCCACACCAAGCCCAGGCTCCCTTCTTCCTGCTACCAGATATGGATCCAGATACTCTCAGGTACTTCTCAAGCACCAGTAACACCATGCTCCCCACCGTGATAATAATGGGCTAACCCCTCTGAAAGTATAAGTAAGCTCCAATTAAATGCTTGCTTTAATAAGAGTTGCCAGAATTATAGTATATCGTCACAGCAATAGAACAGTGACTAAGACAGTATACAAATAAAAAACTTACATAGAGAATAGTATTCAATCTTCTAGAAATCAGGAAATGTGTGTTAAAACTATAATGTTCTGGCAAGCCAGCACAATAGACAGGATGCACAGAAGCAGCTGGCAGAGCTATAAATGCCAGCAATCCTCTTCATATCAGTATAGCAGTGTCTGTGGATTAACAGACACAGTGACCTACTCCCAGGAAACAACCTGTGCATAGGCTATTGGTGGGACTGTCACATCAAACAGCCTTAAATACAGGGCCCATCGAGAGTGTAATGGACATCTAATAGGGATGAAGTCCCATAAAGGAACACTGTATCATGGTGGTGCTCAAGCACAGCATCTCAGGATCCCTATATCCCTAAAAGAACTACTAAGAACTATGAAGCACTTCTGCTCATTTGCCTACAAATATTTATTCCAGTAGTTTCAGGTTGAGAATGCTCAAATTAGAAGAAGAGCTAAGTCATCAATGCAAAGACAGCAAAACAAATAAGTCTCTAAGGACAAAAGAGGCAGACATCTGAGCACATGATAATTCCAGTCTTATAGATCTCTTTAAACTGTTTCAGAGATCCCCAAACCACCTGGATTCTACAAGAATGAAAATGAACGACAGTTTCATCAGAGTGAGTGAGACAAGCTATATGACAACAAGAAAATCAAACAAATAAACAGAAAGAATGCACTGTGAGGTTCTGCTCATGTAAGAACAAAACTGAGCACTTAGGAGGCATTTCTTGCCTATTTAATTATATAGTGGGATCTTGGAATGCAATACTGACTAGTTTCAAAGTCTTAGACTCAATTAATCCTACTGCCTCAATCCCCCAAGCATCTGAGACTATAGATACATGACATCATGTCTGACTTATTTTGAAAACACCAGCTGGAAGCCTGTCACTGGTGGTACATGTCTTTAATCCCAGCACTGGGGAGACAGAGACAGGTATATCTCTGAGTTTGAGGCCAGCCTGGTCTACATAGTGAATTAGTTCTAAGAGAGCCAGGGTTATGGGGGGGAGGGGGGGAGCTTATTGGTACATACACTCTTTGGCTTTTCTTTGTTAACTTAGTCAGTGCAGTTGAGTTCCTAGGAATCAATCAATCGTTTCTGGCCATTACTGTTATAGCACACAGCTATATGTAACTACTATTAGAAATTTTATGCCTCAGAATGTGCAACAATGCTTTTTCTATCTTTAGTCTTTTTCTATCTTTAGATAGGTTACAACAGAACCACTACTGACTCAAGGAGATTTAACACTAGCCATCTTATTCTGTTTTCCACTATTGACATTTTCTTTTTGTTTCTTGGTTCTTTTGTTGGCTGACAGATATCTAATTTTTTTTTCTTCTTTTTCATGTTTTGGAGATGGGGTATTACCATGGGGTATTCTGGCAGACATGAAACTCACTATATAGATCAGGCTGGCCTTAAACTCAGGGTTCTGCCTGTCTCTGCCTCCATGCCCAGCTACTTAATTTTTTTAAATAAATGTTAAATAAAAAGAAAAAAAAAAAAAATCACCAGCATATAACAGTGCCCAGAATCTTAGAAGCCACAGTGGACTTCAGGGTTTCGCTCATTAGTGGCACCACCTGGGGAAGTGGAGTCCTACCTTTGCAGCACGGTCAGTCTCAGACATGCTGTCTTTAGAAGTCCTACTGTCCTCAGTGGGGAACGCAGCAGCTTGCTCAGCCCCATGGTCCTCATCCTCCTCCAGCTCATCAGAGTCGTCGTCTTCTGAGTCCATCTCCAAGCTCTCACCATTCACATGCAGGGCACTGTCATCTAAGGCTGTGTTCTCACCCTGGAACACAGTGCTGCAGTTCTCAGTGCTGCTGCCCAGCACATGGAAACTTGACTGAGCTCTGCCAGAACCGGCAGGCAGGGTCCTTGGAGTATGTGTTGGGGGTCATAGCCACCTCCACGAGGCTATGCTACAGCAGAAGAGCTCAAGAACTCTAGTTCTTATGGTGATTAAGGTCATTAAATTAGTAATGACCTCAACAAAATGTTCTTTTGGCCAGGAACTTTGGAACCAGGAACACATTTCAAAGAATATGTGACAAACAATCCCCGCATCCCTCTTACCTTGGCGCCCACAGTGGAATGAGTTATGCTTTTAAACATCTCAATCACCGTCCTCTGCTTTAATACTTTGGTCTTTTTCTTGGGAACTAAGCTATAGGTTCCCATTCTTCGTTTTTTCTTCCGAGATACTGCAGCTGCTAAAACAAAAGGCAAGCAAGCTAAAAAAAAAAAAAGTCAAAGGGGGACAAAAAGGAAAAGAAATACCATTCAAATGTGTTTAGAGGTGAAAGACAGAGTATAAAATTTATCACAAAAATCATCAGTAAAGTCTATCTCTTTAGACACATTTCTTATAGGCATCACCAACACAAGAGTACAATAGGCATTCCTTACTTGAGACAAATTGAAGGGGAAGCTGAAACACTTTCAAGAATATCAGGAATATCAGAAATCATCAGAAACAAGGCCTTAAGACCCGCCTACTAATAGTTTCCATGGCCTTAAATACAGGAAGCTTTGCCCTGAGAAACCCTTTCCCTTCATCATATGCCTGAAAGGAACACATATGCACCAGGTAGGACTGAAGACTGAAAAATAAGACCACTCACTATGGAGTGGACCCAACTAGCCTTCCAGGATACAGAAACCTCACTCACAGGTGGCTTCCCTGTATATCCATTTTCTGGGACTTTTTCCTAACCACTGAAGCATTAAACAGAAAGATTTTCCCTGAATACTGTGGAGCTCACTTTACCAGTTGGCTCTGGGGGCTTGAAGTATTGTTTAAACAAGAAAACAGGGGTTCTCAGGAACTCCAGACCCTTTTAAACAAAACAGCACAAGGATAAAGTCTTTACATAAGGAGACTCTCTGCAATACTTTTTTTTTACTTTTGAATTCCAAGATCAAAGATCACCACTATAGCATAAAGTACCTACTGGAAGCCTGGGTGAAAGTCCATGCTTTGATTCTACAGCAAAAGAAAAGAAAGAACGGAGAATATGCACAAGCATGAACTATCTAAAATGAGTGGGTCACGTGACAATGCTTGCAGCACCATCTCCATATCCAACAACTCAATACTAAGAAAAGGCTACAGGGAGCCTGTCTCTCTCATGGACAAAAGAGGTAACTATAAACACCTTCTCAGTAGTGTCTGATCTTCTCAGAAATGTCTTCTCATCACAGTAACCTATGATAATTAATGTAAAAGAGCAGGGCACTGTGATAGGATCTATCAACACCTAGGCATTTATAAATAGGTGGCTGAAGGAAAGTAAAGGGAGGAAGAGGGGGATGCTGCTGCCATGTTCCAAGAGAGGCCTTCACAGTACCCAGGTGGGGAGTGCACGGCCAGAGTCAGAGGATTTGGATCAAGACTAGAAGGGGCAGGAGAGGAAAATCATTATGAACACAGGCAATATAGAAAGAACTCAAGGAATGCTGTCTCGTACACAAGAGCATTCAAACAGGATGCCAATATTGTGGTTTGACTGAGATATCCCTCATA
This sequence comes from Arvicanthis niloticus, assembly GCF_011762505.2. NCBI lineage: Eukaryota > Metazoa > Chordata > Mammalia > Rodentia > Muridae > Arvicanthis > Arvicanthis niloticus. The sequence continues at coordinate 105,602,630 of NC_047663.1, forward strand.
CGTACTGACACATTTGAATATTTGGTTCCTAATTAGTGGCAATTTGAGTATTAAGAGATAACCTTGTTGGAGGAGATCTGTCAATGGGAGCAGATTTAAAAATTTCAGACTCCAAGTCATCCCACTGTACCATCCTCAGCACATGCTCTCTACTTGTTTGTAGACCAAGCTGTGAGTTCTCAGCTCCTCCAGTGTTATTTTTGTCTATGGCCAGGCTCCCTGTCATGATAGAAACTGTAAACCCAAAATAAACTCTAACTGATATGTTATCTTGGTCATGGTATTGTGTGACAGCAATAGAAAAGTAGTAACTAAGACAGTAAAGGAACTCATGACAATAGCCAGTGCCTCCAGAACACTTTAAGATACACCAAGCACAAGCAAGGAAGGCTAACGAAAAGGTCAGGATATTAAATGCAGTCAGTGTGGTGGAGGTGTGGGGTGGGGGCTCAACAGGCAAGTGTTTGCTCTAGAAGCCTGATGACCTGAGTTTAATACCGAGAACCCAGGCAAAGGTGAAGGTGAAAACCAACCCAGCAAAGCTTTCCTTCAGCCTCCATCTCACACTGTGGCAAGCCATGCACTCTCCACATCACATACACACAATGATAAAGTTTTGGGATTTTTAAGAGGAAGAAGGAAGAAGGCAGGCAGGTAGGCAGGCAAGCTGTTCCAGGTTCCAGAAAGTAGACAGGGCAACAAGAAGTGAGGGGAAGAGAAGCTAGGTGCACAGGAAAACGGTCCCTATGACCACCACAGCCGCTATTACAGCCTTCAAGAGATGTGCTGCCTCAAATGAGATTTATGCCAGAGCTGGCCTTATCCCTGGAAACAAGCCACAAAGTACAAAGTTAACTCCACCTTCCTCTTGTCAGTATGATACTCCAGGCCTCTCTGGCCCCCAACAATCCACACTGAGACCAGACACCCAAGTGCACAGGCAAATTCACAACTTCCCATCAGCAAATGTCCAAAGATGACGAACAGGCCACATGGTGCAGGGGAGTTTCTCCCTCAATGTTCCACTGCAGCATAGTCATAATCCATAATGTCCACTTGGAATTAGTTCTCTTATTAGGGATTGGGTTCAAGAAATATATAGCATAAAACATGTCTTAGGTATACTTACTACTGCTGTAAAAAAGACATCATGACCTAGGCAACTTATAAAAAGAAAGCATTTAATTGGGGCTTTACTAATGAAAGAGACAAAGAGAGACAGAGACAGACAGTGTGCCTGGTGTGAGCTTTTGAAACCTCAAAGCCCACCCTGAATAACATTACCTCTTCTATAAAAGCCACCCCTCCTAATTGTTCTTAAACTGACCATGAACTGAGGACACATGGACTCACATCCATAAGGCATTCTAATTAAGCCAACACAGACCTTGCCATCTTACTTATCACCTGGACAATCCATTGACACTAAACATGTTCCTGATTTTGAAGAGCCATCCCCACATTTATCTCCACAGCTCTTTACATCTTGTGAAACTCAACTCTGTTCCTATTAAACACCAACTCCATAATCTCCAATTCCTTACCCAACATCTAGTACTGTACTGTCTTCATGACTTCGACTACTAAAGAGACCCTATATGAATGGGAATCATGTATTTGTCCTTGGGTAATTGGCTTGTTCCACTTACTGTCCTCAAGGTTCATCCATCAACCATACTGCAAAATTTCTTCCCATTTAAAATGAGCACTATTCTGCTGTATGCACAGGCTACATCTGTTTCCCCACTCATACACTGATGGACACCTGGGTGGTTGCCACCCTCAGACTACAGTGATAACGCTGCCATGAATGTAGATGTGCAATTATCTGCTTGAATCCCTGATTTCAATTATTTTAAGTACATATCAGAGTAAAGCTACAGGATCCATGGTCATGCATATTTAATTTGAAGGCGCTACTACACTGTTTTCTACAACAGATGTATTATTTACATCCTAACCACAGTACACAAGGGTTCCAATGACCTAATCACTAACACATTGTTTCTTCAATATCAAACAACTTAATGTATGAGGTAGTATTGTTATTTAGTTGATTTGTATTTCTGTTGAGCATTTGTTCATCTGGCTGCTTGCATATCATCATTAAAGGAATGTCTATTCAAATATCTATCCTAGATTCACAGGAGCGGAAGGATTATTTAGCAGTTAAAAGCACTTACTGTTCTTCCAGAGTACATAAGTTCAATTCCCAGAACCCACACCTCAAAAACACCTGTAACTCTAGTTCAAGGCCCTCTTCCAGCTTCTGTGGGCACTCACCCATGCATGACATTAAAATACATATACACAAAAATAAATAAAAAATAAAAAATAGGGGCTGGAAAGTTAGCTTAGCACTTATGAGCACTGGCTGCTCTTCCAGAGGTCCTGAGTTCAAGTCCCAGCACCCACATGGGATCTGATAGGCTCTTCTGCCACACAGCTGTACGTGCAGCTGAGTAATCACACAAATAAAATAAACAAAAAAAAAAAATTTAAAGAGTAATTAAAAAAAAGTAAAAGTAGATCTCTATCCCCCATAATTCTGAGGCCGGAGAGGGCTCAGAGGCTAAGAGAACGGACTATTCTATAGGGCATGAGATACAGCCTAGCAGTTCAGAGAATCTGCTGTTCTTGCAAAGAACAGGTCCAGGTAAGACTCCACATACCTGGTGGCTCAGAACCATATGTAATTCCAATCTCAGGGGATCTGACACCCTCTCCCAAGCTCCATAGGTACTGCAGTCACATGGCGTAGACAGAAAGGGTGACTGTTTCACTGCTATTAAATTATAATACTTCTTCATGTAATACAGAGACCATTTTTTTGTTTGTTTGTTTTGTTTTGTTTTTTTGAGACAGGGTTTCTCTGTAGCCCTGGCTGTCCTGAAACTCTGTAGACCAAGCTGGCCTCGAACTCAGAAATCGACCTGCCTCTGCCTCCCAAGTACTGGAATTATAGGTGTGTGCCACCACTGCCCAGCCAGAGACCAATTTCTTGTCAGAAGATAAAAGTTTCCAAATAATTCTGGCCTATTCTATAGATTGGACTTTTCTTCAGAGTCTATTTTGACATACAGAACTTTTTAACTCTCAAAGTTCAATCTTAAATTTAAGTTGCTTATGTTTTTGGTCTTGTATTAATCAGGGTTCTCTAGGGGAACAGAACTGATTATATATATGTGTGTGTGTGTGTATATGCATATATATATATATATATATATATATATATATATATATGCATATATATATATATATGCATATATATATATACACACACACACACATATATGAATGATGTGATTCGGCTATTCTAACACAATAGAAAGTCCAAAAATCCAGTATACGTTCAGTCCACAAGACTGGACATCTCAGTTGGTCTTCAGTATGTGACAGAATTCCAAAGAAGTATAACTCTAATGCCAGTGAAGACATGGACTTGCAGTGAGATTGGGAGCAAGCAGGCAGAGCAAGAAAGCAAGACAGCTTCCTTCCTCCATGTCCTTATACAAGCTGACAGCAGATGTGGCCCAGATTATAAAGGTGGATTTTCCCACCTAAAAGATCTAGATTAAAGCTGCAACTTCCTACTTCAAAGAACCAGATTAGATGTGGGTCTACTTACTTCAAAAGATTTAATTAATGTGCTAGGCCATTTATATTTTAGTTATTTAATTCTGCATGTAGCCAAGTTGACAGCCAAGAATAGCAATCACAAGGCCAAACCACTCCTTGTCGGTATAACACAGAATCATATCTCCTTATGTCATGCTTAATTTCCAAGTGAAAACAATAACCAGATCATAATTATGCCTAACATGATATAACCATCCCTGGTATAACTGTAATTATACATTTAGGATGGGTGGAAATGTCTCTTGAGGAGCATTCTTTTAGTATCTCGAACTTAAATATGATAAACACTGATATAATAATTTATTTTGCATTACAGTATTAAGAAATTGAAGAAAACAATTATCTGTACAAATACATTCTTAACAAAATACAACAGAAACACTCATGTCAATTATTTGGTGGGTATTTACATCCACCTTGCCCTAAAACCCATTCTGTATTTCCTCCAGCAAGCACAACAGGTCTTGGCTTTTTCCCTAGAGAAATAACCTACACTTTCATTCCTGAAGAGTCTGTGCCCTTAATCATCCTGCTTGAATTAGGTTCAATTCCCATTGACTTTTCCCATTGCTACCATTGACATGGTAGCACCAAGAGATGGCCTTAAAGGATGTCCTACACTCCAAACCTAATCTTTCTTATCTCCACTGTGGAGAAGCAGTCCAATTCCTCCTTACTAATCTTATCGATCACCATTCCTCAGACTGTTGCTCCTTCCTTGGCCTGTTCCCTTAAGGGCATCAGAAGCCCAAACTGGCCAGTGGGAACTTTGAGCTTCCAGTTCAATGAAATGTTTATTGTGAAGCAAGAGTACTCCTCCCTCTGGAAACTTCTAGGCCAGCAGAACTTAAGGTCCTGGGAACAAGAAACAGAACATTTCCTAAGAGGTCATTAGGAGAGAAATTGAGTGGAACTATTCACTTTTCCATCTCTTGATTCCTGGACCCCAAAGATCCTGGTTATAAGAGAAATACTGTCATATGTTGGATGCTGATATAAAACATACACCACCTTCTGGTAAACCCTACCCCATCCCTTCAAGTTGTGCCTAATCAGTGCTATAACTGTCTTCAAAAGGCCATTCCAACTTTCTATCAGGCCAGCTGCTTCTGAATGGTGGAGAACATGTAATATCAGTGGATTCCATAATCATGTGGCCCACTGCCACACTTCTCTGGCTGTGAAGTGAGTTCCTTGGTCAAAAGAAGTACTGTATTGAATCCCATATGGTGAATAAGGCATTCTATAAGTACACCAACGGTCTTTTTGGTTGTAGCACTATATGCAAGGAAGGCAAATACATAAGAAGAATAAGCATCTACTCCAGCAAGAACAAAACATTGTCATTTGCACAGAGGAAGTCAAATATAGTGAACTTGTCACCAGGTCATTTGTTGGTCACCTAGGAAACAGAGCCTTATCTAGGGTTCAGTGTTGGTCTCTGCTGTTGGCAGATCTGGCACTCAGCACAGCTGTAGCCAGGTAAGTCCTAGTGAGTGGAAGTCCATATTGTCAAGTTCATGCATAACCCCATCTGTGCCACCTTGGCTACTTTGTTCATGGGTCCACTGGACAATGACAGGAGTGGCTGGGGGAAGAGCGACTGTCCACAGAACGTCATGCTACCTACTTGATTACTGAACTCCCCCTCAGCTGAGTCATCAGTTCCTGATGAGCACTGACATGGAGCCCAGATAACTAGAGACACAAGTATCTGTAAACCCTCCACCCATATGGAGACATCTAGTCACATATTTCTTCCCCAGATGTCTTTCTCAATTTTCTAACTATGGTCTTCCCAAGTCCCTAGTCATCCAGCCAATCCACTGACTACAGCCCCATGTATTAGTGAACAATTACACATCTGGCATTTCTAATTACAAACAAATACATAACCATGTGTGCCACCTGAATCTCTGCCCACTGTGAAGATTTCCCTTCACCAGTGTCTTTTAGGGTTGCCTCAGAAAGGGGCTGTAATGCTGTAGCTGTGCACTTTTGGGTGGTGCCTGCACAGTATGAAGAACCACAGGCTGGCAGGCCCTAGTCTTCTTTTCCTCAGTCAATAGATCATAATACACCATGAGGCTCTAAGTGCACATTTGGCAACAGACAGAATTGTAATGGGAGTAGAAACCATAGGTTTTTGGGCAACTTCATGCAACTTGCTTGTACCTTCATAATCTGGTCAGGCTTAGTCACTTTCACTTGATAATAGACTACTGCTGTGCATGTCCTACTTTATGACTTGGGGTCAGATAACACCTAGCTCCTGACTGCAGCTCAGCTCACATGGTAACTTGATGGCCAGTTATCAAATGTTCAATTTCCACAAAAACCCAATATCAGGCCAAGAACTGTCTTTCGTGGGACAATTTGCACTCATATCTGTGATTCTTCCACTGAGAGGAGCAAGGGCCTGTCCTTGGACGCCATCAGAGCATGGTGACAGTCACCAGGCACAAGGCAGTCAAGTCAGCAACCCAGGGACTATATCTTCCTGGAAGATGTGGACGACACCAGTCTGCAGTGCATGACTGTCAGCAGTTGGAACCTAGTTGGTACGACCCTGGGGGCTTAAGCATTTTGTAGGCAAGATAGACAGACATAAGGAGGGACAAAGAGGCAGAGGTGCCTGAGTGGGAGGCGTTAGAAACCAGGGCTGTTGAAGTCAAGTGAAGGGGAGCAGTGTCTGGCATTGTGACACAGATGTGTAGTCCCAGTCCTCAGGAAGCTGGGGCAGTGGGGAGCATTGAGTGAGGTCACACACAGCAAGAGTCTCTGTCCAAAAAGTAGAGGAAAGGGGGTGGGACTGCTGAGTGGGGTCAGGGTCTGGGATGGAGAACAGGCTCGTAGAGGTGAGTCACAGTTCTCTGGTCACTCTTTCCCAGCATCTGTCCCATCCCCTGACATTTCTGTAGTGGGAACTCTTAAACAACCATTTAAAATCCAGAGTTCCCAAGTGTGATCTGTACCTGTCATGCCTGTCTGCTCATCTCTGCTTGAGCTAAACTCACAGGTTCAACAGGAGGAAAAAGAACAGAGCCTTCTATAATCATCATAGTACTATTAAAAATTAATGTCTAGAATCAGAGAGCCCTGACCCCCTATGAATAAGGGAAGCATACAGAAGAATGCGGTTACGAGAAGCAGAACAAGGTGATACTGCATCTGTATACATACTTTCACAGTGGCCTTATATATGCCTCCTTAACTTCTGAGTTTTCCCAGAGGCCTGCTCTAACACCCTCAGAGCTGAGCTTCTATAATCCTAGAAAAAACAGAAGATACAACAATGCTGGTAATAAGGTGAGATGGCAATGCAGGACCTGCTTCTCTCTGAAAAACACGTGCAGACACAGACATCCTGACTTCTTCATCCTAGCAAGTGGGACAAGCCCTGAAGAGGTAACAGAAAAACAATTTGGGTTACAGAAGAATCTGTAACCATAGAACCAAAACAAGTCAGCCAACTGCTAAAGCATATTACATTTACATTTTCAGGCTACTTCAATAGGTGCAGACTAACAGGCTAATTAATCACCAGTTTACGGGGACAGAACACAACCTAAAGGAAAGGACAAGATAGAAGGACTGATGAACAAATAGGGCATCTAGGTTTTAAAAGGTCCTACCTGTCTCGAAAAACTAAATAAATAAATAAATAAATGGTCCTATCAAAAAATAACACGCATACAACATAAACACTGACTTTAACACTCCTTGCCATTCCTTATATGCATAAGTATAACTCCATACAACTTGGAAAAATGTAAGGTTTAATTGTTCAAAACAAATAACACTGACATAGACAGCCAAAAAATAGAAGTGTGAAGTAAAGATATAAACTGATGCTGCTTGCTAACTGCCATGCTCCAATTAAGACTCTGAGCTCCCTAGAAACAATCAATACAGACCAGCAAATGGAAAAGAGATGAACCTTGGACATCCAGTCCAACCACAGATCTTCAGAAAGTGATGGGCCATATCCATAGACTAGAGATATGTAGCTGAACAATACCCTTGACAGCCAAATCTGGGGCGATTCACATAATGAAATAATAATAGAATACAGCCTAGAGATTCATAAGAGAGTTTACAAACTGCTATGGCTTATTTCTTTTTGGTTTGCTTGTTTTTGAGTCAAGGTCTCAGGCGGGTCTTGAACTTGCAGTCTTCCTGGCTCAGCTTCTTAAGAATGCTGGGATTAAAGGTTTTGCCCCACCAAATACTTAGCTTCCAGTTTTAGATCTCAAGATCTCCAAAAGTCACAGGTTAAAGGTTAAATAGTGCTATTAAGAAGTGATGAATCTTTATGGGACACAGTAAGGTCTTCAAATCACTGAAGGCATGACTCCCAAGGAGACTTGATAGTCAGCTTTACCAAATCAGTACGCTCCAAGTTAAGGAAGAGATTTTAGATCAAAAAGTAAAGTAAGGGGAATGGAGAGATGTCTCTGTGTTCACAAAATACTTATTATTCCTGCAGAGGCAGAGAACCCCTTTTTTTTTGGGGGGGGGGGGGTCCAGAACCAACAAATCAGCTGATAACCATCAGTGCCTTGAGATCCTTCTGATGCCCTCTTCTGGTCTTCTTGGGCATTATAAGCACATGATACAGACATACATATAGGCAAAAACTCATACATATATAAATAATATAATAGAATATTTTTAAAAGGTAGAGGGCAACTGAAAAAGAAACTTAGTGCCGACCTCTAGCTCCCACACTTGTAAAACACACACAGACACACACACACAGACACACACACACAGACACACACACACACACACAGACACACACAGACACACACAGACACACACAGACAGCTGGTAGGGAAAATGAACTACTTCCATTGGAAAGGTAACTAGCAGACAAAGAGAAATGGAAACAGAAAACTACCAAATGGTCTGATCTTGAAGGACCATTGCTTCTGAGGACAATTTAAGGGAAGAGCAACTTTATAATATTTGGTACTAATAAACTAAAAGGTCACCAAATTATGCCTATAATTTGGTCTATTACCTAAACAGATCTGGAGAATACTAACTAGACAAATCACATTAGATAGATTCCATAAAATACCTGGATTGTGCTTCCTAAACCCGCCGCAGTTAGGGAAAACAAAGGCTGGAAATACATAGATTTAAAAAGTAGCAGGACATTAACAAGCAGATGGTTCTGGGATCCAGGCTAGATTTGTTTGATTTGTATTAATAGGAAACTAGCAAAAATTGGGTAATGAACTCAGATTAGATGATATTATAGTAAAATTAATTTCTGATTTTGATTACAACACAATACTTACTCAGAGAATGTCCTTAGTTTTAGAAACATTATAACATTACCTCTAGGAAAAACAATTAAGTATTAAGTATTTTGAAAACTGTAACTAGCAGCTTACATTGATGGTTCAGAATAAAACAAAATATACACTAGAAAATGTAGCCTAACTAACTGTGCCTTTCGATAAAAGGAATAAAAGACACACTGGAATCCTTTGCAGTGTCCACAACTTTGCTGAAAATATGAAATTGCTTTAAAGTGAAAGGCATTAGCTGTTAATGGAGGCACAAACCTGTTATGTCAATACTCAGGAGGCTAAGGCCATAAGGAGAGAGTTCAAGGCCAGGCTGAGTACAGAGTGGCGAAGACAGGAAAGGACAGAGAGGGGACTGAAAGAAGAAGGAAGAAGAGAAAAGGTAAAAGCAAGAGAGCTGAAGAAGGGAAAGATGAAAAATACTTTAAAAGTAAAAAGGGGGAGGGCAGGAAAAATGACTCAGGGGTTTAGGAGTACTTGTTGCTCTTACAGAGGATCCAGGTTCAGTCCCAACACCTACAAAGCACTAAAACCACCTGTAACTCCAGTTCCAAATGATCAACACCCTCCTCTGGCCTCCATGGACATCAGGAATGCATGTGGTATTGCAGAGACACACAGGCAAGTAAAACACTCATATACAGAGGAAGCAGGGAAGAGAGAGAGAAAGAGAGAGAGAGAGAGAGAGAGAGAGAGAGAGAGAGAGAGAGAGAGACCGAGACCAGTGGCCAGTTGAACCTTTCTAAAATAAATCTTCCAGATTGATAACACTTTCTAACTGAAAATCTTTCACTGGTTCATGAAAGAGTAGCTCATCTCCTCAGAAGAGAACTATATGTACATATATAGACCAGTGGGAAAAAAGCCTGATTGAATCTGAGGCATCTGTCACACACAGACACAGAAGGGACCTACAAGGTATCCTGTGCTATCCCACCTCAAATAAAATTCTCTCACTGTTGGGCTGGAAAGATAGGTCACCAGTTAATCACATGTATAGTTCTTGCAGAGGATCTGAGTTTGATTCCCAGCATCCAAGCCAGATAACTCAAACTGCCTATATAATTCCAGTTCCACAGGATCCAATCCCGTCTTTTGGTCTCCTTGGGCACCCTTACTCGGGTGCACATGTCCACACACAAATATAAACATAATCTTTTTAAAAAATTAATAAAGAAGCTGAGCATGGTGGTGCATGGCTTTAATATCAGCACTTGAGAGGCAGAGGAAGGCATATCTCTGAGTTGGAAGTCTACCTGGTCTACAGAGCTAGTACCAGGATGCCTAGAGCTACAAAGAAAAACTCTGTCTGGAAAAAATAAAATAAACAATACCAATAATAAAACAGAAATGAAATAAAATAAAAACAAATATGTCAGAAAAGCCTAACCACCCCCAATAATAATCAAGCACTAGTCCACTTTTTCTATCAACAAACCCTGTAGTAAGCCCAGAGTGAGCGAAGTTCACAGTTAAATAGCTAGTAATGAACTCTAGAGCCCAAGGACAGCTCTCTGTACCTTGACCTTAGTGCCTCCACCAGCACCCGATAGTCACTGTCTTCCACTCATATCTCCTAAGTTTCTTCAGTAAGAAACACAATGAACAGCTTGAGATTGAAATCAAGTCAGGAGAGCAAACTAGGTGTCAAAGTCATGAGAGCAGAAGAGTTCTTAGCCATGCAAGACTATCACCTTATCTCCAAAACAGGCCAGCATCAACTGCCCAGAGAGCAACAAGCTCAAGACAGGCATGAGGAGTGGGAGCAGGGGTGTGGGTTGACCTGATTTACCTGTCTGGGACTTTGTGGTGGCCATGTAGCATTGATTCTGAGGTAGCGACTGTTGGAGGGCCGAGAAGGTTGGTAAAAGCTGCTGTCGTCCACATTCAGAAATGTTTCTGTTGATATCCTCTTTTGGTTCCTTATGGTCTTGAACTTCTCTATGGTCTTTGCTGGCTGCATGCTTCAAAACAAAAACAAGTAATTATAATGACTACAGAAGTAGATGTGACTAGAATAACAGGCATGCAAAAGAAAAAAAAATCAATCCTTTTTCTCATTAATTCCCATTTACTGAAAGACAGGACATTGTAGAGGAAGGCAGGAAGTCCACAAATCTGAAAAGTACAACTATTTTCAAGAACCTAACTCTAGAACCATAGGAGTAGAACACTCAGTCCTACCATTCTCTGCTGGATCAGGTATGAGACAGCTGATTTCACAGTTTAAATGCATCTCTAATAAACAGGTCATTTACTAATTCCTCTGTGCCACAAGAGTGCCATTCCATCCCAGATACCAACTGAGGAGAGAGGGAAGAGGGTAGAGACTCACAAAAACAATTCCTTATTTTTGTAAGTTTTCCTAGGGGTAGGTGATCTAAAATAATATATAGTCTGCACTGCTGAAGAATAGTGACTTAAAGAAGCACTTAGATAAGAAGCACCTTTAACCCCAGCACTAGGGAGGCAGAGGCAAGCAAATCTTTCTGAGTTCAAGGACAGGCTGGTCTACATAGCAAGCTGGGATAGTCAGGGCCTAGAGAAACCCTGTCTTGAAAAAGAACAAAAGAAGCTGTAAACGCAGAGGAGGAAGTCCTGCTAGCATACTGCTGCTATACTGCAGACAGACAGACAGACAGAGGCAAGGCTACATTTCTCCTAGGCTGCCTTGTCTCTTAAAAAGTGCTGTTCAAGGGACAGGGCCATCTCTCAGTCTCCTTAACTTGTCTTTAATCTAGCTTCCAGCAAAGCAGTAACCTGTGATACCAATAACAAACCCCCAGTACTGAACACTGCTGCCCTTACTCCAGACTGCTTTTACTCCACTAAACCTCCCCTCTATCTATGCCTATAAACTCAGATGTTTTGGAGTAAGTTTAAGCAACATAGAATTCACCTTGAACTGAATTGTATAGTGCACAAAAGTAACTGCCTAATAATGTAAGGCATTCAGAGACAAGGCTTTCTTCAGCATACATGGTTTCTGAGAACATATGAAAGAATAAAGTATGACGACAGGTGTGATGGTACAGAACTTTAATCCACCACCCTGGAGGCAGAGGGAGATGAATCTAGGCCAGGGCCTAGTGAGTCCTTAAAGAAGGAGAAGGGCTGGAGAGATGGCTCAGTAGTTAAGAGCTTTGGCTACTCTTACAGAGGACCCTGCTTCAATTTCCAGCAGCCACATGGTAGCTTACAACCATTTCTAACTCCAGTCCAAGGGGAATTAAACACCCTCTTCTGGCCTCTGTGGGTACTGCATGCACACAGTGCACAGACATGTATGCAGGCAAAACATAAACACATAAAATAAAAGGTTTTTTAAGTTTAAATAAAGGTATCTCAATATCCTAGGAGATATTGTGGCATACTCCTTTAATCCCAGCACTGAGGGAGCATAGGCCTGTGTGGTCTACACACTAAGTTCCAGGCCAGTCAGAACTATGTTCAAAGACCCTGTCTCTGATGGGATGGATGGATGGATATACTCAAATAAAAAGTAAAAATAAAAAGGAAGATGTGGAAGGAGACCTCTTACCACATACCATATACAATAGAGAATATACACACACACACAGTCTGTTACCCTCAATCCCCGCCCCCAAACACACACAGACACATCCCCTAATAGCACTAACTTCTCAGGTTTCTACCCACTGGGCAGCAGGCTGAGTTCTCAGACTGATAATTCATTGCAATCAGAACTCAACACTGAATTCTATCATTAACAAGAACCAATCTCCCATATGACATGTCTCCCACTGTCTCCCACTACATAACTAAACTGAATTAGCTAGAACATGTAGGAACAAGCTGCAGAAACAGATCCAGAGAGAAAAGCAGAGAACTACTACAAAAACTCATAAAGCATGTACAATTCAGACAGGAAAGAAGCTGGAGAAACTTTAAAGAACTAGGTTAAGTGAGAAGGTCTTAAAATGACACCAAGAACACAGCCCCAAACATAAAATTGGTCAGCTGAATTCAACTGAAATGACATCAAACTTCAGTTCATCTAAACAAAAAATCAGAGTAAGGTGGGAAGCAACTGTGAAACTAGCAGGCAAGAGACAGAGAAAAGAGCTGCTGCACACCATGGCAATTATACTTTTGGATACTTAACACAGAAATAGGAAAAATTATCTGACAAACACAAGAGCTGTAACTGCCCAAGACTGGAAACATTAACTCAGAAGACAAAAGCAAAAAGATCACTGTTGGAAGTAAGCCAGGTCTGCCTAGTAAGTTCAAGACAAGGTGCCCTGGACACCTAGGAAGGAATGAGGAGAGCAGGACAGGGGACATGAACTGACGTGGATGGGACCGATGCCTCCTAACTGACAAGGAGCCTCATAGGCAGAGAACTCTTACCCAGAAATCCTGGCGCTGAGAATTTATCACAGTGGTACAGGGGTGTCTTTGTCAGGGTTTCTATTCCTGCACAAACATCATGACCAGGATGCAAGTTGGGGAGAAAAGGGCTTAATAGCTTACACTTCCACATTGCTGTTCACCACCAAAGGGAAGTCAGAACTGGAACTTGCACAGGGCAGAGGCCATGGAGGGATGTTTCTTACTGGCTTGCTTCCCCTGGCTTGCTCTGCTTGCTTTCTTATAGAACCCAGGACTACCAGCCCAGGGATGGCACCACCCACATGGGGCCCTCCCCACTTGATCACTAATTTGAGAAAATGCCTTACAGCTGGATCTCATGGAGCCATTTCCTCAAGGGAGGCTCCTTACTCTATGATAACTCCAGCTTGTGTCAAGTTGACACAAAACCAGCCAGTACAATTGACCCCTCATCAACTTAACAAACACATCAATCCTTAAGCCTCAATCCTTACTTTCTTATTTATTCCCAAGATTTAAATAACAAGTCCCACAATCTTCGCAAATTCTTACATATTAAAATTTCAATCCCTCTTTTATTGCACTGCTGCTGCTGTTCTTGGTCATCTCATGGTACTGGCATCTCCAAAGCACTGTTGTCTTCCTCAGTAACTAGGCTTCACCAATAGCCTCTCCATGGTGCCAAGCCTCAACTCCTTTGTATGACCCCTTCAGTCCTGGGCCATCAACTGCAGCTGGGGCTGCACCTTCTTCACCAGTTGTCTTCCATGGCCTCTCACAGTGCTGAGCCTCAGCTGTTCTTCATGACCCCTTCATGCCTTCAAATCCAGTACCACCTGGGTGACTCTTACACATTACCAAGTCCAGCCACAACACAAGGTACAGCCCTGGCTATCTCTGGAACACAGCCTCTGTCCTCTCAGAAAACAGTTTCCAGAAGATTTCACCTCCGTGATGCTGGTCTCTTCTTAATCACTGCCAACTTTGTAGCTCCAGCTAACCAGCATCAATCATCCCAGAAATGTAAAGGTTTTGCTTTAGCAGTTCTGGTATCTTGTTAATCACAGCCGATTCTTCAGCCCCAGCTAACCAAAACCATAGAATCTTCACAATCAAAACAGCAACAGCCTTGCAAGGGGCTTGCCCACTGGGTTGAAAACCAGCACTGAGTGTGTAAAAGGGAGGGAAGGGAAACAAAAAAAAAACGTCTTTTTTTGTTGTTGTTGTTTGTTTTTTGAGACAGGGTTTCTCTGTGTAGTCCTGGCTGTCCTGGAACTCACTCTGTAGACCAGGCTGGCCTCGAACTCAAAGATTCCACCTGCCTCTGCCTCCCAAGTGCTGGGATTAAAGGCGAACAAAAGAAATCTTAAAGCTAATAAAATACTTTATGATAAAAGGGTAAAAGATGTAAACAGAACATGAACAACAGAGAAGAGCCACGTTACATTTTTGAGTTCACGGAAGTTCAAGTCAAATCCTGGCAAGGCACTGACCAGATCACCACCAACAGCAGCAGCACAAATTCTGGCAAGGACACCAGAAACCAGGCAGCTCCAACAATAAAGCTTGCCACCAAGACTGATGACCTAAACTCAATCCCCAAGACTCACATTGTGAAAAGACAGAGCCAAGTCTTGCAAGTTGCCCATGTGACTATGGCACACACGCACTGTGTATGTGCATACTCACGCATGCATAATAAATGAATAAACAAATAAAATATAATTTTGAAACTTTTTAAATGAAAAGACTGGAAAATGCACACATATACATTAATATTATTTTTGAAGCTTCCTGTTAACTTTCTTGGTTTTTTTCCTACTATCATATATTTTAATGTATAACTTTTTGATAGTCTCAGGATTTTTTTTACTATTATTATATTTTAATTATACATAATAACAGGATGCATCATGATACTTTCATATATGTATACAATGTATTCTGAGTATATTTACCCTTCATTATCCTCTCTCTGGTTTTTGTTCTGTTTGTTTGCTTTTTTCTTGTGGCAAAAAAAGCTATGTATCCCTAGCTGTCCTAGAATTCATATCCACCCACCTCTATGTCTCCTGAGTGCTGGAATTACCATTTATCCTCTTTTTGTTTTTTCTTTAAAGTGTATAGTTAATTATATGTAGGTGAATTAGTCGGAATCTGGGTATGTGGAAACCAATGGAGGTACCTGAGACAGCCAGAAACAACTGAATTCATGGAGCTAAAGTTATAGGTGATGTGACCCACTGGATACAGATGCTAGGAACCAATCTAGGGTCCTCTTGATGAGCAACTATAGAAGAAAGGCACAAGATCCTTGTGCTCATAGATACACTTAACACAGGAATGTTAAGCATGCAGAACTGTCTCTTCAAAGAAAGAAATGTATAACCTGTTTTCTACCCAGAAGGCTGGCAACAGATATGGTTAATAGCCTAGTGACTTCTGTGATATCGGTAAAGCCAGCTTGGCTCCCCAGACTACGTTTATCTTGGACTCTTCCTCCCTAGACCTAGACTGCTGTTTCTCTGTCAGTAGAATCTATCTTTATGAGAGATGTTACATATACTTTACAAATGGAGCAGAGGTAGTTCACAGCCTGGTGACCCCTCATGGCAGACAATACAGACTCTTCTATTTATCAAGCTAGCCACGCTGGAAATTTGGGTCCCCAGACCAAGGTGACCTACAGGTGTTCCTTAATGCCTGGTAAGAGGGCAGAACACCTGATGACAGTGTGACTCTATACTGCAAAGCTGTCTGGTGGCAAGCAGCCCCAACCTACACCCAATGCAGTGACCAGCAATACACACATGGCACTTGGGCAATCTGAACCAGTACCAGAAAGATAAGAGACAAGCACTCTTGGAAAAACAACCATCAATTAAAAGCTGCTGCATCCAAATAGAACTTATCTGAGGAATCAGAATCCTTAGAGACTGTGGAAGAATTGTAATATCTCTCTACCCACCCATCCATCATCTTTATGTCTCTCCATCTGTGTGTGTATGGGGCAGGGGGTGTCTGTCTATATGTCAAAGATTAGTAACACTAGATCTTGTTCCCCAATTACTTCTCCACCTGATGTTTTGAGACTCTTTCAACTCAACCTGGAGCTTACTGACTCAACTAGCCAGTGTAACCCAAGTTTCCTTGTTTCCACCACAGTAACACTAGGATTACAAGCATGTGACACTACCCAGTTTTTATGTGAGCGCTGGGGTTCATTCTCACTCAGCCAACACTTTGCTCACTGGGCCACCTCTTTAATCCCATAATCAGTAAACTGTGTGTGGTAAGATGAATATGAGTTGGGCATGGTAGCATAAACCCACAATTTCAGAATTTGGAAGGTAGGGGCAGGAATAATAGGAATTTGAGTCTGAGTCCTGTCCGGGCTAAGTAAGACCATATAAAAACTAAAATACATAACTTTTTTTAAAAAATTAAAAAGACTAACCAGAAATTTGGGGAATAAAAAAAACAAGTATTAAAATTTTAAAACATTAACATAAAGAATACAATATAAACAGTCAAAGAATCAAGCAGGAAGAAGAAAACAAGCAAGGAATCACTATACAAGGACGTAGGAGACATGGTGCTCACACAATGTATTCTGCGGGCAGGAAGTTAACAACCACACATTATACATTACATGTTTCTGGAGTTGGCATCACAAACTCACAGACTGACTGAGTCCTAGGGAAAGATTCCAAGCATGAAGCCCCAAAGGCTACAAAGAAAACAGCAAATGGTCTGCACATGAAAAGCACTAGAAATCACACAGGAATGTGATCCTGAATGTAGAATCCACCCAAGCTAAATCCGAATCAGGAAACAAAATAACAGTACTCCATTCTGAAAGCATACATCAAATACATGCCATGTAAAGCAGACTGAGACAAAGAAGTCCAGCCAGATGAGTATCACAGGGAGGCAGTGCTCATCTTGCTCTCAGTAACCCTGAACAAGACAAGCCTTTCAGAAAGGGCAGAAGAAAACGTAGTTTTCCAAGAGCAGTTCATGCCTTTAATTCCAGTACTCGGAGATAGAGGCGGGCAAATCTGTAAGTATGAAGCCAACCTGGTCCACAGAGCTAGTTTCAAAACAGCCAAAACTACACAGAGAAACCCTGTGTGGGGAAGGGTGTTTTCTGACAGATGACTCATCTTAGAGCAAAGAAAAGCCTTCAGGAAAAGCCTTTTTAAAAGGCTGATGTGAGCATAGGCTTTTGTAGTAGGATCTGATGATTTTTTTTTAATTTCCTCAGTTTCTGTTGTTATATCTCCCTTTTCATTTCTGATTTTGTTAATTTGGATACTGTCTCTGCGCCCTCTGATTAGTCTGGCTAAGGATTTATCTATCCTGTTGAGTTTCACAAAGAACCAGTTCCTTGTTGGGAGCTGACTCCTAGCAGAAAGCGGCTCTCTTCTTTGTAGCCATCTCAGGCCATACACCCTGACAAGAGACTTGTTTTTCTACAGCTCACAACAGCTCAGCACACTCTAATAAACATCTTGTTTTTTCTCACATATCTTGTTTTGTTGTTTAGTACCCCTAGCTGCAAGGCGCATGTTGTAAAGTGTCTTCAGCTGTGTTCCCCTGCTTGTGCTTATAAATACCCAGGATTTCCTTTCAATAAACGTGACTTGAACAGACTCTCTGTCTTGTCTCCATTCTTTGTATCTCTTGCCCCTCCATCCCCACTCTCTCTCTCTTGCTAGACCCCACTGACTGACCCGAACGGACAGATCAGTTCGTGGTTTTGTTGATTCTTTGTTCTTTTTGTTTCTACTTGGTTTACTTCAGCCCTGAGTTTGATTATTTCCTGCCGTTTACTCTTGAGTGTATTTGCTTCTTATTGTTCTAGAGCTTTCAGATGCGCTGTCAAGCTGCTAGTGTATGCTCTCTCTCTCTTTTTGGAGGCACTTGGAGCTATGAATTTGCCTCTTAGTACTGCTTTCATTGTGTCCCTTAAGTTTCAGTATGTTGTACCTTCATTTTCATTAAATTCTAAGAAATCTTTAATTTCTTTATTTCTTCCTTGACCAAGTTATCATTGAGTAGGGCCTTGTTCAGCTTCCATGTGTATGGAGGCTTTCTGTTGTTTTTGTTGTTATTGAAGACCAGTCTTAGCCCGTGGTGATGTTATAGGAAGCATGGGATTATTTCAATCTTCTTGTATCTGATAAAAAAAACTGCATGGTATTGGTACAAAAACAGGCAGGAAGATCAGTGAAATAGAACTGAAGACCCAGAAATGAACCCACACACCTATGGTCACTTGATCTTTGACAAAGGAGCTAAAACCATCCAGTGGAAAAGAAGGACAGCATTTTCAACAAATGGTTCTGGTTCAACTGGCAGTCAGCATGTAGAAGAATGCAAATCGATCCATTCTTATCTCCTTGTACAAACTCAAGTCCAAATGGATTAAGGATCTCCACATAAAACCAGATACACTGAAAATAATAGAAGAGAAAGTGGGGAACAGTCTCAAACACATGGGCACAGGGGGAAATTTCCTGAACAGAACATCAATGGCTTATGCTCTAAGATCAACAATAGACAAACTGAAACTCATAAAATTGCAAAGCTTCTGTAAGGCAAAGGACACTGTCAATAGGACAAAATGGCAACCAACAGATTGGGAAAAGATCTTTACCAATCCTACATCCGACAGAGGGCTAATAGCCAATATATACAAAGACTCAAGAAATTAGATTCTAGAGAACCAAATAACCCTATTAAAAAATGGGATACAGAGCTAAACAAAGAATTCTCAACTGAGGAATATCAAATGGCCAAGAAGCACCTAAAGAAATGTTCAACATCCTTAGTCATCAGGGAAATGCAAATCAAAACAACCCTGGGATTACACCTCACCCTAGTCAGAATGGCTAAGATCAAAAACTCAGATGACAGCACATGTTGGAGAGGATGTGGAGAAAAAGGAACACTCCTCCGTTGTTGGTGGGATTGCAAGCTGGTACAACCACTCTGGAAATCAGTCTGGTGGTTCCTCAAAAAACTGGGACATACCTGAGGACCTAGCTATACCACTCCTGGGCATATACCCAGAAGATGCTCCAACATATAACAAGGACACATACTCCATAGCAGCCTTATTTACAATAGTCAGAAGCTGGAAAGAACCCAGATGTCCTTCAACCGAGGAATGGATACAGAAAATGTGGTACATTTACACAATGGTGTACTACTCAGCTATTAAAAACAATGACTTCATGAAATTCTTACGCAAATGGATAGAACTAGAAAATATCATCCTGAGTGAGGTAACCCAGTCACAAAAGAATAGACATGGTATGCACTGACTGATAAGTGGATTATTTGCCCAAAAGCTGGGAATACCCAAGACACAATTCACAGGCCACATGTAGCTCAAGAAGGAAGACCAAAGTGTGGATGCTTCAGTCCTTCTTAGAAAGGGGAACAAAATACTCACAGGAGGAAATACAGGGACAATTTGTGGAGCAGAGACTGAAGAAAAGGCCATCCAGAGACCTTGGGATCCATCCCACCTTGGGATCCATCCCATATACAGTCACTAAACTCAAACACTATTGTAGATGCCAAGAAGTGCTTTACTGACAGGAGCCTGATATAGCTGTCTCCTGAGAGGCTCTACCTGAGCCTGACAAATACAGAGTGGGATGCTCGAAGCCAGCCATAAAACTGAGCATGGGGTTCGCAATGGAGGAGTTAGAGAAAGAACTGAAGGAGCTGAAGGGGTTTGCAACCCCCTAGGAAAAACAACAATATCAACCAACCAGACCCCCAGAGCTCCCAGGTACTAAACCACTAACCAAGGAGCACACATGGAAGGACACACGGCTCCAGCCACGTAAGTAGCAAAGGATGGCCTTGTCGGGCATCAATGGAGGGAGAGGCCCTCAATCCTGTGAAGGCTTGGTGCCCCAGTGGAGGGGAATGCCAGGGTGGGGAGGCAGGAGTGGGTGGGTGGGGAAAGCACCCTTATAGAAGCAGGGGGAGGGGATGGGATAGGGAGTTTGAGGGCGGCACCAGAAAAGGGGAGAGCATTTGAAATGTAAATAAACAAAATATCCAATAATAAAAAGGCCTGATGCAGCATTTGGCTTTGCTGTTCATATGTTAAACACCTGCCTATGGTGACTACTGCCATTAACTAGCTTTCCCTTTGCTGAATTCAAGTCTGTTTGTTTCCATTAATGCAAAGTAGGAGAAAGAAAAGAAGACAAAATTACCAGGCCCAGGATGGACTTCGGCATGGTCTTGCGTGCCCTGTGAACCCTGACGTCAGTGCCCGAGGCTGTAGGCTTTCTGTCCTCTGTGTCTGCACTCCCTTCCCCAGGCACAGTGGGTGCTGTGGTTGGTGTCTGAGGAAGTGCACTTGGAGTCCTGCATTTACTGGCTCCTCCAGGAAGAGTTTTTGCGGCATGACCAGGAAGCGAGGAAGTCAGAGTGTTGGGAGTCCTCAAAGGCTGCCCCTGCAGGGCTGGTTTATTTAAGAAATATCCATTGCTGCCAATGACAGATGTCTGCATGAAGTTGTCAGCTGTGACATGGTTTTGCTTCCCCACTTCTGTGTCTCTTTCTGAAACCCCATTTTCCGCCACCCAAGATACTCTGTTGGTACCTTCCTGTGGGCTAGCTCTTGTGTTCTCCTGAGTATGTTTGGGTGCGTTTGGATGGCTGGTATCGCCACGCTTTTCACAAGACCCATTTGTTTCTCCATCTGCAGCCATGGGAGTCTCTCCTGCTTGTTTCTCTGTGGAACCTTCATCAGCAGCCATAGGTGTATCTGTGTACAGAGAAAGGAGCATCACAGCTTCTGAGACCCATCAATCCACATAACTATCACCATAAATTATAATTTCTTTAGCTGGCACACATAGAGCTGTCTATAGTTCTGGCATGTAACTCAACGGGAAAACTCTTGCATGTCCAACATGTGCAAGGCCCTGGGTTCAATTCTCAACACAAAAAAAGAAAGAAAAAGAAAACCTTATGCCTGTCTACAAAAATCATTTGTCTCATATAAAATCCAACATTCTGATCAATTAATGAAATTTTATTTTTTAAAAAATATTAACTTTTGGTTAAATTTGAAGATTCAGCCTATTTAAAAAAGCTTGTAGGGGGCTGGAGGTTAAGAGTAGTGGTTGCTCTTCCAGAGGTCCTGAGTTCAATTCCCAGCAACCACATGGTAGCTCACAACCATCTGTAATGGAATCATATGCCCTCTTCTGGCATGCAGGTGTACATGCAGCTAGAGTACTCATACATAAAATTAAAAAATAAAAAAAAATTTTTAAAAAAGCTAGGTTTGAAACTAGATATGAAAAAAGGCCCAAAGTCAGTTGGCAAGGTAAAGGGCTTAACAGAAAACATACATGTGACGAGGACAGTTTTCTACACTGGCCTACCCAAACAGACCTACAGAGGCTGGGAACCTACTATGTGAAGATTACCGTATGATAAAACTAACAGCACATCAGAGAGAACACAAGATGAAGATGCCAAAGACATACACAGACTAAGAATCTATGCAAAGGAGAAAAAATTAAAAAGAAAATGAGCTGATACTTACGGAATAGTAAAGCAGTGTTACATATGTGAAGGAAAACTCTCTGTGTGTGTGTGTGTGTGTGTGTGTGTGTGTGTGTGTACAAAAAAAAGAAAGAAAAGAAAAAAGGATGTAAGGAAGAAAGAAAACAGAGTGGAGGGAAGAGAAGGGAGAAAAAAAAAAAATATATATATATATAAAATAGATTTGAGGAAAAATTACATATTGCATATTTTTTAAAAAGACAAATGCAGATACACATTTCAGATTAAACCATCAGCAAGACAAAAAGCAATAGAGCATCATATTTAAACTGCTCGAGGGAAAAAAATTACTAATTTAGGATTACTACATATAATGTCCTTCAAATGTGCCAGTCAGACAACAAGGCTGAGAAGATTAATCACTGTGTTGATGAGTTTTAACCATCAACTTGGCACAACCTAGAATCACATGACAAAGAGTCTTAAATAAGGAATTATCTAGGTCAGGTTGGCCTATGGACAGGTCTTAATTGTAAATTGATACAGAAAACCTAGCCCACATAGCACCATCCAGACTGGGCCCTGGACTACATTAGAGTGCAGAAAGCCAACTAAGAGCAAACAAGCAGGGAGACACATGTTTATTTCTCTCTGTTCTTGGTTATCGATGGCTATGACCAGCTGCTTGAGCTCCTGCCCTGCCTTCTGAAAAATGGTACTCGATAACGTGGAATTTCAGCTCTTTCTCCCTTAAGCTGCTTTTTGTTAGTGTGTTTTATTCCAGGAACAGAAATAAGACAGACACTATAGAACAGGTTAGTCACCACTAAAGTCACTACTGTACAAGACAAGCTCACTAACCAGGTATGAGACAAACCTATCATGCAAATCTAAAACAGAGGGGTGTGTGTGTGTGCGCACATGTACACGTGTGTCTGTGTGTGCTCGTGTGTGTGTGTGTGTGTGACGCACATGTACATGCATGTGTCTGTTCAGGAATGGGAGGGATTAAAAATTATACTGTAACCCTAGATGAATTCTAAGAAAGTGAAAAGGCTGGGAGAGATCATGGGGGGAGTGCATGCAGCAAAGCCCCTCTTCTGTCAGGTGAATTGGCCCTTACCTTCCCTTAGCAGCTCAGTTTTCATGCAGCAATCCTGCTTGGTCTCTTGCCTGGCCAGAACTGCCTGCTGGAGGAGGAGGGAAAAAAAGACAATGGGCATCAACTAGGATACATCAGGGCATCTTCAAATCAAACCAATTACAAAAGTTCTCCTCCTTCCACATAGGGTTTACCAGCCCACCATTAGCCCAATCCCCTCCAGGAAGAGCACTGATGTTCAGAAAACAGTCCCCAGGAGAATATGCCTAGTCTGCCAGCTCTGAACAACACTCCTGTTTGTTTGGTTGTAATTTTGTTTTTTGAGAGTTTCTCTGTGTAAGATTCCTGGCTTTCCTGGAACTCACTCAGTAGACAAGGCTGCCCTCAAACTCAGAGAGATGGGATTAAAAGCACATACCATCCCCACCCCCACATCTGAACAGCATTCTTAAGAATGTGTTTATATCCTTCTTCCATAGTTAGAAATTTGAAATGCTTTGGCTCTATTGCAGCAATTTACTTTGATATGCATCTGTTAATCTGTTTCATTTACCTTAAAATTCGTTTTGTTAATGCTGTTTAAATATGTCAAGTGTTTGACACCTATTTAAAAAGTTACAGAAAGAGTGAGGTTGAAGAGATACTCAATGGTTAAGAGCAATGCTGCTCTCCCAGAGAACCGGAATTCAGTTCTTAGTACCCCATGAGGTAGTATATAACCGCTCTAAGTCCAACTCCAGCAGAGCCAATGTCCTCTTCTGGACACCTCTTCTGGACAAGAATAATACAACAGTACACCACCATACACATATATACATAATTTAAAAATAACAGGTCCGGCGAAGTAGCACGAACTTTTAATCCCAGCAATCAAGAGGGCAGAACTCTGTGTGTTCAAGGCCACCCTGATAGATTTTATATATATATATATAGTTCCAGGCCAGCCAGAGTTACACAGTGAAAACCGATGATGATGATGGTGATGATGGTGGTGACAATGATGATATTACAGAAATGGGTAACTAAGAAAATTCAATTAGACATTTAAGTCACTGTATTGGTCCATGTGGAGGAATATATTATAGTTCCAAGGCCTTGAACACCAAACTCCCACATTCTTCCTGAAGCTACAAAAGACGTTCAACTTGTAGAACCTAAAGATATGATCCCCACCATACTTCTGATAACCTCTGGAGGAATATTTTCTCCAAAGACTACCTAAAAGCTTTCTTAGAACAATCATAATGAACCTTCTGCTCACTGCTAATACTACTTTACCTGAGCTCCCAAGAAGAGGGTCATGCTCTTCTCTGCACCTGAAATCTATATTACACAAGCATCTTAAAAAAAAAAAAAAACAAAAAAACCCAAAAAAAACAAAAAAAAACAAACCTAGTCCTAGTCCTAATATTCTTCCCCCTAGAAACAAGCATCTGTCATGCCTAGTACTTCCCAAACACTCCTCTTGACAGAACTGGTTAGCCTCATTATACCCACCAGAGAAACATAGGCTATCCCCACTTAAAGAAAGGTGCAGGAGGACATCACTTTCCCCATCCAATCCTAGGCTAGACCACACCTCTTCCAAGAAGGACCAACGGGTGATTTACAGTATAGTCTTAGTCTAGGACCAGGACTTTTAGGTGTTTGTACAGACACTCAGGGAGGGGTCCTGTTGGAACTCACAGTTCTTATTGCTAGCCTACAGGGAAACCAAAGAATGCTTACAGCTATCTTTGCCAATACTTGGAGTGAAGGTCAATCAGGACCACTAAGAGCATTATCTAGTCCCAGACACATGAGAAATCTCAGTGGATGTATATAGGCCCTGTTCCACACCCATCAAATACAACTTGGAGTTCTGAGAGCAGACCAATTAAATGTGGTTTTCCATCTTTACAGACTGGGCAACAGTGACAGCACATACAAAAGCAAGCATGTGAAACAAACCTCTGAGGCAAAATCATCTGCAGCACCTCTTCAGAAAAAGCTCACCACCCCCTTGTGATAGTTAACATGGATTATTAACTAGACAGCTTGGACATGTCTATAAGCGATTTTCTAGATTAGGTTAATTGAGGTGGTGTAGACTCACCAGAGAAGAGAGCCTAAACGTGGGATTGTTCACACTGGGTTAGTGTCAGAACACAGTCCAAGAATGGAATTATACAAAGGGAATTTTGAGTGCTTGTGAGAAAATTTCAAGGAAAAAAAAAGACAAAAGCCTTATGAATGACCTCAGTTTCTTCGGAAAACACAGAATTGTTCTTGGAATGTGCTTTCATGCCCTCCCAATTGTAACAGATAAGAGTGAGTTTACTTTAAATTATTCATTACAACTAGCTAGTATTGTTTGTTTGTATGCCTCTGCCAGGAAACCCTGCTACTTAAGATCAAAGTCTACATGTCCAGATAGCTCCTCTGAGCTCAGCACAAAATAGAGATCTCCCTTCTCCATCCCGGATTCCCCTTTTCTGTCCTTATCTGGGAAGTCAGACCCCCAAGGTCACAGAGTCCTTGGCAAACCGACAAATTCAACTTCCTCCCCCTTAAGAACCCACACAGCAAGTACCTGGATTCCTGGAATGCCTCTCCCTGCAAATAAGGCATTCATAGTACTTTAAGCTCTAGCCAATGATTTACATTCACCTGAAAACTCCTTCCCACTCTCCAATATTCATACATAGCCCTTGTTTACCATGAGTAAAGTGTATCCCCACAAGGTGTTCCACTGAACATTGTTGGAAAAGGCTTTCATCTAAAAGAGCTATGACAACCCTGACCCTTCACTCCCCACCCCTTACTCACTCCCAGCTAGACTGGGATCCTACATACCCCACCAAGACCCAACCCAATCTAGACTCCAATTCATTATTCCAGAGTGCCCGGACACCCTGAGTTAAAGAGCAGAACCCGGAACAGCAGCTGGTGCCCAACAAAAACATACACATGCCTCTATGAAAAACCGTTATACCTCATTTTTTTGTTGTTGTTGTTTTTGCCATATACACCTCAGAGTATCAATTGCCTGGTCTTCTGAGTAAAGCTGGCTACTGCATTTAGTTCTCTTCATTTTTAAGCTTCACTCTCCCAGGTCCCACTTCCAGGAGAGCAGTAAACAGGATGGCCTGTGAAGAGCCATCTTTGTTAACAGATATGGGAAGACCTAACCCAATGTGGGTGGCACCATTCTTTAGGTAGGGGTCCTATACTGTTTAAGAGTAGAAAAACAGAGCTTAGTGGTAACAAGCATGCATGTATACATTCATTTCTTTCTACTTTTGAATGTAAATGTGATATGAATACCAACCCTTTCTCTTCTAAGGAGCTTTTTTGCCATGAAATTTTATTACGGCAACAGAAATGAAACTAGAACAGATGGGAAGGCAGGATTACATGAGGTGAAATCCTGGGCTAAATACAAAGAAAAAAAGCAGACCACCTGCATGTATCTCTCTGCTTTCTGACTGACTTCAGTATGACCAGCTACCCCTGTCCCTATCCACCTTCCTTACTATGACAGACTGTCTCCTCAAACTGTGGTCAAAACAAAGTCTCAGTTCCTTAAGTTGTTCTTGTCAGGTATTTTGTCCTAACAGCAAACAAATAACTAATTATAACCCTGTTCCTGCTGCAGGAAAAGAAGCAAAGATAATATCTTGGCAAACACAGCCATGTCCAGTTGGCTCCTTTACCAATCTGGTTCCCTGAGACAGCAATGGTCTTATACCTCTAGTATGTCCACAGTAATGAGTAGAAAGGAGAAAGAGTTGGCAGGGATTTCCCAAGAGTCAGCAGAGGTATCCTGCAAGACTCTACCTCAACTTGCATATCTGCTCCCCAGGAGACTGAGCTGATGGCACTCTAGGAACACACCGATACAGAATCAGCACTAAGAGGTCAAGATTATGGTATGGATATGAAAGCACCCTGTTCTAAAGGACTCGTAAAAATCTGGTCTCTCATTTGTGGGTTAGTGAGACACAATAAAATCAGAAGGGCATGATAAAAACAGATACTGCTGAAGAATGCAAACATATCACAAGAACTTAGCAATCAATACCTGAAAAGCTCAAAAGAGGTGGATTATAACCCTCTAACAATACTACTTAATGTGTAACAAGCAAATGCGGAAAAACTACTTCATACTAGAATGCCAAACAGTTATTACAAAAAGAAGATGGGAGTTAAAAATCACCACTTTACAACACATTCGAAGTCACCATTTTACCATACTGCCTCAGATTTGATGCATTCATGAATACTAAACCTACTGAATTAAAGTTTGTTTTTTAAAAACATATAACTATGGTATATATACATCAGGTATAGTGAGTGGTCTACACCTGTAATTTCAACATTTAAAAAAGGTAAAAATTATTATGAGTTCAAGTACAACTTGTGCTCATAGCAAGACTCTATTTCTGACTCATATACTCATTCCCTCCCCCTCCCTCCCTCCCTCCCTCCCTCTCCCTCCCTGTTCCTTGGACCCTGTCACAAACTGAATCATGGGCTGGGACTTTCCACAGGTACTCTCCAATAACCCTCCTTCACTCCCCCTGGGTTGTGGTTTTCCCCCTAAGTTGTGGATTTTGGCTTTAAATTCCCTGTCTCCAAAGCCCTCTGCGTGGGTCATGGGTCTTGACCTCAGTATACTGATCAAAATATACCTCTTGCTGTTGCATCAAGTTCGGTGTCTTGTGAGTTATTGGGTGGCCATGAATTCCTGAGGCTTGGGTGAGGTCCTCCCTTCGTGAGGGCCTTACAATGTAACCTGCCTTGTCAACAGTCCACAGGAGACAAGGATTCAACATTATCTAGAAAAACAGTTCCTATGCTAGTCGTTTTTTGTTTTTTTTTTTAATCAAAGATGAGTAGCCCATCAAAAGGCTACGGTTCTATAAAACTTTACCCATCCTGTGAAACTCTTATTAAGAAATGTTTCTTATGCTTGCACACCCAACCCCCATAAAAGATATTGCCAAGTCTTGCATGGCTGAAGAAGGGACAGTGTGACACAGTTCCCGCCCCTGGAGCAGAGCCAGCAGAGTATAGGCCTCCATGAGTGTTGATGGTTCTAGGCATAAGGCTTGTTTGTATAATAATGTATATATTTTCACGTACTTCCTTCAGGGGAATGCTCTCCCTGTTAATGACTCCATGATAATTAGAAACGGCAAGAATGTGTTCCTCAGCAAAATGGTAAACACTGTGACCTTCAGGACAGCCCTTAAGGCTACAGGAAAGAACTCTGAAAACATGAGTTCAAAAAATATATAATTTCTCAACTATGCAAAATATAAGAATGCAACATGATTGTATGAGGGATTTCATAGACCTAAAAGAACAGAGAAAGATATTAAAGAGAAAGATAACGAGATATAGGGAATAATGATCTCAGGGCAAGATCCCACCCAGCTAAGTTTATTGTTTGTGCTTACAAAGGCCTGCAGATTCCTGAGCTCAAGATCAGCCTGGGACAGAGTGAGTTTAGGTCCAGGTGTGGTAGGAATGGTAATCTTATCTCAGGACAAGATCTCACCCAGCTACACTTATTGTTTGAGCTTAGAGAGGCAGGCAGATCTTTCAGTACATTTGCTATGATTAAAAAAAAAAAAAAAAAAGTACTTGCTGTCTCTAAGAATCAAGGGGCTAAGGTCCTAAAACGCTTATTCATGAAATAATCAAAAGGGAACCTGGGATAATGACTGAATTGATATGTAAATAAAAGACTGGGCTTTGGTCTGCAAGAGCTGAGCTATCTAGAGAGCCAGCTCCAGCAGAACACAGGCTGCTAGCTTGATTGCTTCGATTGCTTCAATTGCATTCTTTGAGTCATTCTTTCACAGCTCCCAAACACCCACTTCCTAAGGAACCCCTCTCTGAGCCAAAGCTAGCCCTTCCACTATTGAAATTTGGTTCTATCATGCCACTTCCTAGACTGCTTAATTATGCATATCTTTTGCTTTCTTAAACTTCACATTCATGTTAGGAGGCTGGGTTACTGGATCTCTTTGTCCCTCTTCCCAATGTGGCCACGATCAATCTTTTTTTTTTTTTTTTTTTTTTTTTTGGTTTGTTTTTCACTACTAACTTGGCTCCTCTAAGAAGGATGGACAAATCTAGCTTACTGGGGCTGTGCTGAGTAATCTTTAGTACATTGAACGAAGGCTCTCTCTGTATACTCAATTATTAATTCTGTACCAGCGGAGAGCTATATGACCCATCACCGAGTTTCCTATTTTGTAAACATTCACTTTCTTCACTTGCTGACTGGCTTAGCTAAAATAGGAAGGTAGATCACAACTTTTGGGCAAAGGGTCTCTGGGAGAAGAACTGGGAGGTGCGAGATTCCCCAGCAGGACAGGTCAGATGTGAACAAGATCAGAGAGGTAAAGAACTAGCCACGTGGTCTGACACAGGGCTAAAATAGGATAATTTGGATTGAGCTAGCTGAGGGTCTACCCAGCTAAAGGCCTAAGCTAATAATAAGTATTAATACGTCTCTATGAATCCCACTATAGGGCTGCCAGGGGCACAGACTCTAACCCTAACTCCAGTAATAATCCCACAACCAGCTGTATCCCAAGGGCAAATCCCTCTGGCCCTAGAAGTTCCTGCTCTGTAATCCAGAGATCAACCTGAAAACTATAACTCAGCACACGGGTTCAAAATTATGATGTTCCAAAGAACAACTCTGAGCATGGACTAGGGCTTCCCAGAAAGCACATATAAGGCTACAGGCCACTCTCCATCTTCCAGCCTTGGGTCCTAGCAGACAGGACCCTCTAAAGCTCTATCCCACCCGTCATATAGAATTTCCCACCTTCCACTTGAAGCTGTCACCACATCTGATTCCCTAACTTAAAGATCATACAACTGCAGAGAAGGCTAACTATAACTGCTGCACAGGGTTTATGGTTAAAAAAAAAAAAAAAATCTAAGCCAGGGCTGGAAAGATGGCTCAGCAGTTAAGAGAATTGACTGCTCTTCCAGAGGTCCTGAGTTCAATTCCCAGCAACCACATGGTGGCTCACAGCCATCTATAATGGGATCTGATACTCTCTTCTGGTGTGTCTGAAGACAGCTACGGTGTACTCATATACATTAAATAAATAAATAAATAAATAAATAAATAAATAAATAATTTTAAAAAAAACCTTTCTCCTATTTAAAAAAAGATCAAGAAATAGGATTCCTTATCAGACAAAGCTGGAAGATAAAAGTGGCTGAATAAATCTCCTATGAAAGGCAGAAAGAGAAAAACTGAAGAAAATATTTCTGCAAGTAATTGATACCCTTTGCACATTAGAACAAGTATTTCTGTTTGTACTGGGGAACAGGTCAGCTTTCAAATATATACCTATACTTAAGGGTATTTCCAGAGCAGGAAAATATTAAGGAAAGGAAACTTCTTGCACTCTGTCCTGGGGGGTTAACAGCTGAGTGTGACCTCACCATTTTACACTGAGGAACAACTGAGAAGGAGAGGCTTTTCCTATGCCTATGCATTAGTCAGCTGGACTTTCCTCAATACTAACAGAGCAGAGATCACCTTCTCTGCCAGAGATCAGAGACTCTGAGTTCTAGTCAAAATAAGAAAAGCATCAATGTATTAGTTTGAATGAAAATGCTTCCCAAAGGCTCATAAGAAGTGGCACTATTAGGAGGTATGGTCTTGTTGAACGAAGGGGTGGGCTTTATGGTTTCAAGTGCTCAAGCCAGGCCAAAGAACTCTCTCTTCCTACTGCCCGCCAATCCAGATGCAGACCTCTCAGCTACCTCTCCAGTACCAGGCTATCTGCATGCAGCCATGCTTTCCCACCATGTTGATAATGGACTAAACTAAAAGTTGCTGTGACCATAGTGTATATTCACAGCAATAAGACCTCAACTAAGACAGAAAGAAGCCACTGACTTCTTTCTGTCTCAGGATAGCTGAGTACTCAAGGGTTAGGGTTAGCACCTCAAGAACTGAGAGAACCAAGGAAATCTGAGATGTAAACAGTTCTCAAAGACAGGATCACCTTTAGCTGAGCAATCAGAGACCCAAAGCACTCCTCTGGTCCCTAAGTCTCCACACACCAGCTTTACTAGCTAATTGGGGGGGGGGGGGGAACGGGACACCTGGACTCTTTCAATGTCTAAGGTTGGAATATACAACTGATGTCCAAAGTAGCCCAAGAAATTACATTTAAGGGATTTAAAAATCCAGAACAGCCGGGCAGTGGTGGCGCACGCCTTTAACCCCAGCACTTGGGAGGCAGAGGCAGGTGGATTTCTGAGTTCGAGGCCAGCCTGGTCTACCGAGTGAGTTCCAGGACAGTCAAAGGCTATACAGAGAAACCCTTTCTCGAAAAACCAAAAAAATAAAAAAAAAATAAAAAATAAAAATCCAGAACAGATTCCCTTCCCATCTACTTAACCCTTCACTGGGCCTTTCTACTAAGAAACAAACTGAGGTCTCTCCACCCCTGCTACTTCTAACAAGGGTTCCTTCAGCCACTGCACTTTTCCAGAGAAGGCAGGACTAAGCTACTTCCCACTATGGGTCTCCTCAAAAAATCTCACCAAGAACACTGGGGTCTCTGTTCTCTTACCTTCACAGTGATAGACCTCATAACTGCCTGGACCAACAGGTAACAGTGCAATAATTCTCATGGACCCCTGAACCCAGACCATGGCATCAGCACTGCTCCTCTGCCATACTAGCTACCATGATACTACCTGGATACCATGGATGAGGAGCCTCCACACAAAAGGCTGCAGATGTTCCAGTCAGCAGCATAAACAGTGAGCATGACCACAGATGTGAGCATAAACAAGCTTCGTGTCCAAAACTTCTAAGCCCAGGACCTAGATTCATAAACCCAAAAAGTGTCATGTGCATACTCATGTACTTCCTCTGAGGATTATTCTTATTTTAACCACTAAACTACATGGTAGGGTATTATGTGACAATCTTCCTTCTACCCTTCTGCTATCTGCTACAGATCCCTCCCAGTGGGAAACGGGAAGGCAACTGTGTTGCCAGTAGAGGTCTGGAACAAAGAACTCAACTGACAACCCAAACTCTTTTTTATGTGCACTGGCCACCAGAACCAATGCCCTGGGCTAAACAGCTTTTCTACAGCCACAGAAGATGCGACTACACAGGAAGAATGAGCAAACCAAGAATTCAAGTAATTGAACTGGCCGTTATAACCAGTGCTTTTAGCCTCTGAGTCACCTCTCCAGCCGCTCCTCTTTTAAAATGCTGTGGCATAGTTGGACAGTGGTGGTACATGCCTTTAATCCCAGTACCAGGAAGGCAGACATGTGAATTTCCATGAGTTTGAGGCCAGCTTGGTAGATAGAGTGAATTCCAGGGCTATACTGAGAAACCCTTGCCTCAAAAACAAAAAACAAAAAACAAAAACAAAAAAAAAAAAAGGAAAAAACAAGCTAAACAAGATGGTGCATGCTTACATTCCTATCCATCAAGAATCTCAGACAAGAGTTCAAGAACAGACTCACTTCCTACATAAGCTCCAGTCAAGTGTGAGCAAGACTGTTCCAAAAGTGTTTGTTTGTTTGTTTAAATTAAGTGGTAGACTAGAGAGACGGCTCAGTGGTTAAAAACACTGATCTTCCAGAGGTCCTGAGTTCAATTCCCAGTAACCACATGGTGGCTCACAACCATCTGTAATGAGATCTGATGCCCTCTTCTGATGTGTCTGAAGACAAGTACAGTGTACTCATGTAAATAAAATAAATAAATCTTAAAAAAAAAAAGTTTCAGTGGCTTCTCAGTGCCAACAAGATCAAGTTTATACTTGGTAACAAGGCACAGATGTACTTTGACAATCTAGGCCAGATGTGGTCCAATTTCCTTATATAAAGAATGGTTTTTACTTCTTTCTAAATAGTTAAAAATACAAAAGTATATGCACCAATGACTGTGCGCATCCATCACATTTGGTCTTTTACAATGAGAAAAATGTGGATCCTAACCTTAGATCAGGCTGAACTCACAGACAGCCACCTGCCTCTGCTTCCCAAGTGCTGGGATTAAACGTGTGCGTCACCATGCCCTGCTAAAGATTTATTGATTTATTTCATTTTTTTTTTAATCTATGGGTGTTTTGCCTGTATGTCTGTGTACCACATGTGCATTATACAAAAGCATAGTATCTTATTGTCGTTCTTCAGCATTTAAATATCAAAGAAGTGTATATTACATCACATTATATTACATTACATTACACTACACTATACTAAAACATCTCGGAGTAAGACATAATTTGGAGACAAGGTCTCACTCTGTAGCTCAGACTAGACTCCAACTCACAATACTCTTGATTGAAGACATGCATGCATACATGTGCATGCACACACTTTAGTTTCAGAGAATCGGTTGCACTGTCTATGCTCTTGATAAGACATGAGACTGAATCCTGATGTGGCTCTCCTTCTCCATACAGTAGGAAATAGCAGCTGCACTGCTCCTGCTATGGATGATAAAACATGACTGAGACAAAGATGCTTACCCAGAAGGAAAAGTCAGGGTAAAGTTTGCAGGAGAAATCTAAAAAGAGTTGACTTCCTCTATGTCTTCTGGTGTGGAATGCCTTCTTGATGAATGTGACCCACCAGGGGATACAAGAATGCTAAAAATGATTAACAGACCAAGGAATATACTGCAATTTCTAAAAGCAGCACATAAAAAATTAGATGCAAGAAAACTGCAACAACATTTGTACTGTCCTGATGTGTTAAATAAGGCATGCAACTTAAGCTAGACTGTCCACCACGCCTGTGTAAAGATCAACTTACAATAAAATAAAGATATCCTTCATGTTGGTCTCCAAATAAGCAGAAAAAGTGAGGGATGGATGAAATGGAGGTACTGACTTCCCATTTCTTACAGCTACATTGGTGGTAAGAAAGAGAAAATACAAATTAGATCTATGCTAAACATTCCCCCTTGAAATCCTAAAACAATAATAAAGAGAAAAGAAAACAAGGTGGAAATGACAGGGAAGAAACTCAAGCTGGGCATGATGGTGTACATCTTTAATCCATGTGCAGAGGCAGGTGGATCTCTGGTCTACAGAGTTCTAGGACAGCCAGAGCTACAGACAGACAGAGAGAGAGAGAGAGAGAGAGAGAGAGAGAGAGAGAGAGAGAGAGAGAGAGAGCGCTGTCACCTCTCTGCCCACCCCACCAAAAAAAAGTCAGTGTGAGATTGGTGATTTACTAAGTCATATAGAATTGTGCTCACTGAAAAGTTAAGAAAGTTCAGTAGGGATATCACTACTGATATGGGGCTTTTGTAGCTACACTGAGCCTCATGGTAGGACAAAACCTTCACCAGTAGAGAAGGGTCTAGTGAATAAGCAACTAGACCAGTATGTAACTCAGGTTCATAAAGTGTCCAGGCAATTAAGAGGCAGTGAGAAAAAGCAGACATAAGAGCCTGTTGCAGTCACTAAACATCAAATTTTACAAGACGTGTGTTAGGACTGGGGAGATAGGTAGTGTTTGCTTTGTGAACAATAAGGACTTAAATTTGGATCCCTAGCTCCCATGTAAAAACCTGCAAGGAGCTCATGGGCCTGTGATCCTGTGCTAGGAGGCAGTCAGTCTAGCCAACAGGTGATCTCTGTCTAGGTTCAACTAGAGACTCTGCCTCAAAAGACTTTTGAGATTAGGTGGAGAGTGACAGAGGAAGATAGCAATGTTGACCTCTTAACCTCTGTATCACATGTGCATGGGTAAAGCCACACTCATACAAGAGTCTGATACATACAACCTTTAACACAACCTTTAATAGCACTCGCAGCTCTTCTAATATCCACGTTTGGTTCCCAAAACCCATGTCAGCAGCTCACAACTGCCTGGAAACCACAATGTAGAGGATTCCACATTCTCTGGCCTCCCCTGGCACTGCACAGGAACAACACACGCACATATAGGAGGGGGTGGGAGTAGACCCAGAGATATATACATATTTTTATTTTATCTATTGTAAAGGATGTGTAAAAAGCTGAAGTTCTGACTGACAGAAAGGCAACTATTATGTTTAAGAACATCTATAAAGTTTTAAAGTACAAACAACAGTTCACCAGAGTAGACAAGATGCAAGTGATCTCTACTGTACTGGCTGTTGTGGAGAAAGTATATTTTGTGACCTGACTCAGCCGGCTGCTTCTCACAGGATAGCCACCGGTGGTCTGCAGGTGAGGACCAGTCAGGGTGACTCTGGCTCTGTACCGAACTACAGATTTACTGGTCTTCTACTAGTTGAAGAGTATTTGTGGCTGGGTGGATGATGGGGCCAAGTATTCTCTGGTTTCTGGCAGGACTTAGGAGCATCAAAGGCGATGGGCAACAGTGGACAGATATAGAGATAAAATGTGAAAAAGACTGAGCTGAGCTTGTCTTGGTAAATATTCTCCCCAAAAGTATGCTATGTGCGTTTCTACTACTAGGAAAGTTGCCAGCTCTGATCCTTTTGAACAGCCAGATTGGCGAATGCAGAGGCTGTGGCAGGCACAAAAAGTGTATGAGACCCTGAGAGCAAGAACAAGCACAAGAAGAAAAGCATCCGCATAACCCGAATTTCACTTCAGTCCTGGCAATGAAGAGAAACACTGGCTCACTTTTTCTTTTCCACTCTCCAGTT
The DNA here is from genome assembly GCF_011762505.2 of Arvicanthis niloticus. Lineage (NCBI taxonomy): Eukaryota > Metazoa > Chordata > Mammalia > Rodentia > Muridae > Arvicanthis > Arvicanthis niloticus. The sequence goes on from NC_047663.1 coordinate 105,638,268, forward strand.
ATCTGCTGAATCCCAAGACCCATTGATAGTTGCTTGGAATGGACAGCAGAGAGCCTTCACATATTGTTCCCAAGTTGTTTTTTTGGTTTTTTGGTTTTTTTAAAGTTTCACTAACACTAACCTCTGAATGTATTACAGACTTGGGAGTGCATCTGAAATATATGCAAACGCATCTAAAAGACTGAGGGTGGGAAATCAGTCCCACATGGGGCTCAGGAGCCAAGTGACTGCTAACCTGTACATTTTTATGGATAGGTAAGGCACAGAAGATAGCTGATAAAGTGACTGAGAAAATCCTACAAAAGATTGTCCCTCTAAGTATTAAGACTGATTAAAAAACTTGAAGACAGCCGGGCGGTGGTGGCGCACACCTTTAATCCCAGCACTTGGGAGGCAGAGGCAGGCGGATTTCTGAGAGTTCGAGGCCAGCCTGGTCTACAGAGTGACTTCCAGGACAGCCAGGGCTACACAGAGAAACCCTGTCTCGAAAAACCAAAAAACCTGAAGACACACCTAGAAGCCGTAAGGTCACTGAATAAAAATTCAAATGCCAGGGATAGATTGCATCCCTGAATTATTAGCCAAAGAGGCCTCAAAGCCTCCACATATGAAACAGGCTATTGCTAATGAGTCAGTCAGTAACAAGCCAAAACTAGATGGTAAGACCCTACTGGGGCCTAAGACAGCACAGGGGCATGAATATTAGGACTGCTGATTGGCTTTTGTAGTCATAAAGGGCACTGTGCAGGCTATTCAGCTATGCGTTAATGCCATCAGCATACCAAGTGTTATGTTCCCAGTGATGTAATAACAGCACAAGTACTGTAGGTATAATCAACTATTTTCCAGTTGAATTTAAGACCTACTCTAATGGAACCAGTGTTTGGTGCTGTAATCTAACACAAAACCTGTGGATGGGGACACCACAGACCCAAAACGAGAGCTGCTGCTGCTGCTTGTTAAATGTGTATAATTTACCTTTTCATTTGCTTTCTAAACATTTATGCTTCCAGGCAGATTACTGCTGCTGTTGGCCTCAGTAAAGAAAGCTTGTTTTTGCAGTTTTTACATTGTGGGGAAAAAAAATCTTACTTTTTCACATAATCTCAAAATTCGTAACTGGTCAAACTGCTCAAGAGTGAGTGAGGATAAGTAAGCTGGAGCGCGTGAAGCGCGGCTCGGCCCTGACGGAGGGAAACCAGCATGTATGTGCATCTCTGTAGCTCAGCAAGTACCAAGGAAGAGAAAACAACGTTAAGGCTAGAGGGGCCTGAGCTTATGGAACACTCTCTTCTTCACATAATGTGGTCATTATTGTCTTGAAATCAGATTACCCAAGAAACCTTCCCAAGATACAGTCAAATGAACATTTCCTTGTGGAGGGGTGGAGTGCCATCAGATCCCCCACTCAGATTACAACCATTCTCTCCCTCCTGTCTCTTACAGCTACATGCAGTCCTCCTGGAGCTGCAAAGCCTTGTTTTAAAAATGCTGGGGAGAGTGTGGTGGTATAGGCCTTTTTTAAGTCCTATATCGTGAGTTAAGAGGCCAGCCTGGTCTACAAAGTGAGTTCCAGGACAGCCAGGACTATACAGAAAAACCCTGGGGAGGTGGCAGCATCGGGAGTGGAGTGGGGAGGAGAGGGGGGAGTTTGGGGTGGCAGTATATATAAAAATAAAATTTAGTCCCTGCTTTCCTAGGAAAGCACCAAACCTGAATCAACCTGCCTAGAAAAAGCCCACCATCTTGTGGTTAAAAAAGTCAGTGCAGGCCATACAAAAAGACCAAAAGTCCGAAAAAATGTCTGTCTGCTCCTTAACCAAAAGGTTAAGACATTCCTAGACTTTCCTAAAGCTCGTATTCTTGCTCATACTAGAAGGGTTTTAATCTCTCCAGAATAATGCTCTGTATCAGGATTGATAAAAAACAAACAAACAAACAAACAAAAAACCCACAGATTTCTACATGAATTTCATCTATATTCTAACACTGATTTTTAAAAAAGATATCACTCCTACCAGGTGCTGGTGGCAGCACCTTTAATCCCAAAACTCCAGAGGCAGAGGGAGGCAACTACCTGTAAATTCCAAGCCAAATATCTTCAGTTGGAGGCCACCTAGTCTGTAGAACAAGTATTAAAATAAAAATAAATAAAAAATAAAAGCTTCCCTTTTAAAGGGAAAAAAAGAAAAGAAAAAAAAAAAACCAAAAAGCTGTCAGTTCCTTTAAAAATGACATTGGATCTCCTAAAATTGGAGTTACAAATGTTGTGAGCCACCATGTAGGTTCTAAGAACTGAATGTTTTTAGCAGCATGATTCATAATAACCAATAAAGTGTGTTCAACCAAAAAAATCCACCAACAAACCAATGGACTCAGGTGACTCAACAATTACTGCTCAACCATACAAGACACTCATACACAGTACAGTAGTATAATTGAACCTTAAAAACAAAGAGCTGAGTAAAATATGCCACTCACAGAATACTAGTTATATAATACCACTTACATGGAATGAGGAAGAAACTCCTAATGAAATAAAGTTTATTTGAGTGATGATGAGAATATTCTATGGCTGCAGACTAGTAGTCCTTGTGCGCAGTAAGTAATTACGTAAGTACAGACAATGGGTGAAAGGCTTCTTCCCCAAGGCAAAAAAGAAAAAGTCCATAATACAAAATAAAAAGTTCATACCACAAAAGTCCATAAAAGTAGAAATGAGCTTTCATTTTTCATAAATTAAAAAACTGCAAGCCCTCTAAGAAATCCTATCTTGCCATTTTAAAATATAATCTCTAAGACTAGAAAGATGGCCCAATAGTTGAAAACCTGTGTTCTCCCAGAGGACCAAGTTCAGTTCCCAGCACCTATCTGGTGGTTCCCAACCCTCCATTACTCTAGTGCCAGGGGATCCAACACCCTTTTCTGACTTCCTCAGGCAGCGGGTATGTGAGTGATCTACAGTTACACATGCCAGCAAACACTCATACACATAAAAATAAATCTTTTTTTTTTTTTTTTAAAGTAATCTGGCCGGGCAGTAGCAGCACACACCTTTAATCCCAGCACTTGGGAGGCAGAGACAGGTGGATCTCTGTGGGTTCTAGCCCAGCCTGGTCTACAAATCAAGTTCCAGGACAGCTAGACTGTTACACAGAGAAACCCTATCTCCAAAAAAAAAAAAAAAAAAAAAAAAAAAAAAAAAAAATTAAAAATCGACCTATCCCTGAAGGTAAAAATAATTTGTCAGGCAGTGGTGTCACACGCCTTTAATCCCGGCACTTGGGAGGCAGAAGAGTTCAAGGCCGGCCTGGTCTACAAAATGAGTTCCAGGACAGCCAGGGCTATACAGAGAAACCCTGTCTCAAAAAAACAAAAAAACAAACAAACAAAAAAAAAAAAAAAACAAAAACAAAACAAAAGAAAGAAAAAAAAGAAAAAAAATTATATAAGCTTTTTTCTCAATCCTTGAAACTAATTAAGCTACATGATATACTTCAGAATGAGATAAATTCCTTTATTTCAAACAGCAACACCCAGACCATGACACAGTCACCACATATCTTTCCTGCCCTGCATAGTTCACTAGAGCTAAGACAGGCAGATCTCAAGGCCAGCCTGGTCTACCTCAAGAGAAAGCAACTGTGTGTATGTGCTATACATACAACAGCCTGTCTGTCCTACTTTCCCACAGTCAGCCAAGACCTCCAAGCTACACCTTCATACCTGCCAACATATCCTTTTGAACCACTTCACTCTCAAGATCTCCCTTGGAGACAAGGAGAACAGAACCAACCAGATGCATAGAGGTACAGCTTAAATATGCCCAGATAACTGGTTTCCCCAAGAAACATGCTCTTGACTCAGAAAAAAGTAAAATGTTTAATTCCTTACTGCTTGTATGACTAACATATAAATTTTATATATTTAATTTTATATCAGATTTTTAAAAAAGATCCTGACACCAGCACATTTGCATCTCCAATTGGACTGTTTTTCTCAGAACCACCGCCCAGACACTTTTGAGTACACTGCATTCCCACTTCATCACCACTGCTGGGGACACTTGAGGGATGGCAATGCATAATAGGCTTACCAGTGCCTCCCCCATTTCTTTTCAAGGGCGGGCACAAAGGAATCATCCCTATTGTTCCTGTGTCCTCATTACTGTGCTGTGAGCTGCATTTTCTCAGATCTGAGAGAATAACCCACCTACCCTCCCCCACCCTTTTGTTCCAAGAACATGCTCAGAAACAGATTACCAACCAATCTGTCTAATCTGTCATTTGCCCAAACTCTGTCCTGTGTCTCAGTTCTTTCTGAAATGAAGCCACTCTAGGGCATCTTAGGCCTCCCCAGGCCTGTAACCAGCACTTACAGATTTTGAGTTTCATCAAAAAGTCTATTTTCTCCCCAAAACTGGAAAACAGTCTCAGCATAGAATCCACCAATGAGTTAAGCTCAGCCCACAGAACAATCACATGTCAGGGTCACTCAGGTCGGCTTTGTGTAAAAAGGTATCAATAAAACTAAAAAGATCAGGATCTGAGGACAAGTCTAATGAAAGAAAAGGTAACTCCCACCCAGCACAGGAACTTACCTTCAGGCCAGAGGCTCCAAGTTAGGGGCCAAGGGAGCAGCAGATACAAGAGCAGCCAGGCCCAGAACTGCCTGGTTCCCCTCCTCCAGGCACAGCTCCTGGACACTACAGGTAGTGTAGCCAGCAGCCTCCCTACACTCAAGCAGCTTCCACATACCTTACCAAATCAACCTCAGCCTTAGCCAAAGAGGGAGACCCTGGCACAGGGATTAAACAGCCCTTAATACTATCTAAAGCTCTTTTGTTTTAAAGTAAGAAATATTTTTAAAACAGCACAATCAAGTTTTATACAACCTGAAAAACTTCTATGTAAATATAAACCTGCAACCCACACACATGCAGTTAGGGACGCTCATCCCAGAGCAGGTACATGGTTGGTCAAATAGAGGACATCTGCCCCTATCCCAGCTTAATCCAACCCAGTGACCTAAACCAGGATCAAAGGGTTAAGACAACAGATTAAAAAAGAAAATCTCGAGTGATTCCCCTTTAATACAGAGTACATGTTCAACAGTCCAAAAATCATAATGTAACTGATTCCTTTTAAGTTAATAAAACAAGATCACTTACACGCACCTACCTGCAACCCACACAGAAAACAGAACGACCCTATCCACTAGTATGCTCTCTCTAGTAAAACAAAGTACAAAAAAATAAACTGAAGGAAAATTAATTCATAAAGCAAATAAAAATTAATGAGCAGGGGTCAGTTAGATGGCTCAAAAGTTAAGAGCACTTGCTCTTGCAGAGGACCTAGGTTCAAATCCCAGCACCCATATGGCAGCTAACAACCATCTGTAACTCTAGCCACAAGGGATCTGGTACTCTATTCTAGATTCTTCAGGCACCAGGTATGCATATAGTATACACACACACACACACACACACACACACATATATATGCAAGCAAAACATTCATACACATAAAAAATAAATAAATCTAATTAAAATACAAATGAATGAGCAACTGAAAATACATGTAAATCAAGGAAGACACCATTTTTTACATACTAGAATATTTTAATTATGAAAGAACAAAATAATGTAAAATAGACATGTCTGCTTGGCACCGGTACAAGTTTTTAATACCAGTACTTGGGAGGCAGAGGCAGGAGATCTCACGAATTTGAAGCCAGCCTGGTCTACATGGAGAGTACCAGAATGGCTATAGTTATCTCCTGAAGCTCAAAACACAGAATCCTTGGGACCTTGCAGTATCTTAGAAATCTATAATATCTATGTTAATGGCATTTTTCTGACAAGTGTCAGGTGCTTAGATGGTAATCACCCACTCCCTCCATTAACCATGCTTTACTCTACCCTTCCCTTCCTGTTCCTTAGCAGCCTCCTGTCTACCTAGGACTCTCCCCACACATCAAAGAGCTATGCAATCTTTATCAGATGTTTCTGGTTTGTTTTTTGTGTGGTGCTGGGATTGAACAGAAGACCTTGAGTATGCTAGACAAACTACCACAGAAGTACATCTTGTTAGAACAGGGGCCTGCCATCAAGACAGTGGTCACTCTCTAACACACTAAATCCCAGTCTCAAAGGTTAGGCCAATTCTTCCTACATTTAGCTCTCTCTAGGGCAAAAAATTAAGAAGCAGTCTATGCTGTGACACCTCAGTTCTTGATGTATGACAGCTGGTTCTTCCAGCTCTTTGTCACATACTCTACGTTGAACTAACTCATGAGGTGTGGAACTTCCCACCAGTGCCCCCAAAACCTGTTTATGAACTTTAAGTTTCTAATAATTTATTTTTATGTATATGCCTATGCCTGTATCTGAGTGTTTAGAATGCACAAAATGTGTGCAGATGCTTGTGGAGGTCAGAGGGTGTCAGATTTCCTAGAAATGGAGTTGCAGATAGTGGTGAGCCACCTGATTGATGTAAAGGTGATGGGAATCAGACCAGGATCCTCTTCAATGGCAGCAAGACTTTTATGTGCACAGACATCTCTCCAGCACCCCTGAAATGTAGAAAGGGCTAGTACTTTCTCTGATCCTGGACTGCTCTAGAGTCACCCTCCAGCTGTCCCTCCAGTGTTCCCACCCCACCATTCTCATGCTGTCATCACTTTTTTTTTTTTTTTTTTTGGTTTTTTCGAGACAGGGTTTCTCTGTGTAGCCCTGGCTGTCCTGGAACTCACTCTGTAGACCAGGCTGGCCTCGAACTCAGAAATCCGCCTGTCTCTGCCTCCCAAGTGCTGGGATTACAGGCGTGCGCCACCACTGCCCGGCTATCCTTTTTTAAAATTATTAAGTATATGGGTATTTTGCCTACATGTATTTCTGTGTACCACCTGTATGCAGTGCCCAGAGGCCAAACTAAAGTATCTGCTTTCCCCCAGAGCCAGAGTTAAAATCAACTGCTCTTAAATATTGAGCCATCTTTCCAGCCCCTGATTTTATTCATTTTTAAAAATATTTTTAATGATTTTTATTTTCTTTTATGTTCATTGGTGTTTTGTTTGTGTGAGGGTGTCAGATCTCCTGAAACTGGAGTTACAGAAAGTTGTGAGCTGCCATGTGGGTGCTGGAATTGAGTAGGTCCTCTGGAAGAACAGCCAGTGCTCTTAACCACTAAGCCATCTCTCTAACCCCGATTTTATTCTTAATACTGAATGATACTCTTATCTGTGTTATGTTTATATACATACATTTTCGTCATTCATTTGCTGATGAACACCTTGCCTAATTCCATGACTTAGCTACCATGAATACTACTGAAATAAACATAAATACATAGGTTTTGCTATAGTATGCACAACAGGATTCCTTAATATATATGTATATACTTATCCATTTATTCATATATATATGTATATATATATTTTATTTATATGCTTACCTTAGTATATACATATTTAGCTAGAGCATAAGTCTATTTTTAATTTAGTTACTAATTTAATAAGGAATATATTTAATAAATATATTCTTTTAATAAATATAATGTAATAAAGAATGTATCCAGGAGTATATAAAAAAAATTTTTTTAAAGGAGGCTAAGGCAGAGCAACTGTCAGAAATGAGAATTATCTGGGCTACAAGAGGGAATTCAAGGCAAATATATTAATTTAGTAAAAACTTGTTTCAAAATAAAACTAAAAGAGGCTGAGGATGTAGCCCGATGGTACAGAGCTTGTCTAGTATACACGTGGCTCTGGGTTTGACCTCCCAAAAGAACAAAAAATATAATCAATAAGCAGGCAAATGAACTGGACACTTTTCAAATGACGAAACAAAAGTAGCCAATAAATTCATGAAAAATGTTCAATAACTCTTGTCATCTGAGAAATGCAAGCAAAACTATGGAGGGCTAACCAGATGGCTCAGCAGATAAAGTCAATTGCCACCAAAGCTGATGACCTGAGTTCAGTTGCTGAAATCCTGAAATGTTATAGAGAGCCAACCCCGCCAGCTGTCCTCTGCAGGATATCCACACCTGCAATGTTGGCGTGCACACCTACACACATCGCAAATAAACTGCCTTCTTCTGGCCTCATGGACACCAAGCACAGAGTGGTGCACTTAAATACAAGTAGGAAAACTGCCCATGCACATAAGACAAAGGAAAAAAACTATATGAGAGTTGGCATGGTGGCACACACCTGTCATCTCAGTATTTGGGAAGCAAGCAGAGGCAGGAGGACTGCTGTCAATTCATAGCCACCCTGATCTATGTATTAAGTTCCAATCCAACCTGAGGTACATAGCCGGATTTGTCTCAAAACAACAAAAGAACACTATCTATAGAGATTCTACGTCACTTGGGCAGAACTGTCATTAAGTGTACAAAAACTCGGGTGTAAGATTTGACTCAACAGGTAAAAGCACATACTGCCCTCATAAATGACTCAAACTCAGTTCCTAGCATGCACAGTCACACTCGCTTGGAACTCCAGCTCAAGGAATCCAAAGCCTCTGGCTTCTGGGGACACATACCCACACTGCAGGCACAGGTGCACAAGCACACACAGAGACAATGCAAATAAAATAAGGTCTAGCAAGATGGCTCAGCAGTTTAGAGCACTGGCTGCTTTTCCAAAAGATCCAGGTTTATTCCCAGGGTCCACAACGTTTGTTACCTGAAGCCAAGAAACTCATGAAAAATGAAAGATTCCTTACTTCATGTTGTTTATTTTTTAAAAAAAATAAAAACCAATTTAAAAAGTAAACTTTAGGGGATGGAAACATGGCTCAGCATCATTTACCAACACCCACAAGGTGGTTAAGAACCACATAAAACTGCAGTTCTAGCGGTCCGCATCCTCTTCTGAACTCCTCAGTCAATAGGCACACATACATGCCATCAGAGCCATCATGCAGACATAATAAAAGATTGTTTAAAAGTCAACTTGGGGACTTTTGGAGGGGTAGTTTTTATTTGCTCTGTTTTTTGTTTGTTTGGTTGGTTGGTTGGTTTTGTTTTTTTGTTTTGGTTTTTCGAGACAGGGTTTCTCTGTGTAGTTCTGGCTGTCCTGGAACTCTCTCTGTAGACCAGGCTGGCCTCGAACTCAGAAATCCACCTGCCTCTGCCTTCCAGGTGCTTGTTCTGTTTTTTGAGACAGGGTCTTTGTCATATAACTATGGCTAACCTGGAACTCCCTATATAGACCAGAAACATTAAGAAACACTGAGCGGGGCTGGTGAGATAGCTCAGCAGGTAAGAACACCGGCTGCTCTTCCAAAGGTCCTAGAAACCACATGGTGGCTCACAATCATCTATAGTGTGATCTAACACCCTCTTCTGGCATGCAGGCATACATGCAGATAGAGCACTCATATGTAAAATAAATTAATGAAAAACAAAACATAAACAAGAAAGCATACATGTACAATCCCAGCTCTCAGGAAGCTAACAAGAGGATCACAAACTCAATTCTAACCTGAGCTACACACACAAAAAAGGAGTCGAAATTTTTTAAAATAAAAACTTGAGCCGAGCAGTGGTGGTGCACACCTTTAATCCCAGCACTTGGGAGGCAGAGGCAGGCGGATTTTTGAGTTGGGGCCAGCCTGGTCTACAGAGTGAGTTCCAGGTCAGCCAGGACTACACAGAGAAACCCTGTCTCGAAAAACCAAAACAAAACTTGAAAAGGCAAATGTCTTTCAGCCTATGATTCAAAATATAAAGAGAATTAACCTTTAAAATCTGGAGCCAGCATGGTGGTATACACCTTTAATTCCAGTACCAGGGAAGCAAAAAGTTGGAAGATCTCTGTGAGTTCAAAGCCAGCCTCATCTGTATATCAAGTTCCAGGATAGCTAGGCTTATACAGAGACTCTGCTTCATAAAAACTAAACAAATATTTTTTTGTGTGGAAATGACAGAGTCAATGAAGTGCTTAATATGCAAGCATGTGGACCCTCATTAGATTTACCCAGAGCTGAGGTAAGAAGTCAGGTGTGGTGATGCATACTTGTAATGCCAGACCTGGAGAAACGGAGACGGGGATCCTCACAGCTTGCTGACCAGCCAATTTATCACAGCCAGAAAGCTCCAAATTCAGCCAAGCATATTGTTTCTTCAAAATATGGGGAAGGGTCTGAAGACAAAGCTCAACACTTAAAGAACATTTACTTTTTTCAGAAGACCCAGGTTCAATTTCCAGCACCCACATGATGGCTCACAGCCTTCTGTAACTCCAGTTTCAAAAAAACCAACACCCTCTTCTGGCCTCCACAAGCACCAGGCATGCAAGGCTGGTGGGGTTTATTTTTGTTTTGTTTTGTTTTGTTTTGTTTTGTTTTAAGATTTGTTTATTTTATATATGTGAATACAATGTAGCTATCTTCAGACACACCAGAAGAAAGCATGGGATCCCGTTACAGATGGTTGTGAGCCACCATGTGGTTGCTGGGAATTGAACTCAGGACCTCTGGAAGAGCAATCAGTGCTCTTAACTGCTGAGCCATCCATCTCTCCAGCCCGCAAGACACTGTTACATATAAAATTAAAAAAAAAAAAAAAATTTAGTAAGCCCAGCATAGTGGTACATGCCTTTAATGGCAGCATTCAGGAGGCAGATGCAGGCAGATCTGTGAGTTCAAAGTCAGCCTGGTCTATAGAGAGAGAAATCCAGAACAGTTGGAGCTACATAGTAAGTTCCCATCTCCAAGGACCAAAAAAAGAGGTTGAGTGCTCTAACTCAAGTAACCTGCTGCCACTCTTGACATTATTCTCACCTGTACTATTGCTTTAAATAAAGTTTCTTGCTATTTCTGAAAAGAAAAAGAATAAAAAGCAACTGAAGAAGATACACAATGTTGACTTCTAGCCCCCACCCCAACACATGCATGCACACACACACACACACATATGCACGCACCTCTCTGGCCAGCCTCTGCCTCCTAAAATCTAGCTCGTTTGGAGTTGTGGTTTGGCCTCTGGCCTCTGGCTCTGCCTCCTAAATTCTGGCTGGTTTGGCTTCTCAAAGACTACACTGGACTCCTAGTAAAGAACTGAAGAGGCCAGAGAAATTAGCCAGTTAAGGGCAATCTCTCAAGGCCCCAGAAACAGGGTGTGACCTACAGGAAGCTAGAAAAATGGCCAGATTCCTGCTACATTGAATCTCTACACAGATTCTCAGCTCATTATTGTAACAGGCCTGAGTGAGTAGAAGCTAAGGAAGCTACACTGCAGCATCTAGGATCAAGCCCACAGTGGAAACTATCATGGCCATGAAGTCCTACTCTTTAATGCCACCTGGATAGTCACATGTAATTTCCAACTCTTCTTACAAACGCCGAGCTAGGATCTACATCAACCTAAACTGTCATTCATACCTAGATGTCTGCCCGGCTATCTCTCACCAGATAGAACCTAATCAAGTACATGGTCAAGTTTCTTCTGCCATTTGACCGAGTACTGGCTTAGAGAAGGACAACCGAAACCAAAGGTGACATCATGCTTCCAGGAAAATCTTCCTGCAAAGTATTACAAGCAATACAGTCAGGCACCAAAGTACTTCTAGACAACAGGATTATCTCCCCCCACCCCCACCCCCACCCCCAGACAGGGTTTCTCTTTGTATCCCTGGCCAATCTGGAACTCTCTGTAGACCAGGCTGGCCCTTGAACTACCTGGCTCTGCCTCCTGAGTGCTGGGATTGAAGAACTGCACTACCACTGCCTGGCACATTCTTTATTATCTAGAGATGGTGACATTCTTAAAAGGTATCTGGACTGAAATCACTGTTGAGATGAAGGCACAGGAAGCTGCCCATTCCACTCAGATTCTGAACTATTTCATGATATTAATAACTTCCATGCCTCTCTTTTAGAATAAACTGAGGATATCTGATTAATTAAAATATTAAAAGTAAAGTCTAGAATGATGGAGTAATCCTGTAATTCCAGCACTTGGGAGGTAGAAGCAAGAGGTTCAAGAATTCAAGGCTAACCTGACCTACATAGTGAGTTCAATGACAGCCAGGGATACATGAGACCCTGTCTCAAAAAAACAAAATGAAACAACTAAAAAGAATATAAATGGCAAACTTTACAATATGTATCACCATTCTAACTCCAAATGTTTCATTCCCTTCCTGTTTCTGTGTATGTGCATGTTTTACATACTTGCAAGCTATATAAGCCATTCCCCTTTCACATCCCACCATACTCACAATCTCTTGACAACCACGCTATGACAATAGACTATTTCATTAGGTTCAAAGATCATAACATATTAAAACGTTTTTCAGCTGGACCTAGCAGCACAAGCCTGTAATCCCAGCTACTCAGGAAGCTAAAAGAAGAAGACCTAACAAGTTCAAGGTCTGACTGGACTACAGAGTGATTTCAAGGACAACCTGGGCTATGCAGTGAGGCACCATCTTCATGTAATGGTAGTAGTCTCAAGTACACTGCCTAGCACCCACAAGGTCCTGGGTTGGATTCTAAAGACTGCAAAAGCAGGGAAGCAGGGAAACAAAGAAAGAAAAAACAGAGGATCACAAAGAGAGGAAAATATTTTAAAGCAAACTTTGAAAACACTACTAGAGTCTTGATGTGATAACAACTGCGAAGTAAGTGTGTATTTTATTTTCTTCTCTCCAAGTAAAATGCTCTGGGAAGATTCCTGTACACACAGGCAACAGCATCTTCTGGTCTTCTACACAATGGGCAAATCTTTCCTATCTCTTAAGAGTTTTTGTTGTTTTGTTTTTATTGTTGTCTTTTAGACTGTTAATTTTGTATGTTATGTGCCTGCATGTAAGTATATGTACCACACAGGTGCCTGGTGCCCATGGAAGCCAGGAGAATGTTACACCACCACCACCACCCCCCCAAACTGTAATTACAGACAATTGTGATCAGCTCTACATGGGTGCCATCACTCCAGCCCTTGTCTGTTTTGAGACAGATCTCACCTAAGAGTGGTATCTGGCCCAAAGTTTCACTATATCCCTAGCCTCCCACTCACAACACTTCTGCCATCAGAGCACTATGGTTACAGATGTGTCAGTAACATTTTTTTTTTTACCAGCCTATACCAACCCAGTCCTTGGAAACAGTCCTTGCACTCTTTCTGCTGGATCTCCTCCTCTCAAGTCTCTAGCACCCATCTCTGCTCCTCATGGTGACATGAATGAACCAAGAGCATTAGAATCCCAACTTGGATGGACCCTACTAGCTAGAGCGCCCCTGTGTGCTCAGCTCATTGCATTTCATGTTTTGGATTTTTTGATCTTTTTTATGTTATGCTAGGCAAGTGTTCTACACCAAACTACATTCCCAGCTTTCTACTTCATTTCCAAAGTACAATATACAACCCCACATCTGACTTGAGGTTTCAGTGTGCACTCAGGTCTCTTGGTCTGAGCAGCTCTGTACAACTCCCTATCTGACCCATACTACCTTGACCTAGCTAACTTCTTCATAAAAATGGCAGGCAATGGTGGCACACACCTTTAATCCCAGCACTTGGGAGGCAGAGGCAGGTAGATCTCTGTGAGTTGAAACTAGCTTGGTCTACCAGCGATTTCCAGAAAGAGAGACCTCGTCACAAAACAAAACACAACAATAACAAAAGAATGTTTAAATGTGTACACTCTCAACCCTCTATTTAAACTGATCTCACTAGGCATGGATCTCTGTGACTTCAAGGACAACCTGGACTACATACAGAGACCCTGGTTCCAAAATAATAAACAAAAAACAAAAAGTAAATAAACTTTGCTCTCACTTCAGGATCCCCATAGTGGCATGGGGGGGGGGGTGTTCACTGTATCTTTTTATTCCTCTTTCCACTGTGGCCACTTGGAATAAATCTTCTTTTTCAGCTTCCCATTTTTAATTTGGCTCCTTAATCAGCTTACTAAAGGTGAGCGGCCACACAGGACTTGGAGCACATATTTTAACATTTTTTTCAAAATAAGAGAATAAAGGCTTTTAGAAACTGGGCAGTGGTGGCACACACCTTTAATCCCAGTACTCAGGAGCCAGAGGCAGGGGACGTCTGTAAGTTTCAGGACACACAGTTATGTTCAGTCAGGACAGTCAGTTTCCTGTCTTTAAAAAAAGGAAGGAAAAAAGGAGAGCAAGAAGATGACGAAGGCGACTTTCTTTTGTTTCAAACCAACAGATTCAGATGCCAAACATTTAAAGCAATGCCCCAAAATTAGACCCCTACTTTAGCACACAGCCTCCAGTCAACAGGCAAATGGTGACGCTCTAACCATACAAGACTTACAGGACCCAAGAGCAGAGTCCTAATCTGCGCACACACAACTAGGCTCAGCAAGCTTGGTTTTCCAGCACAGAGCAAATGAAGAGTGAGAATACCACAAGAAAAAGGAAGCTGGAGCGGGCCAAGTCCACAGCCAGCCACGGCCCTGGGCACTCAGGTAAGGCTGTGCGTACCATTAATCCCCGCACTAGGTTGGAAAGGCAAGTAGGGCTGATCTAGAGAATGACACCCTGTCTCAAAAGTAAAACAAACAGAAATGAACCACTGATGCCCATAGTAGAAGTTCCTATGAACTCAAGGCTAGTATGGTCTACAGAGCAAGTCCTAGAAAAATCAAAAAATACAATACCAAACTTGGAAAAGAAAGTGTGCGGGAAGAAGACATGGAAAAGAAATCAAACATATAAATATATTCAGGGATTAGAGATATCTACCAAAACACTATATCCTTTCATGGGGCGGGGCGGGGGGTGCTTTTGGAGACAGTTTTACCACATACCCCTACATGATCTGGAACTTTGTGTAAACTGAACTAAGCCTGAACTTGTGGCTGTCCTCCTGCATCTGCCTCCCAAGTGCTGAGAAGACAGGGATGTGATACCACTCAAGCATGCTACTCCTTTTTTAACTGAAATATAAATCTGAATACTAACAGGACATTTATTAACTGAAATAAAATGTTCATAGAACTGCTTCAAAGTAATTGCCAATGGGATAGGCCAAGATAGAAGTACAAGTGAAGCAAGGTACAAGAGAAGGTAACTGTATGCTGGGATGCAGCAATGTTCACCACAGTACTGGCTCTGCTTTCTGATTTGTCTTTTCTAAGACAGTTATCTCCCAGTGTCACTTAGGCCAACCTGGAACTGGCTATGTCCCCCAGACTGGCGCTGAATTCATGATCCTCTTGCCTCAACCTGAGACTACAGATGTCCATCACACAGTCACCTTCCTCATACCTCATCTACTTAAACAGAGTTGAAAAAGTTTCCATAATGAAAAGCCTAAAACACCTATCAGTGTCTCTGTTTATATACTAGGAATCAATCAAGCACTCTCTTCCCTCACACCTTAAAAAAAGATAGGGTCTTGCTAGCCTGAGTCCCAAGTGCTGAGATTAAAGTTATGCACCAGCATTGGAACTAAGGACTATCTTTCAGGATGCACATTAAGTATTGGCAACCTGTCAAAAGAACTAGTAAGAATGATTACCAGACAGAAGGCAGATGTATGTATACCATGTGCAAGCAGTGCCATGGAGTCCAACAGAGGATGTCAGATCCCCTAGACTTAGAGTTATAGGTGGTTGTGAGCCACCATGGGAACTGAACCTAGGTCTTCAAGAAAAGCACCAAGTGCTCTTAACCACTGAGCCATCTCTCCAGCCCATGCTTTTTTTAATTTTGAGCCACTTATTTTAAAAAACCAAACCAAGCCCAATGCTTGGGAGGCAGAGACAAGCAGATCTCTGTGAACTAGAGGCCAGCCTGGTCTACATAGTGAGCACCAGGACAGCCAAAGCTACAAGGAGAAATCCTGTCTCCAAAAATCAAACTGTAACTAAATTTGAGTACCTGTATTTGTATTCAGTCCCTGCCCCTGCATTTCTAGTCCAAGCCTATGCCCATTCCCTGCTCTGATGAGCTGCTCCCCAGAGAGAAACCAGAACAGTCCTCCTAAAATGTCACTCCTGTCCACAACCCTTTCAGTGGCACTGCTTTATAGTTCCTCCATGGCCTCTGATCAGTTCCTGCCCTGATTTAGGCCCTCTCTTTCCCAAGTTGATTATGGTCATAGTATTGCATCATAGCAATAGAAGCCTAACTAAGACACAGGCAAAAGCTACAGATAATACCTCATCTTATAAATTAAAAAAAGGAGGCTGGGAATATGGCTCAATTAAGAGCACTCACTGCTCTTGCAGAGGACTGGAGTTCAAGTCTAAGCACCCAGGCTGAATAGCCAACAACCACTTGTAACTCCAATTCCTGGGGATCTGACATCCTTTTCTAGACACCGCAGGCACCTGCATTTATGTGCATATTGTCACACAGAAACATTACATAAAGAGGAAGTGACTGAACGGCTCAGTGACTAAAAGCAACTACTGCTTTTGCAAAGGACATGGATTCAGCCACCAGCACCCACATGGCAGCTCACAACTACCTGTTACTCCAGTTCCAGAGGATCCAACACCATGCAAGCACATGGTGCACATACATTCATTCTCTCCCTCTCTTTCTCTCTCTCTCTCTTTCTCTTTCTCTCTCTCTCTGTGTGTGTGTGTGTGTGAGAGAGAGAGACACACACACACAACATGCAAAATAAATATTAAAAAATATGATAAAAACTAAATAAGTCAATGTTTTTTCAAGACAGGGCTCTCAGTGTAACCCTGACTATACTAGAACTCACTCTATAGACCAAGATGGCCTCAAACTTAAAGATCCACCTGTCTCTGCCTCCAGAGTGCTGGGATTAAAGGCATGCACCACTACAACCTGGCAACAAATCAATTTTTAAAACATAATACTCAAGCTAGAGATGGAGTTCAACTAGGCAGAGTGCTTGCCTACCATATACTAGCCCCTAGGCTTGACCCCTACCACCACACAAAACCTGTCCTGGTAGAATGCATCTATGATCCAAGTACTCAAGAAGTGGAGACAGAAGAATCATAACTCCACTGTCACTCTTTATGGAACTGTAAGCCAACCTGTATTACATGAGACCCTGTACTGTGAGTGACTGTCCTCTGAGCCAAGCAAACATCTTAGGGCATTCAGCTATGTTCTTGCAGGAGATCAATTGAGTTTGCTGATGGTTTATACCCCCAAATAGAGCGGTAAAGAGGGATACCACATTCTCACACAACTCTACCTTAATTGCATGTTGCATGGGGGTGGGAGAGAGAATATATACAGGTGGCTGAAGACTGAAGCAAAAGTCTACATCTATGCAGCTATGCAAAAGCCTCCATCCCTGCTGGGGAAAGGCTCTCTCCTGCTATGGCCTGTTAGAGAGCAGCCACAGCCCTGGAAGTAATCCCTCACCTATTATTAGTAAGGAAACCCAATAAAAAATTATTGGCTCACCAGACTGAATACTGGCAAAACCATGTCTCAGTTTGTTGTTGGGACCTTTGAAAAAGGAATGTTGTTCATGCCTCCTCCTGAATTGGGGCACAAAGGTACTTTGCACCTAGAGCATTAGGAAACCAAGAATACTAAACACACAGGCACACAGGGACTGCTCCTCAAAAAACAAAAAACAAACAAACAAACAACAACAAAAAAAAAACCTGTTTTCCTGCCAAAAGGCTGGGAGTAGATATTGTTAAGGACCTGGGGTCTTTTTGCTGTCTGTATAGGCAGACCTCACCCAAATCCGTAGTCTCTCTCCCTAGGACTTTATCTTTAGCGCCAGTTATCAGACCCATCCTTGGGGGAGATGTCACATGAACCCATACGTGGTCACGTGTACTTTGTAAAGGAGTTTCTAAGTAGTCACAACTCAGGCTTCATTGTGCACCTGGAACTAAAATGACTGTTGCCTGGAAACCTGGAATGGGAATGACTGTTGTACTGTGCTTTAAATACGCTGTCGATGAACCACCTGGCATCAGACTCCCCAAGTCTGACCCGGATTGATAGTCAATCGGAATCCAGTTCTCATTCTCACCTCTTTAGTTTGCTTCCCTGCCTGAACACCTGCAGGGTCCCCTTTACTCCTACAAAGGGATTTTAGCAAAACCCTGTCTCACAAAAACATCATACAATAAAAAGTCAAATGCAGTGGTGTATGCATTCAGAAGGCAGAAACGTAAGTACTATGAATTTAAGAGTATCGTGATATAAACAGGAACACCTATGCCAGGTGGGGAGCTACAGTCACACCTCAACACCATCACTTCCCCAAATCCTCAAAACATAACTACAAGCTAAGTGACTGTAAAGCAGAATCAAACAAACTGTTATAACACACAGAGGCAGAAGCAGGAAATCAGGGTGCCAGCCTCCACTCTGGCAATGACCCTCACACAACCAAAGTATCCACAGATGCCCTACAATGTTACAGCTGAAGGACAAGCACCAGCATCACTGCTGCTGGCCTGGTGAGCCACTAAGCACTCCTATCACAACCATTCAGTTACTCTGTCACACTCACACACACAAATAAATGTGAAAAGCTTATTCTTTATTTAATTATTTATTTGGTTTTTCAAGGCAAGGTTTCTTTGTGTAGCCCTGGCTGTCCTGAAATTCACTCTGTAGACCAGGCTGGCCTTAAACTCATAAGAGATCTGCCTCTTCCTCCTGAGTGCTAGGATTAAAGGTATGCACCATCACCACCCAGCCTTTTCTTTTTTAATTTCTTATTTTTGTTTTACATGCACTGGTGTTTTAGCCTGCATGTATGTCTGTGTGAGGTTGTCAGATCTTGGAGTTATAGACAGTTGTGAGCTATCATGTGGTGCTGGGAATTAAACCCAGGTCCTCTGGAAGAGCAGTCAGTGCTCTTAACTGCCTAGCCATCTCTCCAGCCTGTAAAAAAAAAAAAAATTTAAGGACATTCATTATAGCATTATTAGTAAAGATAAAAAATAAATCACAATTAGTTTAAAAGCCATACATCTAGGCTTTCACATACTGTTACGTTTTTAAAAGGTAAAGTACATCTGTGTTAAAACCAAACAAGATATTACACAGGCAGTGGTGGTGCATGCCTTTAATCCCAGTACTCAGGAGGCAGAGCCAGGCTGAGTACACCTACACACAAGTAACACAAGTAAATCCTTTTAAGTTACAGCACAAACCAGGTGTGGTGGCCCATCCCTCAAGTGGATCTCTGAGTTCAAGGCCAGCCTGGTCTACATAGACCAAGGGTATATAGAGAGACCCTGTCTCAAAAAACAAAAACAAGCAAAACTTGTTTTTAGGAAATAAAATTAGATTCAATTCCACCACATGGAAAGTGTCTTCAACTACAAAGTGAATTCAAGGGCAGTCTATGCCATGCTGTCTCAAAATGACTGATGATGATGATAAATAAACAACACTAAAGATTAAGAAGCCAGGCGTTTATGGAACACTCCTTTAATTTCAGCAGGGGCAGGTGGATCTGAGTTCAAGACCAGCCTGGTCCACAAAGTGAGTTCCAGGACAGCCAGTGATAAGCAGAAAATCCCTGTCTCAAGGGAAAATAGTAATGACTTAAAAATCAAATACAGTCTGGGTCTAGAGTTGAGTGGCAGAGAAAATGCTCTCCTGGCATCAGGAGAGCCTATAACCCTAGGTTTGATCTCCAGAGCACTGGGGGGGGGGGGGGGGGGAGATATCAAACTACAACAATAGAATAATAACTTTCAGAAAGTCAGGAAGCAGCTCAGTGGTAAAGTCCTTCCTAAGTATTTGGGACATTTCCTTGAGACAAAAGCCTTGGAACCATACTGGTCTCAAGTCCTCGCTGATCCTGGACATACATTTAAACACACACACACCTTCAAATTGACTTCCAAGCAGGCATTTCCTGTTTAACCAAATTTTTTCTTCAAGTGTGATAGTAGTGAACTAAGTATATCTATATTTTTAGACATTCCAAAAGGTTCAATGCCATTAAGACTTATTTTTAGTTTGAGTTTTTTGTTTGTTTGCTTGTTTTGAGACAGAGTCCCATCTCAAATGCCTTGAACTTTTGACATTGCTGAGGATGACCTAAACTGGTCTCCCTGCCTCTACCACCAGAGTGCTGAGATCACAGGCATGCATCTAGACCTCTCAACTGAGCTACATCCTCAGTTCCGCTGTCTATATATGCAGCTACTAGAAAATATATTTCACCCAGAAGGAAAAGAGAGAGTCTAGAAAGCAAGAAAGGTAGGCCAAATTCCAAAGACAATGCTTCACACCAGGCCAAGAAAATGTCCATTCTAGCTAACAGGTGAACAGAGTGTAAGAGTTAAATGCTCACTTTCTATTACTGGAAGTACACAGATAATCCCTACAGCTGGTGAATAAAGACATAACCAGCATATATTCAGAAACATATGGAAACATCAAGTTGCTGCTGTCATTGTAGAAGTAATGTCTCTTAGCCCTGACTTTTTAAATTATATGTGTATATATTCTAAAAAACAAAAAGATTTTAGTTTTGGAGGTTGGTGCTTGGTTTTTGGTGGTGGTTGGTTTACTTTTGTTTTTCAGGACAATTTTTCTCTGTGTAGTTCTGGCTGTCCTAGAACTCCCTCTAAAGACCAGGCTGGCCTTGAACTTAGAAATCTGCCTGCCTCTGCCTCCTAAGTGCCAGAACTACAAGAGTGACCCACCACATCTGAATGCTTTTACTCTTTGAGACAAATTCTAATACTGTACCCCAGGCTAACCCAGGTTATGATCTTCCTGCTTCAGCTTCCATGTCCTAAAATCATTATTATGTACTTCCACACCCAATTAAAATGTAATACTAAAGAAAGAAAAAAAAAAAAAACCAGGCACAGTAATACACACTTGTAACCCCATGAAGATCAGGAGTTCAAGGCCAGCATTAGAGATCTAGCGAATCAGAGGTCAGCCTGGGACACAGGAAAAGACCCTATCTCAAAAAACAAACAAACATAGGGCTGGGAGAGATAACTCAGAAGTTAGAGCCTTGTTGCTGTTTCAGAGGCCTAGGGTTCAACTCCCAGGATCTACTTGATGGTTTATAACCACCCTAACTCCAGTTCCACGGTTCCACTGCCTCCACTGACACCTGACACAAAATACAGAATGTAAAACATTCATACACATAACATTATACATAAAGGCAAAACATTCATGCACATAAAATTAGGTAATTTTTTAATCTTAATAAAAAGATATACCGGGCAGTGGTGGCACACGCCTTTAACCCCAGCACTTGGGAGGCAGAGGCAGGTGGATTTCTGAGTTCGAGGCCAGCCTGGTCTACAGAGTGAGTCCAGGACAGCCAGGACTACACAGAGAAACCCTGTCTCGAAAAAACAAACAAACAAAAAAAAGATACATATTAGCCACCCTATTAAGTACAGATTTTGTTTTGGAAGGCCCTCCTGCTGTTGGAAGATAACATTTTTGCTGAGACAAAAGCCCTATGCATCAGACACCAGTTGGATCCTGTGACTGGGACATACATTTAACTCTAAGAAGTGAAGAGCCCACACTGATCTACAGAATAGAGAATAGGAGATATATTAATAAACCTCTCCACTACCTAAGTAGTTCTCAGTGCGAAAAGGTATTGGAGCTGGGGTAGAGGGAAGATGGGGATACAATCATGACACACACATAAATACACATTTAGGTAAGTTTCTTAAGTGTCAGCTCTACTGGGTTAATCATCCCACAATTTGTGAACCCTAACCAATAAATACTTCAAGATTCAATGAGGATGAACCCATGCTGATGCAATTCCACAGTACTGTATTACACACAAAGGCCCCTCACCCTGTCATGTACTTCCAGTATAAACACTTAAAATCATAAATCCACACAGGTGTCACACATGGTTTAAAGCAAGCATGGGCTCTGTAGACACAGAGCCTGGGTCTTCTAATGCATCAAACCCTTTGTAATCCTGGGGCGATGTGTCAGTTGCCTCACCTGCAAAAGGGATACCAGAGAACCTACATAAGACTACTGTCATGTTTACACACTACAATATGCACAAAATGCATACAGCGGGGCTGGGACCAGGCCACACACAATCTATGTAATTTGCCTGTAAAATCAAAGACACTGGAGGTCACTGACACCTTTTTCTGAGGGTGAGAGGAGTAGGTTTGAAATAAACTAAGACTGGGCTAGCTTTGAACAGGCAATCCTCCTGTCTTGGCCTCCCAAGTGCTAGGATAACAAGCATGCTCTACCACAATCAGCTTCCTCAATCAGTATAAATAAATGTGTCTAGCATTGAAAAATGGCAAAGCTTCGGGCTAGAAAGACAGCTCAGCGGTAAAAGCACTGGCTACTCTTCCAAAGGTCCTGAGTTCAATTCCCAGCAACCACATACTGGCACACAATCATCTTAAATAGAATTGGATGCCCTCTTCTGTCATGCATGCGCTCATGCAAACAGAGCACTTGTATACATAAATAAGTCTTTAAAAAGCAAAGAAAAATGGCCGGGCCTACAACTGACCTCTGCAGTCTTACTGTCTTCATCTACTAAATAGGAAATAACAATACTGACTACAGGAGTCATTATACAAACTGTATGGGGTAACTTCTCTGAGGGGTTTGAACAACATCTGAAACACAACTGCTCGATAAATGATTGAGAATCACCATGTATCTCCTTCCTCACACTCCTGGAAATGACTTAGATTATCTCATATACGTTTGTGTTCTTGGTGCCTAAGTCAGTTCTTGAACATGGTAAGTACTCAAGAAATCCTCCTTCCATTAGATCTGAAAACTAGCCATTCACTTACACGAATACCCCTCAAAAAGGCGAGAAAGGAAAAAGAAAGAAACGCAACGACCATACATTATGAGGTACACTGTACTGCTAAGCCTATGCACCGTATGTGCCAGCTTTTCAGTACACCTCCACTTTCTGAGGTCTGGAAGTCCCAAAAGCTAACTATTCCCGCGGCTAATTTTGGAGGAAAACTGTAAGGTTATACTTTCTTCCAAACCGGCCCCGTACTTCGGCCCTACGAACACAACACTAGCGCGTTCTGAGGACCCCGGACTCCTGCCGGTCTTTCCCAGCTCCGGGAAGACAGCGGTCCCTCTCGCCCGGGCATAACCTTTACGCCGCAAAAACCAGGAAGCAAACTATCCCGCAGAAAGAGCAGAGGGAAGGCCACCACGCGAACAAAAGACCGCTAATTCGCCGTCCCCGGCCGCTTTAGTGCCATCGGTGAATAAACTTGGGTCCGCAGACGTTCCTCTGTCGAGCGTGCTGCCCGTGCTCACCCTGCTGCAGCGGCTTTGTGCGCGGGAGACGCGCGGGACCGGCCAACTTTTCCTTAAAGATGGTGCCACGCTCTCGCGGCGAGTGAAAGGTCACGGCGCGGGGCAGCAGACGCAGGCCCGCCTCACCTCCTGCGCGCACAAGTTGGCCCGCTCCACTTTGCCTTTTGTCTCCGCCACCCCCTCTCCGACCCGACCGCAGTCGAGCTCCGGGCTGTGGGACGCGGAGCCGCGGCCTCCTACCGTCTGCCGCGCTGCTGCCGCTGCTGCCGCCGCCGCCGCCGCTGCTCAGGCCCGCCGTGCACAAAGCGCGCCGGCGGAGCGCGGGCCGGACGCTGGGGCCTCGGCGCCACCCGGCCCGAGGCAGCGGGGGCGCGCGGCCCCACCCAGCTCGCGGTTCACTTGGGTTCCTGTCCCCTCGCCGCGGCTGTTGCCATCATGATCGTGGCCTGCGCCCCAGCGCGGAAAGCTAGCCCCGCACCTCACCTCAGCATCCGCGGCGGCCATGGCCCGGGCCCGCAGCGTGGCCCCGCCCCTCCCGCGCGCCATCGCCCCGCCCGCGCCTCGCGGCCTAGGGCCGGGGCGGGGCTGGCTGGCCACTCCTGCGCCTGCGTGAGCACCCGCGGCTGCGCACCGGGACCCAGCCGAGCGGCGCCTGCGTCTAGAGGCGAGGCCAGGTGGCGCCTGCGCGTTGAAACTCAACCTGTCCTGGAGCTGAGAGTTCACCAATAGGAGCTACTCGGTTTCCCGTTTCCTTGGTTTCGCTGCCTCTCATTTACCTGCAATCCACCAATATTACTTGGAAAGTTTCAGAAATAAGCTAGCCCTACCTTTCAAGTTAGGCGCCGTTCTGAGTTAGCCGAGAAAACCTAGTTTCTTCTTGGTTCCGCTGGGTGCTGGCTGACCACCCTTTTGTACCGCTTGTTTACACTACACGCTACAACTGGCTTGTTGACTGTCAATAGCCCACTGAGTTTCTGCACTACTAACTTGAGTCCTGACAACCCTTATTCTATTTAATAGTGGCCCCAAGGTGCAAGGAAGGTGATGAGACCTTTCCAAAACGCTAGAGAACCATAAAGTGCTCCCTTTAAGCGAAAAGGCAAGAGATTTCAATAAATAAGTTCAACGATGGAGTAGCCAAGAGAAGAACCCTAAGAACTCACTTCCGATGAAATTATGAATGAAATCTATGCTAGTTCTGCTGTCGAACTTCACACTGCAAAAGTTCCGGCCACAGGGCATAAGTGCTAAGATGGAAAGGAGTTAGATTTGTAGATAAAGAGGATGAAAAAATGTGTTTCAGTGATGAGCACACATTCTGACAGAAGCATTGAGGCTCTATGAAGACTTCTGAAAGATGGCACCTTAAAAAAGGGGAGACACCAAGCCATTTTATTGCAAGTGAGAGATGGCTATATGGAGAAGGGTCTGACTCTGTGTGTGTGTGTGTGTGTGTGTGTTGGAAAGGTTGCTTATACAATTGAAGTTTTGCCATATCTCTAACAGACTTGGAAAAAAGGCAATAAGGTGAAAGTGCTTAGAGAACTTCCACCATCTGAGGAAGATGAAGAAGAAACTGAAGCAGAGAGCAGAGGCAGGAATGTATGCATGAGTAAAGGTTGCTAGAATGTTTCAAATTTCAAAAATATTAAAGGACAAATTATGGGATATGTTTCTAAGATGCAATACAGTAGTAAAGTCACCAGTAAGCCAAACATGGAGGCATACACCTCTAATCCCAGCACTAGGTCCCTGAGCTACATAGAGAGACTCTGTTAACAAACAAACAAATAAAAAGGCAAATGATATAAAGGGATAAGCCCAAGACTTCACATGCTCGGCAAGCAGTCTACCATTGAACTACAACCTCAATACTTTCCATTTTTTTTCTATCCAACAGGACCTCTGTGAAGTTGGCCTTGATGCTATCCTTCTATCTCTGCCTCTCTTGTAGTTGGGATCGATTACAGGTCTCAACATTAGAAGCTGATTTAAAATATCTATTTATTTCAGCATTTTTTGTTTTATTCATTTCTAATGATTTATTTTTATGTGTATTGGTGTTGGTCTACATTTGTGTTTTGTGTGAGGGTGTTAGGTTCCCTAGAATTGGAATTACAGATAGTTGTGAGCTACCATGTCAGTGCTGGGAATTGAATCTGGTCCTCCGGGAAAGCAGTCAATGCTCTTAACAAGTGAGCCATCTTTCCAGACCCCATGTATAGCCCAGGATGCCCTTGAACTCAAGTGTTCCTCCTGCCTCTGCCTCCTTCAGCAAATCCTACTGGCAAGCATTACCATGAACAGCTTGTTTTATTCTTGAAGCAGGGTCTCACTGCAAAGCAGGGATGGCCTCAAACTTTCAATGTTCCTCCTGCCTCCATTTCCTGAAGGAATACAAGTATGCCCCACCACACCTGGCAAAGCCAAACACTTTATAAAATTAAATTTTTTACCTGTACAGTCACTAAAAGTCTATTTTCTGCTACAACACTACAATGATTTAAAAATGTAAAGACAGAGGACTTTTAATTACAATGTTTTTTTCTCCAAAAGTTTCCCCTCATGGGTTGGGTTGGGGGGGGGTGTTACTTCTACTACTGAGCATCCTTACTCACTTGTACTATCTGCTACCAACATCAAATCTTAGAAGTCATGATGATCCAGACATTGTCAACCAGTACTAAGCAGTGTCACAGTGCCTATGTCATTCATTTTATGCTATGACTTCACTTTGTCATTGTAGCATCTCAAGTTCCAGTAAAGAAGACCATAGTCATGTAATTTTGTTACAATTAGTCTCATACTTGATACACTGTGTTATTAGTGGTACTAAACTCTCCCCGTGTTGAATTTGTTAATCTTTATCCTAACTATAAATAAAAATAAAATATATACAGAATTCTATGTTATGGGCAGTTTTGGACATCCACGGGGTGGGGGTCTTAGAACATACTCCTTGAATGAAAAGAGACTACTATATCTTTTTATATTTTCTTGATGAAAAGAGACTACTATATCTTCTTGCTCTAAACTGGTTTCTAGTAGGCTGGTCAGAGGAACCTGCCTTGTGCAACCAACACAAGGCCTTTAAATGTTTTGGTTTCAGACAGGGTTTCTCTGTGCAGCTCCAGCTGTCCTAGAACTCCATCTTTCCACCAGGCTGGCCTTGAACTCAGAGATCTACCTGGCTCTGCCTTCCAAGCGCTGGGATTAGAGGCGTGCACCACCAGTACCTTGATAAGGCTTTGAGTTTTAACCTCCAATCACAGACACACTTTTATTTCCTTGGTTTTCCCCAAAAAAAGCAGACAGCATGAGTTGTATCCTGGGAGATGTCTCAGTAAGGGGTCTAGGGATGGGGTTGCTCTGCTTGTGAGGTACACCTAGTAAAGGATGGTGCTCCAACATGACAAAGGTCCTGGATGGAAAGCACCCCTAGTTAGGAAGAATGTCACAGTTGGGAGGAAGAATCCTAGTAAGGGGCATGTCCCAACTTTGTAGAGAACATTCTGTTTAGGAAAGACGTACCTACGGGTTTGAGAGGGTACAGAGGGGATTCCATTGGGAAGATGATCCAACGGAAGAAAGCTAATCTCCTAATAGCATATAGGGTAGGAGGTTTGTCTGACTGGAGCTTGTGCACTGATAAGAAAGCTCACTCTGACTGTGGAGTCTCCTAAGTGGAGAGATCCTGACCCCAGCTAGTATGGAGTGCTCCAGTTAGAAGGTGTACTCTCCCTGGTTACCCCAAGGCCTGCTAGACACAAGCTTCTTGTATTCAAGGCAAAGCCTTTCCTACAGACCAAGTAACTTTCACTAGACTGAAAACCTATCAAAAAACCACATGAACTATCTTAGGCCACCTGATCTCTACGAACGATTCTGTCTTTCCCATCTGAGACTTCAAAGAGAAACTAAAGTGAGGTCTCACTGACAAAAATTAAGGCAGCCTTGAGTTTTTCTGACCAGTCTAGACTCAGTATCACAAGGAGACAGACTCTGGAAAAATGGCTCTGCTAACTTGGCCACTGTGGGAAGGGGAAATGGACAGTCCCCACTGGGACCTAAGCATGCTTTAAGACAACTGAACTGTTGTTAAGGCTTTTATGATGCACTGGCAAACAGTCTTTCTGCAGATCATGGGAAATGGTCATGTGCAGTCTTCTGTAATCCATAACCCAAACAGAGCCATCTTCCCCTAACCCACCTCTTCATCTCACTGTGAAGGTGGAGCCTCCTGTATCTTTTCCCGGAGACCTTTGTTTCAGCTATCTACATAACTTGCTCCTTTCCTAGCCATTGTGCCTTAAATATCACTGCCTCAGAAAAGTCTTCCACTTCCTCCTATCCTTTTTATCTATTATCCTTGACATCTTTTTCTCTGCAGTCCCACTCCATGTTCTCTCTCTCTCTCTCCTCTCTCTCCCCTCTCTCTCTCTCTCTCTCTCTCTCTCTCTCTCTCTCTCTCTCTTTCTCTCCCTCCCTCCCTCTCATTCATTTATTTTAGGTGTTCTGGGATTGTTTGGGTTTTTTTTTTTTTTTTTAATACTTATTTATTTTATTTATATAAGTACACTGTGGCTGCCTTCAGACACACCAGAAGAGGGCATCAGATCCCATTACAGATGGTTGTGAGCCACCATGTGGTTGCTGGAAATTGAACTCAGGACCTCTGAAAGAACAGTCAGTGCTCTTAACCGCTGAGCCATCTCTCCAGTCCAAGTGTTTTGTTTTAAGACAGGGTCTCATCTTGTAGATCAGGCTGGCCTCAAACTCAGATTTACCTGCCTCTGCCTCCAAGTGCTGTAAATAAAGGTGCATGCTACCATGTCAGGCTCCCTGTACTCTTGTGATAAACTGTGTATGACCACTGTTTTCTGTGTCGCACTGCCCACAACAATACCCTCTGGCATAAACAGAATACAAGAAAACAAATACTTAAGTGAAAAGGCTGAAACTCAGGAGGAGACCTTTTACCAGGCAAATACGGTGCGACAGAAACTGTTGGGAAGCTACAGGCCCTTCAACACCCAAATTCAGTCGGCCACAGTCCCAGTATCTACCTAACTCTCCTGCTCTAGGCAGGTGAAGTGTGTCTACAATGACAGCAGTTCTGAGAGACAAACCCACTCCCATTCCCATTTTCTAAGTGAGTGAACCAAAGAAAGGCAGTTGAATGTTTACAAGCAGCTTGATACAAGGTGGCATTCAGACCCAGGCTTTCTTTTCACGGCTTCCAGAAGCATTTGGAGACCTGTGGCCTCCTTGCTCCCTTTCCCCAGGACCCTCCTGACCCACAGAATCAGATGTGAGCCAGGTATGTGAAAGCGCATGCTTCAAGTGGTAGGCAATGATGCGTTCCAAAAGATCTCACCCACTTCCGGCCTTCTCACACTGGGGTATAAACCTGGCTGGCTAAGTGATGTGGAAACCAGACAGATGCCCAAGGCGCAGCACGGAAAGCACAACTTGGGGATACTGGTTATGTACGGCAGTATTCTGCTCTATAGTGCATTTTGTTCTCTAAAAGTCTGTGAACTAGTTGATTTCATAGGCAAGATGGCCACCATGCCTAGCAAGAGGCTCTCCCCTATAAGAGATGGAATTTAACCAATTCCACAATAACCACTTCAGTGCACATACTACATGTGAAGGATAACAGAGCTGTCATGGAGATCAAGTGGACTGCAGGGTGCTTCTGAAATGCTGTTCCAGGGAGCTGTTGTCTTTCATTCTTATTCTACAGGATGCGGTAAGGGAAAGAGCTCTGAGGGGGAGAAGTATCTTTCAGAGGTGGGAGGCAAATGAGGAGCTCGCAGGGTTTCAGTCTTCAGGGTGAAGCTTGTACAGTAGGGCCAGCTTGAGGCCAGACTGTAGGGCGAGAAGGCCAGCCACTTGCCCAGCTCTACAAATAAAGCGCTTTATTTATGCAGTCTCTCTAGGTCCCAGATCTCTGCCGCCCTACCAACCTCTCAAGAAGAGGACTCATTAAATCCAGAGGAGCCAGGAGTGGCTGGTCCACAAGAGGTCATCCCAACAGCTGCAGGTCCTGAGTAGCTGGGCCAGGTAGAGAGCAAAGGCACAAGGCCCTGGGTATCCCATGCCAGGGCAAAGGCCAGGACCACTGAACAAGGTGGCATGAACTAGCACACCAGGGTCAGCACCCTGGGATCAGGCCAAGGTCTGTACCACCAGCACCACAGCTCTGCTCATAGGATGGTGGAGCCTCTGTGGGGAAAAAAGAAGAATCTAAAAAGGGCTCAGGGCATCCTCATTTTCTCACCCGAGTCCCTGTCATTTCCACTTACCATAGGGGTAGCCCCATGAACTGTACTCTGGAGGGAGGATCAAGGCACTGGTGGTGGGTACAGGGCCTCCAGAGCCTTCTGCAAAGTAAGGGACAGTGGCACCTATAGAGATGCACAAAGGAGGGTGCAGAGAATGTCTAGCAGGGCTTCCAACCTGAACACAGGGCTCAATGGTAGTGACAGACACAGAACCCAACGGAGCAGACAGTGGCTGCTGCTGAGAATGGCTCTTGGTAGACAGGGGAACTGGGTCTGAGAAGTGAGGGCCACTAGCCACAGACTCTTCCTGGGGTGGTGCAGAGGGCACCACTGGGGACAAGGTCCCAGGAGAAGATCCTGGGCCTGGACAGGGGCTCAGTGGGGTTTGGTTCACAGCAATATTGCCAACAAACAGTGGCAGAGTCACGGTGGCCTCAGGTGCCTTCATGGAGACCTGGAAAAAATGTTGGTATTGAGGAGTCAGGCCAAGGCCACCCAGCCTCAGGCCACCCAGCCCTGGGCAACACCAAACCTGAAGGTAATAGTCGATGTGGATAAGGCTGCAGCCGGGCAGGGCCGACTGGGGCAGGGCAGGCACGAGGATCTGTTCTTGCCACTGAGCACGCCTCCAGGCCTTGACACCGCTACCCTCCACTTCTGCAATGGTCCGGACGTCATAGATCCAGCGCTTGGCCTTGTAGGATACCTTCTGAGAAAAGACTTGACTGTGAGCCTGGGCAGGCCCAGCACCACCCCTGCTGTCGGATGGGAAAGGACAGGCTCAGGGATCCAAACGGCTCTAACCTGTAGCAAGCTGGCCACTACGGGGCTGGTGTCCTTGCCTGACTGGTTCTCAATGTCAGCCTGCAGTCTCAGCACCTGTCCCACCACATAGCCACGGAGGTCGGTGCTAGCTGTGAGAAGCACACTGCCGGTCTTCACCAGCTTATAGGAGAACTTCTTGGTAGTGGAGGCCACATTGGGTTGCTTGAAGAGAAAAGGGAGAAGAATTTATCAAGCGAACACAGACAAGACCCTCAGGCTGCTCCAGACACCACCAACCAGCTCAAGACAGGGCCTGGCTGCCTGGCCCAAGGAGGTTGAAGGCAACCAAGGAAGCCTCTGTTCCATCCTTACCTCAATATCTGGGATGCTGTTCAGGTTCAAGGGGCTCAGGATGTAGAACACGAGGCTACACTTGTGATCCTTGGAAAAACGTGCAGTGTCGATGGACGCCCTCACCTGGTGTACAATCTTCCCAAAGGGTCCCTCAAAAGATGTGGGTGCTGTGGCTACGGAGATAATAGGGATTGGCTGGGGCCCAGCGCCTCCCACGTGTAGGTCTCACCAGGGATTGGCTGGGACCCAGCACCTCCCACATGTAGGTCTCACCGTTTCAAGGCTGCTCTACTCACCAGGAAGCAGAAACTGAAAAGGGAAGCTGTGCTCTCCGGCAGGCAGATTTCCTACAGAGACAAGAAGGAGGGAGCAAACCAGAGGAAATCCATAGTGGCCACGGTGCCAGACCAGCAGTCGGCACTGCAGCCCACCAGTCCACACTACCTGTCTCCAGCACTGTAGCAGCACGGCCCTAGCAGGAGCTACAGGCTACACACAAGGGCTTGGTTCAACCCAGAGTGTGAGGCTGGAAATGGAGTTAGCTCAGTGTTTGCTTAGCACACACAATGCTTTATTTAGTTCAATTCCAAGGACTATGCAACCCACATATGGTAGCACATCCCTGGGAGGTGGAAGGAGGAAAATCAGAAGTGCAAGGGCATCCTCTGTTAAATAGTAATTTCAAGGTCAGCCTGAGCTGCATGAAACCCTGTCTCAAAAATGAATAAATACAAACTTTAAATAAAATAAAGCACAGGAAGGTGGCTGAGAATAGAGGACGGGGATGAGACAGTCATATTAAGCTTCAGAGCCCACCCAGACCCAGAACTAGAAAGTGGGAATCCAGGAGATGGCTGCTGGGAGGGGAAGGGACAGGCTGACCCCCTCCAGTCAAGGGCTGCCCCTGTGATCACTGCTGGCTCCCGCACTCACCCTTGTCAGCCAGTGACAGGGAGCTGTTGAAGTAGCTCTCCTCCACTACCCATGCCCCATCGTTGGCCTTGTTGGAGACCCCACAGGAACCCATGCAGGTCACCCGGATAGCTGTAAGGGGAAGGGTGCCATAAGCCTATGCCATCAGCTGGCATAGGCTCCTCCATGTCCCCAGCACAGGATTTCACATAGGTTTGGAAGTACCCACGGGTCAAGAACCCTCAATGATGGCTGAAGGCCAAGCAGCTGGGTCATCTTCCCAAGAACACCTCCGGGCCATCCCCAATCTTGGTGTTCTCCCAGGGAACCAGGCTGCCAAGGAAACTGACCGGCAGTGTTTCATCAGCCCTGCAGATTCAGGGACGCCAATATTCTCCTAGATAATCCCAGGACTGACCCCAGATTGAACCTCAGCCTCTAGCCAGACCTATAAAACCCAGCCGCCCTTTTTTCATGATGCAAATCAGTTAGGTCTGGAGATGCCCCTTCAGTCTCTTGAAAGCTAACGCCAGCCCTCTCCCTGCCGGAATGCAGTCAGACCTGTCTGACCAAGTCAACAATCTAGCCCTGGAAGGCAAACCCTGATTTCCTTCTTGAACAGTAGTGCCCAGGAGGCTGGTTGGTCCCCCACCAGTGGGAGCACCCAGAGCAGGAACAACTAGAAACAGAGCTCACATTCCTCTGTTTAACAAATACACCCTGGCCCTACTGTGGTCAGGTAGCTGCAGCTGAATGAGGGGGCACAGCTGAAACTGGTCACAGGAGAGGTGGCTCAGGCAAGATGTAGGAGAGGCGCCCTGAAGCAACACCCTTCTCCCTGTAGAGTTGGGTCATGGTTTCAGTCCTTTTGCCAGACTTATTTGACAGGGTCACAGGAGAAGAAGATTATTCAAACTCTTTTCATCTTTGTGACAAAGCCATCAAGCAGGGAGAAAAATCCAAGCACCTAGAAGTTGCGCCTGCCTCATGTATAGTCTCCCTGTATCATAGTCCAGGCATCCTGTTGGTCACCCACAAACTTTATCCTATAAACCTTTGGCTTATCCTCAATCCACACAGCTCTACACAGGTGCACTCTCCACAGGTGCCCTCTGATATGTTTTGTAAACTTCGGTATGGTGCCAGTGGGAGGGGGTGCCTCAGTGGGCCCATGCTGAGGCATCCTTCCCCCTGAGGTACCAGCCATGGGACAGGTCTAGTATAGAATAGAGTTTATTTGGGGGCATAGGAAAGGGGGTTGAGAAGGGAATAGAGGCGGGGGGGAGGGAGGGGAAGGAGGAAAGAGAGAGAGAGAGAGAGAGAGAGACAGAGACAGAGAGAGAGAAAGAGAAAGAAGAGGAAAGGAGAGGAGAGGAGAGGAAAGGAGAGAGAGAGAGAGAGAGAGAGAGAGAGAAGAGGAGAGGAAAGGAGAGGAGGGAAAGAGATAGAGACAGACAGAGAGAGAGAGACAGAGAGAAGGAAGACTGGGAAGAGGTGTGGGGGGAGAGAGAAAGGGAGAAAAGGGTCAGAGAGAGAGAAGAGAGGCCAAACAGTCCTTTTTATAGCAAGCCAGGCTTACCTGGCTGTTGCTAGGTAACTGTTGGGCGGAGCCTAAAGGGACTGCTAACATGCTAACACACTCCCTCACCTGATGGCTGCCAGCACCTGTTCCTACTCTTGAGACTGTCCTGCCTTCATTCCTGCTGTACTACTCTCTGTCCTTGGAAATGCCAATGTCTGTCTGTCACCTTTCATGTCAGCCCAACCTTACAACTCTAACCTTCAACGTGGTTTGTAATACACACACTTCTTGTGCCATGACCTCTGAAGTCAAATCACCAAGTAGTCCCACCCTGGTATCTGAACACTACTGGCATCTATAGGCCAGGAAATAGTTCTTGAGATGACAGAGGTAAGCGGAGGTTCAAAGATCTGCTATCGGTTTCAAGATGCTTCACAAAGAGAACTCCTCCCTAAGGGTGATGGGCCCCACACTAGATACAAAGGGCGGAGGTCTCAGCTTAGTCCAGATGCTGCCATAGTGCTATGAGGGTGCCTACAGTAAATGGCAAAGTGCTATTCAAATTCTTCATATTCAATGTATGAGCGATAACAAACAGGTTGTTTAACTGGTTAGGGGTAGTTTGATATTTGAATGACCTTTTGTAGCAATAGACAACTGGAACCAATACCCAGCCACACTAGAAACCAGGGGAAACCCAGGTGACTTACATGTTTACTGGTCAGAATGACAACCACTAAGTACTTTGACCTATGTTGGGGAGAAGATGGAGAAGCCATACAGTGACACAGAGCCAACTTCTGTGTTTGCACCTGTACATGGCAAGACACCCATCAGGTATCCAGTCCTACACTGCCTTATCAGGATTCTCTCACAACACTGCTCAGAACAACAATCAAGTATTCCGTCTGGACCTCCAACAGTTCAGGTAAAGAAGCATGAGACCACCAGATTCCAGGAAAACAAGCCACATCCAAACTGGGAGTAGGGGGATCGAACTCTGATCTTCACAATGCCAAATATTTCCCCTACTACAGGGCTCTTGGGAAGACCCTGCCAGTGTGGACTTCTAGCCCCTGAGGTGAACACATCCTGTGTCACTCTCGTGAGAAATGACTAGGAAAGGGGCTTGCAAACAGTATGTCCTCTGCTTCCCCAAGAAAGCATTTGGAGCTTCTCCTCTGCCTCAGTAACATCACAGTCTAGGTGTGAAAATTCTCCCAGAAAATTCCTCAAGAACCATGTTCACTGGCCAAGGACAATGGCAGCAACCAAGTATGGACCTTCTCAAATCACTGGAGCAGGAAAAACCATGCATTACATAAGCAACATATATCTTGAGAAATAAGGGAGTTCTGAGCATACTAGGTGGTCTCTCTGTTGCTGCCGCTGCTGCAAGCCACTGGACATGGCTCTGTTTTAATAATGTTATGATGCTTTTCAGTAATAGGTCTACAGTCCTACCGCTCCACTCTCATGCAAAGGTATTTGGGAAGCAATCATGGTCCTCTCAAGCTCATCCCCTGAAGCATAGCCAGGAAACCAGAGCAAGTGTAGTCTAGCAAATCGTCCGCATCAAGTAGCAGTCTACAGAACAATATAGACCTCAAGGTGCGGGTGTTCACCACTGGAGACTGAAGGCTGCTCTTTTTTTTTTTTTTTTTTTTCTTCTTCTTCTTCTTCTTCTTCTTCTTCTTCTTCTTCTTCTTCTTCTTCTTCTTCTTCTTGCTTTGTTTTGTTTTGGAGACAAGGTTTCTCTGTATAGCCCTAGCTATTCTGCTGGCCTTGAACTCACAGAGATCCACCTGTCCCTGCCTCCCAAGCACTGGGATTAAAGGCATGCTCCTCTCATAGCAGCCCTGGTTTTTCTAAAGAAAATCATAGTGTGTGTTTTGTTCCACAGAGATGTCTGTCACTTTTTTCCCACATGGGTGCTTCTATCTTCTAGCAGTTTCTTACCATGCACCATAATAATGAAGACCTTTCCATTCTTCTTCCAGTTCCAAAGATCTCGAACCTGACCATCCCCACCAGCTAACAGAATCTACCATTAAATCTCTGCTTCCAGTTGCTCTGCCTCCAGTTGTACCACAGACTAACAAGGGTGGCTACCTCTTGGGGTCCTGTGAAAACACAGCTGAACTATGAAAAACTGAGTGGGTTAGAGAGAGCTCAGGAGTTAAGTGCACTTGTTCCTCTTGCAGAAAACCCAGGTTCCATTCCCAGAACCCAGAACCTTTAATCCAGGTCAAAAGTACACGATGCCCTCTTCTGTACTCTAGGGCACATAAACAAGTAGTGTACAGACACATATGCAGCAAGACATGTACATACATAAAATAAAATGCTAAAATATAACTCTAATTTATATCAAAAAGAAAAATAAGGAGACCTAGGAGTGGAGGTGCCTACATGCATCGACACTCAGAAGCCTGTATCGGGATTGCAAGTTTGAGGTCAGTCTGGGCAGCATAGAAAGATGCTGGGTCTAAACAACAACAACGGTAATAAAATAAACTTTTAAAAAAACAAGAAAAGAAGAAGGCTGAGAGTTTAGTTCAGCAGAGCGCTTATCGAGCATGCTCTAAATTAAATTCTCAGCACCTGAAAGGATTCAGAAGATGAAAAGCAAGTAGGAAGACCTCCATCTAACCAAAAAGGGGGAGTAGAGAGCTGTAAGAAAAATACAGCAGGCCCCGCTGCTCTCCTGGGTCGTCTGTGTCCCGTATCACCTCGGAGACAGCTATTATCCTCTCAGACGGATTCGAACCATTGTCGATCGTTAGGCAAGTATCCAATGAGCAAAAGTGACAATCCCAAGGTAGTACTCGTTGACAATAAAGAAGTGGGGGTGAGGGGCTCTTCTACTGGGTCTAGCAGAAGTTCAACAAGTATTCTTTGAATGAGGGAAAATATAAGAACCATGCTTATCTCCATCCCAAGCAGGACTGAAGTTCCAGAGTGGCCTCCACACACACACACACACACACACACACACACATACACACACACATACACACACACACACATACACACACACACACACACATACATACACACACACATACATACACACACAGACACACACACACAGAGACACACACACACAGAGACACACACATATACATACACACACACACAGACACACACACATACATACACACACAGACAGACACACACAGACACACACACACACACACAGAGAGAGAGACACACACACATACATATACACACACACACACACACACACACACAATCTCAATTGCCAACAATATAAATGATTCACCTTCTAGCCTCAGCCCGTGATCCTGGACACTCTTGCAGTTGGGACCAACCGCTGGGCTCTCTTGGCCCCTAGAAGGTCGGCTGTCCACTTACTTTCTATCTGCTACAGATCATCCTTACACTGTATTTGGCAATAGCCTAGCCTGTTACCCCATGTCTTGTCAGGAGAAAATAACAAAAAAAGAAAAACTGAATGGCTAGTTCTAACTAGGACCTCTCTCTCTGTTGTATCCCTCAACCCCACAAGCCTGTGCCCTGTACCATGTTTCCCCTCAGCCAATGTGGAGTTTTCTGTACACTTCTTGTACCTTTCTTGGATCCAGGAGGAGGTGACCTATCATTCTGTAAGCCCCTACAAAATCATCAGCTCTCACCCAGATCACATACTCTACATAAAGATAGGTAGGTAATGTGACCATGACCAGAAGCCTCAATACGATCAGGGCCTGACAGGTACCTACAGTCCAGATGCCTTTTGTTTGTTTGTTTTGTTTCTGTTTTATTGCTTGTTTGTTTTGTTGGTTGGTTTTTGAGACAGGGTTTCTCTGTATAGCCCTGGCTGTCCTGGAAGTCACTCTGTAAGACCGGGTTGGCCTCGAACTCTGAAATCCCGACTGCCTCTGCCTCTGCCTCCCAAGTGCTGGGATTAAAGGCGTGCACCACCACTGCCCAGCTTCCAGATTCCTTCTTGACCTTGACAACACCAGGTCCAGGTCCAGGTCCAGGTGTTCCCCTGGGGCCTAGAATGGCTGAGGAGGATAGCTTTCCATCCTCAGCAGACACCAGAAGTGTGTGTGGACAACTGTGGTTTGGCCATGCAGCCAGGCAGTTCTCACAGAAAACAAAAATAAAAGAGCATCAAGCAAGGACATCCATATAATCTTGTAATCAGTGTCTGTCAGGCAGAGGCCATAACAGCACCCACCTGACCCCAGAGAGCTGTCATCAAATCCCACACAGGGCCCCCTATTCGTGGATCCAGCACCAAGCAGGCTGCATCTGAGAGTGTCCTGTCGATGGCAAAGCAGCAACCTGATCCCCAGCCCCAGAGTCTCAGATCTATGCATCACCAGAAGGCTCAGCTCAGCTCCCACAAGGCCTTAGGACAGGAGCGAGGGGATTGCCCAGTGGAACAGGGCCCCTTGACAGCAACTACAATCTTTAAACTGAAAGCAAGAAAGTACCCTGCGGATTCTGCTGAGAACCTGCACACTTGAACCAGAACTGTCTTTGAAGAAGGTCCTGCCTGCATAGGAGCCTGGAGACAAGGAAAAGAGAGAACTCAAAGCACACTAGGTTCCAGGTGGGGGCCCAGCAGGTGCACAGTGCAGCGGACCTTGGACAACAACTGAACAAGGGAAGACTGAAGGCCTATATGCGTCTACCGCCAGGGTTGCCTGGGCATAGTGAACAAGCACTTAGGCCCTCGCACAGACTCTGTTCGAGGCGGAGAGCACAGGACGGGACAGATGCGGAAGGACTGGGCCACCGAGCTGCCTGCCCCGCCCTGCCCTCCGTAAGCCTCCCAGAACAGCCTGTCCCTGGTGCCCAACGTTCCGTCGTAACCGGGGCTTCCTGGAGCCTGAGAATCCAGTCGCAGAGCCCGCTGACCGCACGGTTTCCGAGAGCCCCGCCCCACCGCAGGTAAGAACACGACTACCCACTCCCCCGAGGGGTCCCCGCGCCCACCTCGGAAGGGCAGTGGCGCTCCCAGTCGCAAGTGCACGGCCCCAGCCAGCGGCTCCCCAGGACTGTAGACGACGCGGCCCTGACTCAGGCGGATCTCGAAGAGCTGCACCCTCCCCATACCGCGGTCTCCCGCGCCGCCGACCTGACGCCGACTTAGGCAGTGGCTTCGAGGCCCGCCCCTTCCCCTCCCCTCCCTGCCCCTCCCTTCCCCTCCCCTCCCCTCCCCCCGACAGAGGACACACCCAGGCCGCAGGACCCGCCTGGGCCGGAATACTAGCTGGTGCCTCCAAGACCCGCCCTCATCTCAAATACCCGCCCCTTTCTGATTTAAGGCCCGCCTTCTCCAGGGCTGGTCTCCGACCAGAGGACACGCCCATGGATGAGGACACGCCTCCTCCACAAGGCTCCGCCCATTTTTCTAGATTTGCTTCCCTGAACACAAGCACCTGGTCACAACAGGCCAGTCGTGTTCCTGCCCTAGCCAGAAGGCCGGCCCAGACTAGCTACGGAGTGTGCGGCAGGTATGCTTTAGTCTAAGACCCTCACCGGATCCTTGAGATCTCTGGAGCTCAGGAGTGAGGACTGCTCACCTGTA
Organism: Arvicanthis niloticus; assembly: GCF_011762505.2. Taxonomy (NCBI): domain Eukaryota; kingdom Metazoa; phylum Chordata; class Mammalia; order Rodentia; family Muridae; genus Arvicanthis; species Arvicanthis niloticus. The sequence goes on from NC_047663.1 coordinate 105,676,916, forward strand.
AGCGAAAGTGGGTCCCCGAGCACCCACGTTCAACGCTAGGTGGCCATGAGAGGTGCTCAGCGCTCAGGTAGTGTAGGTCCCCAGCTATGCCCCACGGCCATCGTGTTTTGTGCACCCTTCCTGAGATGTGGTGGGCAGTAGCGGCCCAGAACACCGGTGCTGAGTAGGGGGAGCTCAGGGCAGAAACAAGAGACCCCTGCAAAACTTGGGACGCAGAGCGAGGAGGTGCGGAAGGAGGAGGGACCGATTCTGAACCACATTTTTTCCCCGAGACAGAGCATATCCCTGGAACTCGCTCTGTTGACCAGACTGGCCTCGAACTCAGAGAGCTCTGCCCTGCTATCCGAGTGCTGGGATAATTGCGTGTGCCACCGCCACCGGCCTGAATCACGTTTTTAAAAAGGTCTTGGTGTTGGTTGTGAACTGGAAGAAAGGTCTTAAATTCATATGTTCACAATTTATTGTTCTATCTTACTATAGTGTGAAAGCCAACTTAAGCAATGCTTTTTTCTTCCCCATTTGGTACTGTATTAAATAAATTTTATGAGATATTCAGCACTGTCTTAGAAGATGGTCGTTGTGGAGGGGGTGTGGCTTAGTGGTACAGCACTTGCCTAGTTCAAGCAAGGCTCTGGTCCCCTAAACTACAAATATACATATAGCACTTTGTATTAGGTAACAGTTACCCATTGAAAGTTGATGTGACTGTCTTGAGGCCATTTTTAACATGGGGTCTCAACCTACCAGTATTTTCTACTCTTTACTTTGTGACTGGTCCTTTATAAATGATGGGAATCTATACCCATGAGAGCAGAGCAACAATGGTAGGGTCACTTTGTACTTGCCTAAGACAGAGATGCCTCAGAGGCCCAGCTTACTGGTTAAACATGGAGGAAACAAGTGGAGTGGCAGTTACCAGAACCGTTAGCAAAGAGCTCCTCAACGGAAGACACAAATCATTTTGTGGTAGGAGCCATGACATGCAAAACCTGGGTGCCCTAGATACCCCATGCACTTAGGGGAGTTAAAGGGCTAAAATAAAAAAATAACCTGTGTACAGATAACTGAAATCTGGGCTAGATGGTGGGAACGAGATCCAGAACTTAATCTGATTCTGGTTAACAAAAGGAGAGGACTGGGTGTGTTGGGCTAAGTGTGGTGGTACACAAACCCAGATGCAAGGCTGTGGTGCCTACTTAACATATTAAGGTGGACCTTGCCATGGGGTTCTCCCAGCATCCCTCAGTCCCTACCTTTTACAGAGTCTTCCTGGCTGGCATTCCCCAAACCTCCTACCCTGAACGTCTCCAGCTCAGGGGCTTGGCTTCCCCAGCCATCTTAGTTACCCTACTCTCTTCTGGGCCTCCTGGCTACTGCACCTGGTTCCTCTCTCCTCACATGGCTCAGGGTCTTATCTGGATTCTCCCAGATGTCTGTCTGCCTTTTATCTGCAGTAAAAGTTCTCCAGCATACCTAGGCACAGTCCCACCCCTCCCTTTCATTTTTCATTTCTCTGGTGCCAAAACCTGGGACCAGTCTTGTTCCTTTTCTTTTTGTTTCTGTTTTTTATTCATCTGGTGTCAAAGCCAGGGAATGACATAAATGATATCCTTCCCTAACAAACTCCAAACCAAGCTGCTGATATGAATCTCCTAAGGTATACACGGATCATACCCCTTCTCCACCTTGTCTACAGTGAGTTTCAGGCCTGCCAAGGCTGCTAGTGAGGCCCCATCTCAAAGAAAGAATGGAAGGGAAGATGGAAGAAGAGGGGGTCCTGAACTCCAGCCCTGGCCTCTTGGTTCTTTCCCAGTGGTAGTGCCTCTTAGGAACCATGTGTACCAGACTAAAACACAAATGTCTGGAAATCAGAGGAAGCCTCTCACCTGAAATCAGAGTGTGTCTCACCAACAGTGAAATCTCACAGAATGATGAGAGTTAGGGATAGAATTACCAGGAAAAGAGGGGACTAGCCAGGAAAAGAGGGGACTAGCCAGGGTCTAGCAAAGGGAGCATGGAAAATGGAGTCAGTATTTCCAGATCATGAGAGTTAAAGCTGGGAGTTGCTGGGCAGTAGTGGTGCACGCCTTTAATCCCAGCACTTGGGAGGCAGAGGCAGGTGGATTTCTGAGTTTGAGCCCAGCCTGGTCTACAGAGTGAGTTCCAGGAAAGCCAGGGCTACACAGAGAAACCCTGTCTCAAAAAACCAAAAAAAAAAAAAAAAAAAAAAAAAAAAAAAAAGCTGGGAGTTGCAAATGGCAACCAGGACTCATCCTGTGCAGAGGTCCAGTATTACAGCTGTTAAAGCAATTGAATAATGAAACATCTAAATTTGAAAGGCTCCTGATAGGAGCAAAGAAGAGACTGGACACAGGCAGTTGTGCTGAAATGGATCCCAGAAGGAAATGGGTTGAGTAGGATCAGAATAATGGTTATAACTGCTTAGGAGGCCTAGAATAAAGTCCACCCAGGGCTGTCCTGTTCTAACTCAGCAGTCTCCAAACATCTCCTCTTTACTGAAACACTTTCCTGTTTTGTCCATTTTTCACCCTGGAGCTACTAATTGCCCTTCTCTTTCTGACTAATTTCCCCAAATCCTTCTTTAGCACATTCCCTGTTTGCCTAATTGTGCAGGTACTGAAGTACTGTGACTGACAGAGGCTTCTCATGAAACCCAAGACTTGTCAGGAGCAAGGGAAAGTATGACCTTTATTGTTTTCCACATAGAAGAAAAAAAAAAAAAAAATCCAAGCAGGAAAGGCTAGGGATGCTTAAGACTCCATGGCTGTAATTCTTAATCTTGATAGTCAACCTGGGTAGATCTAGAATCAACTAACTGACAAACTGTTAGGCACTCCTCTAAGGGATTTTCTTCATCAGATTTGAAGTGGAAACTTAAATGTGAGTGGCATCTTCTGGTAACAACCCAGGTACAAGGAACCCACACTCACAGGAAGTGCATCTGTCATTGTTGCATTACCTCACTGACACATTAGAACCAGCAGCTCTCCAAGACTCCTCTGGGACTTCAGCACCTGACTAGGACTGCTGAGGCATCCAGCATTTTGGACTGAGCAAATTACTAGATTTTTGCCTCACCAGCATGAGATAGCCATTGTGGGACTACCCAGACTATATCATGTAAACCAATCTAAACTTACACATGCATCTTTTTTGGGGAGAGGGGTTAAGTCTCACTATGTAGCCCTGTCTGGGCTGAAACTTCCTATACAAAACAGAACCGCTTCAGCCTACCAAGTGCTGAGATTAAAGGCATGTGCACCACCACATCTCCATATTAAATAAAGATTCATTATTTAACTTTAAATAAAGATGTGTTTTTGAGATAGGGCTTCTCTGAATAACCCTGGCTGCCCTAGAACTTACACCAGGCTAGCCTTGAACTCAAAGAGCTGCTTGCCACTGCCTCCCAAATGCTGAGATTAAAGACATGCTCCACCATACCCATTTTTTAAAGAGGTTAAATTGTGTGTATGTGGGTTTTTGTTTTTAATTTATTTATATGAGTACACTGTAGCTGTCTTCAGACACACTATTAGAGGGTGTTGGATCCCATTACAGATAGTTGTGAGCTACCATGTGGTTGCTGGGAATTGAACTCAGGACCTCTGGAAGAGCAGTCAGTGCTCTTAACAGTGCCATCTCTCTAGTCCCCTATGTATGTGTTTCTATGTTCAGGGTTCATGAAGGCCAGGTGTTGGATTCTCTAGAGCTGAAACTACAGACTATTGTGAGTTGCCATGTAGATGCTAAGAATTGAACCCAGGACTTCTGAAAAAGCAGCAAATGTTCCTCACTACTGAGGCAGCTCTCCATCCACCTCCCTTTTTTTAAAATTTAAGATTTTATTTTTAATTATGTTTTTCTATATGTATATGTACTTGCATGTGGGTGCCCAGAGAGGCCAAAAAAGGGTGTCTAATTTCCTGGAGCTAGTTGTAAGCCTCCTAACACAAGTGCTAGGAAACAACTTTGGGTCTTCTCTAAGAGCAGCAAATTCTCTGAAGCGCTGAGCCATCTTTCTCATTTTCATCTAGCTAATTTTTTGCTTTTTTTTTTTTTTTTTTTGAGTCAGGGTTTTGTTCTGTAGCCTAGACTGGCCTAAAACCAATACCCTCTGCTTCAGCCTCCCCGGAAGAAAAAGAAAAGATGTAGGCTCTATCCCCTTGCCTTAGATTTGGTGACTTTCAACAGGACTGCAACAAACAAGATGCAGGGTTAGTTCCAGGTTAAGCTTGATAAGTCCTAAGCTACAAGATAAAACTATCTAATTACCCTATACAGAGGACTTGAGATCGCTCACACGTGAGCCTCAAACAATCGCAGATGAACACAGGGATGTGGTTACTTGGCTGTCTCAGCAACTGTTGTCACATGCCCAGCCATGCCAATTTATTGTGTAGCTGGAAAACCAGGCTAGCCTCAGACAGGAGGTTCTTGTATACTGGCTGGTTTTTGCTAAGAATGGGATGATCAAGATATTTATGGCCCTCATACAACTGCAATTTTTTTCTGGAGTTGGTCAGGTGTCTCCTTTGTGGCCTTTTTTTTTTTTTTTGCTGTGGGGTATCCACTAGAGAAGACTGCTCAGACGTAGGTTTAAGCCTAGAAAACGTCTTTTATTAGCTGGCTGGTGACTACACTGGGTGTATCGCTGAATCTTCCTCAGGATGAGCTTTTACACACAAACAAACATATTCTGGGCTGACACACTTGAGTTAACAAGAACAGTTAGCCAGAAGCAGTACTACAGAAGTCAACAGCATTTAGAGACTTTCCCAAGACTATGGACTTTGATGGATTAGGTCTTTGTTTTTATTTTAGCAAGTGATGCTGTCCATGTGCTGAGTTTTATGGATTGAATGGTACTTCCAACTTGAAGTCAGCTGTGCTTTGGACAAGGCTGATCTTAACCGCAGAGATCCACCAGCAGCTGCCTCCTGAGTGCTGGGATTAAAGGTGTGTTCCACCACACCTGGCTCAAGTCACATTAATTTCCTCAAAGTAGTCATAGAATCAGTATGAGGCATGGCAAATATAGAAGGATGGGAGGAAGTTGATGAAGGTGATCATTTTTCTTAAACTTTTTGTTTATATATTGTATGTATATAGGTGTTCCATCTGCACACCAGTAGAGGGCATCAGATCTTGTAGTGATTATGAGCCACTATGTAGGTGCTAGGAATTGAACTCAGGAACTCTGGAAGAGCAGCCACTACTCTAAACCATTGAGCCAACCCTCCAGACCCAATGATAGTGATAATTTGACAACTTAACCACCCAACAGTAGAATTAATCAGCTGGGTACACCTAGACTTCAAAATCATTAGCTAGTTATTCAAAGTCACTAAGTTTGGAGGGTGTTTTTTTTTTTTTTTTTTTTTTTTTAATTGTTTCAGGGTTTTGTTTGTTTTTTGAGACAGGGCCTCTTTACAGAGCCCTGGCTGTCTTGGAACCCATTATGAAGACCAGGCAGGCCTCAAACTCACTGCAGGGAGTAAAGGCATGCACCACTTTGCCCAGTGTGTTTTTATTTTTTAGAGCAGAGTCCTTGTAACCCAGGGTAGCCTTGAACTCTTTATATAGCTGAGGATGACCTAGAACTTCTGATCCTGTTACTTTCAAATTGAGAGTGTTGGGATTGCCGGGCGGTGGTGGCTCACGCCTTTAATCCCAGCACTTGGGAGGCAGAGGAAGGTGGATTTCTGAGTTTGAGCCCAGCCTGGTCTACAGAGTGAGTTCCAGGATAGGCAGGGCTACACAGAGAAACCCTGTCTCAAAAACAAAAACAAAATAAATAAATAAATAAATAAATAAATATTGCCACAACAAAATTCTAAAAGGTAGTATTAGGCTAGTTGGTGTGTTTGCTGCATAAGCAGGAGGAGAACTTAATTGTATCCCCAAGATTCATGTCAAAAGCAAAAAACCAAAAAAATAAAAAATAAAAAAGCAAGCAAGCAAAGGACCAAGCAACAGGTATGGGCTGCAGTGGCCCCAGCGGTTAGGAGTGCACTGCTTCTCTTCTAGAGTTGGAGTCCTATCACTCACATGGCAGCCCACAACTTTCTGTGACTCCAGTCGCAGCTCTGGGGGCGACATTGCCCTCTTCTGTCCTCCCAGGGCACCAGCATGCATGAGCACACATGTAGCACACAGACAGTGTCCATGTATTTAAAAAAAGAAGGCAGGGGCTGGAGAGATGGTTCAGTGGCTAAGAGCGCTGACTGCTCTTCCAAAGGTCCTGAGTTCAATTCCCAGCAACCACATGGTGGCTCACAACCATCTGTAATGAAATCTGATGCCCTCTTCTGGTGTGTCTGAAGACAGTGACAGGACAAGTGTACTCATACACATAAAATAAATAAATCTTAAAAAAAAAAAAAAAAAAAAAAAAGGCAGGTGTGATAAACATGCTCATACCGGCTCAGAGGCAGGAAGACTCCTGGGACTCTCTGGCTGGCCAGTCTAAACAGATTTATGAGCTCTGGTCTCAGGGAAAGATGCTGTTTGCAAAAGTAAGGTGGAGGAAGCTGGAGAAATGGCTCAGCCACTGTGCTTGCAGAGGATCTGGGTTTGATGTCTAGCACCAACATGGTGGCTCACAATATTATAACTCCAGTTCCTGGGCAGCCAACCCCACTTCTAATTTCTGAAAGCACCAGACACACATGTGGTACACAGACTTATATGCAATCAAAATACTCATACACATTGCCTTAGGGTTTTATTGCTGTGAACAGACACAAGGCAGCAGACCAAGGGAACTCTTATAAAGACAACATTTAATTGAGGGCTGGCTTACAGGTTCAGAGGTTCAGTCATTATCATCAAGGCAGGAACATGGCAGCATCCAGGCAGGCATGGTGCAGGAGGAGCTGAGAGTTCTACATCTTTATCTGAAGGCTGCTAGCAGAATACTGCCTTCCAGGTAGCTAGAATGAGGGTCTTAAAGCCTATATCCACAGTGACACCACACCTACTCCAACAAGGCCACACCTTCTAATAGTGCTACTCCCTGGGCAGAGCATATACAAACCATCACACACATTACATTAAAAAAAAAAAAAAACACTTTTTTTTTAAGGTGGATTTGAGGAAGATACTTAATATGAACCTCTGGCTTCCATATGTACACACATACACCACACACTGACTTCTACATGTATACACACACAACCCACACTGACTTCTACAAGTTCACACATGCATGCACGTGCACACACACACACACACAAACTTGTAACATTCATCACAACCATAAATGTAGCACTGACTCTGGAACCAGCAGTGAAAGGATGAAGGATACAAAACAGACTGGTACCTGGGACTGGTGACCTAATGGCATGGAAGAGCTAAGTTTCTCACCTCACAGCAGCCAGGGAATCAGGTGTTGCAGTGCACACCTTTAATCCTAGCACTCTGGGGGCAGAGACAGGCAGATCTCTGTGAGTTTAAAGCCTGCCTGGACTACATAGTGAGTTCCAGGACAGCCAAAACTACAAAGTGAGCTCAATCAATCAAACTGTCTCGAACTCAATCCCCACAAAAAGATACAATCCCTAATGACCTACTTTCTACAACAAGTACCTCTCAAAATTTTCATCAAATTGAGAATCCACCAATTGTTTAATCCATTGATAAAACTGTGATTCAATCATCTGTCACAATTCTGCTCACCAGTGGAGCACCAAGCCTTGTTTACACATGAATCTTTTGAGGCTGTTAGCAGCAGTAGGAATAAGCCAGACACAATGCTGTCATTTGGAACAACCTGAGTTTTGGTTTTCATTTAGAGAGCCCCTACTTAGTGAAAGCCCTTTTATCATTTTAATTGTGTGTGCATCTGTGTCTGTGTGTTCTATATGCGGAATGCAAGTGCCCACAGAGGTCAGAGGTGTCAGACTCATCAGTTGTAAGCTGCCTGAGGTAGGTGATGGGAATCTACCTAAGGTTTTCTTAACCACTGAGCCATGTCTCCAAACAAGATTTTTTTTTTTTTTTTGCTTGTCGAGACAGGGCTTCTCTGCATAGCTGTGTTTGACTGTCCTGGACCTCTCTGTAGACCAGGCTGACCTACACACGCAAGCACAAATAAACCTGAGGTTGGAGACATGTCTTAGCAGGTAAGAGCACTGGCTGTCTTTCCAGAGTACCCATACTGGAATCAGAACACCTACCTGGTGGCTATCAAGTCTATAACTCATTCCAGTCCCAAGGGATCTGATGCTCTCTTGAATGCTCTCAAGAAACATACATGCAGGCAAAACACCCATACACATAAAATAATTTTAAAACTAACTGTCTCTCTCTCTGTTTTTGAGAGAGTCTATTAATGTAGCCCTGGCTATCCTGTACGTCATTGTATAGATCAGACTTAGCCTTGAGTTTAACAGATCCACCTGCCTTTGTCTCTCAAGTATTGGGATTAAAGGCATGAGCTAGTAAGCTCAGCTACAAAAATGATTTAATTTTTTATGTTTTAATTTACTTGTTTATCTACCTACCTACCTGTACCTAGTGAGACATGGTCTGTCTATGGAACTTGCTATGTAGATGAGGCTGGCTTTGAACTCCTCCACCTCCTTTACCAGTATTAAGGCGTGTACCACCACACCTGGCTTATCTATTTATTATTGAGAGAAGCATATGCATGCCACAGCGCTATTGAGGAAATCAGAGGACAACTTTCTGGAGTCAAAGAATCAGTTCTTTCCTTCTACCATTTTAAGTCTCAGGGATGACACTCGGGTCAGAAGGTTTTGCAGCAAGCACTTTTACCCACTGAGCCTTCTCCTCAGCCATCCTTCCATAGTTATGTAGGTTCAGGGACTTAACTTTGGTCACCAGGCTTGTATGGCAAGTGCCTTTATTCACTGAACCAGCTTGCTACCCTCATTCCCAGTGAACAAACATATTTCTCTCCCATTCTATAGCATCTCTTGACCATTCTCTTCTTGTTAACTATGACCCTCAAATCTCAGAAGAACTGTTTCTCATTGTCTCCAATTCTCTCTCCTTTTAAAAAATTGTTTTTGATACAGGATCTCATTTAGCCCAGGCTGGCCTTGAATTTCCTATAAAACTAAGAATGACCACGAAGTCCTGATTCTCCACATAATTCTGAGGTTTCAGGTCTGTTTGCTTTCTTTTCTGTTTTAAAAAGAAGGCATCTCATTGTATAGCTCAGATTAGCTTAAAACTCGCTTCGGGTCCCATGCAACTTACTACAGTCCAGGATGGTTTCAAACCTTACTTCTGCCTCAACCATGTTTAGGATTTCAGGGATGTGCCTCAATGTCCCACCTTCTATTCCTTACCACACTGACACTTATTCCTCAACCCAAACTGGACATTTCAAGCAGCCAGAGACCCCAGGATGCTGAATCCACTGTTTCACTGCTTGTTGTTACCATTCTGGACCTATCTCAACCATGTGCCAGGAATAGCCCTTTCTGGCTTCTAAGCCGCTGCCCTCTCAGTGTACTTCCTAGCTGACATTAGCTCTCCTGGCTGAGTTGTGCTCTTTCCAGTTACTTTCACCCTCAATATCAGCACATCCAAGATTCAGCTTATTTCTCTTTCTTGTCATTTCTTCCATAGTGATCTTACCCAGTTTTAGGCTTCACTAAATGTTTTTAATGGTTCTGGCCCTCCAAAATTTATGTTAAGAAGCATTCAGGAGGCAAAGCATATAGATCTCTGTGAATCTGAGGCCAGCCTGATCTACAGAATGATTTACAAGACAGCCAGGGCTATACATAAAGAGATGGCTCAAGAGTCAAGAACACTTGCTGTTCTTGCAAAGGACCTGAGTTCAGTTCCCAGCACCCAAAGGACAGTTCAAAATCATTTGTGATTCCAGTTCCAGGGCATCCGGTAGTTTCCTCAGGCCTCTTCAGGACACTACATGCATATATATGTGTATGTATGTGTGTGTGCATATACATATTCACGCACAAAAAAAAAAACAATTTAAAATTTAATATAAAATATGTAATATAAAATATAATAATAAAATAATTTAAAATAGATTAGGATTCAGCAAGTAAATATGCTTGCTGTCAAGCTTGATGACCTGAGTTCAATCCCTGATAATCAACATGGTAGAGAGAACTGAACATCCACAAGTTATCTGACTGCAGCATGTGCATGCACTCATGTACAAGGACAGACACACACCATAACTAATAAATAACTAATAAAAATTTTAAATTAAGTTTAGTTTGTTGGTACACATCATAAATCTCCCAGCATTTATGATAGAAGAGCTATTTTGAGATGGCTCAATGGTTAAAAGTGCTTGTTGCCAAGCCTGACAATCTAAGATTGATTACCAGAACTCTCATAAAAGGAGTACCAATGCCCAAAAGTTGTCTTCTGATACATGCACTCACAAAATAAGTATAAAAAAATCATGTTCAAATTTAATCTCCAATGAAGCATACCCAAGGATGATGAGATAATCAGAGTTCTTCCCTCATGGATGGGTTAGAAGTTTTTGTTTTGAGACAGGGTTTCTCTGTGTAACTCTGGCTGTCCCAAAACTCACTCTGTAGACCAGGATGGCCTTGAACTCAAAGAGCAGCCTGCCTCTGCCTCCTAAGTGCAAGGGTTGAGGAGTAAGGGGTGGGGGTGGGGAGGAAACATGGACTTAGAGGGGTGGCAAAACAACAAAAAAAAGAAGGAAAACAAAGAAATTACCCAGCCTTAGGTATTTTTGCTCTCCCCACCTCCCCCAACCCCCAACCCCAAAGAGGTCCCACTATGTAGCTCTGGCTGTCCTGGAACTCACAAAGATCCACCAGCAGACTCTGCCTCCCCAGTGCTGGGATTAAAAGCATGCAATGCCATGCCTGGTTTCCAGCTGGTGTTCTCACTAATGAAGATTATTTCTAGGTTGGGGAGAAAGACTCACTGAAACGGAGATCAGGTGATCAGATCCTTTAACAATGCAGGCTACAGAGTGGACATTTGACTCAGTGGTTAAGAGCACTTGCTCCTGGACCCAATTCTCAGCACTCACATGGAGGCTCACAATCATTAACTCTTGTTCCAAGGGATTTGACACGTTCTTTTGGTCTCCAAGGGCACTGCACACACAAAACACATACATACAGGCAGGCAAAACACTAAAACACATAACCTACAAAAAATAATGGGGTGATTTGTAATGATGGAAGCTGGAATAGAGTAGTGATCCCGGTAGTAACTGAAGAGTAAAAGAAAATTATATTTTTATCTATTATGTCTTCTTCCCTTAGTCTCTGAGCTCAGGGAGTAGGTATTTTTGAGTTCAGATTAGTGAAGGCACTAAATACGTTGTAAAGCCATCATGTAGGATCTAATCTTACTGCTGCAGGCACCCTACCTTGTGGCTACCTCATACTCATTCATCAGTTTAAGAATGGTACTCAATGGGGTATGAGGTGCGGCTGATCCCCTCTACAAGGGCAGCCTCTTTGATCTAACAGGTCTCTTGGGGGCCTCCTTTCAAGCCATGCAGGATGTGTAGAATTACTGTGTTGGAGAAATACGCAATAAAACAAATGGTTGTATTACCAGGGAACGCACTTTGCATCTTCCTAATCATTCCACCTCTTATTAAAAAGCTTTCTCTTAACCATCACACGTCTGAAGAGGCTGATGGAACAGGTTCGTTTTGAGCAGCAAAGCACCTGGGAGAAATAAATATTAAGCACCAAGGGCTGAGAGAAGTTCTAGCTTCACTCGACAATTCTTTGCTCCTGGTAATTCCAAAATGGAACAATGAGAGGTAGAAACGTTTGTAGATCCTCTGATGCCTGGGGTCACCTTGAAGCAGGTGGAGCCTAGCTCTGGGCTCGAACTCTAAGCCTTATCAGCTATGTCAGGATTCGAGACTACGGGGTCTCCCTTTTCCGGAGACAGATACCCACCCCAGCCTCCGGCTCCTTCCGGAAAGTCTTATCCTTCCTAGGAGACCTAAGGCGCATGGGTTCCAGGAAGCACCGAGTAGACACTCGCCGCTGCCTCTGATTCTAGAGACCTGGACGACTCACGCAACATCCTGCTAGCCCGTAACCACAAGGTAAGGACAGACGTTCTATGCCGTACACTACTCAGGGACGCGAACGCAAGCAGGTGGTGTCAGGAAGAAGCCGCGACCTACTGCGCTCACTCCCGCGCCTCAGCCACCGCCGCAGCGCGCACAAAGCTTCCCGCGAAATTGACGTTGCGCCGGCCGCCGCGCAGGCGCCGCCCCCGGCTCGCCCCTCCCCCGCACTTGGTTCTTTTTCATTGCGCCTGCGCCTCTTTTCTATTCCCATTGGTCTCTTGGCCGCGGCGCGCCACGACCAGCGAAGGGCGCGTCTCACGATTGGTCGGCTGCCGCCGGTGGGGGGTGTGTCCCGATCGCGCCCCGCCCTCTGCTCGGCTCGCTGGGGTGCGCGCGGCGGTGGCGGCGGCGCGTGGCAGGTCCGGCGGGCGCGAGGCGGCGGCGGTGGCCCGAGCCCGGCCCAGCCTCGTCCGCCCGCGGCCCGCCCGGCCTGACCCCGGCCCCGGCCTGACCCGGAGTGCCGCGGCCTCGCTACGGCCCGGCCCGGTCCGGAGCCTCCCGAGGGAGCGGCTCCGCCTGCCGAGAGCGCAGGCCCGGCCATGACCGACTTTAAATTGGGCATCGTGCGGCTCGGCCGGGTGGCCGGGAAGGTGAGCGGTGTGGAGCGGCGGAGAGGCCTGCGCGGGCTGGGGCACCAGGGCGAGCAGCTGCGCGGGCCTGCTTGGTCCAGGCGCCGCCTTCCTCGCGGGAATCTTTCCCCGCGGCCGGGGGCGCGCCCCTCGGCCTCAGGACTCGTGTGGGACTGGCTGGTGCGGAACAGTTCCCTAGGTTCATCCAGTGCCTCCCCGGGTACCTGCGGCGGCTCTGGCGCCCGGGCTGCACCTGCGGCCGCACGGTTTAAACGCGGCGGCCTCCCGCCGTGACGCTCTCGGCCCGAAGCTCTGAGCCGAGCCGAGCCGAGCAGCCGGTCCGCAGTAGCCCTCAGCGGCGCGTTTTAACGTTGACCAAAGGTTGGCCACGTTCGGTCACTCGAATCGCAGGCTTCCCTACAGCACAGACGAGGAGCCAGGGCCCTGATCTTGGTAGGCTCCAAGGCTCTCAGGTGCTCCTCGTCTGGGCCACCACCCACCACATGTTGAAGCTGGGCTTCGTGTCGACCTTAAGTCTGGTCCTTCCACCGGTGGCGGCGGCTGCTAGTGGAAGAGAGGAACAGACAGAAAGTAGAGGCAGGTAACAGATCCTAGAAAGAGCTTCCAGGAAAGTAAAAGCAACCTGTCTTGAACTCAGGAGAGGACTACTAGAACTTTCTAACTAGGGAGAGGTGGGAGGCTTTTGACTCAGGAATTATTTGCAGGTGCCTGGGCCATGAACTTTTGTTGGGAGTATTTAAGAAGGTGAAGAAGGGCTATCCAGTGAGCACATGCAATAATAACTATCCAGCCTAGTGAACAAACATCACTTGAAACCTTGATGTTCTATCTTAGCCCCATTCCCTCTACTCCACTAGATTTGTGTTTGATTGAGTTTCTGGGTACATTAAAAGCTCAGTGCCACTTGTCAAAGGAGGGCCTATCAGGTGTGGATGGACTTTGAAGCCTCATTACCCACACTGGTACATGTGGTCATGTTTTGCTTTTAACATACTGGGTCTGACTTTTTTTTTTTTTTTTCTCTCTCTCTCTCTCTCTCTCTCTCTCTCTCTGGCATGAGACAGTAGTCCTGGCTGTTCTGGAACTCACAGAGTTCTGTCTGCCACTACCATTGAGTGTTGGGATTAAAGGTGTGTACCACCATGCCCACCTTGGACTGTACTTTGATGTAGACTGAGCCAAATGAGTTTGAGCAAGGCTCCACTTAAGATGTGGTTCCTTTCTGTCTCATTGGACAGCATTGGGGATTTCTGCTGCTACAAGTTAGGTTGGTACTGTTTCTTAGGTGGATCTCAGATGTAATTTTTGAAACATGGTTTATTTTCAGACCAAATACACGCTGATAGATGAACAGGACATACCACTGGTGGAGAGCTACTCCTTTGAGGTAAGCATTACTGTTTGTTACCCAGGAAGAATGAGAAATGACTTTCCTTCCTTGTTCTGGGAGGACAAGAGGATAGTCATTGATATTTAGCTCCAGAGCAGGTTGTGACAGTCTGGACCCTGCCGGCTGGTAGTGCCCATTGTGACCTCCTTCACCCTGATTACTAGTCTTTGAAAACTCACTGCTGTGTTGTGTTCATGATTACATGTCTATTAAACCAAATGAGCAGGTTTTTGGGTGTAGCTATCCTCTAGCCTTTGCACCTTAACTGGGGAGGCCATCCTGCCCTCATTGTTGTAAAGAACTATCATCTCTCTGGATTGTGGCTTGGTGGGGGCAAGCCAGCTGTGAATACTCAAATCTCCCTGTATCCGTTGTCTGAGTACTAAGATTATAGATGTGGACCATCACAGTCAACATGGGCTTTTCCCCCCTCAATTATTTTTTTCCCTTGGGTTTAATTTATTTGTGTCTATTAGTGTTTACCTGAATATCTGTGCATGAGTCACAAACGGTTATGAGCCACCAGGTGGCTGTAAGGAATCAAGCCTAGGGTCCTCTGAAAGAACAGCCAGTTCTCCTAACTGCTGAGCCATCTCTAGCTCCCCGCTGACTGTTCTGGACTTTTTTAAGGGTAGGAAGTTTTACTTCTTGGTGTCCACAATATTTTGCAAGTTGTACATCAGGGTGTACCCCCTGTACTTTTGGGGTCCCAGGAGCAGGATGATATCTGTACCTCTGGCATTTTTCTGAGCTGGATTTGAAATGTGCTGAGAAGTAAAGGCTTTCCAACAGATGCACTGTCTTCTCAGGCTCGAATGGAAGTGGATGCTGATGGCAACGGTGCTAAGATATTTGCATATGCCTTTGACAAGAACCGAGGAAGGGGCTCCGGCAGGCTTCTGCACGAGCTGCTGTGGTGAGTATTTCCAACTGAGAGGTCTGCCCACCTAAGCCTCATGTGAGCTGTGATATGCACAGTATCCCTAAAGCTAGAGAGCATTCTACCCAGTGGAGTCAGGCTCACCTCATCTTCTCTAAGTCTGCGAGTTTATTGTGTGACCTTTGCCACTAACCCAGAGGAATGGCTAATGTACAGATCACTTTAAACGACTAGTGGGATCCTGGTGAGACAAGATCTGTGGATCCTTCTGGTGAGTTACAGGTTAATCCTTAGGAAAGGGGCCATTGGTCCTGGATGGGTAAGGTGGAGTTTGAAATGTTGCTATCATCCAAATGGGAAACTTATCTCTAGATAGTTTTGTTAGTTTGGGGGTTCTCTCCATTGCCTTCTGAGGCAAGTCCTTAAATCCAGGTACAGAATCATTTTAATCTGGTCTCTGTCTGTGTGGGTCATAGACTGATGATGTACTTGGCTTTCTTTTGGTGTGCCACTTCAGGATAAGAGCCCAGTTCAGACCATATGACTGGTGTTTCTATGTGGTTGGACATTGATGTTTGAGTAGAAGTGCTTGAAGGTCTTGCCCTCAAAAAAAAATTTTGTCTTTCCCTAGGGAACGACACAGGGGAGGTGTGGCTCCCGGGTTTCAGGTGGTACATCTCAATGCTGTGACTGTGGACAATCGCCTGGATAACCTGCAGCTGGTACCATGGGGCTGGCGACCCAAAGCTGAAGAGACCTCCAGCAAACAAAGGTGGGTCTTGCCTGGCCAGCACTTAAAGGGCCAATCCAGGTTTCCATGTTCCTATTTTGTGCTTTTACTGTGAGTGCTTTGGGACCTTGATATCTGACCCACAACTGTGTGAGGATTTTTCTTTATGGGGAAAGGAAGTTTTGTTTTGTTTTTGTTGTTGTTGTTTTGTTTGTTTGTTTTTGGTTTTTCGAGACAGGGTTTCTCTGTGTAGTCCTGGCTGTCCTGGAACTCACTCTGTAGACCGGGCTGGCCTCGAGCTCAGAAATCCACCTGCCTCTGCCTCCCAAGTGCTGGGATTAAAGGCGTGTGCCACCACTGCCAGGCTGGGAAGAATTTTTTTAACATTTTTATTTTTCTATGTGTGAGTACACTTGCTATCTTCAGACACACCAGAAGAGGGCGTCCGATTCCATTACATATGGTTGTGAGCCACCATGTAGTTGCTGGGAATTGAACTCAGGACCTCTGGAAGAGCATTCAGTGCTCTTAACTGCAGAGCCATCTCTCCAGCCCCAAAGGGAAGAATTTTTCATTTATATTTTGTTTTGGAAACAGGGTCTCTTTATGTAGTCCTTGCTGTTTTGGGACTCACTGTGTATACCAGGCCTTGAAATCACAGCAATCCTCCTTCCTCTGCCTCCCTTGTGCAAGGATAAAAGATGCATATATACCTCCATGCTTAGCTAGAATAATTTTTATAATTAATTTTGGGGATTGGCTTTGTGGTAATTGACCCTAGGAATATTTTAGTTGATGCCATGGAAGTAGACCATGCCCCAGGACCACACAGATGGTTCGCTGAGACAGCCTGGGTCTCTTGTTCCTTTGCTGAACAGCTTTCCCTGAGCAGAGGAATTAATAGGACAAAGTAGATTAGGGATGTGACCTCTCGGCTTCCCAGTTCCCTGTGGTCCTGAAAACGGCATTGCACAGGGTTTTCTATTCTGGAGGCCATGTTCCTACTAACCCTCGAACTCACACAGTGAACTTCATGAAGGCCTGGAGAACAGCTGAGGGGGCCATCAGGAAATGGTTAGGGAAATTTGAGCTCATAGTCCCAAGCCACACAGGTATCACTGACCTGCTCATAGGCCTCCCCTGAGGGCTCCTGGAAGGTTATGCACAAGTTCTTAAATCTTTAAGCAACCTTCTTTGGCATTTACCACCCCAACAGATGCTAGTGGTATTGAAAAGGTTGGCGTTATAGAGAGTGGGTTGGCAATTTGTAGTGAATGTCTTCAGGTGATGCCAGAGCCCCGTGTACTGTAGGTAGGAGATGTGGGAATGTACCTCTGCTTGATAGTGTTGGTCTCCAGGTCTTTAGAAGACAGTTGCCAAGCTGCTTTACTCCAGCAGAGTGTGAAGGCAGCCCTGTGAGGGTCTCAGACTTCGAATATGCTTGCTTTGTTTTCTACCTGATGTCAGAGGTTTTGAATCTTCAGTTCTGTTTTCACCACTCCTGTCTGTTTATCCATCTGTCCTTCCTTGAGGTTCATTTATCTTAGGCTGGCCTCAACTTGCTATGTTAGCTGAGAGACTGAGACTGACCTTGAACTTCTGTCCTCCTGTGAGGTAGATATCCTAGTCAGTAGGATCTGCATAGGATCCTATGCTGAATGCTATATTTAATCTGAATATACCTTATGCTCATGAGATAGAGCTACAGTTAAAACCTCTATTGGGAAAAGGGCAGTTAACAGTTCTGGGGCTAGAAGGCTGAGGTATGTGATCAGGTACCCTGTTGGCACCTTTCCTCAGCCAGTTTTCAGAGATAAGTTTGGTTGAAGCTGTGCCTTTCAGGTAGGTAGTAGTACATACCTCTTACTAGCAGAGCAGGACCAGATTGGACCAGAATGCATGAGCATCCCTGGTATGCCCATGTAAGGGGAGAATGAATGTGTGTTTTGGGAGGGGAGTGCTTGGTACTGTGGGCATGTGATCAGAGGAGGATGGCCAGTGTCCTGGTTTACTTGTGAGGGAGAGTGGGTTATTCATAAGGTTCAGTTAATCAGCTCCTGTGCAGAAACCAGCCATGCCTATCCAAAGCCCCACACAGCCTGCTGCACTCGCCTGTAGGCAACTAGCAGTCATATTAGGGCTGTCCTAGTTAGGTTTCTGTTAGTATGATAAAATACCATGACCAAAAGCAATGTCACAATCCATTGTTGAGAGAATTAAGAGCAGGAATCTAGAAGCAGGAACTAACCCAGGGACCACTTGGGAGCACTGTTTATTGGTGTTCTCTCCATAGCTTGCTCAGCTTGCTTTCTTACACAAACCAGACTAACATGCCTAAGAGTGGTGGTACTGCCCACAGTGATTTGGTTCCTCCTACATTAATCCAGAAAATGCTCCAGACATATCCACAGGCTAGTCTAATGGTGGTAATTTCTCTGACTAGTTTTTGTCAAGTTGACAAAAGCTAAGCAGCACAATTGATCTTTGTTACCTTGACAAACATACACACACCACTTTAAACCATACCCTATTTCTTATCTCCAGGATCTAATATTGTCATCACAGTATAAAACCAAAATTCAATAGTATAAGTAACTCAGTGTTGAACATCCAAGACTAACTGATGATTTCTGTGTTGCACGGGTTTTGGCAGCTCTGCCATCTACAGCATACCACAGCTATCTTCATCTCATGCTAGCTAGGTCTGCTCCACACATGCAGCGGGCTTTGGTGCTTATCCAACAGTCGGTACATTTCCAGTTTGCTGAGGTTTCAAACTGAGGTGTTGCTTAAAACTATTACGGTGGAAAGGATTTTACACATTATCAAGTTTGGCTGTCAGATTGAGATGCATGCAGCCGTAGCCCCTTCTGGACCACACCTTTTTGCTAAATGAGAGAAAATATTTACAAGATGTTACTTCAGTGATGCTTGTCTTCTGATATCACAACTGATTCTTCAGGCCCAGGAGGCCAGAAACCATAATAGTTCAGATACATCACATGAACATCTTTCAAAAGAATCATTGAGGAACTTAAAGCTTCCCAAGCTAGGCTTCCATCTTCTACTCTTCTCTCAACACATTTTTTTTTTAAAGATTTTATTTATATGTATGTAAGTTATATGTAAAACTGTTGTATCGGTTCCCATTACAGATGGTTGTGAGCCACCATGTGGTTGCTGGGAATTGAACTCAGGACCTCTGGAAGATCAGTCAGTGCTCTTAACCACTGAGCCATCTCTCCAGCCCTCAACACTTATCTTTTAAGCTTCCCCAGAACAGCCTATTAAGCTTTCTGCACTCAATGGCTTTTCTAGCCTGAAGTTCCAAACGCTTCCACAATTCTCCCCAAAACAACCTGGCCAAGTCTATCACAGCAATGTCCTTCTCTCTGTTACTAATTTCTATATTAGTTATTTTTCTGTGGTTGTGGCAAGACCATAGCAAAAGCAACTTAAGGCAGAAAGTCTATTTAGGATATAGCTTGAGATGGATAATAATCTGCTATGACCAGGAACCATGACAACCAGAGTCAGAAGTTAAGCAGAGAGCACACAGTATAAGTACTCCAGGGCAGAAGGCAGGATAGCTGTGACCTCAGAGGGGAGCTAGTAGCTAATAGTAGTAGTTAGTACTTCTTAGGGTAAAGGGCAGACTGAAGGTCTTACTGGCAGCATCAGGTAGCCATGCTTGCCAAACTCGATGCCATGATGCTATGAACTTTACTGAGAGACAGGATTCAAAAAATTGTGTTGGTGGGGTGGGAGGGGGGGAAAGGAAGGTATTATGTAGCTCTGGCTGTTCTGGAACTAGGTTGACCAGGCTGGCTTTTGCCTCCCCAGTCCCGGGATCAAAGGTCTGTGTGCTACACACCTGCCTAGGATTTTTTTAAAGTTTGTTGTTGTTGTTGTTTTTACTCTTTATTGATTCTGTATGAGTTTCCCATCATGTGTCTTAATCCTGCTAATTTCCCTATCCCCTAGGATTTAAAGTTTTTAATATGGAGTAGTAAGTACATGCAGTGGTAATGGGCTATCAGAACTCAAGTTGTTAGAACTGGGTGGAGCTTACTTGCCTTGGGGTCATGTCCTCTCTCTTTGTGCTGACCTGTTCAGGCTAGAGTGCACTGAGGCCTCTGCTTTATTTCAGGGAGCAAAGCTTATACTGGCTTGCAATCCAGCAGCTGCCCACAGACCCTATAGAAGAACAGTTTCCTGTCTTGAATGTGACCCGGTACTACAATGCCAATGGGGATGTGGTGGAAGAGGAAGAAAATTCCTGTACCTACTATGAGTGTCATTATCCTCCCTGTACGGTGATTGAAAAACAGGTATAGTATGCTACACTGAGACCTTGGTTCCTGGACACCTCTGTCCAGCAGTCTGGACATGATATGATAGCTTGCCCCTGTAGATCCCTGAGTAGCATTGGGTGAGTCACTAAAGTGGCTCTTTTCTGTTGTTCCTATCCAGACAGTATCTACGTCCTCCAGCCACAGTACGTGTGTAGTTTCTCTCTTTATGTTTGTGTGTGTGACTTTTGAGACAAGATCTTAATCTGTAAACCAGCCTGGCCTCCAACTTAATATATAGATTAGCCTGAGCCAGATATCACCACAATCCTGGATCAGACATACTTGTGCAGGGATTACAGGAACCACCATGTCTGGCTTTTTTTTCCGTTTTTCTTTTTTTTTTCTTTTCTTTTTTTTTTTTTTTTTTTTTAGGGAAAACAAGGGCTGGGTCTTTAATCCAGGGTTTTGCATGTAGACCACACACTAAACTTCATTCCCATATAGGGTTTTATTGGGTTCTTCCAGATGCCGAGATAATAGTTTTCATACATTTCATTAGTGTAATATTGAAGCCACAGTGTTGTGTGTTTCAGCTTCGAGAGTTCAACATCTGTGGGCGTTGTCAGGTGGCGCGATACTGTGGCTCTCAGTGCCAGCAGAAGGACTGGCCTGCCCACAAGAAGCACTGTCGGGAGAGGAAGCGTCCCTTCCAGCATGAGCTTGAGCCAGAGCGATGACGGGCTGAAGAGCTGCCACTGCTGCAGGTTCAAAGTTTCCAGCTCGCTTGTCAGAGCACAGTGGAAGACAGACTGGCAGTTGAACCTGGAGGTGCCAAAGAAGCCAGCAATGGGTCCAGAGCAGCTGCCACAAGACCTCACAGCAACAAGCAGCCTGTGGGGACAGTGCCCCTCCAGTTTTCACCTCCAGCAGAGACAACGGGGAGGCTCCCTAGGACCTTTCTCATTATTTATATGTTAATATGTTTGTAAACTCATGTACAGTTTTTTTTGGGGGGAGGCAAGGGGAGGGTTAGCAACTTCAAATAGAATCATTTGTTGTATTCCTCAAATGGTAAACAGTCGCCACTCAGCTAGAGACTGTCGTGTAGTCGGGCTTCTCTCATGGGCAGTGGGAGGTCCCACTGAGAGGCTTGCACAGAGTCATGTCTAAACAGGCAGAGTAAAGGGGGTAGAATCATCCTTGTGGCCAGTCTCTGCTCCTCAAACCCATGTTGTCCAGCCTTTTTTTTTTCTTTTCTTTTTGAGACAGGGTGTCTCCTGGAACTTCTATGTAAACCAGGCTGGCCTTGAACCCACAGGATCCACCTGCCTCTGCCACCCAAGTGCTGGGATTAACATGCCTGGTTTAACTTTTTTTTTTTTTTTTTTTTTTTTGAAAGGAACAAATTATATTGAAACTGGTTTTAATGAATGGGCTGGGAGGACCCAGCATCACTCCAGGCTGGCCTCTGAGGGGCAGAGTGTGTTAGCAAGGAGTGCAAGGGAAGCTCTGGTGGCAGGTGTTCTGGAGTGTTTCAGTTGATGGGCTACTTGTCTTAGTTTCTATTGCTGTGATAAAACGTGAGCAAAAGCAACCTGGGAAGGAGGGATTATTTCATCTTACAGTTTCACAACACAGTTCACTGAAGGAGGTCAGGACTAGAGCTGATGCAGAGGCCATGGAGGAATGCTACTTACTGTTTGCTCTTCATATCTTGCCCAGCCTAGCTTCTTGTAGCTCTCGGGACTGCCAGCCCAGGGTTGGCATTGCCCAAAGTGAGCTATGCTCTCCCAAGTCAAATCTTAAAAAAAATCAGGACAGACCCACAGGCCAATCTAGTGGGGCCATTTTCATAATTGTCCTCTCAAAATGACCCTTATTTTATTAAGTTGACATAAAACTAGCCAGCAAAATACTATATATTCCTATATTGGTAAATTACCACAAGCACAGAGACCCTTGGAGCCAGTAGTAAGCTGCTGTCCCTGTCCCAGTTGTGGGTTGGGGTAGATAGTTGGGGGGGGGGGGGGCTAGACAAAGTGGAGGCTTTATTTACTGCAGAACTGTGGTCCCTAAGATAACTGTTCTTTGGGGGATCCACATGTCTGAGGGCTATTTGGCATGTTGATCACTTTGCAGGAATGAATGCACCTGTATGGCTGGAGTCGTATCTGACTGCTGGCATAGGCAGCTCTCTGGCCTTCTGGTTGGTCTGCAGGTCCCTGCTAAACTTCCTATTGCAGCATATCTATTGCATTCTTGATTTTCTGTGAGTTGAGCACCACCCTTTGATAACCGTAGGCTTATGAGTCCAGCTTCTAGAGCTGTTTTTGCTTACATGGTACACAGTGACCTAGAAGGGAAGATTGTTGAAGCTCAACATGGGACCATCCCTTGAGTGAAAGCTTGGAGAGTTGCCTATGTCAGACCTATATCAAAAACTTCCCTTTTCTGTTCCGAATGTCACGGTTGTTTTTAGTTCGAATCCCTACTCAGATCCCAGGCTGAACATCAATCTGATATTGTTGGGAAGGGGAGAGGTGTATATATTGTAAATACTGCTATAGGCAGCAGCTGACTCATACCTTCAGTGTCTCCACTTGGATAAACTACTCTTAAGAGGCAAGGACTGTTGTGGTAGAGGGATCCTATGTAGGTCAAGATTCTTGGGATGAACCATCTAGATTACAAGCTTTTGCTTGTATTTAAATGACCAGGTTAGCACTTTATCCTGTTGTCCCCTCGCCAGCAGGGGGTGCTTTACTGGCAGCTTTGCATCAGAAAATACCTAGAGCGCACACAGGGTTGGACAGCTGACCTCATGGCACTGCTGGGAAAGGTTATAGTATACTTTGGGCTTGCCTTGGGTTTCCCCAGTCAACTCTTAGACTTGCTAGCACAGCAGGCGCTGTGCAGTGAGATGGGGTGTCTCAGGCCGTTTGTTTACTCCCTATGTCTGCTACCATCCCTTATCTCCCTTCTGATTATCTCTGCCGTTTGTTCTTTGTAACTGTTTAGGCTGTTCTATGAATGCTCTGGTGGTTCAAAGATGGGACCCTCTGTCTTGTGTGTTGGGCTACTTGGCCTTGGGACAATCCAGTGCTGGGGGGATTGGGGTCTTTTCAGAATTCCTTAGGTGCCACCTCTGCTTCAGCTGCTAACTGGCCTGCAAGCTAGGCTATATAGCCATATTCCTGCTTCAGTTCCAGGGCAGGATACCCAGGTGTCCTGTGAATTTGCTTCCTGGAGCTGCTGTAACTAAGTGCCAAAAACTGGATAGACTAAAACAAGAGATTATTGTCTGTTGGGTCTGTCTCATGGTTTAATCAAGGTGTTTGCTGCCATAGCCACTGCAAGTGCTGGGGAAAGGTGCTTCAGGTCTCTATCTGGTAGCATCCTGGGCCCACTTATGCATTCATTGTCTCAGACTTCAAAGGCACACATTAAGTCCTCTGCATGTTTCCAAAATTTCCTTTACATGAAGACTATATTGGGTCAGCTCACCAGGAGCAGCATTTTGTCTCTGTAAAGACCACATATCCAAGGTCATGAGTTAGTGGGGGCTGAGTTCAACATACATATATTTTTGAGACATAGTTGGATCCACAAGATCTAAAAGCCTGGACTCCCCAAGACTGTTATTTACAGGTTTCTCTTCCACTTTCCCTAAACCATTGCTTCTTGCTCCCCGCACTTGTCGCGATTCTGTATCGGTTTCCTGTGGTCCTCCAGCCGGTAGGGGGCGCAGCGTCTTTGCGTCTCTCCGTACCGGAAATCTTCCGAGGTTTCAATGACTAGGAAGTGTAGAGGGAGGGTCGCGCATGCATCTTTTGGTTTTGACTCAATGGCGGGCAACCATGCGGGAACGTTGCGATCCCTGCAGGCAGTGGACACTGAGCTTACTGCGGACTCGGTGGAATGGTGCCCAGTAGAGGGTTGCCAGCATCTGCTGGCTTGCGGAACCTACCAACTGCGAGCTCCGAAGGACCAGGTACATGGCTGGGAGGGTGAGGCCGGGGCAGGAGAAGAGGAACTGCTAACTTAAAAGGCCTAGAACTGTAAGAACTAATGGGAAGGGTAAAGTGGGACCTTTCAGGACCGTGCCTATTTCCGGATGGTCTCCTGAGCATCCAAAATAATCACTTAAGGCTAGAATTGCGGCTATGGAATTGCAGGCAGGTCAGAACTGTCCTGGCTGCATTGGGTCCGGGAGACCTCCCTTGTTCATTGAATACTTGGCAGGAAAAGATAGTCTTTCTTCAGAAATTGAAAGTATCTACCTTAGAAGCTATTCTATGCCTTGGCCCTCTTTTTTGCTTCAGTTAGGGTCCCCATCCTTTGTTATCTCAGCATCTGTTAAGGTAATCAGAGGATATGTATATTCTGTAGCCTGCACTGGATGGCAGTGAGCCTCAAGTTCGTTTAGGTCGTCTCTACCTGTTCAGCTTCAGTGAGGACAACACGACTAAACCTCTGCGTGAGGTCCAAAGAAGGGATTCTTCTGCTGTCCTGGACATGAAATGGTAGGATTTGGGTAACCCCTCCTGGTCTGAAAGCCTGGTGCCTTTTGGGGCCTTCAAGGATACAATGAACAGCTAAACTCCATGTTCTGTCTTTTGTTGCCCTTGGGAGGTAGAAGACCCTGTACTTGGCATTGCCCTGGTCAGTTTCCCAGCCCCAGAGTCAGGATTAGTCTGGGAAGCAACCTGAGTTCTAGTTTTATAATCTGAAAAGCCTTTGTTTGGAGACAACAGTTGGCTCTAGCTTGGTTTTGGAAATGAAATATAGTAAATCACTGGGATTCATGAAGTTCTTCCAAGCTGTTAGTGAGTACTTTTATCTGTTCTCCCACAGGTGCCATATCCCAGTGTCTGGCCATGCACTTTTAGGCTTGGCAAATGCTGGTGGATCTGTGGAGCTGCTGCGCCTGCTGGAATGTGAGGTCAGTGATGTAGGGCTAAGCTCAGAGGAAAAGGACCTAGTGTTGAGCAGGAGCCTATGCTGTTGTAGACATCTGTGTAGAATGATCTCTTCCATGGTAGACTTGGTCATAGATGTTTTGAGAAATCAGGAAGTCAGCTGGGCTGTGGTGGCACATGCTTTTTTTTTTTTTTTTTTGGGTGGGTGGTTTTTTTTTTTTTTTTTTTTTGTTTTTCGTGAAAGGGTTTCAGCCTTGGCTGACCTGGAACTCACTCTGTAGACCAGGCTGGCCTCGAACTCAGAAATCCGCCTGCCTCTGCCTCCCAAGTGCTGGGATTAAAGGCGTGTGCCACCACCGCCCGGCAGGCACATGCTTTTAATCCCCAGCACTTCCATGGCAGAGGCAGGCAGATCTCTTGAGTTGGAAGCCAGCCTAGTCTACAAAGCAAGTTCCAGGACAGCCAGGAACTTTGAGACAGTGAAACCTATCTCAAAGAAACAAAAAGAAAAAAAAAGTTATGGAATCTATTTTAAGTTGTACAGGGTTTTTGTGAGATGAGGTCACCTGGAATATCCAATAGAAAGGTGCCAGTAGGTCTAGGTCCCTGTAGGAAATACATTACAAGCCTGTCTTTGGTTTATACCAAGGCTAAGAATAGCAGTCAATTTCTCATATGCGTGTGCACGCCATGCCCATAGAAGCCAGAAGAAAGTATCTGGTCTCCTGGAGCTGGAGCTACAGGTTAGCTGCCTGATATGGATACTAGGAACTGAACTCTGTCCTAAGGAATGGTAGGAAGAGCTTTAACCACTAGGCCATCTTTCTAGCTCAGGTTTTGGAAGAGCTGATCCTAAGTGATCTTTGCCCATGTGTTTCATGGTGATCCTGATTCATGCTTTAGCAAATTGACTCTTACCTGATTATTATGAGGACTGGAGCCTATCTGTGGGCATAATGGGACACATCAACAAACTACACACTGCCCTAATTGGGGGGTGGGGGCAGAGACACACACCAGTGGCTATTGCTGTAGTGGGGTCAGGGTAAAAATCTAGAAGATGCTGACTGGTGGCGACTGAGCACCTGGGTCTTGAGGTCTGTACAGTGCAGCCTTGTCCTAGAAATGAGGACTGGGCCCAAGGGTCAGATTTTGCACAAAAATCCAAGAAAGAACTTTAGTGTAGCGGTCTGCTGGGGAAGCCAAACACTATTCAGGTAGTTTAGAAAATAAAACTCACAGAGCCTAGATAAGAGAAGTAACTTCTCTTTAGGTTTTTGTTGTTGTTGTTGTTTTACTGAGGGATTTAAGACAGAGTTTTTCTCTGTAGCCCTGGCTGTCCTGGAACTCTCTCTATAGACCAGGCTGGCCTTGAATTTAGAGATCCACCTGCCTCTGCCTCCCAAGTGCTGGGATAAAAGGCATGTGCTACCCCACCTGACTGAGAAATGGCATTTTAGTGGCTGTTCTGGCTTCTGAAATGGAAGCAGTAGAACATTTCTATTTTCCTTGTCTCTGGGGATATAATGTGCCAGGATTCTGAAGGCAAGGGTGATAGTGAGTATGTCCCCGTAGTGCTCTGTGGAGCCCACAGAGGTAGCGAATGTATCTAGGAGTACACAGGGGCAACACTGAGGAACCTGTTTTTCCAAAGGTTATGTATATGGCAAAGTCCTTAAGGTATTAGTTCCCGTGTCCTCAGGTCAGGCCCTGTGCTTGATAAGTGGCCAGGGCTCACTGGTAGATGAGACTAGAGCACAGTGGCAGACTGCCCGCCTAGCATGCATGAAGCCCCGAGCTCCATCTAGGTAGTAAACTTACTAAAGCATAAATAACAACAACAAAAACCAGGCGAGGCAGAGCCCCCCTCTATATCAAGTACTTGGGGAGTGAGAATGAAAGGACTGTTTGAATTTGAAAGTTCAAGATGACTTTGAACAACTTAGAGGAGACCTGTCTGCAAAAACAAACAGAGGTAGCTGAATGTACTTTCTCATCCAGGGAGCACCTTTAAGGGCTGGAGGCTGGCTTACACAAGGGTGTCCCTTTTCTCTTCAGTAGAAGAACACTTATACCCTGCAGCCAATATCCAGCCTTACCCTGGATGACAGCTGTCTGTCCTTGTCACTGGATTGGTCCACTGGGAAATCTGTAAGGTAAGGGTTAGGTTTGGTTGGGATCTGAGTCTCCTGAGGAACATTTCCTGTTTCTATTCTAGAAAGGATTAAAGCTGCCTTCTGCTAGCTTAGTTCCCCAAATCTGGATGTTGTTGTGAGTCCTAACCTTAAAGACTGAAACTTGTAGCATTTTGGACAATTAGTGATGATGAGAGAGATGTTCAAGAGAAGCCAACCATGGTTTCAGTGACTATGTGATCGTTTCATCCTTGGTAAGCCATCCAAGAGGCCATCTTGGAAGTTTGGTTACATGGAAGTATCTCCTGGAACATGTATAAAGCTAGAGGAGGAGGGTTGGGATGGTTCTTCCTTGTAATACCAGCATTTGGGAAGCTGAGGCAGGTGAATTTCAAGTTTAAGGCCTACCTGTCTCAAAAACAGATGGACAAAAACCAGAAAAGGATACTAAGCAGACTTTAACAGCCTCTCTATTGGCTCTTGTTTCCAGGGCCAGAGAGCAGCCCTTGAAGATCATTAGCAGTGATTCTAAGGGGCAACTGCACCTCCTGATGGTGAGAGAGGGCACAGCTGAACCACAGCTGGTGGCATCTTGGCCAGCCCATCACTTTGAGGCCTGGATTGCTGCTTTCAATTACTGGCAGACGGAACTCGTGTATTCAGGTGAGTAGCCTTGCACATCAGTACAGTCATCTCCGATGCAGACTTGGGACAGATAGGAAGAGGAGAGAATGGGGTGAGGCTAAAGCTGTGACTGAGAATATGTAAGGCCTTAGGACTGTTTAGAAGGTACATCCTGGGGCCAGCAGCTGTGACTGGCAGCACGTTCCACTTCTCAGAGAGGGTACACAGTTGGCCTTTGGCACCTAAGGCTTTTCATGGAGCTGGCCAGGGCAGAAAGGAGCAGGCTCCCTGCCCAGCTGCCCTGTCTCATGGCTCTCTCCCTGTGAATGCACTGTTCATACTCTTCGCCTGCTCTCTGTAGACTTCAGCACGCTGACTTCAGGTTTGCCCTTTTCTAAAGAAAGCTTACTCTGAAAGGAAACAGGGGAATATGTAGATTGCCTAATTTTTGAGTGGTTAATACTTTGGGGCTACTCAGAGAAGGAGAAGTTAAGGCAAGTGGCCATTTTAGGCAGCTCCTCTCCCAGGTGACACTCACTCCTGTGTGCTGGGGAAAACTGGTCTTAGGGAAGACAGGATAAATTTTAAAATACTTAATATTTCCGAGGCCTTCTGTGGTCTGGTCCCGTCTTCTCTCTTTGGTCCTTTTTGTTTGATTGGGGTTTTTTGTTTGTTTATTTTGTTTTTTTTGAGACAAGGTCTCTTTATGTAGCCTAGGCTGCCCGGAACTCACTATGTAGCATGGCCTTGAACTTGGAGAGATCCGCTTGCCTCTTCCTCCAGGTCACTGGTATTGAAGATGTGCACCACGCCTGCCTTTTGGCTCTCTTTTTAGTGAGAAGCCTGCACCAGCCCACTCCATGCCTTATTTCTTCTCATGGACCCCAGCCCTCACCATGATTCTTATTATATATGTAATGCTTATTTTAATTTTCCAAGGGTAGAATCCTTATCTGTGTATTTGCTATCATACTCTTGAATGGTTTTTATAAAAACCATGAAGGGTCCATTTTTAAAGTTCTTTAATTCTAGGATTAGTTCTAACTCAAAGAAAAGCTGATGTAGAGCAGAGTTAGAGTGGAACAATGTCTGCTACTGCAGGGTGAGTGGATCCATTCCACAGTACCCACTGAGTTTTGTCATGGTGCCTCACGTCTGTGATCCTCATACACGGGAGGCTGAAAAAGGGCATCACTGTGAGTCTGACGTCAGGCTGCCTACATGCATAGCCAGACTGAAACCAAACCCCTCCTCCCCCAAAAAAGAAAGAAACAAACACCCCACAATCAAAATAACCCACCTACAAACTAGAAAACGGAAAGCAAACAAAGCCACAAACACAAATACAAGCACTGTTGAAGTGATAGGGATGCCTTAGCACACCGGCTACTTTCTCCACACTTGCATGGACTGGGGAGAGTGGAAGCCTAACATGTTATAGCAGGGATTGCATGCAGTGTTAAAGGTGGCATGCTCTGGAAGCATGAGGAAGGGGTGGTGCCGGGGCAGCTGCACATCGCTCTGTTGCAGCGTGTGCAATGATCAGTGGCCTGTTGTGACAGAAGAACGGCCAGCATAAGCAGTATGAGGATGGAAGGGCTTGAGATGAGAGGCAGCAAGGGCAGGCCTCAGGAGAGACTGGACGCAGTGGAGTGAATGCAGAGAAGTGGCATTTCCTGATTTACACCTTAAAATTACAGATTACAAAACAGGAGGTCAGAGTCTGGAACCTACTGACCAGGGGAGGCTAAGAGTGGCTTGCACTGTGGTCTGGAGAGCTGATTCAGTGGTGAAGAGCACTAGCTGCTCTTGCCAGAGGACCTGGGCTTGGTTGTTAGCATCCATATGGCAGCTCACACCTGTCTGTAATTCCAGCTTCAGGGTACCTGATGGCCTTTTCTGGCCTTCATGGATGGGTGGTGGGTGCTGGGTATGGGGGAATAGATGCATGTAAGATGGCAAATGAATGATGAGTGGGTGGGAAACACGTGCCTAGTCTACCTCATTCACTGACTCCGTTTTCCCAGGACCATCTGACTGTAGAGCAATAAACAACGCTTTGATCTTTTGCCCAGGTTCCCTCAATCAGAATTTGATAGAGTGCTTGATGACTGTTTCTGATGTTCTCTCTGGGGCTTTCCTAACCAGTGGTACCATAAAAGCACACAAGAAAGGTGTATGCCCTGAGACTTTCATGCAGATTCCTTATCATTCATGTCATCGTGGATGGACTTTTGTCTTCCCCCAGGGGGAGATGACTGCCTTCTGAGAGGCTGGGACACTAGGATGCTGGGCACACCTGTCTTCACTAGCAAAAGGTACCTGGTGCCAGGGTCAGAACTTGGGCATGGCCCCTCCATGCTCAGGTCTTAAGAGATTTCACTGTACCTTGTTTGTTCCCCTTTACCTACAGACACTCTATGGGTGTGTGCAGCATCCAGAGCAGCCCCCATCAGGAGCATATACTGGCTACTGGAAGGTGAGTCCCTGGAGCAGGTTTGCTAGTCTGCATTTCTCAGATCCTCTCCACAAGGACTTCAGAATTCAGTCCATAGATCTCAACCAACCCACAATTCAGGTATCTGGGTCCAGAAAGTGGGGCTCACCTTTAAAGATAAGTGGGACAGGCAGGTTACATAGGACTTTATCTCTAGCACTAGGGAGGCAGAGACAGGTGGATTTCTTTAAGTTTGAGGCGAGCCTTATCTGTATAGATTTCCAGGGCAGCCAAGGCTATATCATGAGATCCTGTCTCAAAATAATTTAGTGGGATAGTACTCAGGAGGTATTTGCTGGTACAGGGTCTTGGGAAGGAGGTGAGCATGGGCTTTCCTGTGTGCCAATTGTTGGATGGTTCCAGCTATGATGAGCATGTTCTCTTGTGGGACACTCGGAACATAAGACAGCCGTTGGCAGATGTACCAGTGCAAGGAGGCGTATGGAGACTCAGGTGGCACCCAGTCTACCACCATCTACTCCTGGCAGCCTGTATGCACAATGGCTTCAAGATTCTCAACTGCCAGAAGGCCATTGGTAAGTGGGAACTTAAAGCTGACTTCAGGGTAAGGAGTCAGGTGATTTTTCTCCATAGGCCACACTCAGAACTTGTACCTGCCTTGTATCTGCATTGGACCTCAGATTCAAGAACACACTTTTATCCTGGCTTCCTGTGCCCAGCCTTCCTGTATTGCGCAGCTACCTAGCCCCTGGGACCCTGTCCAGAAGCATTACTGCCTGTCACATGGCCACCTTTGCCCTGCCTAACTCATTTCTCTCCTCAGTCAGATCAGTCTTGCTTCTTGCCCCTCTCCTCCTACTCCCCCTCTGAAAAGAAGCAATCTGAAGACTACCCCAGATTCCCATTATTCAATTGCTGGTCTTTAAGCCAGTAGTTCTTGTATCTCTTTAGTTGTCTTTCTCTTTTTTAAAAAAGATTTATTTTAGCCGGCAGTGGTGGCATACGCCTTTAATCCCAGCATTTGGGAGGCAGAAGTAGGTGGATTTCTGAGTTCAAGGCCAGCCTGAGTGAGTTCCAGGACAACCAGGGCTACACAGAGAAACCTTGTCTCAAAAAACCTTAAAAAAAAAAAATTTATTTTTAATTTGTGTGTGTATTGCATACAGGGTCTCATGTAATCCAAGCTGGCTTTAAATTTGATATGTAATTGAAGCAGGCCTAGAACTCAATGGCAATCCCTGTCTCAGTGTCTTGGGTACTGGGATTACAGAAACAAGCATATCTGGTATCCTTGCTGGGTTTTGAGGCCCACTTTCGCAGTGACCAGGGTCACTGTGCTCCTGACCGTGAGCCTGCTCTGGTTTAGTCAACCGTCCTTCCTCTTTCCATCATGTTTCTTCCATGCCACTGTGGCTCTGTGCTGCTACAGTGCTTGTTGGCTTATTTCTCATACTCTCCTCCTCTGCCAAGCTGTCCAGGAAGTTACCAGAAAGAAACTGCTTCTGCAGAACTGCTCAGGCTGCAGGTTCCTAGCCATTGTCCTACAGCCAGAGGCAGTTGCAGCTGCTCGCACTTGCTGTAGTCTTCTTGGCCTCTGCTGCACTGAATTCCACAGTGTGCGTGTGCGTGTGCGTGCATTTGTGTGCGCGCCAGTGCATGGACGCTGTACACATGCCTGGTGCCTGAGGAAGCCAGAAGAGGGCATACTGAACTGGAGTTCCTGGCAGCTATTATTCTATATTAATATATAGAATATATTAATATATATTCTATATATTAATATAATATAATATAATATTATATTATAAAATAATAATATTATAATAATATTATTATTATATTCCTGCCATGTGAGTGCTGCAAACCAAATCCAGGTCTTCTGCAAGAGCAGCAAGTGCTCTTAACTGTTGCCATCTCTCTTCCCCTGTGCTTCCCCATTTTCCCCCTCATTTGCTGTTTTTCCTTTTCTTTCTGTGTCCTTTGAGAATGAATTATACTCACTTCAAGAAAGCTTTGCCAAATCCTCCAGTTTGGAAGCATGCCCCATTTGTGGGTCTTGTCTAGCCCTGGCTGATCTCAGAGACACAGTACACATTGCAAAATGCGTATCTCTCTTATTTCAATCCCCCCCTGTCCACATCTTCATTCTTATACAGATTTGCCAGCTACTCAGTAAATGTACTGAATGGCTGCCATTGCTGGAGGTTGATGGGAGCCATCAATGGAGGCTGATAGGCTTTAACTGATGGTGTTTTTCCTCTTCTGTCTCTTACTACAGAGGAGAAGCAGGATATAACGGTTTTAACATCCCACAAAATGCCTAACTCATTAGTATATGGGGCTGACTGGTCCTGGCTTTTCCATTCCCTGAAGCCCACACCTACCTGGTCCTTTGATCAAAATGACCTGGGAGCCAAAGCAGGAGGCCACTATAGCCTGAAGGTTGCAGAGGAGCTACCAGCACATGCTCATGAACAAATAGTGGATCACCAAGTGGAAGGCCCTGCTAGAGCTCCTGGCAGAGCTGAATTGAAGGCTTCTCTCCTTCCATTAACAGAGGACACAAAACACAACAGCAAAGGATACTCTTCATCCTCAGTCAAGACGCATGACCTTAGCCACTGCTCTAGTGGATGGCACTTTGACAGTAGCCTCCTGGCCACCTGCTCCTTTTATGACCATGTTCTCCACCTTTGGAAGTGGGAGACAAAGCAAGCTTGAGGCTGCACTCTTTGCAGCGGTACTGGATGTGATTTGGGGAGTGCCGGCCATTGAGAATGGACTCTGGGATTCTGTTTTGGCAGTGAGTGGGATTTTCCAGCACTACAACTAAGTGTCTTGGGTATATTTTGACTTTCAGCTCTTCATTTGTATCTTTAAGTCCCTGTTTATATTATTAAATAACTTGGTTTTTTTAATTTTTAAAAAGTTGTAGGCTGGAGGGATGGGTCAGTGGTTAAGAGCACTGACTGCTCTTCCAGAGGTCCTGAGTTCAATTCCCAGCAACCACATGGTGGTTCACAACCATCTGTAATGGGATCTGATGCCCTCTTCTGGTGTGTCTGAAGACAGCTACAAGCGAACTCATATAAGTGAAATAAATAAATCTTTAAAAAAAAATTGTAATTATGTGTATGCATAACTGTGTGTGGATTGCTAGAAGAAGCCAGAAGAGGACACTATATCACCTTGGAGCTGGGGTTGCAGGTGGTTGTGAGCCACCACATGGGTTCCAGGAACAACACTTGGGTCATATTATTTTATGTGTCTGAGTGTTTTATTGCCCATGTGTGCCTGGTGCTCAGAAGAGGATGTTGGATCCCCTGGAAGTAGCTACATACAGCTGTGAAGGTACAGTAGCCACCTTTGCAAGTACTGGAACACTGCTACCCCTGAACCATCTCTAGCCTGCAGCCCCCCAAAAATGTTTTTTTGATATTTTGTGAATACACAAATAACATTGTGCACATGTGGAAATCACAGGACAACGTGCAGGAGCTGGATCTCCTGTCATTTGAGTCCCAGTGATCCAACCCAGGTGTCAGGCTTGGCAGGAAGTACTATGGAGCCATCCTGCTACCCTACAGCCCCCCTTTTAAAACTATGACCTTATAAAATTAGTAGAAGTTTTTTTTGGTACTGTTAGTGGTACTATCCAAACAATATTCCCTGCTGTGAACTAATTTTAAAAGTGGGTAATAGAGTAGAAGGAGGCGTGTAAACATTGTAAGCTGCTCCAGGGACACAAACTTGAATTATTTGTTATGGTCAGTATGGGGCACTCATCACTTAATCAGAGCATTAATAACTTCATCAGTTCTTATGTCTAGATAGATGGGTTCTGTGGGAACACATCAGGCTATGGAGCTATCAGGATTCCAACTTTGATTGTCTTATCTGGGGAGAGAGGGCATTGCAATGTGTCTAACCCTCAGTATGATACACAAGTGTTAAGAGAAAATATTCTGTTATTTTTTAAATGAAGTTCTATCAAATATACAACTTCCACATGGTAGACATGTTCCCAGCTGTCTTTTCTTGCCCTGGGCCTATGTATTCCAGGCTGATCATAAGTTTACTATGTAGTCTAAGCTGGTTGGGCTTTGAACTTAAGATCTACCTATCTAAGCTTCCCAAATGCTGAGCTCACAGGTGTACGGTACTGTGCCTTTATGCCTTTTAAGACAGGCTGTGGTGATACATTCCTTTAATCCCAGCACTCAAGAAGCACATGAAGACAGATCTCTGTCATGCTGAGGGCAGCCTGGTGGTCTACATCAAGACTCTTGTCTCCAAAAAAACTTACTATATAGCCCAGGCTGGACTGAAACTTGTAACCCCTTCTTAGTCTCCTAAGTGTGTAATACTACCTTGTTTGCTTGTATATATACATATGTGAGTGTGGCAGTTAGAGGCCAATCTCGGTTGCCATGCAAGATGGTCTGGTCTTTTTTGAGCCACGGTATCTTGTTGGGATTTGAGGTTATCTGACTAGTCTACACTTGGCTGGGCAGCAAGCCCCAGAGATCCTGTTGTCTACTTCCTATTGCCTTTTTTTGTTTGTTTGTTTTTCGAGACAGGGTTTCTCTGTGTAGTTCTGGCTGTCCTGGAACTCACTCTGTAGACCAGGCTGGCCTCAAACTCAGAAATCCGCCTGCCTCTGCCTCCCAAGTGCTGGGATTAAAGGCGTGTGCCACCACCGCCTGGCTTCCTATTGCCTTCTAACTGCTCTGTGACTTCCATCTCAGGGTTTTCCTTGAGGATGGTTACTTTCAATCAATAGGAACTACCCTCACCTTGGAGCCAGAGAAGTGTGTCCCCCAGACCTGACTTGGAGTCTGCCCTGCAGCACACTTCAATGACTTGATTCAAAACACATATTGTATGAGATACTAAAGGCATTTAATAGAAATGCACAAGGAAGCTGTTCTACTCTGAGACACTCAGGATCCAAGGCTTGGTCGGTATTGTCTCCACTTTGTAGACAAACCTTTGGTCACTATTACAGTCTTCTAGCGTGGGAAATTCTTAGGATACAATTGGAACAGCTTCCCTTCCTGTGTGGGCTCGAAGCCATATTTCTCCAAGTTGTCAGCATCAAAAGTCCCTTCTTTAAAGTCTTTTTCGATAGCGGGTGCAACTGTTTCCAGGAAGAGGGCTTTGGCGGTCAGAGGTGTGTCTATGCCTGAAGGAGCTCGGTAATTAACGTAGGGCTTGAGCTTGAAGCCGGTCAAGTCCGGGACAACAAATTCTGGGACCATTTCTTTTATTTGCACAAACTTCCTATCAGAAGTATAGATGCCTGTTTTCTTGGCACCCCGACTCTTATTGAAGGTGCGTGGTCCCCGCTTGCTTGTCCACTTGCTCATTCTGTCCGCTCCCCGTACCAGGCCTTGAGTCACGGCAGTTAGGAAACCCATGCTGGGCTCTGGATAAATCCGCTCTGAAAGAACAAGGGAGCAGAGGGAGTCAACCAAAGCCTAAGGAAGTCACCCACAACCCGAGAGCCCAGGAGCAAAGATGACTGTGGGACTTCTGGGAGCCAATGATCCGAGAAGCCATAGGCGCAGAGGGCCCAAGATCCTTCTAGAGACTACCCTTGGCCCGGAAAGATTAGAGATCCCGAAGAACCCCGTGTAGGCGGCGCCAACTGGAAGCGCTCAAACCGACCTGGGCTGACGGCCACGGTTCCCCCAGCCTGAGCTGTTTAAAACACCGCCAGACAACTCCTTCACAGGCACGAGCAAGGTCCTCACTGCGTTTCCGACCGTAGGCGGGGTCATACACTCCGTAGCAAGAGCCTCGCCGACTGGTCACCAAGGCGCCCAATGCCCAGCGTCAGCAGAGAGGAGGGCGTGCGGCCCAGGGAACTAAGCCAATCAGTGCAGTCGCGCAGAGCCGGATGTGGATGGATCGCGCCCCGCTCTGCTCTTGCCTTTAGCCGGTAGGTGGCAGTTGAGCTCTAGCCTGTCAACCGTCCCTCTTAGCTCTTGTCAGCCCCGCGACAGAAGGCTCACAAACGCTGCGCCGCTGTAGGCCGGCCGCGGGACTGGTGCGAGCGAGTGTCATCTGTGCTGCCCTAGGTGTTGGAAGTAGGGACTTGCGGATCCTCCGAGTCACTTCCGACCCGCGGTTTCCCGGACAGTCGCACTATTGAGGACCGAGGACCGGCCAGTGGCCGGCGTAGACACCCACGGTCTGGCGCGTGGCCAAGTGTACGTGGGTCCTAGTGGTCCTCTAGTTAATCATCCCACCACACGCATCGTGCCTGTGATGTCGTCCACACGCTGTGGACTGGGTCCCTCTTCACCTCTCTCCTTTAATATCCCCGGCCTCTAATCCCTGCCTTGCTGTCACGGCTCTCGTCGGGAGGTTATATTCACCTCCCCTTCCTTCACTCCTGATCGAGACCCCTTCTGGGCTGGGATCTTTCCTGAGTTGTGAGACCTCCACGCCGCTTGCCTACATCACCCTGCCCTGGTGAGGCCCACTCTCTAGCCGGTCACACTTCCCCATCGCCTGCTTCCTTTTCCCCTGTTGTTCTGCTTCCCCCTTGAGCCACTTTCTTAGCTGTCCCACCATTCTCAGCTGCCCCACCTCCCCAACTGTCAGCCAAGTTACACTTCTGGTCTCCTCCCCTAACTCCACCCCACAACCTCGGGCTGCCGTCCCCACGAGGCCGCTTGATCCCTAACTGTTCTGCTCAACTCCCCGCCCCCCACCCCAGTCCCGGGCTGCAGTTGTGGGTTCCCCTTAGATCACGTGAGTGCTGTTTACAGGAGACGGAAGCACACAGAGAAAGTAGATGCTTCTGGAAAACAACTTGTTTTGGAGCACAGAGTTCTGAAGTCCCTTCCAATAAGAGCGATTGTGTGGAAAGGAGCTGGCAAGAGTGGAACGACAGCTGTCCTGCTGTAAAGGTTCTGGTAGAGCAGCTTGTCTCAGCCGGTCTCCTTTTCGTCCTCCACATCGCTTTCAGTCATGCAGAAAGAGGAAGATGTCTGCCCTGAGGTAGGTAGACCAGGTATGGGTGACCCCCAAACCCTTAAAATTCACAGAGATCAGAAGGACCCTTTGCCTCAGGTGTCTACCGAGGCTTCTTGAAGACCTAGGGAATAATGGGAGTGGTGGCTCAATCTATTTCCCTGTCTGAACTGGACACTTGTTGTTAGACACTGGGTCTTCACAACGTGGACAATGGAACTTGGCTGTTTTATGAAGCCTTCTTTTCCCCTCTTAAGGTCACAGATGTTACTTCCAGTTTTCTCTTAGGACTTTGGTATTGGAAGTCTTTTTCTCAATCTAACAGTAACCACATCCCAAAAGCCTTTATTATTATTATTATTTATTTTATTATTATTATTATTTTGTTTTGTTTTTTCAAGACAGGGTTTCTCTGTGTAGCCTTGGCTGTCCTGGAACTCACTCTGTAGACCAGGCTGGCCTCGAACTCAGAAATCCACCTGCCTCTGCCTCCCAAGTGCTGGGATTAAAGGCGTGCGCCACCACTGCCCGGCTTTTATTATTATTTTGACACAGAGTCTCACTACATATCTGTGGAACTCACTCTGTAGACCAGGCTGGCCTTGAACTCATAGAGATCTGCCTGCCTCTGCCTCCCAAGTGCTGGGACTTTTTATAAGCAAGAAATAAGCAAGAAAAGTAGATCCATAAGAATAACCGTAAAAAGCTAAACAGGCTGAGATGATTCACTGTGGTAGACTGTATATAGGTGTCTGTCCTTAGATAGAGTAAACTCAGAAGAACGTAGAACGTATTGCTGGTGTACTCTTGTGACCCCAGTTGTTGTCATGAGAGCTGAGCTGTGGCAGTGGACAAGGGAGTGGGTGCCTCAGTTTTAAAACCAAAAATGTACTGCCTATACACTGTACAACAGTGTTCTGGTCAACAATAGACCACATGCAATAGTGATCCCACAAATTGTATCTATTGGGAGGATAATAGTACTTGTATAAATGCACCTTGTGACATTCACACCATAAGGAAGTAACCTAAGAACATACTGGTCTGGGCAGTGGTGTCCAATGCCTTTAATTGCAGCACTGCCTAAACAAACAAAAAAAAGAACATACTTACTGGTTTTTTCGAGACAGGGTTTCACTGCGTAGCCCTGGCTGGCCTGGAACTTACTTGTAGACCAGGCTTGCCTTGACCTCAAAGAGCCTCCTGCCTCTGCCAAAAATGTACTGCCTATACACTGTACAGTGTACAGTGCTAGGATTAAAGGCTTGCAACACCAACTCTTACAGAACATACTTAGTGGAACGAGTTGTTCCTCATCCTTAAACAATACACAGTTGTTTGCCTCCTGGATTACAATAACAGGGATGAGTTTTCTAGGCAACCCACTGTGGTGGATAGCCCTAGCCTCTTGTTGTCATGGTAACTCCACTCCTGGGAGGGGCTGCGAAGGAGGAGTGAATCTTGTAAACCTTCTGTCCAATCAAATTTGTTAAATAAAGGCTACAGCCAGTGATTGGGCAGTAGAAGAGGAGTGGGAGGAGCCAGAGGCAGGAAAAGTGGAGAAGACAAGGAGAGCCGGGGTTAGAGAGGGCTGTGAGGAGTTGGCAGTTGGTCGAAGCAGAGGGCAGTTGGTGGAGAGAGAGAAGACGAAGAAGACCTAGGAAATCGCAAGTTGTTAAGAGCTCTCATAGCCGGGGAATAGTGTAGTTTAATGGTAAATCTACCCAATCTAGGCATGCAGCATTCATTTGATACTTATTGACTTGTGTCGTTATTCTATGGACTCCATATGGGCGAGAGATTTACCGCAACAACCCACCTACTCTGTTAGGATGCAGAACTGTGCCTTTGGGGGCTCTTTGTTGTGTGGGTTTCCCCGGGGATTGCTGAATGAGGC
This sequence comes from Arvicanthis niloticus, assembly GCF_011762505.2. NCBI lineage: Eukaryota > Metazoa > Chordata > Mammalia > Rodentia > Muridae > Arvicanthis > Arvicanthis niloticus. Next base: position 105,715,936 of record NC_047663.1, read on the forward strand.
TGTTTGTTTTTAAGGCTGGGCTTTGCTCCTTAACAGTTGAGTAGAAACTACAAAGGATGGATAAATGGCCCCTGTACTATTCAGTTCCTAACTGCGTGGGAGAAAGCTGGATATCGGAGGATTGAGGGACAGCTTTGGGTCTGGTTGGGTTTTTTTGTTTTGTTTTTGTTTGTTTGTTTGTTTGGTCTTTAGCTTTTGGGGACATCTTCCCAGGTGGGTCAACCCTCACCCTTACATCCTGAGTTCTTGCTCACCTGCCACCTTTCCTTCCCTGGATCTGGTCCTTGGACATCTAAAGTCCTGTCAGTGTCTTCTTGGAGACCATAGGTGGTGGAGACAGGATTCTCTCTGCCATTTATTTTTTGGGATGTGAACTGATATTGGATGTCTCAAAATCTAGATGGATCTTTCCTTGGGGCTTCTTTTTGTCTGTTTTGAAGGCTGCATTTCACTGGTTGTCTAGCCAAGGCTAGAATTCCTGGGTGCCTCATCCTTTCAAGTACTTGGGACTAACATGAATGCACATGCCATACTCTTGACATACTCTCAGGAGTTTCTGAGCGTTCAATCTGAATGGGCTCTCACGGATCTTGGGGTTTGAGGTCCTAGTCCTATTGGTATCCAGAGGAACCAAGAGATAGCTTTGACATCCCCTGGCTTACTTCCTGAGAGCCAGAAGTCGGGCTTATTGATGCACGTGGTATTTGCCTTTAGCACAGCGCTGCCCAGCCCAGGGCTGAAGGAAACAGTTTTTTTTTTTTTTACAGTTTTTTGTTTTTTTTTTTTTACAGTTGAGCTCAGAAGGTCTCAGCACCCTAGCAAGATCATTGATCATATCTCTAACATTTAAAATATAGTTATTGGGCTGGAGAGGTGGCTCAGAGGTTAAGAACAATGTATTCTTCCAAAGATCTGAAGTTCAATTGCCAGCAATCACATGGTAGCTTATAACCATCTATAATGAAATCTGGTGCCCTCTTCTGGCATGCAGGCAGAACACTCTACATAATAAGTAAATGTTTTTCAAAAAGAGACAAGTATAAAGTTACTACATTTCTTTGTGTATGTGTGTAGCTATGTAAATATAATAGCATCTATGTAGTATGGAGGTCAGAGAACGACTTAAGGCGGTCTGTTCTTTCCTGGCACCATACACGTTTCCAGGATTAAACTCAGGTCCTCAGACTCGGCTGTAAATGCCTCGTCCACTGAGTTGTCTGCTAAGCCCCATTTCTCAAAATTCTTCAGGGCTATTGATTTTCTTCCTAGCTCCTGACTTCCTTTTGTTCTCTAATCAAGCTCAGACTGAGAAAATGAGCCTATTGTCTGCCCACCCTAATTTCTGTTCTCTTCTCAGGCTAGCTACTGTTTGGGTACCACCCTGAGCTCCTGGCAGCAGCATTTCATGGAGGAGCATTCCCAGTTCACCATGGTAATTGCTATGGGCTGCGCAGGGACTGGGCCCTGATAGGCCTGTGGATGTGTTCAGCCTTGCTGACACTCCCGTTTTCTCTCCCATCCTGTGTAGCTAATGGGGATTGGAATCGGTGCCCTCCTTACGCTGGTCTTCGTTGGCATTACCTTATTTTTTGTGTACAGAAGAGTGAGCAGATTCCGTGAGTACCTTGGTTTGGACTCTGGCTGAGCAGTGGGGATTTTGCTGCATTTGTGTCCTATGAAGTATTTAGAGCTTCCTGAAGCTTCCCTTAAGCCTTGTTGGAAAGTGCTCACCTACTGAGGCTCAGGTTGTCGTTCCCCATTTGTCTACAGCCTTTTCTGCTCTCTCCAGAGCTAGAATCCAGTGAGAACAGAAGAAACTCCTGACTTTTAAGATGAGTCTCCTATGTTACTGCTTCACCGGCTATTGGAGCAGTAGCCGGGGACAGAGTAGAACATAGTTTATCCTCAGCACCTTCACCTGCAGGGCCTGTCTTGTGCTTGCACTTGATTGTAGTTACAGCTATGTTCACTGCACAGCCATTCAAGGCTAGTCACCCAGATCCCTACCGGCTCACTTGCTCCTTCCTCCTCTCACAGGACGAACAGAACCCACTCCTCAGTACAGGTTCCGGAAGAGAGACAAAGTAATGTTTTATGGCCGGAAGATCATGAGGAAGGTAACTTGTTTGGAAGCTCTGGGTGGCAGACGGTGGTGGTGAGAGTCTCTTCTACATAGGCCTTTGTGAGATGAGGATGTGCTGCCTGCCAGCCTCTCCTGATCTCTGCTGCCATCTGCTCTGGTCCCAGGGCTTCTGCTGCTGGATACAGGATTTAGGAGATAGTTTAAGTCATATTGAATGTTATCTACCTCCCCATATGAACCAATACTTTTTTTGTTTTGTTTGTTTGTTTTGAGACAGGGTTTCTCTGTGCAGCTCTGGCTGTCCTGGAACTCACTCTGTAGACCAGGCTGGCCTCGAACTCAGAAATCCGCCTGCCTCTGCCTCCCAAGTGCTGGGATTAAAGACGTGCGCCACCACCGCCCGGCGAACCAATACATTTTACCTAGAAATACCTCACTTGCCCTGGAGGCAGCCAGGGAGGCATGGTGTTAGTGCATGTATATCTGGCTTGAAGCACCTGAGCTGCTTTGGCAATTGCTAAGGACCCAGGGCACTTGGGCTTTCTGAAGTGCTGGCTTGTGTTAACAAGAAATAGGTAGGATAGGAAGCTGCTTTTCAGAAATATTCCTGGGTACAGGATGGATAGGCATAGAGGGCATGTGTTCGCCCCAAGGTGGGTGGTCACTGCCTAATTGGGAAAGGTGAGCCAAAGAAGGACCTAGCTCCTGGGGAACACGGGTAGAACAATGCAGTTCCCTAATGACCACATTTATCCTAAGGTTGTGTCCTCTTTTCTGTTCCATGTCCTAACTGTAGTCCTCCTGCACTGAGGGTCAGGGACTGGTGGCTAGGGATGAGCTGGCTGCTCTGAGTCCTTGTTCACCTTTGGTTAGTTGCCATAGCTCGTCCCTTCTTCTTTCTCCCCCTTCCCTTAAGCTTGACCACTTGAGGGCAATGAGGACTATTCTGTGGGGTTTATGGGACTGTGTAGTGTGCTCTTGTCCAAATGGTATCCCTTTGTCCTTGACTGTTATATCTTCTTCAAGAAACCAAGTGGGTGGGTGGGGGTTGTGAGAGTGGCCCCAAGTAGCTCAGGTCAGGAAGGTATCAAATCATAGCCAGCTCCAGGGCACAGACTCAGGCTGAGAGCTTAGACCTTGCCAGTCACAATGTTGGCACCCTGTCTTTCTCTTGGTTCTGCAGGTGACCACACTCCCCCATACCTTGGTTGGGAATACCACTGCACCCCGTCAGCGAGTCAGGAAGAGGACCAAAGTGCTATCTTTAGCCAAGAGGTACTGAGAATTTCCTTAAGGTCCTTACCACTGCTATGGCTCCTCCCATGTCAGGACACACCAACGCAGAAGCTTCTTCAGGCTTTGAAGTGCCCATAGTATTGGTTTTGGGTCCTTGATTTCTTACTTAAATGTCTCTGCCTTGCAGGATTCTGCGCTTTAAGAAAGAATATCCTACTTTGCAGCCAAAAGAGCCCCCACCCTCCCTGCTTGAGGCTGACCTTACAGAGTTTGACGTGAAGAACTCTCACCTGCCATCAGAAGTTTTGTACATGTTAAAAAATGTTCGGTAAGTGAGTGGATGGGCACCGGGGGGTTCTGTCCAGGGCACGTCTCTGGAGGCATCCGCTTGCTTTCCTTGGATTGTCTTTGACATAGCTTTCCTATGTCAGGGATGGTTGGCAAAGCCTGTCTCCTTCCCACCTCGAGACTGCTACTGCATAGCGGCAGTGATGCTCAGCCGGGTCAGGTGCTTCAGGTGTGTGCAGTCTTGCGGTCCGCTCACCTGGTTCGCTCTTCCTTCCTGTTCTGCTCAACAGTTGGCAGCATTTTTATCCCCAGTGGCAAACTGAATAAGTGTGAGAAGTTGTGTTTGGGCCAGAAATGGCAAGCTGTCTCTCCCTCCCCACTCTGCCACTCTCTCTCCTTTCCTGACAGGATCTTGCTGTGTAGCCTAAGCTGGTCTTTAACTTGCAGTCCTGTGCCTCATCCTCCCGAATGCTGACATCCATGAGCCATTCTGTCAGCTTCCTTTTTTAAGGGCACAATACTTTTAACTTTTGAAATATATTATTATTATTGTGGGGGTGTATAAGTGAGGGTAGCACACATGTGCCACACGTGTGTGGAAAGCAGAGCATAATTTTGTGGAGTTGGTTCTCCCCTTTCAATCTTTATATTGTGTGGTTTAAATAAGAATGGCCCCCACAGGCTCCTAGATTTGATTTCTTTGTCACCAGGGAGTGGCACTGCTTGAGAAGGGTTAGTAGGTGTGGCCCTGTTGGAGAAGGGTGTGTCACTGGGGGTGGACTTTGAGGTTTCAAAAGCCCTCTCCCCCAATATGTGTCTGAGGATCAGGATGTAGTTGTCAGCTACTACTCCTGCACCATGCATGTCACTACTACTCCTGCACCATGCATGTCACCATGCTTTCTATCATGATCATAAGAAACGCATCCTCAGAAACTGTAAGCAAGCCCACAACTCAATTCTTCTGTAAGACTTGCCAGGGTAATGATGTCTCTTCACAGCCTTAGAACAGTGCTTGAGGTATGTGGGTTCTGAGGATTGAACATCAGCTTATCAGGCTTCTGGGTGCTTTCCCTGCCTAGCCACCTCAGGCCCACTTTCCTCTTTCTTTCTTTTTTTTTTTGTTTTTGTTATTGTTGTTGTTTTTTGTTTTTGTTTTTTTTTTGTTTTTTGAGACGGGGTTTCTCTGTGCAGCCCTGGCTGTCCTGGAACTCACTCTGTAGACTCAAGAAATCCGGCTACCTCTGCCTCCCAAGTGCTGGGATTAAAGGTGTGCACCACCACTGCCCGCCCCACTTTCCTCTTTGTTATGCATATACATTATTGGGGATGGGGCTTGCCTTCTGTTTTGTGTTTGGCTTACATTACTACTTACAGTGAGAAGTTTTTGAGCTGATAGTTATCTAAGAAGTTTAAAATTCTGATTGCCTAGAATGCCAGACGAGCTGAATCAGCCTCATAGAGGTCTAGGCCAGCCCTGGCCCTTCTGCTAGTGGGGACAGTGGCCTATGCCCCTTACTCTTCCTTCCTTGAGAGCATCTGTTCTGTTTGTTGCAGGGTTCTAGGCCACTTTGAGAAGCCACTATTCCTGGAACTTTGCAAACACATGGTCTTTGTGCAGCTGCAAGAGGGAGAGCATGTGTTCCAGCCTGGGGAGCCTGACATCAGCATCTATGTGGTTCAGGAAGGACGGCTGGAGGTCTGCATCCAAGATGCTGTGAGTCAGTGGCCAGAGTGGGACAGGGGACAGGGTCCTGAACTCTCACTTTAAATGGGGCTGGAGAGATGGCTCAGTGGTTAAGAGCACTGACTGCTCTTCTGCAGGTCCCAAGTTCAACTCCCAGCAACCACATGGTGGCTCACAATTATCTATAATGGAATCCAATGCCCTCTTCTTCTTCTTTTTTTTTTTTTTGGTTTTTTGAGACAGGGTTTCTCTGTGTAGCCCTGGCTGTCCTAGAACTCACTTTGTAGACCAGGCTGGACTCGAACTCAGAAATCCGCCTGCCTCTCCCTCCCAAGTGCTGGGAATTTTTTTTTCCCCTGGTTCAATTCCCAGCACCTATGTGACAGCTCGAAACTGTAACCCTTGTCCTAGGGGATCTGACACCCTCACACAGATATGCATGCACTCAAATCAGCAATGTACAGAAAATAAAAATTTTTTAATTTTAAAAAAGTTAATGTAGAATTTTAACCTTAGTTCTTTGGAAAAAACCAACAGTCTTATTTGGTGTTCAAACACAGCTGGTATTTGTATTCTGGCAACACAATACACACGCATACATACATACATTGAGATACTTTAATTCAGTAGTCCAAGGACAATCTGGAACTCAATTATGTAGCCCAGGCTGTCCTTGAGTTCATGACAATCCTCCTACCTCGAGTACTGGGATTACAGTCCTGAACCAACAGGCCTGACATGTTATGTTGTTAGGCACATACAAGTCTCTGATTCAAAAATACTGTAATTTTTATTGATAATAATTAAATTTGGTTACAGTTTTCTACAGTGGCCTCATTTGTAGTCAGTATAACAAATTAATTAAGTCTAATTAATTAAGTTTGGAGGATACAAGATGTATATTGGGAAGCTATGACTGGGTTTGGCAGGATTTTTTTCATTATTCCTCTACTTTGCATGTGCGTGTGCATGCGTGAGTGTGTGTGTTAGGCTTTTCTTAATTGCTGTTAAAGAACACCATGACTAAAAGCAACTTGGGGAGGAAACGATTTATTTCAGCTTACAGTTCCATATCACAGTCTATCATTGCACTGTCTGGTTTTGTGTCAGCTTGACACAAGCTGGAGTTATCACAGAGAAAGGAGCCTCCCTTGAAGAGATGCCTCCATGAGATCCAGCTGTAAAGCATTTTCTCAATTAGTGATCAAGGGTGTGAGGGCTCATTGCAGGTGGTGCCATCCCTGGGCTGGTAGTCTTGGGTTCTATAAGAAATCGAGTTGAGCAAACCAGAGGAAGCAAGCCAGTAAGTAACATCCCTCCATGGCCTCTGCATCAGCTCCTGCTTCCTGACCTGCTTGACGTCCAGTCCTGACTTCCTTTGGTGATGAACAGCAGTGTGAAAGTGTAAGCTGGATAAAGCCTTTCCTCCCCAACTTGCTTCTTGGCCATGATGTTTGTGCAGGAATAGGAACCCTAACTAAGACAATCATCAAACAAAGGCAGGGCAGGAACTAAAAACAAAAACCTAGAGGTGGGAACTGAAGCAGGAGCCATGGAGGAATGCTGCTTACTGTAACCTTACCCCTCATGGCTTACTCGGCCTTTTGGGTTTTGTGTTGTGTTGTGTTTTTTATAGTACCTCAAACCACCTGCCTAAGGGTGACTGGCAGCAGTGAGCTGGGCCCTCCCCATTAGGCGTCAATCAAGAAAATGCCCCACAGACATTGCCCACAAGTCTGTCTGGGGGCAGAATTTTTTCTTAGTTGAGTCTTCCCAAGTGACTCTAACTTGTATCAAGTTGGCATTTGACTACCCAACACCATGTTTGTGTGTTTATGTGGGTGTGTTGTCCCTCAGAGGCTATCTACCTTTTTGATTTTAGTTTAGTTTGAAACAGGATCTCACTATGTAGTCCTGGCTGGCTTGGAACTCACTCTGTAGACCAGACTGGTCTTGAACTCACAGAGATCTATCTGGCTGCTTCTGCCTCCCAAGTGCTGGAATTAAATGCTTGCATCACCATGCCTGGCTACCTTGTTTTTGAGACAGGGTTTCTGAGCTCCCAGAGTGCGCCAGTCTGACTTGTCAGTGAGCGCCATACATTGACTGTCATCACGTCCCGATGCACACTGACAGACCTGACATTTAACATTTTCAATTACTATTGTCTGTGTGTGCCATGGTGTGCACATGGAAAGGCCAGAGAACAACTTTTAGACATTTGTTCTCTTCTTTTATTGTAGGGCTCCAGGAATCAAACACAGATTGTCAGTCTTGCTGGGCAGTACCTTTAACTGCTGAGCCATCTCACTGGGCCATACTTTGACATTTTGTTAGTGGAGACAGTCTCACTATGTGTGGCAATCCAATGTTAGGTGACCAAGCCAGCCCAGTCAGTCAACAGGTTCTCCAGAGCAGGAGTGAGGATTAAAAAGAAAAAAGATGATTAGACAACATTGCAGCCTGACCCCAGCTCGTTCAGAGGCTGAAGGCTGAGGCGGGTTATTTTTTCCCAATTTGCTTTTAAACCATTTTAATTACATGCAAGTATTTAGGTCAGTTCTAGGTTGAGGAACTAGCAATACAATAAATGCAAATAGTCAAGGAACAAGCAAGGCAATTAGCAAAGTCCCATGATCACTCCCATGATCACTCTCATGATCACTGTTTCTAAGGGCTCATCAGGATGACAAAAATATCTGAGCCTGCTTCCCTGTCCTAGCCCACAGTCATATTCACGCCTGAAGCCTACTTCTTTGTTCTAGCCTAAGACTCAGATTCCTGACTGACTGAAATAACTTCTCTGTTTTAACCTAAAATTAGATTCCTGCCTGAACTTACTTCCCTGTCATGGCCCAATGTCAGATTCCTGTCAAGCAGCCCCAAAAGCTCTCCACAGTTATGAAAATAAATGTTACTTTTAAGAGACTAGAACTTGTTCTGGATCTCACAGCCAGAGTTAATAATAGACTGCGACTTAAAACAATACTGATACCCTATTGTGCACTCAGCCTGTTTGTTTAGCTGCCTTTAAGAGAACAAAGTAACGGCCACTCTTACTTGCCTTGGATTTTCCATGTATCAACTTTTTTTATTTTTATTTTTTTATTTATTTTTTTATTTATTTATTTATTTTTTTTTTGGTTTTTCAAGACAGGGTTTCTCTGTGTAGTCCTGGCTGTCCTGGAACTCACTCTGTAGACCAGGCTGGCCTCAGAAATCCACCTGCCTCTGCTTCCCAAGTGCTAGGATTAAAGGCGTGTGCCATCACTGCCCATTTTATCATTTATAAAATAAATAAAATTATTTATTTTATGTATGCAAGTACACTGTATCTTTTTTTTTTTTTTTTTTTTTTCAGACACCAGAAGAGGGCATTGGGTCCCATTATGGATGGTTGTGAGCTACCATGTGGTTGGTGGGAATTGAACTCGGGTCCTCTGGAAGAGCAGACAGTGCTCTCAACCTCTGAGCCATCTCTCCAGCCGCTTAATTTATATATAAATATCATATGTTCAAGCCAACGTGTAACCCTGGCTGGCTTGGAACTCACTATATAGACCAGGCAGGCCTGGAATTCTCAAAGATCTGCCTGCCTCTGCCTCCCAAATGCTGGAGTTAAAGGCATATGCCACCACCGCCCGGCATTTATTTTAACATTTATCATCTTCTTTCAGGCTTATAGTATCTCTCTTTTAAAAATAATAATAATAATAAAAAAGATCTATTTTGAGTATGAGTGCATGTGTTCTTTGCATGTGAACAGAGAGGTCAGGAGAGGGTGTCAGTTCCCCTGAAGTGAGCAGGTGATTGTGAGGCCCTGACTGGGGGCTATGGAAGCTCAGCAGTCCTCTACTGTGGAGCCATTTCTGCAGCCCTGTGTATGGTATCTCTTCATCCTGCTGACTCCAGCAAGGCTCTGTGCTCTTCTCTAGAAATGAAAGCTTGTCTGCCAGCTGTCCAGCTGTCCTGGGTGCCTCTTGGCCTCTTTGCCTTGTACTAACACCTGTCACTCTGTTCTCTAAGCGCAGGATGGCACCGAGGTGGTGGTCAAAGAGGTCCTGCCAGGGGATAGTGTTCACAGTCTCCTCAGCATTTTGGATGTGATCACCGTGAGTATCCCCCACTCCTTCCCTGCCATAGACGGCCTCAAGGTCATGCTTCCTGTCTTGCTAGATCTCATGTGAGTCCTGTCCTGTATTTACACAGTATGAGAAGGGCCCCTCACTCTGTAGTTAAAGAGGTATCTGTGGGAACAGCTTTGACATTCTGTTTTAGATAGAATGCATTTAGAAGACTTTGGTGGTTTTTTTCTATTTCTTTTTTGTCTATCTGTCTTTCTCTGACTGGTTCTAGGACCTTACTGTGGTTAGCCCAGGCTTGCCTCACACTCTTTATCCTTCTGTCTCTGCCTCCAGAGTCCTGGGATTACAAGTGTGTGCTACTGCCCCCAACACTCTTCACTTTTTTTTAAAAGATTTATTTCTTTTATTCATATGAGTACAGACACACCAGAAGAGGGCATCAGATCCCATTATATATAGATGGTTGTGAGCCACTATGTAGTTGCTGGGAATTTAACTCAGGACCTCTGGAAAAGCAGTCAGTGCTCTTAACCGCTGAGCCATCTCTCCAAGCCCCATTCTTCACTCTTTGTCTTTTTGTATCTGTTCATATACAGAAGTGAACAGAACAATCACATCACCTGTATCTCTCTCAACTGCTGGCCTCACAGGCGTGGGCCTCCGTGCCTGGCTAGTTAGTTTTCTTGTTGCTAGTGACAGAAATACCTGACAAAGGCAATTAAGGAAGGCAAGGCTCATTTCAGCTCACAGTTCTCCATTGTGTCGGGAGAAGGGAGAGGAATGACAGCAGGGGTGTGAGACCATAAGTGCTGTCCCACATTCAAGGTGGAGCTTTTTAAAATATTTTTAAATATTTTTAAATATTTTTAAATATTTCTAGAAATATCCTCTTACACACACTGTGGAGTATGTTTCAATGGTGATTCCAAATCTAGCCAAGTTTACGATGAAGGTTTAGCCATCACACTTCTATACTGTGTTATGTAGAGAAGTTGAGTAGAGCCTCATGTGGGGTTATTCAGACATGCTGAACCCAGGAGCCCAAGACTTTATACAGGAGCACATGAAGAGCCTCAGAGGGACCCACTGATCCATGATGCATAGTTGCATGCATGTAAATATGCTGGGGTGTCTTGTGTGTCTACATTGCTGCCTATCAGATAGCCAAAGAATGCTTAGTCTTGTTTGGTGGCCTAGAGGCATAAATGGGACCCCTTTGTCTTACTGTACCCCACTTGACCTGAGTTGGGGCAATTACTTGCCCAAGGGAAAAAGACATTCATTTTTGAGTGTCTTTGAATTGCCTTTGAAAAACTGATGCTTGACTTTGAGGAAGCTACTAACATGGGCTGATAGGGTTGAACAAGAGCTGGAGCTCATGTGTTCCTGGTGCTGGAGCTTGCTCTGAGGATGCTCCAGATGTGTAGAAGGACTTTGGTCTGTGTGGGGTGGGTAGACCAGTTAGCCACTTGATATATGCATTGTTCCTCCATCCTGCTAGCTAGTTTTTATTTTAAGCAAAAAAATTTTATGTACCAATGGCATGGACCTTTCTTTGTTACTTGTTTTTGATCCTGGTCTCATTGTGGGTTTTTTTTTTTTTTTTTTTTTTTTTTTCTGATCAAGGCCTGAAGTTTAATAATTTGCTTTCACATATAAAGGGGAAGCCCCACCCTCGAGTCTCTTCTCGGTTTAGCCCAGGGGCTGGGCCAGGAGATAGCAGTCTGAAGGTGTCAAGGCTAGCTCAGCAGGCAGTCCATTCCGCTCAACTCCTGTGGCAGACTGCAGGTCTCCAATGCAGGCAGCTTCCCAAGTCCTTTGTTATTTGGATCTCTAGTGGTAAACAGCATGTTCCGGTCTGCTCAACCTAGGGGCTGCTCAACCTAGACAGGTTGGCAGCCTGGGGGAAGGGCACAATTCCCGCGTTTTGGTTAAATTAAAAAGAAAAGAGGTGAAGCAGGGCGTCGTGATATCTGGCTACTTCCTGCTGACATTGGGGGTGACGTGTCTCTAGGGGGAACCTAGATCATTGTGGTTTTTAAACTGAGTGTCATTTATTCCAGCATGTGATAAATATGGCAGGAAGTAGGTTATGGCTGTGGCCAGGCCAGGGTTTCTCCTGAAGTGACTATCCCATTGTGTACATATCAGGCTGGCCCCCTTCCCTAGAGTAGTCCATCTTCTGAGTCTGGAAAGGGTAGAAAAGAGAGAGGCATGACCCTGGAGAGAAGATGACCATTGTATTGCACTTATCTGGTCATTTTTCAGTCTCACCAAATGTTTGTAACTATTTCATTTTACAATTAAAATATTTTGGTTTTCTTTGTTTTGTTTTGTTATTTGGGGGTGGGGGATAGTCTCCCTACTTAGCTCTGGCTGGCCTTCAACTCACAGAGTTTGTCTGCCTCTCTTCCAAGAGCTTGGATTAAAGTTGTGCTCCACCATACCTGGAAAGAACTTAGAATTTTTACAAAATCGCACAGACAGACATTTTAGGGTCTGCACTTGCTGTTTCACGAACAACATTCGTCTGTCTTCCCAACGACCTTCCAACTCTCAGTGTCTTTTAACACACGTGTTTTGTATGTGCTCTCTCTATCTTCAGTACTTTGGCTTCTTTACTGGAGAACAGAGAAGAACCCCTCTTGCCTGCCCCTCTTGCTCTCACTGCTTCTCCCACCCTCTTGTTTCTAAAACTAAGACTCCATGCACGTCTTTCACAGCTGAGCCCCAGAGTGTCCTAGGGAAACTGGTTGCTTGTCAGCTTTTGTTCTCTTGCAGTTAACCTTACACAGGTTTTGCCCTGGCCTGTGCTCCATGAGGAACACTTTTCTCTGGGAAACCTTCCCACCTTCCCCGTCCTACCATCTCATGCTACCTGGGACTCCCTGCACTCTGCTGGAAGGGCCTCCTGCTTCTTCCTCTTCATCCCTTCCTCGTTTTGGTGGAGCAAACCCTGTTAGCTTCCTGAAGAAGGTGCCAGAGACACATATTTGTGAGATCTTACAAATATAGAACTAGTCTTCCTTATCTTTCTCTTAAACATACTATTATATATAATTTAGTATATGTAATTTCAATTTAATTTGTATGTGTGTGTATTTGCATGTGTGTGTGTTAGACTTAGCCTGGTTTTCTATTGTCTTTCATTGAATTACTTATTTTTAATGTATGCATTATGTTTATGCCTGCAAGTATGTTTGTGTGCCTGAGAGTATATTTATGCACTACACATGTGCAGGATCCCACAAAGTTCAGAAAAAGGTATTGTATCCTGTGGAACTGTAGTTATAGGCAGTTGTTAGTGGCCATGTGAGTGATGGGATCTGAACCTAGGCCTTCAGCAAGAGCTGTAAGTCCTGTTAGCACTATACATTTCTTTAGTCCCCTTCCATTGAGTTTTCACTTGTTAATTTCAACTTTATTTTTAGATATTTAAAATTGTTTACATGTACGAGTATTTTTCTGTATATGTACAACTTGTGTGTTTGGTAACCATTGAGGCCAGGAGAAGGTGTTGAATCCCATGGAACTTAGAGTACAGACAGTTGTAAGCCACTATGGAGATTGAACCCAGCAATAAGAGCAAGTTCTCTTAAGCTCTTTGTCATTTCTCCTGAACCCTTTTTTTAATTAAAAAAATTGATGTGTGTGGTGTATATGTACCTTTTAATGTAGGTGTGTGACTGTATCCCCCTTTTTAAATTAAAACTATGGTGTAGGCATGTGCACATGTGTTCATGTTTGTCGCAGCCAAAGGCAGATATTAGAGGCCCTTTTTCAATTCCTTTCCACCTTTAGTTTTTGAAACAAGGTTTCTCAGCTTCAGCTTCTCAATGACTTGTTTCAGCTAGTTCCACTCGCTGACCAGTGAGCTTCAGGGATCTGCCCATTTCTACCTCTCACCTCCACCTCCACCCCCTTTTTGTTAGCATCAAGGTTGATCTGAAACTTGCTATATAGCTCAGGCTAGCTTTATAGCTCAGGCTAGCTTTACACATGTGACAATTCTCCTACATCTGCCTCCTAAATATTGGAATTGTAAGCGTGTGGCACCACACTCGTCATTTAAGAGTTTCTCTGGTCTCCTCTGAATGATGCTGCCAGCCTTCCTGAGCCCCCACCCTCACTCCCACCCCCACCTGCTGGATGTTTTTGCTATCCTTCTGTCCTTGAGATCAGGAGCTTCCCCATCTCTTACTGTCCATTTGTGTGAGAATGCAGATGTGTGTTATAGGTGCATTATAGAATCACTGTCCAGACCCAAAGAGGCCATGCTGTTATCTATGTACACAGAGGCCAGCCAGCATTCCTCCCAAAGGCTCAATGGTAGATACTTTAGCTTTATAGACTATATGATCTATCTACAGTACGTAAATTAATAAGTGACACTATGCTCAAAACACTTTTTTCTTTTCCTTTCCTTTCTTCTTTCTTCCTTTCTTTTTTCTTTCTTTTTTGGAGGCAAGATTGCTGTGTGTAGCTCTGGCTGTCCTGGAGCTTGCTCTGTAGGACAGACTGGCCTTGAACTTAGAGATTTACCTGCCCCATGGCCTGCCTCTAAAATACTGTTTTCAAACTGATGATGAGAAGGTTTGACCCCAGGCTGCTTGTACTAGCTCTGTGGTTGAGATCAGATCAGTGGTGGCATGTCACAGGTTTGTGCTGGGTATTAACTTGGGTTGTCACAAGACACTCTGGTAAAAATCTTGACTCAACTGGTAATTACATGGATTAATTATGAAAAGAAAGAAGCCACTTAAAAACAGCATACAGTAGGTAGGATAGCACACACCTTTAATCTCAGCAGTCTAGAGGCAGATGGATCCTTGTGAGTTCCAGGCCAGCCTGGTCTACAGATGCCCGAGATGGGAGGCAGAGGCAGGACAATAGGACAGAAGCTTGAAGGCCGGCTAGTCTGGAGTAAGCTGCACAGAAGCAGAAGCAAGGCAAGCTGTAATGAAAGAGCTGACCTCTATACACACACTGCACCATGTGTGCTCCTGTGCTCACATGTGTGTGTTTGTATACATACACTCACACATTATAAAAAGACAAACTCATGTTTATGGTCCAGGTTGTCAACTGGGGAATCTTTGCAGGAAACAGGACAGTAAACTGAAGGATTCCTCCTTCAGGGGTTGAGAGCCCTAGGCATCGTGTCTGTAGGCCTTTTGTATGTCTTTGTAGGCTCCTGTGGGTAGATAAGGGTGAAACCCAGGGTCTTCACATGCTAGGCAAGGGCTCTACTGTAGAGATAAATCTCCAAACTCTGTTTTTTGACTGTTTTTTGAGACAGTATTGCTCTGACTCCTTCTGCCTCTACTTCTCAAGTATTGAGATGACTGTGTCCACCATACCTAGCAGACTTTTTCCCCCCAAGACAGGGTTTCTCATGCCCAGCTCTGGATTTTGTCTTAATCCATGGGGTAATGACTATTTCTATTCTTTTAGAGAACAGAGACATCAGAAACAAAATTCTGCCCAATTCTGCCTATGAACCTCTTTAAATTCAGGATAAGCCATAAGCAGCAGGCAATAAGAAATGTTAGATTAATATTTAGACTTCAGTCCAGATCTCAGGTTAACTCCTGAGTGATATTTGGTAGCAGAGCAAAAAATGAGACCTGAGGCTTTAGAAATGAGGTATTAGAAGCCACAGTCCACAGGTACATGCTGTTGTGTGGAGCCTATCCAGTTTGATATTCTACAATATAACAGTTAAAAACCCATCCTTCTAGAGAAGAGGTACAAGGTGTAATCCCAACAGTAAGAGATAGATTATAATGCCCTATAAACTTTTTGTGGGGAAGCATGACAGCCTGTTAGCTCAGATAGGGTACCAATCACGGACCAAAGTAAATATTCTACCCAAGTGTAGCTTGCTAAACCAGTGAATTTATCTGGCTTGTGGATGGGAGCGTGGAGCCTCTTATTTAATAAACAGCTGTACCTTAGTTACTTTTCTCACTGCTGTGACACAGTCCTTGACAAGAAGCAATTTAAGCGAGAAAGGATCTATTTAGATTACAGTTTGAGATCCATCATGGTAGGGCAGGCATGATGACATGAGTGGGGAGGCAGCTGGTCACATTGCATCCACAAAAGAAAGCAGAGGAAATGGACGTACAAAACCTCAAGGTCTACATCTAATGATCACATTCTCCAGTGAGGCTCTGCATCCTGAAAGATCTTCAGCCTTTTTTGCCTTTTGGTTGTTGTTGTTGTTGGGGTCTGGGAATTGCCACCACTCAAACACTGATTGTAGTCAAACAGTAATGGTTTATTGAATACCATATCCCATGACTGATCGATCAGGGCCACAGACCAGACTTGGGAGTTGGCTGTGACATTGAGTTAAGATTCTATAGGGCTTTTAAGCCTAAAATCCACAAATATCTGTTCCAAGTTATCCCACCAATGAGGACTTAGGGATAGGGGATTTCCTTAGAAACAGGCCTCTGTTGCACACTTATCTTGTTTCCATTGGCTGGGGTATTCAACTGTGGCAGGGGACTTGCATTGTCTAATATTCATGTCTTAACTTGCCAACCAAGATGTCAGTTACACTTGTTCAGTTCCTATAGAGAACACTTGTCAGTTCTCAGGAACTTAAACTTTGCTCACTCCTACTCAAAATGGAAGTCTTATTCCAAATGGCTTCTTATATTGGTACAGGTGTCTTTTTCATGTTGGGGTCCATCTTAGGGGCAGCTTATAAAAGCAAAAACCATAAAATCATATATACAGGTGCAGGAAGTGCTGCCTGACAGTTGGTTCAGGTCCAAGCTTACTGTGGCTAACTATACAAAGCAGTTCTAACTGACTTCTGTTGTGACTCGTTTCCAAGAACACCAAAGCACAGAACATAACAGAATCTTCAATTAACTCGAAAGTTTTCTTATACCAATAGCAACAGCACAAATAGCAGGTTAGACAGGTAACAGTTAGACAAGGTTTCTCAGTGTAGCCCTGGCTACCCTGAAATTCACTCTGTGGATGAGGCTGGTCTCAAACTCATAAAGATCCACCTGCCTCTGCCTCTTGAGTGCTGGGATTAAAGGTGTTTACCACCACACCTAGCCTCTTCAATCTTTCCTGGTCTGCCATGAGGTATTTCAGTTATTCAGGAACTTCTAAAGGTCTCCAAGCCCAAGGGATGTTGGGGCCTAGGCTGCCCCACTTTGGGCGGCCTAAAATGTTGAGACCCTCTCCACTCTGCGCTTGGCGGCCACTGTATCCTGGCCCAAGCTGGCGCTCCGGTCCTCGGGTAGGGTTCAGCAAGAGAGAGAGTGAGCACGGACTCGAAGAATGGAGACCAGACAGAGTGTGATTCAATCCTGTTTATTCTTCAGTGTCTCTTCCTAGTCCAAGTCCCAAGTCTTGAGTTCCTAGTTCCTAGTTGTACTCACTCTTGTTCTCTTCTGAGTATCTAATGTCTACTCCTGCTCCTAGTATCTGAATCTCTGTTACTCCAAGTTGTTCTCCAGGTTGTTCTCTCTAGAGCCAAATGTCTTCTACCTAAATGTCAAGTAATCTGATCTTCTGTCTGCCTCTCACCTTTATATGTCTCACTTCTAAGCCATGCCTCTAAGTCACACCTTTAATCATGCCCTTAGGTCTTGTCTCTAAATCTGATCTCTAAGTCACACTCTTAAGTTACACACCTTTAATCTCACACCTTTAATCTCACACACCCAAGGAAAGTCCTGGGTATCTAAAACAAGATGTTATCAGAGTGTGCTCAGCTGTTGTAGGCTATTGTAAAACAAGTTTCATGTCAGGGTATATGGCTCAAGATGGCTGCAAAGCTGATAGCCACCTTCTGCTAAAAGTCGGCTCCCAACAAAGGGCCACAAACCCGCTGCACTCTGTAATTCTGACAATAGAAAGTACTGTGAGGAGACACAGGACCAGGTGTCAGGGGGGTGGCCCACCCTTGACACAGGATCGGAGTTCTCAACTGGAAGCAGGTATATCTGGAAGGCGCATAATAAATATACACAGAATACTTTTTGGGTACAAGCTGACAGGCAATTTTTCAAGGCTTAAAGTTTCTTTTTTCTCTTACTCTCTGCTTTCTTTCTCACTCATCCACTTGCAGCTTGAGGCTGCACAGACTCTGCATTCTCCTGCGCACTCTGCTTTTCTCCTGTGGGCTTTTCTTTCCTTGAGCTCCCACACTCCTACACACCTGTGTGTTCCCCTCTCACTCTCACACCCATCTCACACACACCTCACACACACCACATGCACTCTCCTTTCACTCATGCACACATTCTCCATACACACCTCACATTCTCTCTTCACTCACTCCTCACATTCTCTCTTCACTCACTCCTCACATTCTCTCTTCACTCCTCACATTCTCTCTTCACTCCTCACATTCTCTCTTCACTCCTCACATTCTCTCTTCGCTCTTCACATTCTCTCTTCACTCCTCACATTCTCTCTTCACTCACTCCTCACATTCTCTCTTCACTCCTCACATTCTCTCTTCACTCCTCACATTCTCTCTTCACTCACTCCTCACATTCTCTCTTCACTCCTCACATTCTCTCTTTACTCACTCCTCACATTCTCTCTTCACTCCTCACATTCTCTCTTCACTCACTCTTTGTTTAGAACTGCGGTAGCCCACGTTTGGGCACCAAAAATGTTGAGAACCGCACTAGCCCCACGTTGGGGCGCCAAAAATGTTGAGGCCCTCTCCACTGTATCCCGGCCCAAGCTGCCGCTCCAGTCTGCGGGTTGGGGTTCAGCAAGAGAGAGACTGAGGACGGACTCGAAGAATGGAGACCAGACAGAGTGTGTTTAAATCCCATTTATTCTTCAGTTTCTCTTCCTAGTCCAAGTCTTGAGTTCCTAGTTCCTAGTTCCTAGTTGTACTCTTCTCTCTTCCTAGTTGTACTCAATCTCGTACTCTTCCAAGTGTCTAATGTCTACTCCTACTCCTAGTGTCTGAATCTCTGTTACTCCAAATTGTTCTGAGTTGTACTGTCCTAATTGTTCTGTACTCTCCTGTCTGCCTCTTGCCTTCTATATGTCTCACTTCTAAGCCGTGCCTTTAGGTCACACCTTTGAGTCATGCCCTTAGGTCTTGTCTCTAAATCTGATCTCTAAATCACGCACCTTTAGTCTCACACACCCAGGGAAAGTCCTGGGTATCTAAAGCAAGATGTTATCAGAGTGTGTTCAGCTGTTGTAGGCTATTGTAATCCAAGTCTCATGTCAGGGTATATGGCTCAAGATGGCTGCAAAGCTGATAGCCGCTTTCTGCTAAAAGTCGGCTCTCAACAACTCTTCACATTCTCTCTTTCTCATGCTCTCTCACCTTTTTCTTGCCCCAGTCTTTTATTGATACTTCAAAAGCAGTTAGAAAAAAAGACATTGTATAATCATTGACAAATCAAATTAAAAAGAATAACCATATCTCACAAAGAATTAAGAATTACAAGTGTTCCCCAAAGTTTCAAGCTTTCCCTATTATCTGGCCTATAGCCAAAATAATAATAATTGTAAACTTATCATTATTTAAACTTTAACTTTTAACTTATACTTCAGAGCTCAGAGCTCCGAGGTCAGTTACTTGCATTTTCCTGTGAAGCTCTAATGATAAATGACATGGGCAAAGCTGCCAGGCAGTGGCCAGAAAGAATTAAATTAACCTTTAATTCAGTAGTTCCACTAGCTTTCTACTTCTATACATTGCACACAATAACTTTCCTAAAAGTCCCAGTGTTTTAACTTAGTTTTACTAATATATAACTTTTTGCATTCTATACTTATTTATCCAGGAACCACTCTTTTTTGGTCTTTTGTTTGTTTCTTTGTTTTTGTTGTTGCTTTTTTTTTTTTTTTTTTTTTTTTTTGGTAAGACTTATTTTATTTATATGAGTACACTGTAGCTGTCTTCAGACACACCAGAAGAGGGCATCAGATCCCATTACAGATGGTTGTGAACCACCGTGTGGTTGCTGGGAATTGAACTCAGGACCTCTGGAAGAGCAGTCAGAGCTCTTAACCACTGAGCCATCTCTCCAGTCCCCCAGGAACCACTCTTAAATGTTGTGCAAAACTTCTTTCATAACATAGATTGTTCCTATCTTGGGGTCCCAGTATTGGCTCTATTTCATTTTCTAATAATTTCTTTAAACTTTCTTTGCAAGTCAAACATTAATCTGAAATTATCATTGTGCAGTTATTGCATTGTTTCCAAGATGAGAACACACAGCATGTTCCTGGGCCATTAGGACTGTGCTGTGCTGGGCCCTAGGCCTCATTTTTTTTTTTTTTTTTTTTTTTTGTTTTTTTTTTTTTGTTTTTCGAGATAGGGTTTCTCTGTATATCCCTGGTTGTCCTAGAACTCACTCTGTAGACCAGGCTGGCCTCGAACTCAGAAATCCGCCTGCCTCTGCCTCCCAAGTGCTGGAATTAAAGGCGTGCGCCACCACTGCCCAGCTTCTAGGCCTCAATTTTTAATTGTTTAAGAATCCTTACATCAGAGAACATCTAGTTTCAAGAATTCACCAGAGCAGGAGAAAGAAGTAAGAAAGTCAGCTATAATAGAATAATTATGCACACCAAGGCCAACTGGAAAACAGTCACACACAAATGAGATCTATACAGCCGTTGTCCAGGGCTAAGGTTGGGAGAAATGGGAACAGCTGTTTTTACATAGAGCTGCTGAGGGCTACTGAGATGACTCCGTCCTGGCCTACTGCAGGAAGTCCCTTTTGTCAGATGGCGGGTCCCCTGGAGGGATATGTCTCCTGCTTCTCAGGGTCCCAGACACCATCCTCTTTACAAGGAGCTGCCGCAGGCTTCTGAGATGTCTCCATCCTGGCCTACTGCAGGCAGTCCCTGTCACTATATGCTGTCCCCAGCAACTAGGAGCTCACACTCACTGCTGGTGGGGATTCAAAATGGTGCAGCCACTGTGGAAGATGAGGTATGGGTTTATTGGGTTTGCTTGGTTATGTGGTAGGAATTTTGCTTGGCTTCGTTTTGATTTTTACAGTTAAGGATGCAGATACCAGTGATCTAGGACACCCCCACCCTGATACTTAGCAAGAAATAGGAACATAGAAACCTATATATTGCATTATAGCATCTTTACATTTGCTGTATTTTGGAAGCAGCGCAGCCCCTCCTTGGGGATACGGGGACATGCATGGCTGCTCTAGGGGGAGCGTGGCTACTTGACGGTGATGTTGTCTGCTGTCTGTGACCTTTTCAGAAAGCATGTACATGGGTTGGGGCTTCTGTACCTTTTTGGCAAGGGTTTATAGTCAGGGTTGGTTGTGGAGCCAGGCCTGTGAGTCTCAGGAGAGAGCATGTAAGAGCATTACCTAGTAAATGTGCAGGTCAGTGGCCCTGACCTACAACTCCTGTCAGCCAAACCTTCGCTACGTTTCTCTTTGACAAATTTTGGTTTACATTAAAATTACCAGTGTCCACAGCATGCCTGGTGAAGTCACAGCTATGTGAGTAGAAGCCAGACAGGACTTCCAGAAGCCTCTGTGGGGTGTGGAAATTCCCTAGGAGCTTTCTGGGTCCCTCATGAAGGACTAATGGAGTCATTGTTACAGGGTCACGCTGCACCGTACGAGACAGTTTCTGCCCGTGCAGCTGTCTCGTCCACTGTGCTTTGGCTTCCTGCAGCAGCTTTTCAAGGAGTTTTTGAGAAATACCCGGAAACTCTGGTGAGGGTTGTGCAGGTGAGTTTCTTTTAGGCTGGCTTTCCTGTCTGCCATGGGCATCTCAAGCACTGGGGCTACACACTGGCATGACTCCCATTAGGAGGACTGAACACAGTCAGCATCATGACTGAATCAGAAGATGTAGAATTAGCTTTGTTGGCAGGATTTACTGCCGTGCATGTGGATTCTAGGGAGTGCTGTTTTAAACAAATTGTAAGAAGGCTGAGTGCGTGTGTTCTGGGGAGGCTTGTTGGCTGTGCAGCCTAATGTGATGGTGAGTTCCAGGTCCCAGTGAGAGAGCCTGTCTTAGAACAGACGTAGTGGCTGACTCCTAACTAGCAACATCTCTGCCCTCCATGTGCATGTACACACATGTGCTACTGTTCACACACACACACACACACACACACACACACACACACACACACGGATGTGAATAACTCCACAGATGATTTAGGACCTCACATTCTCCCAAAAGAGATTTTTAAATTTCTTACTAAATATTTCATTTTAATTTTTGATTTATATAAAAATGGAAAACACTACTTAATTCCTATGTGTCCCACATTGTCTCTCATGTTAGCACCCTGCTCCACAAATGGTGGGTTGTTTGGCCCTGAAAAAGGTGAGCTGTGGTCTGTGGCCTGTGCTGTGGGGCTTAGCAGGTATTCCACGTGGCACTGCTGGTGCCCAGCCTAGCTATCGCACACACTGTCTCTTGCAGATCATCATGGTACGGCTGCAGCGGGTGACTTTCCTGGCTCTGCACAACTACCTGGGGCTGACTACAGAGCTCTTCAACCCTGTGAGTGCAGGCCTCCTGCATACTGCATAGCTCACTGTGAGGACGGTAGATCTCTCACCAGGGTACATGATTGTGCCAGGGTACAAGTGGTCCTAGTTGTGAGACTGGACTTTGAGAAGTGGTGGTAGGCTTTATGTATTTGCACAATGGTGCACTGACAGGACTTGGGGGCATGTAGGCTTGTCAAACACTAGAGAGATTAGCCTGCTTTGTGGCCTACCAGTAGTCCTGTTGTGCCCCTAAGGCCATAATTCTGGATGAATTTGGTGCCCCCAGGTACTGAGACTGTGGGCTGGGTCATCGTGTCCCTCTTGCCTTGTCCTCTTGTCCTTGGCTCTGTCCGTGTCTGTCCTTGACTTAGCACTGAGCTGAGTGGTTACTAAGCTATGACTTGGAAGGGTTGGTATGTTACCAAGGTGCCAAGGCCTTGAATCTCCTGATTTTGTACCTCCTGGTAAAATTGCAGCTGGTCATAGCCTGTGAAGTGGGGCAAAACCTGTTCTCATCTAGAAGGGCTTAGTAAGAACGGAGCCAGTGGCTTCATTTACTATACCTGAAGCAAGGGCAGAGGAAATTACTATGAAACACACAAATGAAGCCCTGACAGAACTCCCTCAAGTTGGTAAGAAGTGCTTGGTACCTGTGAGTACCTATGATGGTTTCTCTAGTTTGGGTGATATTTTAGAATTTGTCGTGCAAAGTTGCTGGTATTTTAGGGAATATTCTTTTATGTTACATGACTTCCCTACTAATGAAGAGTTGAGGTTTCTGATTGCATGAGCTGTTACCGTGGCTGTACGAAGACTTAGACAGAACCTGAGAGAAGAACACACTGAGCCTTAACCAGCTCATCCTCTCTGAGCTGCCTGGATTTCAAGTGCTTCTCTTCTGATAGCATGCTTATAAGGAACCCAGGGAATTCCTCGAGCAGATCTAATGTTCTTCTCATCCCCCAGGAGAGCCAAGCCATCCCTCTCTTGTCAGTAGCAAGTGTGGCTGGACGAGCCAAGAGACAGATGTCATATGGCCCAGAGGAACATCTTGAGAAGTCCCCAAAGCCCCCGGACTTCAGTAGCTCAGGTACGCTGCAGTTCAGGACCTTCTTACTCCACTGTCCAGGTCTCCTTACTGCCTCCAGGTCTCCTCACATACCTCATGTCTCTTCTCCTGTCCCTAGATCTTATTACATGGCCCCAGGTTTTCTGACCTGAGGATTCCTCACAGGCCCCCAGTAATCCCTGGGCTCCTCACGTGGTTACAATTTTTAGCTATCCTTATATATGCCCAGATTTCTTGGTCTATGATTTCCTTATCTGTCCTAAGCCCTCTGAAGCTTCCCTCAGTTACCCTCCCATGCCCTGGGCCATGTTGCATGTGTCCAAGAATGTCACCTCTGTCTTTTGGTACTTCCCAGTGAGGGGCGTGCTGCATACGATGCTGTTCAGGAGAACAAGTTCACAGCTTTGTCTTCTGACCCACACTGCTCCTAGTTCTCAAGAGCAAGCGTGGGGGTGGGGGGAGGTTGGAGGATAAATTGCCCAAGCACACTTGAGCAACATATATCACCTATGCTGATTATTACCACAAATCCACTTTGAAAATAGATATACGTTCAATGTCTTAATAGTCCATAGTACTCTGTGAAGGATTCCAGGTGACTAAAAACAGTATATTAAGTGAGATGAAGCAGCCTTTGGTATGAGCTAGGCTGGAACTGTCCACTGGGTCCTGTCTAAGACAAGGCTTTGGGCCTTAGTGACCTTGAAACATGTCCCTAGTTGATCTGGTTTTCCCCAGAAATGTACTTTAAAACAGGTGTCATTTAATCTATTTCCCGAGTAGTGCTTTTCTCTCTGAAATTTTGGTCAGCTTAAGTTATGGAACCTCAAGTCTAGTCGTCTTGAAGACAGTTGGTTGAGGGCAGTTCTCCAGTGTTGTCTTCACAGAGATTGGGGTGAGGAGGTCTGGAGACCTCACTGGAAGCAGACAGTAGCACGTAGTGTCCTATATGTAGGCTAGACCAGGGTCCTTTGAAGCCCAGGTGGAACATTCAAGCCTGTCTTGCGACAAGTGTGCTAATGGTTATCTCTACAGAAGAAGGCCATGGAAAAGGGGGCAACTAGGAGGTTCCTCTGCTTCGGGGTTTACCTTCAGAGCTTGTGGGTGGTTGTAGGGATAGTCAGTTCAGAAGGCCCATAGAGGAAGATGGCTAAGAGGGAGGCAGGGTTGGAGGACCAGCCTGAGGCTAACATTCTTTGGTTACTCCCCTGGCAAATAGCTAACAGTGAGATTGCCTGAAAGCCCTGTTTGTGGGTAAGTTATCTGCAGGTTCGCAGGGTATTTGGGAGAGCCTGGGCCATGTGCTGTTTGTGGGGATTCTGGGTTTTGAGCCGTTGGTAGTAACTGGAACCAGACAGAGCTGAAGTAACTCCTTCCTGTCTCCCCCAGATCACGGAAGCAGCTGCGTGGCAGTCTCTGGGCCTCTGCTGAAGAGGAGCTGCTCAGTACCTCTGCCTTCCATCCATGGGGAGGTAGATGAGCTCAGGCAGCCCCAGAGAAGTGGCTCTAACACTTCAGCCTTCCAAGGTAAAGGCCTCCTATTGCTGCAGCTGGCTCTAGCGACAGGTTCTATATGTCATTAGATGAGTTAAGCTGTCTCATTTCCCAGTGTCATCTTGTCTGACCACAAAGGTGGACATCTTGAAGTTGGTACCCTTTATGATTGGACAAGAGTGTCCCAGTCCCACGGGACATTGAACTGGAATCAGAAGACCTGAAAGAGAACTGGAAACAGGGGAAACAGAATGAGCGGCTTGTCTGTAGGTGGATCAAACCGCTGATTTTACTTTTTCACACAGGGGTTATAAGCACATAAAGGCAGGATGTGGGGAAGGGGATGACACAGCAGCGTAGGTGTTCAGGGGGAGTACAGATCTCTTCCAGAACAGAGTATCATCTGGGTGAAGGTTCAGGGAACGGGACACTATGACTCCGCCTATGATTCACTTGTCCTTATCTAAGTTGGTACTATCCACCAAGGCTGCCTACCCAAGGTCTATGACTATCCACAAGACCTATGACTACTTGTTCCTACCAAAGCTGCCTGTATACAATATCTTACAGTCAGTGTTTTTCCACAGAGACCTGAGACTTTGTGTTAGCAGGCTGACTTAGGCCTATGGCTGATTTTAGGCCTTCAGTGTATAAGCAAAGCTGCCTCTGACGCAAGAGCCTGTGGCCAAGGCACTCCTCTGCCTGGGCCTGAGGCCTTGGTGGTAGTCTTTCTGCTTTGTACGCCTTGTGAACTCTGCACCCTGCCTCGATCTACTAGCCTGTGCATGATTCCCCTCCTCTGCAGAGCCCTGGACCTTGTGCATGATTCCCCTCCTCTGCAGAGCCCTGGACCTACCACACCTATTAGTGGGTAACTGACAGCTTTATGACAGCCTGCTTCATGTAAACCGGGTCAGATTTTTTCTTTCCCAACCTGCTTGATGCCCACTGTGTTCTGCCTGGTTTCTGGTGCATGGTTTTTGTTTGTTTGTTTGTTTGTTTTTGAGGTTTTCATACTTATTTTTTGTTTTGTTTTGTTTTGTTTTTTGAGACAAGGTTTCTTTGTATAGCCCTGGCTGTCCTGGAACTCACTCTGGAGACCAGGCTGGCCTCGAACTCAGAAATCCACCTGCCTCTGCCTCCCAAGTGCTGGGATTAAAGGCGTGCGCCACCACCACCCGGCTCTTACTACATACTTATATTCTGGCCTCAAACTCACAATCTTCTTGCCCCAGTCTCTTTAAACCTTAATTGTTGCAAATATTTTCTCCTGTTTCCATCTATCAGAAACTCAGCCCAGAGGCCTTTTCATTATCAGAACAATGTTCCTCTACTAAAAGCAAGTCACTTGTGTGCTCAATGGCTCATACTTGTAATCCCAGCAGATTAGGGAGGCTGAGGCAGGAGAATTGCCATAAATTTGAGACCAGCCTGAACCACAGAATAAGACTCTGTCTCAAAAACTATCTTCAGCTGTGTATAGTGGCATGTATCTTTAAGCCCAACACTCAGGAGATAGAGGCAGGGATCTCTGTGAATTCAAGGCCAGCCTGGTCTACATAGTGAGTTCAGAGCCAGGGCTACATAGTGAGACCCTGCCTTGAAAGAAAGAAAGGCAGTCAGAAAAGAAGGAAGGGAAGTAGGAAGGAGGGAGAGAAAGAAGAAAGGAGGGAGGGAGTAAGGGAAGGAGGGGGGAGGAAGTAAAGCAAAAAAAGTCAGTCAGGCAGGCAAGCGAACACTTGGCACGTGTACTTAGCTTTTTATGATTTATTCTTGGCTCAGTCTTGTATCCTACGTGTATCTTAGAGGACTTTTGTTAGTTTTCATACTGAGGTCTTTCATTCCTCTGTTATTCATTTTTATAATGTAAATCAGTGAAATTTGCCATGCATGACTCTATATTATCATACCCAATATCATTAGTGGAGCAGTCTCTGACTGTTTAAAAATGCCATCTTCATTAGGTATTACATTTTGAGTCTGTGTGAGTTTTTCACCCCTAAAATATTAGCTTTTGGTTTTTTCATTTGTTTGTTTGTTTTTGAGATGGGGGTGGGGTCTCACTCTGTACCAAAGCTAGCCTGTGGGTATCAGGAATCTGCCTGTCTCTGTCTCCCAGCCCTGGGAGTGTGCAATGTGTGTCACAGCTATGGGCTTTTAGATGGCTGCCGGAGCTCTGAACTCAGCTCCTCGTATTTGCACAGCAAGTACTTTATCCACTTACGCACCTCCCAAGCTGCTCGGTACAGCTGTGTTCCTTTGGTATGGGAAAGGTTGTAGCACATAAAGAGGGAGAGACTCTCTCCCTTCTTCCCTTCCTCTCTCTCTCCCTTTTAAGCCTTTTAAGTGTGGGTACTAGGAACTGAACTCTGTTCTGCAAGAACAGAACAGTATTTGCTTGTAACACTGAACCATTTTCCCAGCTCCCAGAACTGTTTTAAATCAGTGATTATAGTCCTTAAATTTTCCTTTCTGATTAGAAGACTATGTGGACTATGTATGAGTCAATGGCCTCACTCCTCAGGAGCCATGAGGCAGGGTTTTTTACTGGGACCTTGGGATTGCCAAGTAGGCAGACTAGTTAATGACGGAGAGTCAAGGAGCTTCCTGTTTCTGCCTCTCAATTGACCATTTTATTTAAAAGGATTTGTTTATTTGTTTTTAATTTTTCATTTTTTTTTCGAGACAGGGTTTCTCTGTGTAGTCCTGGCTGTCCTGGAACTCACTCTGTAGACCAGGCTGGCCTTGAACTCTCAGATATCTGCCTCCCTCTGCCTCCCAAGTGCTGGGATTAAAGACGTGTGCCACCACTCACTGCCCGACAATTTTTCATGTTTATTTATTTATTTATTTTATTTATATAAATGTTTTACCTGCATGTATAAATGTGCAATGCATGTACCTGGTACCTGAAAAGGTCAGAAGAGGCTGTTGGGTCGCCTAAAACTGGCATTGCAAATGGCTGTGAGACGCCATGTGAGTGCTGAGAATTGAACCCATGTTCCCCTCAAAGGCAGCAGGTGCTCTTTAACCACTGGGTGGCTCTGCAGCCCCTGTTTATTTTTATTCCATGTGTATGATTATTTTGACTCCATGTATGTAAGTGAACTGCATGTGTGTCTAGTGCTCACAGTTGCCAGAAGAGGGTGCTTGTTCCCCTGGAACTGGAGCTACTGATGGTTTGGAAGCCTCTCCAGACTAATGCCTCACTTTCAGTGTGTGTGCTGGGGTATAAATTAGTTCCTCATGCTTGTGTGGCAAATACTGTATTGACTGTTAACTCCCTAGTGCCAAAGCTGTTTCTTTTTAATTTAAAACAATTTTTAAAAATTATACACACAAATAATATACACACAAAAATAAATAAATAAATAAAATATAGTAAAACACTTTTAAAAGGCAATGTCACTACGTTTGTTTGCCTCTTTGTGCACGTAGCTGCTTTTCTTTCTGCTGTTTTGACTTTCCATGATGGAACAAGAGCTTCATCACTAGAAGCCGACCGCCTCCGGCCAGACGGCCAGGCAGGCCTGGACTCCCAGCCTCGAAACCATGAGCTAAACAGACATCTTTGCTTTTTGGTTTTTGTCTTGTCTTGTTTTGTTCTGTTTTGTTTTGTTTTGAAACAGGGTTTCTCTGTATAGCTGTCCTGGAACTAGATTTGTAGACCAGGGTAGCCATGAACTCAAGAGATCTGCCTGCTTCTGCCTCCTGAGTGCGAGGATTGAAGGTGTGCCTCACCATATGTACCTACATCTTTGCTTTCTGTAGTACTGCCTTCAGATGTCCAAATACAAATGGACTAATGATATTGTGACAAAAAATGCTAGCAATCCAACATTGATGTCCAGAGATTTGAGTCTTGTCTACCAAGTCTGTGCTGTTAGATGCTCACTCAGTCTGCCCTTTCTGTGCCTGTGCCTATGGGCCAGCAGCTGAGCAGTGAACTGAGTCTTCTTTCTGTTTGTAGAAAGCCATGAGGGGGCCACCTCAGACCTGGGGATGGCATACAACCGTACCAGGATTTTGCCACACTCCGATGAGCATCTTGGGAACTCTTTGGCCAGCAAGGTATAGCCATCCATGCTCTCCTTGCTGTCCCCTGGTGCCTTGCCTGCTCCCTATTTACCAGTGCTGTGGGCGTGGCTCACGGCCAGCATCCCCAGCACCAGCAGTAGGTCATGGAGATGCACACACATTCCTTCCTCATCATACCTCTTTTGATGACTTGTATCTTTGTTCTTCTCAAGTCCAAGAAAAGTGTTGTTGCAGAGGCCCCCTCTGCCATCTTCCACTACTCAGAAAGTTCCAGGAATGAGCCGGGGGCTAGCGGGAAGACAGATGCTATCTTCAGAGCTGCCACAAAGGACCTCCTTACCCTGATGAAGCTAGATGTAAGTATGTGGGCTCAGAAAAGGGGTGGTGATGACTCCTGATCCCCGCACAACCTGCTTCTTCCTTTCCCCCATTTTGAGTAGCACATCCCTCTAATGCTTCCTGCACCATGGCCCTCTTCTTTATCTCGGCCTGCCAGTAGTGGGGAGCCACATCTGTGGTGTAGCCTTGTCCCAGCCAGTGCATCTGTGGGCTTTTACAATCACCTGGCCACTTGGAACTACATCCTTGTGGCAGCCTGAGCTGCCCCACGCTTGGGGGCCAAAAATGTTGCGGACCGCTCTGTCAATATTGGAACCCGCACTGCCAAAAGCCTTGGGGGCTAAATTGTTAGAGCCTGCACTGCCCCAAGTTGCTCCAGTCTGCGGTTTGGGGTTCAGCAAGAGAGAGAGTGAGGACGGATGTGAAGAATGGAGACCAGACAGAGTGTGACTCAATCCTGTTTATTCTTCAGTTTCTCTTCTTTTCTCCATGTCCCTAGTTCCAAGTTCCTAGTGCCTCCAAGTTCCAAGTTTCTTCTTCCAAGTTCTAGTGCCTAATGTCTAAATCCAAGTTCTTCCTCCAAGTGCCAAGTGCCTAATACCTAACAATCTGTTCTTCCCAGTTCTCTAGTCCAAGTGTCTTCTTCCTCGATGCCTAATTCCTACTCCAAGTTGTACTCTACTCTTCTGTCTGCCTCTTGCCTTTTATATGTCTCACTTATAAGCCACGCCCTTAAGTCACACCCTTAGGTCTTATCTCTAAATCTGATCTCTAAGTCATGCCCTTAAGTCTCAGCTCTAAATCACAGCTTTGTCTCACACACCCAAGGGAAGATCCTGGGTATCTAAAACAAGATGTTATCAGAGTGTGCTCAGCTGTTGTAGGCTGATGTAATCAAGTCTCTTATCAGGGTATATGGCTCAAGATGGCTGCAAGGATGATAGCCGCCTTCTGTGGCTCCCCATACATCCTCATATATGTGTTTTGAGTTATTTTTTTGCTAAGGCAGTGGTGGCGCACACCTTTAATTCTAAAAAAAAAAAAAAGTTATTTTTCCCTTCTCTCTCTCTCTCTCTCTCTCTCTCTCTCTGTCCACCCTCCCCTTTCTCTCTCCATCTCTCTCTGTCTCTCTCTGTCTCTGTCTCTGACTCTCTCTCTCTCTCTCTCTGTGTGTGTGTGTATAGTCCAGGCTGGGTCCTGTCTCATCTTCCTGAGTGCTATAGTGAATATGTGCCACCACGCCCTAACCCTTGTATTTTTTTAATGCATGAAAATATGCATGCATATATATATGTATATATATGCATACATATATATATATATACACATACATACATACATACACACACATGTGTCTTAGTGTTTTATTATTATGAAGGTATGCCATGACTATGGAAATGCTTATAGAACCATTTAATTGGGGCTGGCTTACATTCAGAGGTTTAGTCCATTATAGTCATGGTGGGAAACATGACAGCATGCAGGCAGACATGGTGCTGGAGAAGGAGCTGAGAGTTCACATTGGGATGTGCAGGCAGTAGGAAGACAGAGACACTGGGTGGGCCTGGCTTGAACATTTGAAACCCCAAAGCCTACCTGTCTTCCCTGTCCCCTGTGAAACACTTCTGCAACAAGGCCACACCTCCTAATCCCTCTCAAATAGCCCCCTCCCTGATGACCAAGCTTTCAAATCTGTGAGCTAATGGGGGCCATTCTTATTCTAATCACCACAATGTATGGAGGCTAAGAGAAGAGCTTTGGGTGTCACCCTCAGGAACACTCCACCTCCTTTGAAGCAGGACCTCTCATTGATCTGAAGCCTGTTGATTAGGCTGACAATGAACCTGCAAGACTCCCTTGTCACTGTCTCACCAGCACTGGGATGCTAAGTGTATACCAACCTTTTAAACATGTCTTTTAAGGATCGAAGTCAGGTCCTTGTGCTTCTAAGGCAAGTGCTTTATTGACATAGCCATATTTCTAGCCCCATCTCATGCTTTTAAACACTATGAAGACCTGTGCACAGGCTAGGAAAACACCTGTGTTCACCTTTCTGAGGACCCACAAACCCAGCTGTATTAGGTTTGTTGTTGTTGTTGTTGTGATAAAACATCATGGCCAAGGTAAGTTATAGAAGGAAGAGTTTATTTGAGGCTTATAATTCCAGAGGGATAGAAGCCCATCACCATCATAGTGGGAAGCATAGCAGTTGTCAGGCAAGCAGGGTGCTGGAGCAGCCTGAGACCTCACATCTCGATCCACAAACAGGAAGGAAAGAGGCACAATGGTGTGAGTCTTTTGAAATCTCAAAGCCTGCCACTAGTGACAATCAGTTCAACAAGGCTATTACATCTCTTACCCCTTCCCAAACAGCTCCTCCAAATGGGGACCAAGTATTCAAATATGTTAGCCTAAAGACAGATGCTGCAGTGTTTTGAGGAATGGGGGACTGTTCAGGTATCAGCTGTCTCTACAATTTGGTTAAATTTTAGAAGCTATGTTTTATGCTACCTATATATTCAGGTAATATTTAATTTGTTCTTAGATTTCTGACAGGGTTGAAGACTAGTTATAGTCTCATAATCAAACTTAAGTTGTTTAATATTGAGGAAGATTATATTGATTTGAAAGAATGGTTTTCAGATGATAATACAAGTTAAAATCAAAACATAATTCGGGTATAGAATTGTAAGCTCTTTAAGTTAAATGTTAGAGTCTCTCTCTATATATATACATATATTTACATACATATACACACATATATACAAAATTGATAGACTAGATATTAGTTATATATCATACTTTATAATTTACATAATTGTTATGGTTGTGCTCAATTTTTGTCTGAGAGAAATGAGCCTTTTTTATTGGATGAAAAGGGTGAGATGTTAGAGATTGAATTTATGCTTACATGAGAATTCACATGTCCACTATGGGGTCCCTGGCAACAGTTGGCTTTTTGACTGGTCAATAAAGAGCCAGTGGCCAATGTCTGGGCAGGGGGACAGAGGTGGGACTTTAAGAATTCCCAGAGAGGAAACTCAGGACAGGGAGAAGGAGAATCACCAGGGCAGAAAGAAGGAGAGGACACATGCATGAGAGCTGTGGAAGATGGAGACCCAACCGTGGAAGAGTCAGGGAAGAGCAGTCCCGGGGGCTACTCCCCCAGTTGAGTCTCGGGTATCAGAGAGAAAGTATAGATTTTAGAAGGGACTAACTCAAGAATATTGGAGGGGAGTGTGTTAGCCACATGGAGTTTCAGGAGTGGCCTGCCATTGAGCTAGTTAAGGCATATTAAAATATAAAGGGTGTGTGTGTGTGTGTGTGTGTGTGTGTGTGTGTGTGTGGTCTTTTGAGGCAGGGTTTCTTTGTGTATCCCTGGCTGTCCTGGAACTCTGTAGACCAGGTTGGCCTTGAACTCGGAAATTCCCCTGGCTCTGCCTCCCGAGTGCTAGTCTGGGTCACTACTGCTGGAGTCATTTTCATTCAAGCAACAGCACAAGGATGAAATGCAAATTGTGAGCAGCCCTCAAGCCCACTATGCATGTCTCAGGTCAGCCATCTCCCCAGTTAGTCCCGTCTGCACCAGGCTGTACCCCTAGATGCCCTGGTTGAGTTCACCTGACAGTAGGCTAAGTAATTCATGCCAAGTATGTTCACTAGAGGGACTGCCACGTGTTCAGCATGTTGATTGACTCACATGTGGTCTGTGGTTGGAATCTGTCTCCATCATCACTCTCCATTGCCCATCCTGTGAGTTCTTTGACCTTAGTCCTTCAATCACCCACACTGCTGGTGGACATAGGGACTGCCAGCAGTTATAGTGGCCCAGTTGTTTCCAGACACCATGTGTACCTTGTTTACCCTCTATGAGGGCCTGCTAGACCACGGAACATCTCGGTTTACTCCCTCAGAAACTGGGGAGGACTCAAGACTTAGTACCAGCTGTTAAGGGTGTCAGACTTTTCTGGCTCTCTGGCTATTTCTCTCTCTGGGCCCTCCACTTTGTGTGTGTGTGTGTGTGTGTGTGTGTGTGTGTGTGTGTGTGTGTATTTGGCTTTTCCTTTTTCTTTGTCATTATTAATTTGAAAGAGGCAGGGGAATAATGGCCGCACATACTAGGGAGCACTACTCCTGAGCTGTACTAGGGAGCACTACTCCTGAGCTGTTCTAGAGAGTACCGTTCTTGAGCTGCACTAGGGAGCACTACTCCTGAGCTGTACTAGGGAGCACTACTCCTGAGCTGTACTAGGGAGTACCATTCTTGAGCTGCACTCCAGAGCACTGCGAGCTTTTAAAGAGACACATAGTAAGGATTGGGTCATTGGGAGCCAAATTGTGGGAGTGGGAGAGTTCCAGGGGTAGGCAACTCACCTGTTCTTCTGGCTGGCTTGGCCTACACTTGAACAGGGGATGTCCACTGGAGTTGGGGGCTCAAGTTTGGTTATTTTTTATGGTTCTATAATTTCTACTTCTTATAGAAATCTGCTATCACCATTAAGATGTTTCTAGTTTGGGGCTGGGAAGCCAAATCAGTGGGTAAAGAACATGCTTGCTGTTGAAGCATGAGGGTCTAAGTGTGGATCCCCAGCACTCACAGTGGGAGTGGTTATCATAGGGTAGGTAGTTGTGTGTGTTTGTAACCCCAATCCTAGGGCAGTGTTGGGCAGGGACAAAGACAGTCAAATTCTGGGGCTTGCTGAATAGCGTGTCCAGCTGAAACAGGGAGCTCCCTATTTACTGAGAGACCCAGTTTCAAAAAATAAGGTGGAGGGACTAGAGAGATGGCTTGGCAAATAAGAGCATTTGCTTCTCTTACAGAGGTCTGGGGTTCAATTCCCAGCACTTACAAGCTGATTTACAACTCTGTAACTCTAGTTCCAGGATATCTGTCACCCTCTTCTGACCTCTGTTGGCACTGCATGCACATGGTACATGCATGCAAACAAAACACTCATACACAAAATAAAAATAAATAATTAAAAAAATTTAATTTATGTGCGTTGGTATATTGCCTGTATGAGGGTGTCAGGTACCTTGGAACTGGAGTTACAAACAGCTGTGGGTGCTGGGAATTGAACCCAGCTCCTCTGGAAGAGCAACTAGTGCTTTTAACCACTGAACCATCTCTCTAGCTCCAAAGAAATTCAGACAAGAAAACAAAAAGTGGGATGTGAAGGTAGTTCATGGATAAAGGCATTTGCCAGCAAGCCTGATGACCTGAGTTTGATCCCTGGGACCCACATGATGGTAGAAGAAAACCGGCTTCTGCAGGTTGTCCTCTGACCTTCACATGTACACTGTTACACGTATGCTGCTGCCTCCCCTGCAAAAAACACATAACTACAACAAAATGTTTTTTAAAGGAGGAGATTTATTGACATGGACACCTACCACCAACCATACAGGCCCTGTGAAAGCACACACACATGCACACACACACACATACACACAGAGAGGGCGGGGGAGAGAGAGGGAGAGAGGGAGAAGGGGGAGAGGGAGAGAGGGGGAGGGGGAGAGGGAGAATGGGGGAGGGGGAGAGGGAGAGGGGGAGGGGGAGAGGGGGAGAGGGAGAGAGAGAGAGAGAGAGAGAGAGAGAGAGAGAGAGAGAGAGAGATTGATTGATTCTAGGTATTGCTAAATGCTTTAGAGTTTCCTATTTTGTCAGTAGTGTACTCTCTAAGAGGTCTGTCTCTCAGAGCCATGTGTGTTTAGTCACTTGTGGGTTTTGCTCAGGCCATCCCTGCCTACTTCTGTGTATGACATTGGAATATTCACTGTTAGCATCATGGGAACCCTAAGATGACACTCTTCTTTCTGCAGCAGACAAGACTGTTTAGCTAGTGTCCAATTTTCTGGTTATCTCAGTAGCTCTGTAAGTGATGGAAAGATCCATGCTGAGCTAGCTCATGTGTCCCCACAGCTTTTCTCCTTAGCTACCTTCTTTACTGGCTGGTTTTGTGTCAGCTTGACACAAGCTGGAGTTATCACAGAGAAAGGAGCCTCCTTGAGGAAATGCCTCCATGAGATCCAGCTGTAAGCCATTTTCTTAATTAATGATCAAACGGGGGAGGGCCCGTTGTGGTCTATAAGAAAGCAAGCAGAGCAAGCCAGCCAGAAAGAAACATCCCTCCATGGCCTCTGTCCTGTGCAAGTTCCAGTCCTGACTTCCTTTGGTGATGGAAAGCAATGTGGAAGTGTAAGCTGAATAAACTGTTTTCTCCCCAACTTGCATCTTGGTCATGATGTTTGTGCAGAAATAGAAACCCTGATTAAGACACCTTCCCTCTCTGACTTTCTTTTCATGGCCTCTTCATTGAGCTAGCATTCTTCCCATGAGTTTAGGGTTCAGAGATGGCCTCTGTTGATTGAGCCACCATGCAGTTGCTTAGAACCAAACCTGAGTCTTCTTCAAGAGCAACAAACACTCTTAAACATCCTTACTACCATTTTCTCATGGTGCCCAGTGACCTTTCTTATCTTTCTTAATAGTTTTGTTTTACTATCACTAAGAGCTGTGAATTTAAATTTGATTTTTTTTCCAGGCCTTTGTAGGTGTCATGCCCATATACATCCAGACACTCAGTCTCTGCAAGCTCCTGTGTGCTCTGACCATCCTCAGTTGTGCTGGATCCCAGGTTATTCCTGACCTCATGAGGCATGAGGCAGAGCCAGATTCTGCAGCTGGGATGGGAGATGGTACCTTAGCTAGATTTATCTTTAAAAGAGCAGCCCATGTCTTCTCAAGAAGGAAAGGGGGGAGAGAGAGAGAGAGAGAGAGAGAGAGAGAGAGAGAGAGAGAGAGAGAGAAACACTCTAACACTCTGCTGGACTTGAACTTGTGAGTTGAAGAGATTCTTATGCCTCAGTCTCCTGAGTTTTGGGTTGTACTAGTTGTTTGTTTTTTGTAATGAGTATGGAGAGGGTCCCACTTTGGTGTCTTCCTTTTATGTCAGTTATCTTTATGAAATGAGCTGCCTTTTCTTACTGAAATAATTCTGCCCTGTCCTGTGTAAACTCGTAAGCATATTGGTCTGCATCTCTGCATTTTCTGCTGTGTTCTACCAATCTTTTGTGCAGAATACAATTTTGTCTGTTAGTGTACATGCCTTAAGGAAGCACATGACACAGTCATACCCATGTTATCTCTGTCCTAGCCTCTCAGGGCCCACTCTTCATGTTCCTTCTTGGAATCTGTTCTGTTTTAGGACCCATCTCTGTTGGATGGCCGGGTGGCATTTCTTCATGCTCCTTCAGGCACCATAGTGTCAAAACAGGGAGATCAGGTAAGTTAAGAGCCCCAATCCTAAAGGTCATAGGAACTGCTATCCCTGCAATTTAGTGCTGGGTGGAGTGTGGGTGAGGGCACAGTGGTTGGAAGTTGTTTCAGTGCCATACTGCTGGACCTCTTCGCACTCACTGTCTCAGTCTCTGGGCAGCCCAGGGCTTAGGTGCTAGGCTTCTCCACAGTTGTGCCTGCTACCCTGGCACTTTTTCTGGAACCTAAGGGGTTTGGGTGAGAAGATTTGCAATGAGTTCCATAATAGATATAAAGATATATAGGATTTGTCCCTGCATATTTTTGTGGATGTTGGATCAAAATGTGTGACTCTTAAGGGTAGCTGTATAGAGCTTCAAAGGGACAGGCTGCCCCTTCATTTCTGTGGGGGAAATGGGCTGACATTTCTGTAGAGCAGTGGAAGGGCATGTGAAGAGGGAAGGTACGTGTGCCTGAGATTGAGAAAATAAAGAGGTACTAAATAATGAAGCTATAAGACTGTTATAATGTTCTGAGTGGAAACGTGTCCAAGGCTGGCTTACATACAACCTAGAATAGGCAAAGAAGCAGCTGCCTGTACCAGTGTGACTCTATGGGGCTCAGGAAACGTCCCTGGGTTCTAGGCCACTGTCACACATATTGTGCTGAAGGTAGGCTTGTCTGCTTTTCTCAGGATGTCAACATTTTGTTTGTGGTCTCGGGGATGCTGCATGTGTACCAGCAAAAGATTGACAGCTTGGAGGATACTTGCCTGTTCCTCACACATCCCGGGGAGATGGTGGGACAGCTGGCGGTACTCACCGGAGAGCCCCTCATGTTCACCATCAGAGCCAACCGAGACTGCAGCTTTTTGTCCATCTCAAAGGCCCACTTCTATGAGTGAGTCTCCTTGTCCCTTCTCTGTCCCTTCTCTGTCCTGCTCACCTGTCTCCTGGGTCTGCTGTACCTGAGGGCTCTCAGGGACAGGCCTGCAGTTGACCTCCCCTGGCTCTTTAGCCCAGTAGGTGCATACACTGGTACCCACACACAGTTCAATGGTTCATTCAGAGAGCCTCCATGTGGCTTGTGACAGCTGACATATGCTACTTTCTCTGTTGCTATGTGGCTCTGGCTCAGTCATATCTTGTTGGTACATTTTGTGGCCACATGTATAGGAGGATAGAGCTGGAATTAGGGTCTGGCTCATTGCTTAGAAGCCTGTTCAGAGTAGACTAGGTCTGGCTGGAAAGGCACGATGGTGGTCATGGAGTGGCCGGCTCACTCTCCTTCCTTAAGTCAGTATAGGTGGGGGGTTGTTGTTGTTTGTTTTTTGAGACAGGATTTCTCTTTGTAGCCCTAATTGTCCTGGAACTCACTCTGTAGAGCAGGCTGGCCTCAAATTCACAGAGATTTGCCTGCATCTGCCTCCTGAGTGCTGGGGTTAAAGTCATGACCCACCACCATTCAGTATAGGTTGTATAGAACTGGAACTTGGATCTACCTATCCACCAAACATGCCCTTCACCCCCAGTCATGTCCTCCTCAGCTTGTCTGAGAGGGCCACAGTCTGCATCTTCTGCTGGCCTTTCTAGTTTCCCTGAGTCCCAGAGCATAAGATTAAAAATTGTCTTAATTTGTTTCTTGCTTTGGGGGGGATGCCCATCAGGGTCCACATTTTTTCTGAGTTTAGTTGAGCAACCTCCCCTCATGTTCATCTCTGCCAGCCAGCATCCATCTTTGTATCCACATTGCTAGAAGGCCTCTTCTTCATCCATGCCTGATGTCTGTTAGGACCTTGTAGCTCTCCTGCCTGAAAGCTGATGCTCAGATAGAGGAAGTCAGGGGCCAGAAGGTCGTGGCTTAAAAATTGTTTCAACCAAGGTGCTTTCAAAACAGTAGTGGGGCAGGGAAGGGAAGGCCTCCTCCAGATGTAGCCTCCTTCTCCTAGGATTTGCCTGAATGCCCCTGGCCTGGTCCCCTGATGCTGTGCCTCTGGTATTTTCAGTATGCTGAGGGTGAGGACCTCATTTCACAGATGGCAGACATTCCAAGGGGTAGAACTGTGCCTCACTCGGCCCCTCGACTAGCATGGGGCCCCAGGATGAAGTTGAGTTTGCCTTCCTCTTGAGCTGCAAGGATCTTCTCAGAGATACAGAGCATGCTTGCAGTCTGCTGTCCTCAGTCCCTGCCCCTGTCCGCCTGTACCAAGGCAAAGCTCAAGAAGGATCGTCAGGAGGGTGGACAGGAATCACCTCGTTGGTGTGGTTGCCAGGACCCCATGGCCTTGCTTTTTTCTCTTTACTCCTCTGACCTTGGTCTAGCCTGATCCTCCCTTGCCCATGCATGTGCGTTTGTCTGTGGCCCTACAGGTCTATGTAGGATGTCTCTGTGTGCGCAGAACATGACTTATCCACATGTCTGAGTGTCCATATGTTACTGTCCATGTATGCGTGTTTGGGCTTCTCTCCATGTCCTTATTCATGTTTCTCTGTGAGCCTTTGTGTATATAGCTGTCTATATATCCCTGTCTATGTCCACATCTGCATGTATGCACATGTATGGATATCCTGGCTTATATATGTACATGTATGTTAATGTTTTTTTATTTATGTGACTTTCTTTGTGTGTTTTTATCTGTGTATGCGTGCATTACATGTCCTTGCCCATGTGTATCTCTATGTATCCTATTCTCTGGGTGTACATACTTTTGAATGTCCTTGTCTGCATGCATATGGTTTTATGTGTATAAAGGTATTTCTCACTTTACAGACATGGTCCAGCAAATGTCATGGGGACTCTCATCCAATCTTGGAAATAAAATTATATCATTGGTCTCTCTGAAGCTATCATCATCTGGTATTTGCCTTACTGCCCTGGGATGGTGAGGCACACTAGATAATGGGAGTATTATCTAATGCACATGGCAATGCTGTTTCCCTATTTCTAATAGACCAGCAGTTCCATCTCCTGTTACTGGACCTAGCCTGGAGTCCTTCTGCCTTAGTTCTCTCCTGCCCAGTATATATGAACAACCCATGAACTATATGTATCTATGGGGTCCTGACCCCAGCACTGGAGCCACCATGATATCCCTGCTGTTGTCTTGCCTTCCACAGTCTGCTCATACAGTCACCAGAGAGGTGACAATGTTCTTGATCAGAACCCTCAGCATTCTATGCCCACCCAGGTAGACTCCATGCTTTCAGGTTCAAAGCCCCTGTGCATATACACAGACACAAATGACCCTCCCAAATGACACACTGCACGCCTCATTGTACTGGTTGTCAGACTCATGAGTCTGCACGTGTGGAGCTGGAACCCTGTTCTCAAAACCTGGAGCTTAGGGGTGGCCTGTGCTCAAGGGGCCTTGCATGAAGTGGACAGTTGTGTGGGTAGTCTTTTATCCCCCCAAATCCATAGTTCCTGTGCAGCTGAGAGCAGATGGCTGCCTAGGTACCTCCTGTCTCAGCCCTCAGTGTCTTCTTCCCTCAAAGTAAACAATCGAGAGTCCTTCTGTAGGTAGGTTGAAAGTTGTGCTGCTCTCACACGCTGTGACTCTTGTGAGGAGCAGATCTAG
Source organism: Arvicanthis niloticus (assembly GCF_011762505.2). NCBI lineage: Eukaryota > Metazoa > Chordata > Mammalia > Rodentia > Muridae > Arvicanthis > Arvicanthis niloticus. The sequence goes on from NC_047663.1 coordinate 105,755,587, forward strand.
TAGGTCTGGACGTAAGATGGGAGGTGAGAGGAGGCCTCATGGCAATAGAAATGACTTGAGATTGCATGACAGGATCATGAAGAAACGGCCAGATGTTGTCCTGGGTGTGGCACACACAGTTGTGAAGAGGATGTCGTCCTTTGTACGGCAGATTGATTTTGCTCTAGACTGGATGGAAGTGGAGGCTGGACGTGCCATATACAGGTAAAACTCACAGATGTATAGTGTACAGAGAAAGCCACAGGTAGATAGTATATAAAGGCCCAAGGGTGTGCAGCGTGCAGAGGCCTGAGGGGTCTCCATCAATGCACATCCCTGCTGATGGATAGTGGGATGGCTGATAGACCAGATCCATGCCTATGAAGATTGTACAACAAAGAGGGTGAGTTCCTTACCCACTCCCCACTCCTGCACACATGGAAACATTGACATTACCCTGGGTCCTGTACATATATACAGGCACAGACACACTTTAGCAAACAGCTTTCCATGTGCATACACGTGAACCACAGCATCCTAGCAAAACCCCTGGAGCCATCCGACATGGCTTTTGTCAGGTTTTTGTCATGATTTTTTTTTAAAGAAATGTTTTCTCTTCTTTCTTTCTTTCTTTCTTTCTTTCTTTCTTTCTTTCTTTCTCTTCTTCTTCTTCTTCTTCTTCTTCTTCTTCTTCTTCTTCTTCTTCTTCTTCTTCTTCTTCTTCTTCTTCTTTTATTTTGACTTTTATTCTTTTATGTATGAGTACACTGTTGCTGTCTTCAGACACACCAGAAGAGGGCATCAGATCCCATTACAGATGGTTGTGAGCCACCATGTGGTTGCTGGGAATTGAACTCAGGACCTCTGGAGCAGTCAGTGCGCTTAACCTCTGAGCCATCTCTCCAGCCCAACTGTCGATTTTTATGATGCTTAAAATTTAAGCTAAGGAAAAGTTAAAATACTTATTTGAAGTAGTAATAAACCCATATGTGCAAACACAAATAGTTTAAAGTGAGAAGTAATTGCACTTTATATTATTTATATTATTTTATTTATTTATTTACTTACTTATTTGAGACAGGGTTTCACTGTGTAAGCTTGGTTGGTTAAGAATTCACTGTGTAGACCAGGCTGGCTTCTGACTCAGTGAAATTCACCTGCCTCTGTCTACTGAGTGCAGGAATTAGAGGGTGTGCCACCACACTTGGCATAGTAACTGCTTTACAAGCCAAAGCATCCCCTAGAAGTCTACATGCTTTTCATTGGTTGCATCCTGGGGTGTGGTCAGCTGCCATGGAGCTGGTTCTTTGAGCAGCACAGGCTGCTGAGCTGAGCTCCTTTGTGTCTCTGCAGGCAAGGGGACAAGTCTGACTGCACATACATCGTCCTCAGTGGCAGGCTGCGCTCTGTGATCCGAAAGGATGATGGGAAAAAACGCCTGGCAGGGGAATATGGCCGAGGAGACCTTGTTGGTGTGGTAGGTGCCGGCTGCCCTCTCTGCCTTCCATGATACTCTGGAACCTGTCTGTCTAGTTACCTGAAGAGAAGGAGGAAGCCTGGGTGACTTCAGGAGCATAATTGTCCCCCATCCCCTTCCTGCTGGCCCTGCCTTTTTCTAGGGCCCTATCTTGGCCTTCTGGGAGAGCCAAGATTCTATTCCCTGGTTTCTGGCTGCTTATTTGCACCCAGCCAGTGCTGAAGCCTTTGTGGATAGTATCCAAAGGACTTGACTAGTAGCTTTACTCTAGCTTCCCCGTGCTGCCTACGTAGATGGCTCTCTTGTCCTTATCTGTCAGTGACCAGCTCCAGGATGTCACAATGTTGGCCTCATAGAGCTGAATGAGGACAGTGAATTCCAATCTGTGCCTCTGGCTGCAGATGGTTTGTTTGTTTGTTTTTCCCTTGAGACAGGGTCTTGCCCTAACCCAGGTGGGCTTGGAATTCACCAGTAGACTTGTGCTGGCCTTTGCACATGTGCTGATCTTTTTGCATCAGCTTCCTAAACACATAGAGGCTTTTAAAACAGTAAACCTATATGCATTAGAATAGCAACTACATCTCTCTCTCTCTCTCTCTCTCTCTCTCTCTCTCTGTCTCTCTCTCTCTCTCTGTGTGTGTGTGTGTGGAGAGAGAGAGAGAGAAAGAGAGAGAGAGAGAGAGAGAGAGAGAGAGAGATGTTTTTTCTTATTTTGTTTTGATGCACATGAGTGTTTTGTCTGCGTGCCCAGAGAGGCCAAAAGAGGGCATCAGAGGTTACAGTGGTGGCACATGCTTTTAATCCCAGCACTCAGAAGTTGGAGGCAGGTGCATCTCTGTGACTTCTAGGCCAGAGTAAGCTACAGAGGAAAAAAAATATAAAGAAATGAGGACATCAGATCCCTTAGAATTGGAGTTATAGATAACTGTGTGCCATTTTGTGGGTGCTGGGAATTGAACCTCAGTCCTTTGGAAGGGCAGCCAAAACTTTTGTTTGTCTGCTTGCTTTTGTATTTTGGGGAGAGGTTTTGGTTGGGTTGGTTTTGTTTTTTTGTTTTTGTTTTCCAAGACAAGGTTTCTCTATGTAGCCTTGGATATCCTGGAACTCACTCTGTAGACCAGGCTGGCCTTGAACTCACAGAGATCAGCCTGCCTCTGCCTCCCAAGTGCTGGGATTAAAGTTGTGTGCTACCACTGTCCAGCTTGTTGGTTTTTTTAAGACAAGGTCTCACTGTAGCTTTGGCTGTCGGAACTCATGCTGCTTCCAGTGGTCTTCAGCACAGAGCCATCTCTCTACTTCAAGTTCAAATCTTTTAAAAAACTAACTGTAGTTTACAAACAAATATTACCTGAAAGACTGTATTCTTTACTTTGTCACCCCGTAATGTCTGGGTAGCCCTGGTAACCCCACCACATCCTGCTCAGGCTGCCACCGTACCCCCACCCCTGCCCTGCTGCTTCTTTGAGACAGGGTCTCACTGTGTAGTCCAGTGTCTTAGCCTGGTTTCTATTGCTGTAGTAAATCACCCTGATCAAAGGCAACCTTTGAAGGAAAGGGATTCTTTCCCTTCTGCTCCCAGGCAGCGATCCGTCACTGAGGACAGTCGGAGCAGGAACTGAAGCAGAGGCATGGAGAAGCACTGCACACTGACTGATCCTCATTGCTTGGCCTGCTTTCCTGTACAATCCAGGACCATGTTCTGATGCTTTTAAAGAAGTTTTGAATCAAGGCAGTTTAGGATCTCTTTGCTGTCTAATAAGAGTTGTGAGGAAGCCTGATGTTGCCAGGCATGTGCTAATGGCTGCTTTCCTCCTGTGCAGCCTCCATTCCAGGGTTATTTATTCCCATCCTGCCTCTCTGAGCTCTGCCTCACAGTGAGTCTTCCATGTCAGAGTTTGGGAGTCTCTGGCCTTAGGGTAGCTATGCTGTGTGCAGCCTGTGAATCCAGTCACCAACTCCTACTTGGAAGTTTGCATAGCTGGCTGGATGCTTAAATAGGTACTCCATACTCCAGGCTCCATTATCCTCTGAGGGAAACATCTGATGTGGCCCTAGTAGATGATGTGTCTTTTTTTTTTTTTTTTTTTGTTTTTCAAGACAAGGTTTCTCTGTGTAGTCCTGGCTGTCCTGGAACTCACTCTGTAGACTCAGAAATCCGCCTGCCTCTGCCTCCCAAGTGCTAGGATTAAAGGCGTGTGCCACCACCGCCCAGCTGATGATGTGTCTTCTTTAGAGGCATTTGTATTGAAGGAGTGTTCAATTCCCTGAGACAGCTCCTTGCTTGTGTCTGAGAACTATTAGGGTTGCTAGGGGTGCCTGTGGCTTCTAGAGCACCCCAGGGGTTTGGACAGCAGTCATATGGGAGTCCTTCGTGCACCAGCTTTGTGCATAGCAAAGGCTTGGTTAGGTCATTTTGTTCCTTTTCTTGCTTCCTAACGACACAGCTTCTGTAGGCTGCTGTTCTGGCTACTTGTATGTCAATCTGACACAAGCTAGAGTCATTTTAGAAGAGGGATCTTCAATTGAGAAAATTCCCCCACCAGACTTTCTTGGTTAATGATTGGTGTGGGCCCAAATCATTGTGGGTAGTTTAAGAAATCCAAGCAGAGCAAGCCAGTAAATAGCATTCCTCCATGACCTCTGCTTTAGCTCTTTCTCCAAGGTCTTGTCCTGTTTGAGTTCCTGCCCTGAAATCCCTCAGTGATGGACTGTGACCCAGAAGTATAAGATGAAGTAAGCCCAAGGTCCTTCTGGCCACTGTGATTTATCACAGCAGTAGAGATTGTAAGACACGTGTATACATCTGACCTGCACATTCCCTGGCTAGACTCCAGGCTTCCTCAGCCTGGCCCTCCTGGACCTTGGCTGGTCTTTGAGACCCCTGGGTTTGTCTTTTCTTCCTTAGGTGGAGACGCTAACCCACCAGGCCAGAGCAACCACAGTGCATGCTGTCCGAGACTCAGAACTAGCCAAGCTGCCAGCAGGAGCTCTGACGTCAATCAAGCGCAGATACCCACAGGTGAGGCTGCCGCACAGGGCTTCTAGCTGCACTTCTGGCCCAGGTGGGAATTTAGTCAAGTATACACAGACATACACTGGGAGGCTGTAAAAGTGGCACACAAGTGACACTCATAACACTATTGTATGGCACGATTTCTGGGGACACGTGATGCAAAAACCAGACTTACCTCAGATACAGAGCTGGTAACAGACAAAGTAAGGACATCACCAAAGTACAACTTGATAAACCAGTGATTTCTTTTGGGGTTCCTCTCAGGAACATGGCGAGGTGCACTCACAGGTGCAGAAATGACCACCGCCTCAACAAGACCCACCCGAACATGGGTGACAGCTCACAGTCTGCAGGCAGCTCAATGGGTTGCATAGTGTCTTTTCCAGATAGATCAGATGATTTGAGCTTTCTGGCTACTCTGCTTGTCTGAGGGTGTCTGTCAGCAGCCCTTACTGTTTGTTTATATGCACTTCTGTAGAGAAGAGACCTTGTATATGTGGTAGGTTTAGGGATGTCCTGGAGCCTTTACATAGTTTATTTCCTGAGCTTGAGGAGCTTCCTACAGAATAGAGGAACCCCGCTTTAGAATACCTGTCTTACGGAGCTTCCCTCTGAGATGGAGGGCGTTCTATCGGAGGAAATTGCTACATCACACCTCCTGCTTAGGACAGTAACTTGAGACCTTTGGTGGCAGCCGGGGATTGGCAGAGGAGGAGTATTAAGGTACTGAGGCTGCGTCTCTGAGCTGTCGGTCAGCTGCCTTTTCTGATTGTCCTCCCTGCCTTTGAGAGACAAGGTTATCACAGGAGAGAAGGTACAACCTTACACTCTGGACTAACCCACTAGAGTCCAATAGTGGTGTTTCCACTCAGCATTCTGCCCTCAGTCTTAAAACTGCTTCCCAGTGTCTATGCTTGCTTGCTTTCCAACTCTTCTCTTCTCCTCATTTCCTCCCCACTACTCCTCCTCCGTGTGCATTCGCATTCGTGTACTAGGGGATGAAACCCAAGGCCTTGTTGCTTGCTGATTGTATATGAGTGAACTAGTACAAAATGTATGTGGTGTGACTGGTCCAGCTGTATCCCACTGGATCTCAGTCCATCTGCTCTCCAGTTGGTGGCTGTTGGAATGATTTCAGTTTGGGCTCTCAGGTTTATAAGGCTACTACACACATTCTTGACAAATGTTATAAACATTCCCTTGTTCAGTCGCTAGGTTACAAGATGGATGTGTGTTTTGGGAACTGCAGATAACTCTCCAGAGTGGCTGCTACTTCACAGCCCAGTATGATGTGGCCCCTGAGCCTGGAGTGCTGGCCAGCACACAGGCGGCTTCTCACACCAACAGTTCTCGTGGGCATATCACAGTGCTGTGAATTTGTGTGTCCTCAGTTTTTTAAGATGCATTCTGTGGACTCATTGGTCTATTTTAAACCTATGCCATTTGACACAGAAATAATCTTTTAAAAAATTATCTTTAGTGGCCAGACATACTGGTCTGCTTTTAATCCCAGTACTTAGGCACCAGAGACACCCAAGGTCATAGGCAGATCTCTGTGAGTTCAAAGCCAGCCTAAGGCTACATAGTGAGTTCCAGGGTAGCCAGGACTACAGTAGTGAGCCCCTGTCTCAAAAAAAAAAATTAGTCTCACTTTGATTTTGCTTGTTGGTTTTTGCATGTGACAATTTTGCTTGTTTATTTGTGGTACTAAAGATCAAGCTCAGGGCCTTGTGTATACCATAACCACCATGGTCATGTGTATACCATAACCACCATGGTCATGTGTATACCATAACCACCATGGTCATGTGTATACCATAACCACCATGGTCATGTGTATACCATAACCACCATGGTCATGTGTATACCATAACCACCATGGTCATGTGTATACCGTGCAAGCACCACACCACTGAACTGCATCCCCACATCCCCAGCTATTTTCCATTTTTATTTTGAGACAAGGTGTTGCTAAGTTCCTAGGCTGGCCTTGAACTTGTCTTGTGGTCCAGGCAGGCCTCAAATTTCCTCACAACTCAGCCTCCAACTGCTGGTATGAAAGGTGTATATTTTGTGCTTTGCTGATTATAGGTGTTTGTTTGTTTGTGCTCTTGGCCTCTAGAGAAACATTCAGATACTTTTTTTGTTTGTTTGTGTTTTTTGAGACAGAGTTTCTATGTGTAGCCCTGTCCTGGAACTCACTCTGTAAACCAGGCTGGCCTCCAACTCAGAAATCCACCTGCCTCTGCCTCCCACGTGCATGTGCCACCACTGCCCACCATATTCAGATACTTATAATAGAATTCTCTGAGTGCTCCTGAGGGGTTGTTTCTGAAGTAGAACTGCTGAGGTGGATGGCAGTCTTGCTTTCAGACTTCACTGCTCAGACTAGTTTTTGTTTTATATCTGAAAATCTGGACAGTTTCATTTAGATCTAATGTGGGCTCTGACCCCACTACCCTGGGGCAAATAAACAGCCCTAACTTAGCTTGCTAGAGGGGCCCTGGTGCCACCTGATTGACATAAAGCACAGCAGGTGCCCCTGTCCAGCTGAGCTGTCCTCTCAGGTAACTGTCATGTCTTTGCCATGCCTGGGGTCATGGGTGGATGGTCCCTTAGGTCATCTTCTACCTGGAGTGTGAGGCTCAGGGCCACAGAGTGTGTACTCTGCGTCTTTTGTGTTTCCACATCCCACACACACACACACACACACACACACAACCAAACAGGTCATTCCCCTTCCCCCCAGGCAAGCTCCTTTCCCTTGGAGGCTTAATTTTTTTTCCTTTTGTTGTGATAAAATACCCTGACAAAAGAAACTCAAAGGAAATTGTTTTATTTTGCTCACAGTCTCAGTTTCTGTCCCCCAGAGTCGGGAAATCACAGTGACATGAGCTAGAGGAGGCATTTGTCACATTATATTTATAATTAAGAACAGGGAGCAACAGATGCATGCATGATATGGCTGTCTTCCTTTTCCACTTACAGAACCCAGGTCCAGTCCACAACTGAGATGGGTCTTTTCACACTTATTGTAGGCGTGTCTAGGGGCCCATGTCTCAGATACAACTGTGTTTGCCTGTTGGCCATGCACAATCTCATCTGGAAACCAGAACATTGTATGGGTCCTTGTAATCTGCAGCCCGTGTTTATTTCCAGTCACTGACAGTTTTGAAAAACAAACCCAGTGTGCTGTTTAACATCATGTGACATTTCCCAGTCCCAGCATTTCACCGTTTAAACATGTGGTTTAGGATTTTCCTTCTTCCTTCTACCCCAAGGTTGTAACCCGACTGATTCATCTCTTGGGCGAGAAGATCTTAGGCAGTCTCCAGCAGGGATCTGCAACGGGTAAGTCTCAGCTCAGTCTTGGAGCTCTTCCTCTGGCCCATGAACGCACTGCCCCACCCTTCCCCTGGCAGGGCAGACCTCTGGAGCATTGTGGGATACTGTGCTTCATGACTCCTGAGAACATCTGGGAGAGTCTCACCAAGCACAACTCTGAGTAAGGAGGGCTTAGATTTTTAACAGTGTCAGCATATTTTGCCAAGCTATGTCTCACTCTCTACCTTGTGTTTAGAAAGAGGAAACAGAGGATGAGGCCTCTGGAAGAGCGGTGCAGTCTGGGCTGCCGTTGTCTGTCACATGCCGAGTGTGAAAAGATAGTGTGAGAACTCTAGGTATCAGGAATTAAAACTCCACCCCAGCATGTATGTTTTCTTCTAGCTCTCCAGCACTGCCTTCTCCCCCCTGAATCCCACGCATGTGAGAGCTCTGAGGTTGTTCTTTCTGTTCTGTGTGCACTTTGCTGATAGCTGCCTCCTGCTTCCACCTCCAAGTTCCCTGCCTGGGATACTGGTCTATATTTGTGCACGCCCATGGGCCTCCCCACCTGCTCTGCTCATCTTTTGTTTCCTCTTCCATTAGTTCTCCAGGCTAGCTCACTTGTGGCCTGTCCCTCTGCATAGATAAGCTTCCACTAGTTCTTCAGGCTAGCTCACTTGTGGCCTGTCCCCTGCATAGATAAGCTTTACATCTATTTTCACGTCTGAGACTGGTGTACTGAACTGAATGTACGGGTGAACATGGTGCTGTTTAACTCTTTACTCTGAGGACACCTGGTCATTTGGGTCAGATCCGATATATATATGTATGTATATACATATATATATTTATATATATATATATATATTTGTAGAGATTTATATATTATATATAGTGTTCTGCCTGCATGTACACCTGTATGCCAGAAGAGGGCATTAGATCCCATTACAGGTGGTTGTGAGCCACCATGTGGTTGCTGAGAATTGAACTCAGGACCTCTAAAAGAGCAGCCAGTGCTCTGAGCCATCTCTCCAGCCCTACATCCAATATTTTAAGTATTATGTTAAGTAAACTGTCTGCACTTGTAGTCTGAACATGGCAATAGGAAGCTGTGATCCAAAATGAATTCATCTTGACTTCATCAGTCTCTAAGGCTCTATTTCCATATGCGACCATATGCTGAAGTTCTGAGTAGACATGAATTCTAGGAGAGGCACCACACTGTTCAACACACACCTTCTCTCTCTCTTTTTTCTTTCTTCCTTTCTTTCTTTCTTCCTTTCTTTCTTTCTTTCTTTCTTTCTTTCTTTCTTTCTTTCTTTCTTTCTTTCTTTCTCCTTAGCCTGTCTGACCATTTATGTTTGTAATAAGTTTCTTAAAGAAAGATATAGTGAAGTCAGGTTTTTTGTTTACAGCTGACATTCTGTATTCTGTTAGGATTTAGCCTGCTATCTTTATTTTCTTCCGATGTTAGTTTTGGTTACTTAGCAGTTTTTAAGCAGTTTTTTAAGGTCTGTATGACCACTATCTCCACACTCTGCGGATGGTCTATGGTCACGCTAGGGATACAGTGTTTCCTCCTCATCCATCCTCCCTTAGCCATGGCAGTGGTTTTCATTTTAAGTGGAATTCGAGTACTTTATCAGCTACTGCCTAGATCACAGCATTCTGTGACCTGCTCTTGTGTTATGGGTTTCATTGTTGTTGTTTGGTTTCTTAAAATTTGTTTATTTTTATTTTATGTGTCTGGGTGTTTTGCCTGCATATGTCTGTGCACTACTGCATGCAGTACCCATGGGGGCCGGAAGAGGGTGTCAGATTCTCGGGAGCTGGAGTTACAGACAGATGTGAGCCACCATGTGCTAATGTAGAAACTTAAAATTAATAAAAAGCTCCTATTTTGGTTTTAAACTCAAACATTAACTTCCCCCAGGGACACATCCTGGGACAAGCACATTTCAAAGACTCAAACAAACATTCTAGGAAGAAAGACCCAAGACAGGAGTTTATGAGCCCACCGTAAACCTGGGTAAACAGGAGCTACTTAAGCTGACCTTCTTTGTTGTAAAAAGATAAGGTGCAAATTTGAGTTACTTAGCAACCAGGACTGGGAAGGCTGTTGAAGTCAGCCTTTGTGGTTATTGATTAAGAGGCAAAACTGCCCTTATGAGCCCTGTGAATATAGTATAAAAACTGCTCCCAACTCTAATTTGGGGCTCTTCTTGCTGGCATGCACGGGAACCCCACTGTACTAGTTTTTATCAATTTATCAATAAACCTCATGTTATTGCAGCGAATCCCATCCATGAGTGTCTCTGGGGGAGCTCGTCCCCTGGTTTTGGATCTTTAGTGTCCAACACTAGTTTAGCCTGGGTCCTCTGGATAGTAGTCAGTACTCTTGACCACTGAACCATCTCACCAGCCTTTGAGATGTGTCTTAGCCATCACTTCTACATGCCTTGAGAACCAAAGATTTGCTTTGAAAAATTGAAACTTCTTGAGTGTCATGTCAGCATTCAGAAGTTCTGAATTTAGGAACATTTGCCACTTTCAAACTAGGAATGTTTGACCAGTATTCTGGAAATGTTCTAAAATCTGAGAAAGTCAGAACTTCAACACTCCCAGGAGCATGATTTGAGCTCCACGGTACTCCCCAGCTGCGCAGCCTGCCCTTCTTCATCCGTCCTCATCTTTACTCTTCGGAGGTTTGATGACTTCGGGTTTATGCCTTTTGGGGTTAGTTTTGCTTTATTCTGTAGCTTTGTATCTTTTAGCAGATTTGGGAATTGTTAGCCCTTCTTTCTTTATATCTTCTTTCAACCCTGTATTCTTTCTTTTCCTCTGGAAACAAAATGTCACAAATGTTGGGCCTTTTTTTATTGTCCTGAAGGAATCTGGGGCACTGTTCACTGTTTTATCTCCTTGTCCCTATGATGTTCAAATAGAATTCTCACTGTCCTCAATGTCACCTGTTCTTTTCTGTCACCTCGATTCTCTTCTTAGTCCATACAAAGTCATTTAAAACATTTTTTGGAGGAGATTATTATTATTTTGAGACAGGATCTTGCTGTGTATCCCAGGCTGGCCTCAGACTCATTATATAGCCCAGACTGACCTAGAACTGTCCACTTTCCTCCCCAGGATCCCTCTATAGTCTCATAATCCCCTGCTGGGGTTGCCAGTGCATGCTGCTGTCACTCCTGTCCTGTCCCTCCCCCGCCCCCCCCCAACCTCCAAAACTTTTTGTTGTTTTATTTTGGCTCTTCTTTGCTTTGCTGAGGTTTTCTGTTTCTGTGTGTTTTAGAAATGATTTTGATTTCAAGATTGCTGGCAGTAACTAGCTGCCTTTCTTTGTTTCTGGCAAACAGCTCCCAACCAACCATCTGACCATCTCTTGTTGTTTGCTGACTGACTTTTCTTATTCAAATTAAAAGTCTTTGCTGAAGAGACACAAACCTTTAATACTAGCACTCAGAAAGCCTGGTCAACTAAGGGAGTAGTTCCAAGACATAGCCAGAGACTAGACACACACACACACACACACACACACACACACACACACACACACAGAGTTCTAAATGTTCTCTGTCACAAAATGTTCCTGTCTCCAAACAAACAATATCCCCTGCTCTTGATGTACCTAGTAATTTAGTGTATACTGAATTTCTTTTTTGTTGTTGTTGTTTTGTTTTTTTCGAGATAGGGTTTCTCTGTGTAGCCCTGGCTGCCTTAGAATTCACTCTGTAGACCAGGCTGGGTGTGCTACCACTGCCAGGCTTAAAGATGTGTTTTATTTTTTGATACCTAAGAGGGTCACTCATTTAGCCATTTCCTCTACTGTCAAACATCTCTCCTCAGCTCTGTTTTTGTTTTTTTTTTTTTAAACTTTCTTTCTTTTTCTTATTAATTAATTTATTTTCTTTGCATCTCAAGGCAGTTTCCCTCCTCTGTCTCCCTGTCCTTCCTCCCCTCCTCACATCCACTCTTCCTCAGAATAGGGCAGGACTCCCGAGTTTTATCAGCAAACATGGCACCTCCCTTCACATTGAAACTGGACAAGACAGCCCTGTCTGAGGAAAAGATCCCAAGTGCTGGCAAAAGAGTCAGAGACATCAGAGCCAGCCCCCGCTCCTGCTATCAGGAGTCCCACAGAAGACCCAGCTACACACCTGTAACAGTATGCAGGAGGCCTAGGCTAAACCCATGTTGGCTTCCTGGTTGTTGGTTCAGTCTCTGTGAGCCCCTATGAGCCCTGGTTAATTGATTCTGTGGGTTTTCTTGTGTCCTTGACCCCTCTGGCTCCTACAGTCCTCCTTCCCTTTTCCACATGACTCCCTGAGCTCTGCCTAGTGTTTGGCTGTGGGTTTCTGCATCTGTTTTCATCAGTTGCTGGGTGAAGCCTCTCTGATGACAGTTGGGCTAGGCACTAATCTATGGGTCTAACAGAATATCATTAAGAATCATGTTTTATCCTAGGTCTCTGGGCTTTCCAGCCTCTGCATCCTGGCCCTTCAGTCAGTGTCAGCGTTAGGTTCCCTCTCATGGCTTGGGTCTCAAGCTGGACTAGTCATTGGTTGGCCACTCCCACAAGTTCTGCACCATCTTTTTACCTGAATACATCTCATAGGCAGGACAAATTATAGGTCGAAGGTTTTGTGGCTGGGTTGGTGGCCCAATCCCTCCACTGAATGTTGTGCCTGGTTACAGGAGATGGCCAGTTTGCTCTTCATATCTCCCATTGCTAGGAGGCTGAGCTAGGTCACCCTTGTAGATTCCTGGGAGCTTCCATTGTACTAGGTTTCTAGCTCATCTCTGAGATGCCCCCAATCCAGCTGTCTCTCCCAGTCCCTCTCCTCCATCCAGCCACCACCAGATCCCTCTTTTCCCATCCCAGCTTCCATCCTCACACCTTCATTCTTTATTCTAGTCTTCCTTCCCAGGGAGAGTTATCTGCCCCACCCCCAGCCCTGAGCCTTCCTTGTTATTTAGCTTCTCTGTGTCTGTGGATTGTAGCATGGTTATCCTTTACTTTACAGCTAATATCCATTTATAAGTGAGTACACACCATGTTTGTCTTTCTAGGTCTGGGTTACCTCACTCAGGATGATTTTTTTCTAGTTCCATCTAATTGCCTGCAAATTTCATGTTGTTATGTTTTTGTTTGTTTGTTTGTTTGTTTTGTTGTTGTTTTTTTTCCCGAGACAGGGTTTCTCTGTGTAGTCCTGGCTGTCCTGGAACTCACTCTGTAGACCAGGCTGGCCTTGAACTCAGAAATCCACCTGCCTCTGCTTACCAAGTGCTGGGATTAAAGGTGTGCACCACCACTGCCCGGCTGATGTTATTTTTTTTTAACAGCTGAATAATACTCCACTGTGTAGATAGATGTACCACATTTTCTTTATCCATTCTTTGGTTGAGGGACATCTAGGTTGTTTCCAGTTTATGGTTCCTTTGAATAAAGCTGCTATGAACAATAGTTGAGCAAGTGTCCTTGTGGTATGAAGGAGCATCTTCTGGGTATATGCCCAGGATTGGTGTAACTCGCTGGGCTTTAAGGTAAATCGATTCCCAATTTTCTAAGAAACACCATATTGATTTTCAAGGTAGCTGTACAAGTTTGCACTCCCACCAGCAATGGAGAGGAGGGTTTCTCTGTGTAGCTCTGGCTTTCCTAGAACTTGCTTTGTAGACCAGGCTGGCTTTGAACTCAAAGATCTGCCTGCATCTGCCTCTCAAGTGCTCAGATTAAAGGTCCACTTATTTTGTTGTTGTTGTTATTGCTGTTATGTTTTTTGTTCTGTTTTATTTTTTTTGAGACAGGGTATCATTATGTATCCCTGGCTGGCCTCGAACCCACAAAGATCCTCCTGAGATTAAAGGTGTGCACTACTATCCCTTACCTTTTCAGCTTTTTTAAACAGTCCTGTAGTGACTATTTTTGTCTATGTGTATATATGAGGTATATATGTAAGGTGTGTGTGGTATACATAAGGTATATATATGTAAGGTACATGCATGTGTTATATGTGTGGTGTATACATGGCACCTAGGTGGTGTGTATGGGAGTGTGTGTATGTGTGATGTATATGATGTGTGTGAGATATACATGTGAAATGTGTGTAGTGTGTGTGTGGTATATGTATGATGTAGGAGGGTGTATGTATTTCATGTATATTATGTGTATGTAGTGTGTATGTGAGGCACATGTATCCTCTTAAGAATGCAGACTTGTTTCTGCTTGTCCCCGCCTGGTAGACATGTGACATAAGGTATGGCTCCTCATCTCTCTCCCTGCTCTTAGATTTGCTTGGAGTGGCAAACCCTTCTCCAACTCTTTGCTGTGCTGTACCTTGTGTCATCTGGAGCCATGGTGGCTGTCTTGGCTGTGGCTTAGCGTCACTAGTTGCTGGCTCTCTGCCTACAGATCACTGAATGGGACTGCACGTAGCCTTAGAACTCCACTTGGATCACTGCACCTGACTTCAAGTCAGTCTCTGTGCAGACACATGTCCATCCTATTAGAATCATGTATCTGACAGTTTCTGGAAGCTGTTCCTGGGGTGAAGAGCAGAGAAGAAGCCAGCCATTTGGAAACTACCTTTAAGGGAGACAGACAGCTCAGGCCTGAAGATGGGTCTGTGTCTGTGTCGGAGTAAAACAGAAAGTCTGGTGTGGGCGGGACATTGTGGATGAGGGTGGGCCATTGGTGGCCAGGGAGCCCATAGCATGGCAATGCCACAGGAAACCCTAGTCAAGTGGGGACATGCCTACTCAGTGGCATGAGATGTGCTTAGCCACCTTCATGGAAACAGGAAGGACACATGCCAAGAGAAGAATCTTTTGCTGAAGGGTAGCAAAATAAAAATGTCTGGTCTTGCACTTGTGTTAGAGGGGTAGCCCCTCATCCCCTGTAGCTGAGTAGAACCCAAGGAGAAGAGCCCTGGGTATGTAGGTAAGGAACTATGGGACCCATGACTATCACAGTCTCAGGAAGGCTCTGCCTACTTTGGTCTCTCTTCCAGGTGTTTCTTCAGGTATCACCCAGGACATACCTGCCCCTGCCCCTGAACAACCTTCCTTATTGAATCTCTGTTTCCTTTGGGTTTTAAAATCCCACATGGATAAGAGATAGCAAAGGCATGTCTGTTGCTCTTCTAAGCTTACCATTTCTAGGTCAAAAAAAACAAAACCAAAAAAACTATAAAGAGAAACAAATCCTTCCTGGCTTGGTAGTATGTATACTATTAACACAGGCAGATTTGAGGCCAGCCTAGGCTACATAATGAGGCTATTGGGGGAGGGGTGCTCTCAGCTGTCAGAATGTATTTCTGGTTTTCAATCCTTGAGTTCCCAAGCTCTGGAGGGTCATCATAGTTTTGGTATTGCTCACGGGACTGCTTTAGTCATTGGGAAACTGAAAGTAGACCCTGGTCATACTGGGTGGCCTCCTGCCTCATCTGGAACCATGGAAGCTGTCTGTTCTGCTGGTGGCCCAGACTTCAAAGTTGATTCCTGGATCTGTGCCTACAGGTCACCAGCTTGGATTTAACACAGCAAGCAGCAAATGGGACTTGGGAAACCCACCTGGCAATTTGTCCACGGTGGCAGCAATGCCTGTCTCTGAGGATGTGCCCCTAACTGCCTTCGCTCTGGAGCTCCAACATGCCCTCAGTGCCATTGGTAAGCCACATAGACATCCTGAAGGTAAAAGTTACCAGCAGCCCTCCACCCTGGGGCTGGATCTTGAGTCAGGGGAGGCTCTACTCTAAGGTAACTCTCCACAAGTGAGGGACTTTGAGGCTTTGAATTCTGCATGGGCACAGAGTATATGTGCTGTGTAATGTGCTAGAAATCCTTAAGACGGGGGCACCAGAAGCATTATTAGGAGGGTCCTCTGTACAGACATCTCCTGTTACAGGACCATATTTTTGGGTTCTGAGTATATGCCAGCACTCTGCTTGCTGGAGTAGGTGTTAGGGTACATGGCCATGGAGTTTGTTGACTGGCTGGATAAACGCCCTTGGTTGGGACCAGGCTGCTCTGATAGGGGTGGGGCTTAGGACAAGAGCATTCTCTGGGCCAGCTGCTGGAATATATTAGTCCTAGGATGAAGCCCATAGGACTCACCCATGTGGAAGAAACTGTTACATTTTAGAGCCTAGGGCTGGCAAGATGGCTCAGCAGTTAACTGAGGTGTTGTAAGCTTGACAATTTAAGTTTGATTCCCACTACCTACCTGGTGGGAGGGAAAGCCAGCCCCCATAACTCAGGTGCATCCCACACACAAGATAAATAAAAAATATATATGCTTAACATTTTTGGAATCTAAGAACATACAACTCAGGAGAATTCCTGAGAATTTCTAAGTTGGTAAGGTGTTCTGTATTTAACATTTTATTTATATAAGTGAACATATGATAAGACCCTCACTTTCTCTGGTAAGTTATAGGGAAAATGTCAAGACTGTCTCTGTAAAAGGGCGTAATAGTGAATGCAGTCAGTCTGCCCAATAAGCATAAACAGGATTTTATGATCAGAATATCCATTTTAGTATGGCACATATGTCCTCTGCCCACACAGACTTAATTATATAAAATAGTGGTTATCAACCTGAGGGTCACAACCCCTTTGGGGGATCACATATCAGATATCCTACTCATCAGATATTTACATTATGATTCATAACAGCAGCAACAAAATAATTTTATGGTTTGGGGTCACAACATGAGGAACTGTATTAAAGGGTCAGAACATGAGGAAGGTTGAGAACCACTGATATAAAACATTAAATATTGCAAACCAAAAATCTGTAAAATTGAAAGATAATACAGTATCTATTATTTATAAATTATTCTTAAAAATGTAATATAGTAGTATATAATATATATAGTTTAAAATTTTGTTTTCTTTCTTTTCTCTTTTTTTTTTTTTTTTTGAGACAGTCTTTCTATGTAGCTTTGGCTGTCCTGGAATTCCTCTGTAGACCAGACTGGTTTTGAACTCACAGAGATCAGCCTGCCTCTGCCTCCTGAGTGCTGGGATTAAAGGCATGAGTCCCCCATGCCTGGCTTGTTTGATATTCTTGAACCATACTACAGTGTATAGGAAGTCCTGTTCATTTGAGGTGACACTGGTTGTATAGTTTGTGCTGAGTCTAGTGCAATATCAGGTTGCTCAGTGGAGAAAACTTTCTTATTTCAAGACAATTGTAGGATTATAAGAAATGGCAAATCAATGAGGAAAGGCCCCCATGGCTTTCCCACTGTCACCTATGATGACACCATACATGAGGCTAGGACCAGCAACATGATATTTTGTGTACTCTACAGGCCAACTCCAGATTCATTAGCTGTACTTGAGTAGGTATATACACATGTATGTATGTGAATGCACATGTAGAGGAGGTTTTGAGGAGGGGCCTACGAGGCAGAAGGGGGGGTAGGTTAAAGAGAGGACTGTCCTGTGCTTCCTTTGTGGGTAGGGGTTCATGGAGTCGTGAAGGGAAATGCTAATGGGAATGACTGCTAATAATGGTCAAGAGAAGCACAGAAAAAGCATTGGCAAAATAAGCTGGATTTTTGGAGGGGCTATTTTGAATCTCAGGACAGATAGGAGTAGGCAGGGCCAAAGCTTACGTGACTGATGGCCACAAATCTATGGAGGGCTGTGGGGGGCTGTAGCTATGTGACAGGAGCCAGGTGCCCAGGAGTGGGTGAAATGCCCTCTGTCCCTTCGTGGTCACTGTGGTTTCTAGCCTTAGCTCAACCAGGAACCAGGCTGCCTTTTACCGTCCTACATTTAAAAGCAAGTATGGTGGCACATACCTATAATCCCAGCACCTGGGCAGCAGAGGCAGGAGGACTGCTGCAAATGGAAGGCCAGCCTGATTTTCACAGTGAGTTGTCAGCCCATCACAGCTATATAGAAAGACTTCGACTCACAAAAACAAAACAGCAGAAACAACAAAAACCTTTGGATTTAGAAGAGTAGTGGAATCCAAGCAAATTGGGAAAAACCCTGGATTGCACAGGCAGGTACCCGCCCTTTTCCATGAACAGCTACCTCATGACCGTCATGCCCTGCCAGGGTGGGACTTGTGTCATGTCTGAATTGCTCATGATGCAGACTGCACATGAGGGCTCACTCCTGCTGTAGTTCTGTGGGCAGATGTGTGTGACGAGTGCTCGCTACCACAGGATCATGTGAGGTATTCTCTACAGTCCTGAGGACCCTCTGTGCTCTGTGTACTGCCTCTCCAGAACAAACCCCGGTGGCCGCTGGTCTTTTGTTGTTTCCCTAATTTAGCAGTTTTTCAGAGTGACACATGACTGGGATTCTATATTTGAGTTCCTCTATGTTTTTTGGTAGGTGATTTGATAACTTCTTGTGTGTTTTGTTTTGTTTTCAAGACAGGGTTTCTCTGTGTAGCCCTGGTTGCCTTAGAACTCACTCTATAGACTAGGCAGGACTTGAACTCAGAGATCCACCTGTCTCTGGGTATGTGCTAGTACCACCCAGCTTGATAACCTTTTTTTAATTTTTATTTTTGTAATTATCTATTTATTTATTATTTGCATTTAATTGCATTGGCATTTTGCCTGCATGTATGTGTATGTGTATGTGTTTGTGTATGTGTGTGTGAGTATCAGATTTTCTCAAATGGACACTTGTGAGCTGCCAAGTGGTTCTGGGAATTGACACTGGGTCCTCTGGAAGAGCAGCCAATGCTCTTAACCACTGAGCCAGCTCTCCAAGAGCTGTCTTTTTTGAAACATTTTTTAAAAAAGACAGATGAATAGTATTCTTTTGTTCAGTTAGCTAGCAGTCTGTCTACCTCATGAGGGACCTGTTGCTGGCCTCCAGTTTTGGTGGTAATGACTGTGGGCATCTATGTGCAGAGTTTTGTATGCACATGTTTTTAGCTCCTTTGTGTAAATACCAAGGAATGTGATTCCTGGATCATTTGGCAAATATATATTTAGTGTATAAAGAAAACTGCCAACCTGCCTTCCCAAGCGGCTGTACCAGTTAGCTGGCAGAGCTCCTGTGGCACCACGCCCCCGTCCTGCCTTCTCACAGCATTTGGTGGTGTTAGTGATGGACGGTGCTGCCCATTTTAATTTGTGTTTCCCTTTTGATAAGCGATACGAGATGTGTTTTCATGTGCTTGGCTCCTCTGCACACCACTGATCCAGCTCGACTGGCTGCCTAGCAAACTCTGGATCCTCCTGTTTCTGTCCCACCAGTGCTGGGACTGCAGGCGAGCCTGGACTATTCCATGGGCACTGGGGATCTAAGTTCTGGTCCTCAGGCTTGTATGGCAAGTACTTTGCCAGCTGAGCCATCTCCCCAGGCTCCTGGTTGTTTTCGTATTGTTGAAATTTAAGACTCTTTTGAATATATTTTAGATAACAGTTTTCCATTAATACTTTTGTGAATATTTTTTCCTGGTCAGTATCTTGTCATTTCATTCATTGAACACTGTCTTTCTTTTTCTTCTTCTTCTTTTTTTTTTATGGTGAAAAAAAAAACCCTTTATTGAACTTTATTACGTTATTTTAGTTTAGAACTCTATTTCAAATCATATAAGGCAACGAATGGGAACTGTTTGAAGTCGAGGCCCTTTAGAGGGCTGACCATGGTTCCCCTCCTGTTAAACACAGGCATTTGTCTCACACAGCTACAATTAAGGGCCAAAGCTATCTGCTCCACAAATCCTTTCAAGTTTGATTTCCATACATGATCCTAAAGGGCAGTGGTTCCAATCTTCTTTTCTTTTTTTTAAATTTATTTATTTTTATTTTATGTGCATTGTTGTTTTTTTTTTAATTTATTTTATTTATATGAGTACACTGTAGGTGTACTCAGACACCAGAAGAGGGCATCGGAATCCATTACAGATGGTGGAGAGCCACCATGTAGTTGCTGGGAACTGAACTCAGAACCTCTGAAAGAGCAGTCAGTGCTCTTAACCTCTCAGCCATCTCTCTAGCCCGGGCATTGGCGTTTTGCCAGCATGTGTAAGGGTGTGGGATTTCCTGGAACTGAAATTGCAGACTATTGTGAGCTGCCATGCAGGTCCTGGGAGTTGAACCTGGGTACTCTGGAAGAGCAGCCAGTGCTCTTAACCACTGAGCCATCTCCTCAGTCCCAAACACTGTCTATCACAGAGCAGGAATTTTTATAGAATGCAAGTACAACTTAACAGTTATTTATTTCATGGGTCATGTCTTTGGCTTGTCATCACCAAACATGTCAACCAGCAGCAAGAATGAATACTAACACAGATGCATGTGACCCTACTCCTGGAGAAATGTGACAAATAGCTGGCTGCTCCACCCAGATGGGACCAATGACAAACTAAACATGGTGAACCAGTGAGTTTTACTGGGGCTACTTACAGGTGCAGAAGTGACTCAGAGATGGCTGCATCAGACAGGTGCAGAAGTCATTCAGAGACGGCTGCATCAGATAGGTGCAGAAGTGACTCAGATGGCTGCATCAGACAGGTGCAGAAGTGACTCAGAGATGGCTGCATCAGACAGGTGTAGAAGTCATTCAGAGACGGCTGCATCAGACAGGTGCAGAAGTGACTCAGAGATGGCTGCATCAGATAGGTGCAGAAGTGACTCAGAGATGGCTGCATCAGACAGGTGCAGAAGTCATTCAGAGACGGCTGCATCAGACAGGTGCAGAAGTGACTCAGAGATGGCTGCATCAGATAGGTGCAGAAGTGACTCAGAGATGGCTGCATCAGATAGGTGCAGAAGTCATTCAGAGACGGCTGCATCAGACAGGTGTAGAAGTCATTCAGAGACAGCTGCATCAGACAGGTGCAGAAGTCATTCAGAGATGGCTGTATCAGACAGGTGCAGAAGTGACTCAGAGATGGCTGCATCAGACAGGTACAGAAGTCATTCAGAGACAGCTGCATCAGACAGGTGCAGAAGTGACTCAGAGATGGCTGCATCAGACAGGTGCAGAAGTCATTCAGAGATGGCTGCATCACCAAGACCCACCCCAGCATGGGTGACAGCCACAACAGCTGAAAACCTAGAGCGAGCAATAGGGCGTAACCTGTCGGTCGGCTTGGCTGATCTGCCTCTCCCGAGCCACGAGAGTCCTTGCAGTCCTTGCAGTCCTTGCTGAATGTGTACACTTAGGAAGGGAAGAAACTAGTAAGTCTGGTTAGTGTCGATGACTTCCTAGAACTGTGTGAGTTGTTTACTTCCTTAGTTTAACTAGCTTCCAAAAATACAAGATGGAAACTTCCTCTTTCCTTGTAACTTCCTGTTGTTTCACCTTTTAATATTCTGCCCTTTTTTTTCCATAATGGTTTTTCTAGACAGGGTTTCGTCTGTGTAATAAAACCCTGGCTCTCCAGGACTCCCTTTATAGATCAGGATGGCCTTGAACTCACAGAGATCCACCTGCCTCTGCTTCCCAAGTGCTAGGATTAAAGGTGTGTTCCACCACACCTGGCTAATATCCTGTGTCTTAATGGGTGTCTCCTCTAAATGGACAGTTTTATCTAGAAGAACAATGCTATGTAACACCAAAGCAAGTTTTCTGGAGTGGGCAGCAAGGAACAAGACGTGCACTGATCCAGAGGGCTCAGGAACCCAGAAAACAGCCTGCCTTGGCTATTATACTCCTGGGACAGGACCAGCTGGGTCAAGGTCAAGATGTTGGAGAACATCCTGTGTCTAAGAGCTAGGGCTGAACCCAGCTCTCTTGACCTCCCCTCGCCTCCACCCACTAATCTCGGGAATCAGCATGTCCTGTGGAGGTTCTTGAGAAGTAAGTTCAAGTAAGAAAGGAAGGGAGAAGTGGGTAGTAGCCCAAGACCACCTGGGAAACTGTCTTGGCAGTTGAGTCAAAACCTCATTTGAGAAACCACATTGGGCCACTTTTGTCCTGAGTCAGGTAACTGCCTTTGGTAGGCTCTTTTCATTTCCAAGGGTGTTCTGCTTGTGAAAAATCCACAGAAGAAACTGAGAAGTTTTTTGTTTTCATGGAAGGTGTTGTTCTCTTGTCCTCAAGCTTCTCTGGAGCCAGGTGACAGTGCTGTCCAAGCCAGCAGGGACGTGGGATGGCAACCTGACTGGATGCTGCCTTTAGGTTATACACCATAGAGTGGAGACAGGTAGCACTGGTGAGCCTCCTGACTTTTGGAATACCTGGTTCCAATGAGTCCAGAGGCTGCACTCACCTAGACTTGCCTTGTGCTCTGTAGGAGGAGGCATCCTGCCTCCCTACATAGAACCAGAGCCTTTGGCAGACAGACAGGGTCACCATGGCCTTGATGGCAAGAACTGGAGGCTTTGGCTGTGAGAGCCTAGACTATGATCTCTAGGGAGCTCTGTACTTCTTCTTATAGTCCCAAATGTAGCAGGGGAACTTAGCAGACACACCCAAGGGTAGGTGGACCCGGCCGGGGTCAGGCCAGCATCTCCTTGGTTTGGTTTTTGTTTTCATGTGTTTGTTCTCTGTCTCTCTGTCTCTGTCTCTGTCTCTGTCTCTGTCTCTGTCTCTCTCTCTGTCTCTCTCTCTCTCTCTCTCTGTGTATGTGTTATTTTGCTTTCATTTTTAATATTTATTTATTTATTTATTTATTTATTTATTTATTTAGTGTATGAATGCTCTATCTGCATGTACACCTGCATGCCAGAAGTGGGCACCAGATCCACCAGATCCCAGTATAGATGGTCGTGAGCCACCATGTAGTTACTGGGAATTGAACTTAGGACCTCTGGAAGAACAACCATTACTATTAACCACTGAGCCATCCCTTCAGCCCACACTTACATGTTTTGTGTAGCAAGATTCCATTTAGCCTATGCAGGATGGCTTCTTAACAGGGATGGATAGAAAAAATGTGTGGCCTCATCTCTTGCCACTGTCCAGGTTGAAGCAGTGGCCTCAAGGTGCATATGGACCCGCTGTCCTTTGCTCTTCACCTCTGTAGTGGGACAGATTTGCCTGCTTACAAATTTTCTACTCCCCCTTCAACCTCAAGACAGGGTTTCTCTGTGAAGCCTGGCTGTCCAGAAACTCACCTTGTAGACCTGGCTATCTTCAAACTCAGAGATCTGCTTGCCTCTACCTTCCTAGTGCTAGAATTAAAGACATGTGCCACCACAGGGCCTCACTTTGTATCTCTAGCTGGCCTGGAACTCCCAGAGATTCACCTTCCTTTGCAAGCAGGTACCACCATGGCTGGCTACATTTGTACAGTTTAACTTGGAGTTGTGAAGGCCACATTCCAGTGGCCACTGTAAAGATCCTGCGGCTGCTAAGAAACAGCTGCTAATTAAAATTCGATACTGTTGCCAGATGCGGTGGAGTTTGCTTGTACTTCCAGCTTCTTAAAATGCAGAGCTGGCTCAATTGCTTGAACTTAGGAGTTCAAGGCCAGTTTGAGACCCTGTTTAGAGGAAGGGCGGACTCTTACAAATTATCTCTTAATTGTACACTCTTGGAAGAGCTTGTTTTTTTGTTTGTTTGTTTGTTTGTTTGTTTTTGTTGTTGTTTTTTGTTTTTTTGAGACAGGGTTTCTCTGTGTAGCCCTGGCTGTCCTGGAACTCACTCTGTAGACCAGGCTGGCCTCGAACTCAGAAATCCGCCTGCCTCTGCCTCCCAAGTGCTGGGATTAAAGGCGTGCGCCACCACCGCCAGGCCGAAGAGCTTGTTTAGAATGATTTTTGTTGTTTGTTTTTTGAGACAATGTCTGACTATGCAACTCTAGCCTAGCAGATTTGGAAGCATGTAGACCAAGCTAGTCTCGAATTTACAAAAATCCACCTGCCTCTGTTTTCCAAGTGCTGGGATTAGAGGCTGGGTCCTCATGATTGGCTTGTTAAGAATGATTTATTTCTCCTTGTTTATTATTTTTGGCTTTCCCATGGCTAGACCCCTTTCCACCTATGGCCATGTGAGGCAGTTTCCTAAGGTGCCCACTGCTCTCCACTCCGCATTGCTTCTGAGCCTCATGTGACCTTTCCTTGGCTAATTTGAGAACCGTGGATGTAAATGTTTGTCATCTGCTTGTGAATGAACTAGATTTAGATCCAGGCCACTTCAGATGTGGCTTTGGGCAGTTACAGGATTTCAAGCTTTACTGTTGCATGCTGTCCGTACCACCATCATGTGTCCACATACCTGATTGCAGGTAGGATTGCAAGGACTTGGCTTATGTATCAACAGGAGACCCGGGTTTGGAGAGGCAGCCTAAAAGCTCATGCCACTGCCAGCAGTCCCTCCCAGGGAGCTAATCCTAGGACAAGGTGCAAACACTGATCCCTGGCTTTTCCTAAGAGGTGGCTGCTGGGACAGACTTATGAAATGGATGGTTGTTTTCAGGTCCTGTTCTGCTGCTGACCAGTGACAACATCAAACAACGCCTTGGTGCTGCTGCTCTAGACAGGTGCGCCCCTGCCCCCTGTGGTCTCACGTGGAAACATTTATCAACCTGAACTTCTTTCTTAGCTGTCCTGGCATGGTCCTAAGATGGACCTCATTATCATGTGCCTTGCTGTCTGCACATAACAGCGTGTTCCTTGTCCAGCTATACTCTCTACTCTATGTATGCCTTTGGGTATCATTAGAGCCAAGGAGACCACAGAGGCCCTTCTTTAACATATAGACAGCTCTGCATCTCACTGTCTCTTAAGCCCCAACCTCTAGACCTGGCCACAGCCTCTGTTCAACTGCCCTGTTCCAAGCCTCTTCTGCTGCTCTGTGGGAGGGATGCTAATGAAGATGAGGCCTTAGGAGACTCCATAGAAGGTAAGAGGCCAGTAGTCAGGAGGCAGAGGCAGGCCAGTCTCTGTAAGTTCAAGGCTAGCCTAGCCTACAGAGTGAGTTCCAGGGCAGCCAATGCCATATAGTGAGATAGTGTAAAAAAATTTTTTTTTAATTTAGGGTTTGGTGAAATGGCTCAGTGGTTAAGAGCACTGGCTACTCTTCCAGAGGTCCTGAGTTCAATTCCCAGCAGCCACATGATGACTCATGACACCTATAAAGGAATTTGTTGCCCTCTTCTGGCATGCAGGTGTATATGCAGATAGTGCACTCACATAAATAATTTTAAAAATTTTTTAAATTATTTTAAGAAGGTGAGGTGCTGCCCTGTGTCTTGCAGCATCCATGAGTACCGGCTGTCCAGTTGGCTGGGGCAGCAGGAGGACATTCACCGGATTGTGCTGTATCAAGCAGACAGCACACTCACACCCTGGACCCAGCGCTGCATCCGTCAAGCTGACTGCATCCTCATTGTGGGCCTGGGTGAGCAAGAGCCAGCAGTAGGTGAGGTGAGTGCTCCGAGGGACTTCCATCCCCAGAACCCCACTTATCTTCCCTTGGTTGAAATGTTACTCAGAAGAGGACCCACATATCTACCACCCACTCTCTGGATGCCTTTGCTGTATTCACTCCTAGAGACTATAGAGAAACAGAGCCCTATTTTATATCATTCTGAAATTTACTTTTTGGTGTTTTGGGACAGGGTTTCACTCAGTATCCCTGGCTGTCCTGGAAGTCACTATATAGACCAGGCTGGCCTTTGAGATCCATCTGCCTCTGCCACCCAAGCGCTGGGATTAAAGGTGTGCACCACCTCTACCCAGCATGAAATCTACTTTTCCATCAATAGCTAGGATTTTGAGAGAGACTCCACCATTTGGTCCATTTTGACAGCTGTTTGTTTTTCCATCTGTGAGCACTCCACCATGTGTTTATGCAGTCTCTGTTGGTTACTTCAGAGTAACGAACCAAGTGCAAGTTGTCTTCAGAGGCTTTCAAGTTGTTGACCCCAAAGAGCATGTTTGTTCTTACTAGATGCTGCCACATTGCTGAGCTGCTTATATTTATAGTTTTCCTTTGTGGATGGCTGCAGGTATGCTGAAAAGCTCCATGTCTTTCCCAGAAACGAAAACTCTGAGAAGCCATAAGATTTCATTATGATTATTGTTCTCTCTTGTCTACCTGTATGTAGCTCAGCTCTCACTTCAGGCATCTCCTCTGCCTGTCTCATCCTGGAGCAGCTAAATTCACCCCTTCTGACATGTGTCCGCACTGTGTGCCCTCACTGTAGAGGAGCAGTTCCCCAAAGGTGTGTGTCATTTTTGAAGGTCATACACACATTTGTAAAGTGGTGTTTGAGACACAGGACGCACTCCTGTCTCGTACCCGAGCACCCTCACAGCCGTGTTGGCCACCAGCATTCACAGTTGAGTGGACCATGTGGTCAGGGTATTAGTAACCCCAAGATGAGTCATCTTTATAGCCCAGCTACTAACTAGACCCATCAAACACTGTCTCTCTCGGCCAGCCATCAGGGTAGTGTTAAGTGTAGAACTTGGGGACAGCTTGGTTCTGTACGATGCTCAGTGCTCAGGCTTGCCTGGATTTGCTGACCAGGCCCTACTGTCCCCCAGCTGGAGCAGATGTTGGAGAGCACAGCTGTGCGTGCCCAGAAGCAACTTATCTTGCTGCACAAAGAGGAGGGTCCAGCGCCTTCCCGCACAGTGGAGTGGCTCAACATGCGAAGCTGGTGTTCTCGCCATTTGCACCTTTGCTGCCCACGCCGTGTCTTCTCTAAGAGGAGCTTGCCCAAGCTGGTGAGGCCTGGTGGGCTGGCCCTGACTACATCATCTCTGGCCTCTAAGTACATACTTAGAACTGTCTTCCTCCCCGCTTTTGCAGCATCGGTCATGTGGGTTCTGGTTGGGCTTGCCTCTTCTGCTTCTGAGCTCTGACTGTGACCTTAACTCTTGGGCTACCTTGCAGATGAAGAAAGGCACAACATGGTGGTGGCACAGACACAGAGGACATCAAGACCTAGGAAGTCCAGGAATCTGTGCTTGACTTAGTTTCAGGGTCCAAGGCTGAAAGCCTCACATTTAGCTGAAGCCTCAAAGAGATCTCATGGTCAGGTCCCTATGCTGTCCCTTCAGGACAGAAGCAGACACAATCCTAAGACACCTCTTCCTTGGGTCAGCTTCAGTTCTTTGGGCCCACTGTGAAAACTTGGTGGTGCCCACATGCTGTAGCCCATTCTACCCCCACAGCTCAATGGACAGCACCCTGTTAGCTGCATCCAGGGCCAGTGGAGAGACTCCCGCGGGACATCCCATAGGGCTCTGTGGTCCTAGGTAGTCTAGAAGCTGCCTCCAGGTCTGTCTTTCCTCTGCCAGCACCCCTGGGTGAGCTTGGACCCTTTCAGGCCCTTTGGTGCCAATAGGGCTGTGTTCTGGAAAGGACAGGAGCTGAGGCAAATCAGGACATGCAGAGTTTTAGCTGAAGAAATGCATAAACCTCTGTCTTTGGCTCATCTCAGGTTGAGATGTACACACGTGTTTTCCAACGACCACCAGACCGTCATTCTGACTTCTCCCGCCTGGCACGGATGCTGACAGGCAATGCCATTGCCTTGGTGCTTGGAGGGGGTGGAGCCAGGTGAGTGCTCCAACTGTGTGCTGTGTGTGGGGGTGACAGTTATTCCCACCAGCTTTACCCTGAGCATGAGGAAGATGGTAGTGTGGTACCATAGATGAAGAGGCCCTTGGACTACTTTAGTATCCTTGGGAAAGAGTCCACATGGACGACAAGGGTGTGGTATGCATGCCTAAGTATCTGGGTACTTGAATGTTTATAGCCCAGATGTTCTGGATTTCACTGATACCAGTTTGGTAGAAAATGTGTGTATTGTCTGAGTACCTATGCTTAGAAGCATTTGTTTGGTTAGCCATGACAAGAATAAAGAGACAATATTCTCTTTGAATATTGTCTGTTCCTGTCCTCTGCTGGTTCCCCATTGGTCTCTCCATGAAGTTTTTCCTACTTGAATATACTCTTTGTGGAGGAATGACCTGATGTGCTCATGAACTAGAGAAATAGTCTTTCTTAGTTCTTTGGGCTCTGGGTTCTTTAAAGGACTTTTAGCCCATGTAATTCCTGCCCTGAGTTGTCATCTGATCCTTCTGAGCTGAAAGAAGTGGAGGCCCAGGGGAATCACAGGAAAGATGAAGTGGTGAACCAGATATGTGTGAAGGGCAGCATCAGACTGCACATTTCCCAGGAAGGGGGTGCTCTGGAGCTGTCCTCTGGGAGCTGAATCATGGCTCTGCTCAATCTGGTAGTGAAGCAACACCACTGTATCTTGAGATCCCAGGGTGCACTGCCAGGTAGGGAGAGGCCTTGGTCCTTCCTGTGTCTCTAGACAGTAGAAGCTTAGAACAGTTAGGTCTAGACCTGGTCCTGGTTTGCAGGTTGATGAATTCTTCACTTTGCTCAAAGTATACTTAACAGCCATGTAGTTCTGTGAGGTACAAGAAGCAGTCCTCTGCCTGCCCTTCCCCCCACCCCACCCCCAGCCAAGTCTACAGACTGCCCGGAAGTAACCGCATTCAGCGGACGCGTGCTGCTCTCTGTGCACACTCATGGCCTGTGGCTCTGCCCCATCCGTCTCTTGTTCTCATTATCCTCATGTGGTCCCAGCACTGGCACTGTGTGGCATTGTGAGAGCATAGCTCTGACACCGTTTCCCTCCTAGGAATTTCTGATTGCTGTGTTTGCTTCAGCTCCATTTCCAGTGATATCAGTGTATTGACAAACACCACCGGAACATTCATATCCTCTTCGTCCAAAGTCTCCATTTGAGATTTTTAGAGTTGTGCACCGTCCAGCCCACCAGCCCCTCATCTTTACTGATGTATTTCCAGCTGACCATTGGGCCTGAGATTTTCCTTTGGCACCATCCTAACAAATGCCATTGTTTTTTTTTTTTTTTTAACCTGGTTTAGCGCCATTTTCTACATCCCCTGTCTTCATCTTTGTACAATCTCCTGGAGAGGCTGTTGGGGGGTGACAGTGTTAGCACTAGGCCTGTCCACAGACCTTCCCTCTGCTCTCAGACCTGAGTGAGGCACAGAATTCAAGATGAAAATAATGTCTGAGAAATTTTGTCAGAGTTGTACTGTGCGTGTAGCTTGGGCATTGTGGAGATTGCTGATACTGTTTATTCACCGCTTTGACTTTCCTTTCTGGGCCTTACAGGGGTTCTTTTCATCTTGTTGTTCTGAAAGGATGTAATGGTTTCTCAGTGCTGCTGCTGGTCTCACCTGTCTGGAGTCCCCCAAGGCCTGTCACATTTGGAAATTGATGTGGTTGAAACTCTAGGAAATGTTTCAGTTTTAATTATTTTATTTTATGTATGTAGATATTTTATCTGCATGTGCAGTTCATGAATGTCTATTGTCTGCAGAGGCCCAGAGAGGGTGTGGATCCTCTAGAACTGTAGTCAGACATTTGTGGGCTGACATGCAGGTGCTGGGGATGGAACCCAGACCCTCTGGAGGTTCAGTGTGCTCTTAGCCACTGAACCGTCCCTCTAGTCCTAAGTGTTTCATTTTTTAAAAAGATCTTTGCTTTTCTCTGTTCTCTCTTCCCAGGGCTTAATAGTGGCACCCTAAGACCAGCCTGTGCTTCTCGTGGCTTTTAAAACTCTGTTTCTGTTCAGTTTTCTTAGAGATTTTTTCAATTGTATCTTTCAATTATTATTTTTCTACTAAAATATTTTAACACTTTCAGTTTTATTTTTGTTTATTTTGTTTTGTTTGAGACAGATTCTCTTTACCTGACCCAAGCTGCCCTGGAGCTTGAGACTCTCCTGCGGCAGCCTCACAAGTGCTGGTGTCACAAATGTCACCATCAGGTTCCAAAGTGGGGACAGCCTTTTCCTCCCATGGCATCCGCTCATTCACTAATGCGATGCGCACTGAGGCTGCTAGCAGCGCCCTTTGTTCATCGCTTTGTTTGCTCACTCAGGATTTCCCCTATGTGCTCATGTGTCTGGGTCTGTCCACTCAGCATGATGACTAACGTTTGTGTTCTAGCGTTCTAGGTGAGGTCTGTCATGAGAATCCCTCATCATCGGATTCTGACAGCCTCCCTTCTATTTAGATGTTTGGGTTTTCTGGTTCCAGTTTTTTGTTTGTTTGTTTGTTTGTTTTGTTTTTTTTGTTTTTTCGAGACAGGGTTTCTCTGTATAGTCCGGGCTGTCCTGGAACTCACTCTGTAGCCCAGGCTGGCCTCGAACTCAGAAATCCACCTGCCTCTGTCTCCCAAGTGCTAGGATTAAAGGCGTGTGCCACAACCACCCGGCACTGGTTCCAGTTATAAGGAACAAAATTATAATTATATTTTTTTCTTTTAGTGGATGTATGTTTTTCTTTCGTCTTGGATAAATATAGGAGTGGAATTACCTGATCATGGGGTAGTTTACTGTTTACACCTCACCAGCCACGTGTGAGAGTTCCATTTTCCTCTTCTAGTTCACCCTGGATGTTGTCAGACTTTAGGTTGAAGCCACTGTGGTTGGTGTGTGTGCAGCAGTGGTCCATTGACTCAGATTTGTAGCTCTCTGAGAGCTGGTGATATCAAACTTGCTGCTGCTCTTGGGCTGTTCCCGCCTTTCATTGTCCTTGTTGCGAGGTATCCACTTTAAGTCTTTGCGCATTTTGAATACATTGTCTCTTTTTCTTGGGTTGAGAAAGTCTTTTTTTTTTTTTTTTTTTTTTTTATTCTTCCTGAAAGTCTTTCCAGGTGCATTTATGCCAGTGTTGTCCCTCAGTCTTTGGTTCTCTTTCAGTGGCAGCTTTGAATGAAGGCACTAATTTTTACATCATTCATTCTCTGTCTCTATCTGTCTGCATCTCTGTATCTCTGCCTCTCTGTGTCTCTGCCTCTGTTTCTCTCTCTCCTCTCTCTCTCTCTCTCTCTCACTCACACACACACACACACACACACACTCTGTCTCTCTCTGTGCGTGTGTGTGTGTCTGTTGTGGCAGTGGACAACCTCTGGTGTCATTTCTCAGGTATCAGGTACCATCTACCTTGCTTTTTGAGACAGGGTCTTTTACCACAGAGTTTGCCAAGCAGCCTAGGCTCTGCTCCCCTCTGAGCTGCTGCTCTCCAGGTCCCCAGCAGCTCAGTAACTATGTAGCTAATTAATACCTTACTACTAGCCATCTGCAGTGATCTTTTGTATCTATATTGACTCTACTCCCAGTAAGCTCTTTTTAATCCTTTTGTAATACACACACACAGAGAGACATATAAACATATACAGGCACACAAACATATACAGATACACATATACACACAGACAGACACACATATACACAGAGACACAGACATAGGCACACAGGCACACACAAATACACACATAGGCGCACATACACAGATACACACATAGACACAGACACACACACACACACAGACATATACAGACACATACACAGGTACACACACATACACACAAAGATACACAGAATCACACACACGCATACACAGACACACATGCATGTATACACAGCACATACATACACAGACACACACACAGGCACATACAGATACACAGACATACACACAGGCACACATACACACACACACAGGCACACACACATACACAGACATACATACACATACACAGATACACACACAGGCACACACAGACACACATACACACACATACATACACAGAGACACACACACATGCATAAACACATACATACACAGCCACACAGACACATATACAGACACACACACACATACATACATATACAGAGACACACATACATAAATACATACACATACATAACAGACACACAGACACATATACAGACACACACACACACAGACACCCACACAGGTACATACAGGCACACACAGGCAGAGATGCACTCACATACAGAGACACACACACATACATACACAGACACACATAGACAGACACAAATAGACACATACACAGGCACAAACACAGGTACCCATAGGCACACACACATACGCACATACACACACACAGACACACACGTGCACAGACACACACATACACAGATACATACACAGACACACACATGCACAGACACACACATACACAGATACACACATACACAGATACACACATACACAGACACACACATGCACAGACACACACATACACAGATACACACATACACAGACACACACATGCACAGACACACACATACACAGATACACACATACACAGATACACACATACACAGATACACACATACACAGATACACACATACACAGATACACACATACACAGACACACACATGCACAGACACACACATACACAGATACACACATACACAGACACACACATGCACAGACACACACATACACAGATACACACATACACAGATACACACATACACAGATACACACATACACAGATACACACATACACAGACACACACATGCACAGACACACACATACACAGATACACACATACACAGACACACACATGCACAGACACACACATACACAGATACATATACAGACACACACATACAGACATACAGGTGCACACACATATACATACATACAGACACATATATAGACACATACATAGACACACACACAGGTGCACACAAGCACACACAGGCAGAGACACACACACATACAGAGACACACACACAGATACACATAGACACACATAGACAGACACACACATACAGACACATAGACACATACACAGGCACAAACACAGATACCCATAGGCACACACACATACACAGACACACAGACACACACACATACACAAGACACACACAGGCGCGCACACACATATACAGATACACACAGGTGCACACACATACACACACACACACCTTCAGAGACATACACATACATAGACACACACATACAGATACACACAGACAAACACACACACACACAGACATGCACATTCAATGTGTGATATGAGAGTTAATTAATAATACTGGTATGAAAGAGCATGGGACAGACAGCTATCAAGGGAAATCAGGACTACTTGATAAATTGCTGCCAATGAACCCGAGGCAGCTTGTGAGTTTACTGTTTATTTAGTAAATTCTCTACTTTGAGGAGGAGGAGGATGGTGAATTTGAGGCCAACACAGGCTACAGTGTCTTAGAAATTAGACAAGAACAGACATTAAAGACCCACCATCTAAGCAGACATTAGAAAGTGTCAACAAAGCAAAAGTGTGGGCTTTGAAAGGACAGCCAAGGAAAAAGTAAGCTGTGGGAGGCCCCATGTGTTAGAGTGTCAGGTAGGATGTCACAGCTTCTGTGATTTCAGGACAGCAAAATCCATGTTATGCTGGTTCAATAGAGTTATGCCTTACCTCTCTTCAGCTGTGTCTGCTCTGTGTCACTCGTTTGTTGGTTTCTGCGTTGCAGTTATGCATTTCATGTCTATAGTATCTACCTGATCTGTGTATCGTTTCCCATTCTGTGTCGGTTACCAATCTTGCCTTAATTTCTTCAACTCTTGTTTTTTGTTATATATTTATTTGGAGTTTGAATTGTTTTTTTTTTTCTTTTCTTCTTTTCTTTTTGTTTTTTGTTTTTTTTTTGTTTTGTTTTTTTTTTTTTTTGTTTGTTTGTTTTTCAAGGCAGGGTTTCTCTGTGTAGTCCTGGAACTCACTCTGTAGACCAGGCTGGCCTCAAACTCAGAAATCCACCTGCCTCTGCCTCCCAAGTGCTGGGATTAAAGGTGTGCTCCACCACTGCCTAGCTTTTCTTTTCTTCTCTTCCTTTCTTCCTTTCTTTCTTTCTTTCTTTCTTTCTTTCTTTCTTTCTTTCTTTCTTTCTTTTTTTTTTTTTTAGAAAGGGTCTCAGTATTTAACCCTGGCTGGCCTGGTACTCTCTTTGTAGACCAAGCTGGCTTTCAGCTCACAGAGATCCACCTGCTTCTGCCTCCCAAGTACTAGGATTAAAGGCATGAGCCACTATTCCCAGTTCTCAACAATAGGTTTTGTGTGGTTTGATCTGTTTTTGTTGTTGTTGTTGTTGTTGTTTGTTTGTTTGTTTTAAGGAAACAGGGTCTCTCTGTTCCTGGAACTTACTATGTAAACCAGGCTGGGGGCTATGGAGAAGACTCAATGGTCAAAAGCACTGGCTGCTCTTCCAGAGGACCCTGGTTCAATTCCCAGCACCCGTGTGGACTTGTTTTTTCTAGGTTTTCTCATTCCCACTTTTTCTAACCACAGTAAGCTAAAAAAGCCTGTTCAGTTTCCCAGACTCTGGTGCTCTGGTGGAATCGGCAGTGCATAGAAAAAGCCACCCTGACTCTCGTTAGTAAAGCCCTACAGTCACCTGGACACCTCCAGAGAGAGGGATTCTAAATTATATCCAAATTTCTCGCTCAGTCTTTCATCTCTTTGCCAACTCTGGGTTCTGAGGAGGGGAGAGTGGTCAGATTATGGGCAGCTGCCTCAGGCCTTCATGGGGCATAGAGCTCAAGGGGTGGCCTGGCTAGTGCTCATTTTCTTTCTCTGTTCTTATTGGTGAAGAGGGTGTGCCCAGGTAGGTATCCTCAGGGCACTAGCAGAGTGTGGCATCCCCGTGGACATAATCGGAGGGACATCCATTGGGGCTTTCATGGGTGCTCTGTTTGCTGAGGAGCGGAGCTACAGCCAGATACGGATCCGGGCCAAGCAGTGGGCAGAGGTAAGCAGGTAGCCTCCTCCCACAGGAAGGCTCTACTTTCTAGGAGCAAGCATGGAGGTCAGAGTATGGCCTGTGTGGGAAAGGGAGAGCATAAAGCAGTAAAAGATTAGGCAAATGGTGGGAGATAGCCAGAAGTAGGTGGCAGGAGGTGACCTGAGGAAGGTGGGGGGTGTGACCCTAAGTCAGGTAATGGGAGCTGGTCTGGCTTGTGCTCTAGTCTTAACTGATAGAGGTTTACCTAGTGACAACATGGAGGGCCATGTCACTGAACAGGGAGCCAGTGATTCCTATCGTCTCTGAAAACAAGGTACATCAGGACCTACCGTGGGCAGGAAGACAGGCAGGAAAATGAGAATCACTTAAGATCAGGAACCAGTCAGTATAGGCCTCAGATTTCTCTTTAAAATTTTATTTTTATTCTTGAGAATTTTGTATGCATATATGATAAAATAGGACCATATCTACCTCCCACTTACCCTCTCTAACACCATAATCTCCCAACATATCCTTTCCAACTTCCTGTCTTTTTTACCTTTTTATTAGTTCTTTGAGAATATATAATATATTTTGGTCACATTCTGCCCCTCCCCCAACTCCAATGTCCTCTCCCTCCCCAACCATACCTTAGGCTTCTGAGGCAAAGGCAAGATGGGGTGTCCAGCTTCAAGTTGGTTAGTATGGATTATTCCAGCATGCTTCAGGGGCATTCCTTATTGCCTGGTCCCTAGCCCTAGAAGATTTAAGAGAAGGAAGTATGGCCTTGGTGTAAGTCAGACCAGGAAGGGGCTGAGTGTGGGCTCCAGGCTGCATGGAAATGGAACTCTCTCCTGTTAGTCCAGCCTTGTCATAGATGGACACCAGAGTCAGAATCGAAACATCAAACAGAGCCAAAGGAAACAGAACAGGTTCCTTTAGCTCTGTGCTGACAGCAGGCCACTCACGGCCTTCTCAATGAGGCTGGGCTGCTTCTGTGGAACAAATGGAACCCTGCTGAATGCATGCGTGGGATGAAAAGATTTTCTGCTCTCCTTTTTCAAAGAAAAGAAAGTTGGTCAACCTTCATGCAGAAGCTGAGGAATGAGCTATTTGCTGCATTGACGAAGGGAAAGACAAAGCCTCTCTGTCCAGACTCTGTCCAGAAATATTTCTTCCATGGAATGAGTGGCCATCAAAAATAAAAAGAGAGCCTGGTGACGCATCCTGTTCTTAGTGACATGCCAGCAGTCACTGGTAGTGGCCTCTAAGATCAGTGACCACAGGAAAATATGTTCAGTTGGTATGGAACAGCTTAGATGTAGTTCTAGGCTGGGAAGCCAAACCCAGGACCTGTGAGAATGTTCTCCCTTCCCTCCCTGTGCTCATCTGCTGTAGCACTGTGAAGAGTCGGGGTGCTTTGGGCTGGTTCTCCCACCATCCTGAGGGTGAACTAAGCTGCTGTACCTTGCCAAGGTAGCCACGCTGTAGGAGGCTACTACTGGACATACCTGAGATGAGCTATGGACATGTGTACCAGCCAGCCATGCTGGTACATGACATTGAGGTACATCTACATGAGGTAGATGACATTGGGAGTCATATGTCCAGCAGCTTCCCGGACAGCGCAGGCCATCTCAAACTCTTATTCCTGTGATCATTGTCACCCACTTGTCGTATGGAAGCATCCTCTCAGAGCTTCTGAGCTGTGGAGCCTTCCCAGAGCTGGTGACTCTATCCGGCCTCATGCTCCCCATGATGTACAGTAGCACAAGGGTCTGCTGGAGCCCCCAGGGGTCTCAAGGTCTGGCTGGGTGAGAGTTCCATGAGGCATGGAACTATGCGAGCCTGCATCTCGGCTTCAAAGCCCTGGGAACTCTGCTGCCCTTTTTGTCTACACTAAGGCTCTGCCCCGCAGGGAGTGCTCTCCTGAAGTTTTAGGCAGTTGGACCTGTGGATTCTTTTGGCTCCCTGTGTTCTGAGGCAGAAAGCATGTGCTGTGCCTGTATCCTGCTTTAGCAGGGTCCCACAGGCCAGAGTGTGGTTTCTCCAGTGAAGGTCTCCCATGTCTCTAGGATATGACATCAATGGTGAAGACTATACTGGACCTGACCTACCCAATCACATCTATGTTCTCTGGCACTGGCTTCAATAGCAGCATCAGCAACATCTTCAAAGACCGGCAGATTGAGGTGTGTCCCTTAGCATACCTGGCTTGCACTGGCTGCTCAGTGGCCTAGGTACCGTCTTGCTTTCTCCATGTTCACTCGTCTCTAGATGGACAGGGAACAGTGAAAGGAGGTGTCTTGTGACCCCTGTTCTCCTCACAGGACCTGTGGCTCCCCTACTTTGCCATCACCACCGACATCACAGCCTCTGCTATGCGGGTTCACACAGATGGTGAGAGTCTTCTCCGACCCAAAGCACCATAGGGTCAGCTCAGTAGTTCCAAGAGATTGGTGAAGGCACTGAGGGTCTTACAAAGCAAGCAAGAGTCACAGGCACATTCAGCTGAGGTAGGCATAGGATGTCTCTGTCACAGGAGCACTCGGAAAATTAGGGCAGTCAAAAACAAGGATGTCCAGTAGGTAAGGGGCTCTGGGAAAGGAGCAGAAGGAGGGTTGTACTCAGGCATAGGGGTCTTCAACTGGGCAAAGCCAGATTTCTGGGGACCACAGAGGATTTCTTCAATGCCATCTGCTTTGAGGCAAAGCCCTTTGGGGCTAAGGGGTCTGGTGGTGGTCTGTCAGGCTTAGTGTTCTCCCTGGAGGTTGGACCTATAGGCTTTCAGACCGACAGAGCTAAGGCTCTGATTCTCCAGTGCAGGACAAGGACCACAAAGGGCAGAAAAAGGCTCCTTCCTGGCTGGCCTCTTTTCCACCAGATCTCTTTGCTGCTCCAGGCTCTCTGTGGAGGTATGTCCGTGCAAGCATGTCCTTGTCAGGCTACATGCCCCCACTCTGCGACCCCAAGGATGGACACCTGCTGATGGATGGTGGTTATATCAACAACCTCCCAGGTACTGCAGAGGACGCGGGAGTGCCCTGATGCTGGTACACAGTTCTTTGGTCATTCTGCCCTGTGGCTGTCTGCCACAACCGCCTCCACACCAGGAAGGCTGGAGTGGTACACGTTTTCCTTAGAGTATGCCAAGAGAAAATGTCAGGTTGGCATCAGCTGCTAGAGAACACATGCGCATGTGCCCGTGCATGCGCATGCGCACAGCATGCTCCTAGCATATGGCTCTGCCTGTTAGCACAGCAGCAACAGAACAAAGGCCAAGGAGACAAACCAGGGGCAATTGATTTCCATCTGTGCCCACAGTTGGAAACTAAGAGCCTGCAGGTGCCGAGTGTGCTGTGAGTGAGGCCACACCTACCACCTGTTAGCTACATGCTCAGAAGGGCTCCAACATAGTTCTGTGCATACAAGCTGAGACATTTGATCTCCTGCCTCCATAGGCCCAGGAAGAATACTAGAGAGGTGGAGCCACCAACAGAAACAAAAACCCCCGTGGTACTTAGAAAAACAGGGTCTCCCTCTCATCTGTTTTTTTTTACCATTTCTCTTGGAATGCTGCCCCATACCGTGGTAACCAGGCTACCTTTTTCTCTGTAGCGGATGTGGCAAGATCCATGGGGGCAAAGGTTGTGATTGCCATTGATGTTGGTAGCCGGGATGAGACGGACCTCACCAACTATGGTGATTCCTTGTCTGGATGGTGGCTGCTTTGGAAACGCTGGAACCCCTTGGCCACAAAAGTCAAGGTAGATTTGATACCAAATGGGCTAGATAGCCTCTCTGGAGCTTACCTCTCATCCTCCTTGAGCTATCCCTAGGGATGTGGAAGCATCTCCCAAGTTCAGACTCCAACAGATCTAGGTCACTTGTTTGTACTGCTTCCCAGGACTAACCCTGGGACTAACTGTGGGACAAGATGAGCT
This sequence comes from Arvicanthis niloticus, assembly GCF_011762505.2. NCBI lineage: Eukaryota > Metazoa > Chordata > Mammalia > Rodentia > Muridae > Arvicanthis > Arvicanthis niloticus. The sequence continues at coordinate 105,793,827 of NC_047663.1, forward strand.
GAAACGGGGTTTCATGGCTCACTAAGGTCACATCTTTGGGACTCTGGCTCAAAGCCCATCATGTTCCTGGGCCAAGAGGGATGAGGAGGGAAGGCCAGGGTAGGAGGCTCAAGCATTCTTGGCAGGTGTTGAACATGGCCGAGATTCAGACACGACTGGCCTATGTGTGCTGCGTCCGGCAGCTGGAGATGGTAAAGAACAGCGACTATTGTGAGTACCTGAGGCCTCCCATCGACAGTTACCGCACCCTGGACTTCGGCAAATTTGATGAGATCTGTGTGAGTATCACCAGCTGGCTACGAGAGGAGAGGACCTGGGGGTCTGTTCTGATGGTGGTTACCTCTCCAGCCTCTTTTCTAAGAGTACTAGGAGGGGTTTCCTCAAGTCCCTGATGGGGCCTCCTATGTACACAGGAAGTTGGGTATCAACATGGCCGGACAGTGTTTGACATCTGGGTTCGGAGTGGTGTCCTAGAGAAGATGTTGCAGGACCAGCAGGGGACAAGCAAGAGGAAGGACTGTGGGGTGAGATGGCAGGAGGGTCGGGCAGGGTAGAGTTCTCTGCACCAGCAGCATCCCCTGCATCCATCCACGCTGCCTGCCTTAGGTGTGCAGCCTGAGACAGGTGATGTGCTGCACTTTCTGCCTTTCTCCAGGTGTTCACTTGCCCCAATTCCTCCTTCACGGACCTTGCTGAGATTGTGTCACGGATTGAGCCGGCCAAGGTGGCTGCAGTGGATGGTGAGTTAGATGTCCAGAAAATGGGACAGGAAAGAAGAGGTTGGACTCCACTCCACTAGACCCTCACTCTTGCCCTTGAGGAAGTCACCAACTTTGAGCTCTACTGGCCAAGAATCTCAGTATTGCTTCTCCATTGTGTTAAGACCCAGAGCCCATTTGTCCAGCTTGAGAGTTCCCACAACATGGGGCTGCCTCCTAGGCCACTTGGGCTTCTCCCTCATCTCCATGCAGCATCCTCACCACACTGCAGACCTTAAGGGGAGCCTACTGGCAGAGCTTGAGGAGGCCTGAGGGCCATGTCCAACAACCAAGGTTCTAATCTACAGCCTGCAATGGGGTCATCAACTGCCATTCCCACCCCCATCTTGGAACAGAACAGCATGTTCTGCAGAAAGAATTCCCTGTTGCATGCTCTATCTTAAAGAATTTGAAAGATGCCCTGGAGTCTTCCCAGGGTGAGAGCCCCAGGCACTGAAATGAGTTTGTGCTGGTATCTCCTTATACAACCCTGACCAGACCCCCGTGCGTGGTTAGGGAGTAGGTAAGAAGGGCCAACCTATTCCATGTTTTTGTGAAAAACACACAGGACACATTGTGGAGCGAGATGAACAAAGGCAGATGTGATGTGGCTGGGTCTGCACAGCTTCCTCTGGCAGCCCTGGGCCTGGCTGGCTGGCTGGCTGTGGAGACTGTTACCGTGGGGCTGGGGATGGCCGTGTTCTGCTTCAGTTCTAGCTTTGCTAGGCATGGCCACTGTCCTTGGAGAAAGGACCAATGTAGCCCTTCCTTCTGCTCCAGAGGAGTCTGACTATCAGACAGAATATGAGGAGGAGCTGCCAGTCATCCCCAAGGAAACATATGCCGACTTCCAGAGCACTGGGATTGAGCTGGACTCTGACTCGGTGAGGTACTGGGCCCTGCCTTGCCTGTGCCCATTCTGAGGTCCCAAAACAGGGCCTGACCCTGGTCCCTGACTCTGGGCTAGCTACCTCTCACTCCAGATGATACAGCCTGGGGTCTGGCAAGCCCCCGCTTTACATATCTTGACCATGTATGATTTGCTTTCAGGAGTATGAGCCTTCGATGTCACAAGGGCCCCCCAGCTTGACTTCCCCAGAACAATCCCAGGACTCCTTCCCTTGGCTCTCCAATCAAGATGACCAGGGGCCAAGACTGTAACGCCCTTCCTGACCAGATTAATACAGTACAGCACCTGGGCCTCACCCTTAGACTGAGGCTGCACCCACTCCTTAGTGGATACTTCAATTGTCTGACAAGATCAAACTGGGAGATATATCCATCTGGTTTCTTCCAGGGGCATGGGCTTTTGTATTGGAGTCATGGGCCTCTTCTCTTCCCTGGCACCCCTTGTCTCCCCACAGCAATACTAAGGAGCGCTGAAGCCTCTGTGAGGCATGGGAGTGTGGAATTGGTATATTAATAAACGTCAGTCTGATTGTGTTGCTGTTTTTACTCTGGTGTAAAGGTTGCACGGGCAAAGAGCTAGGTAGACTTGAAGTCCAGAAGGTCAGCAGGGTGGTCTCATGTTCTTTCAGGACCCTTTTGCTGGTGCCTGCAATCTATCAGGCAGCATCTCTATGCTAGGCAGGTAGGATGCTCCGGGTCTGGAGGAAACCAGGGTTTTACCCAAAACCAAGGGGTTCTTAGGGCATCTATGGGTGGGCATACACAGGCCCTGGCTTAAGTGGAAGGGTTTCACTTTTACGGCCCCAGGAAAAAAAGTCTCCGGGAGGAGCCGTCTTTTAGCCACGCCCATACCTGTCATCATGGGGGTGGTGCCAACTCAGGCTTGGCGTCAGGAGGCGGAGCACCGCCCCGGGTCCAGCCGCTCTCCTACAGTGGCTGGACGGGCTGGGAGCTGGGTGCGGCCATGCGGGGCCCGGGCCTAAGTGTGACCCTGACCCTGAGGCTAAGACCTAGCGTGACCTCAAGCGTGGTACGGCTCCCCCGGCAGAGGCGGCGGGCGCGGGGCGCGCTCTGAAACCCGGGGGATGCGCGGGCGCCGTGACCATGGGTGCCGCCGCCTCCAGGAGGAGGGCGCTGAGGAGCGAGGCCATGTCCTCGGTAGCGGCCAAAGTAAGGTGAGTGCGGTGGGCTGACCGGGAGGTCAGGTAGCCGCTGCCGGCTTCCCTCTGTGGTGTGTGCTGCTGCCCCAGTGCCCTGCGGTTTTCCTGTTCCGACTGGAGTGGGCCTTGGGCCTTAAAACCTGACGCCCACAGGCTGGGCAGATTGGACAGAAAGCAGGCGGAGGACTGTGACCAGGATGCTCTGGCTCTCTGTGGTGGGTGGAGAGAGCCCACCTCTTCTCATGTTGATGTGGACGGCCTGGGTGGGGCTAGGTCTGGTTAGGGAGGGTCTTGCCAGTGTCGAAGGCAGGTAGCTAGCATGTACTGACCGTGTTCCTTCTGCCTACCCTGCAGAGCAGCCCGAGCGTTTGGAGAGTACCTGTCCCAGAGTCACCCTGAGAACCGCAACGGTGCAGGTAGGGACACAGGAAACAAAAGGTTGTGCTGGGTGAGTCCTCTGCCCCAGGCCAGAGCCAGGGCCAGTGTAGTGTGAGCCAGCCCTGGTCCCTTGCTGGCTTGTCTTCCTCACATCCTCTGCCCTCCAGGGCCCAGAACCCTAGGAGGAGCTCCAATCACCCATCTCCATGGCGCCCTCCCAGCCTGGGTTGTTGGCATGGCAACAGGCCTCTTGGCACCCCCAGGGCTGGCACCACTGTCTGGGGGCCAGCTGGTGGGGGGAGGGGAGAAGTTGGCACCAGCAAATGGGTGTATCTGCAGGCTCTTGGGGTGGGGGGTGGATACTGGCCTGTCTGTTCTTACTTGTGATGATTATGCACAGGTAGTAAGGCCTGCCTGCCGCCACCATCCTCACTCTCACAAGGGCTTCAGGCCCAGATAAGCAGAGAAACAGGCCACCTGGCAGAACCTTTTCTAGCAACCACAGCCCCCTCCTTAAGCTTGGTGCTTGTTGGGTGCCAGAGGATGGGGAGGGTAGACCATCAGGCTGAAGGTTCACCTGGTGCCTTTTCCCTTAGACCACCTGCTGGCTGACGCCTACTCTGGCCACGACGGGTCCCCAGAGATGCAGCCTGCACCCCAGAACAAGCGCCGCCTCTCCCTCGTCTCCAATGGCCGCTATGAGGGCAGCATCTCGGATGAGGCAGTCAGCGGGAAGCCGGCTACAGAGGGCCCCCAGCCCCATGTGTACACCATCTCCAGAGAGCCAGCCCTTCTGCCTGGCTCTGAAGCTGAAGCCATTGAGCTAGCAGTGGTGAAAGGGAGGAGGCAGAGGGAGCGGCACACTCACCACCATAGCCAGCCCCTGCGTGGCAGCCCAGGCAGCAGCCGTGAGGACATCAGTAGGCCCTGCCAAAGCTGGGCAGGAAGCCGCCAGGGCTCCAAAGAATGCCCAGGATGTGCCCAGCTGGTCCCTGGTCCCTCCCCTCGGGCCTTTGGGCTGGAACAGCCACCTCTACCTGAGGCTTCTGGCCGCCACAAGAAGCTGGAAAGGATGTATAGTGTTGATGGAGTGTCTGGTGAGGGGCCTTATCTTTGGGCCTGGGCAGGTTTGGAGGTACCTGCTGGCCTTTAGCAGCAGCAAACACTGTAAAGCTGGGTCCCCTGGTGTGATAGCAGTCAGGATGAAATCCCTTCAATTTGAGTTCACCTCTTCGCCCAAATCCTGTGAGCTGTGACTTCTCTCAGATGGCAAACAAACCTACCATGTTTATCAAGGATACTTCCTGGAGGATCTTGAAAACATAGGAAACGTAGCTTAATGGAAGATCAGGCTGTCTTCAGAAGCTACAGGGAGGGGAGGTTATTTGGGCTCTGAGATTATTGATGTCAAACTGGAAGGAGGGGTTGGGATACCCTGAGGCATGTTGTACTTAGTAACTGTCCTTCCACCGAGCACCCACCTTAAGACAGCAGCAGCTGTGCCTGGGCTGTAGAGAGTAGCTCTGGGGGACCCTGGAAAGTGGGCAAATGAACAAGGTAGTCTGCACCCTAAGGACCTCTTACCCTCTTGTGGAGATAAAAGGAGGGAAATGTCTGGCCAGCTGGCAGCTGAGAAGGGCTATCTTATGTCCAAGGGGGACAAAATGTGACAGTGCAGAGACACCTCTGAGAATGTCCCTCACACTGAACCGCTAGGGAACGTTAAACAGAGAATACCTCGAGCCAGGGGATAGAAAGATAGCTCAGGGGCTAAGAACACTTGCTACTCGTGTAAGAGGGCCTGGTTTTGGTTCTTAGCACCAACATTAGACAGCTCACAACACCTGTGAGCCCCACCTCTAGCCTCTCTTCTCCTCCCCTTCTCTCAAAAAAAAAAAATTAATAAGATGAGTCTTTTTTCTTTTTTTAAGCTACAAGTCAGAGGGTGGATGGCTGGTTCTGTCCCAGAACCCCACCCTGAGCCAGCTTTTTTCTCTCCTTGAGAGTCATCCTGCCCCTGGGCCCAAAGTCTCTTCAAAATAGAGAGGGGATCAGGCTTCGGGACTCCTGCCTTGCCAGCAATAGACTTTTTTCCTTTCAGACGATGTCCCCATCCGTACCTGGTTCCCCAAGGAAAACCTTTTCAGCTTCCAGACGGCAACCACAACTATGCAAGCGTGAGTCCACTGCCAAGAGTTCATGGCTGGGTTGTCTCTTCCCAGGGCCCAGGAAGCCCTGACAGCTGTTGTCCTGGACTCTGGCTCAACCCAGGGCTTCTTGTGAACAGCTGCATGTGCCACACTGTGCAGAGTCTGCTGATGGGCCAAGCTGAGGCTCTGAGCCCCAGCAGCAGGCTTCCTGCTCCCTCAGACCATATCCTGCCTCTGCTTCTCCCTGCCCCTTTCCTCACTGACATCCTCTCACGGGCATTCCCTGAATCCAGACTACCCATTTAATCGTTGGCCTGTTATCTTCATCTTTGCCAGAGGACCTGACCCAGAGTTGCAGCTGATAGCATCATCACTAAGTGGTTTGAGGGTGGGGGTTCTGGTCCTCATGCATACTCCAAACTCCAAGCTCAGGCTGCTTCTGTGTGACAGATGACTATTACCAGAATCTCTGGGAGGTCTACTCTTCTTTATCTGATATGCATCTAGATTTTCCTCCCAAGGATATGCCTTTGAAGCAAAGTCCCTCACCAGACAGTCCTGCCCCAGCCTCAGTTGCTATGGCAGAGTGTACAGGGCACAGGCAAACTTCTGTAGGACCAAACCCCATCCTTGCCTAGCTAAACTCAGCACTTGGTGGTATGAGCCAGTGACTCGGCCTCTCGTGCCCTTGAGTCCAGTGGACATTCTGCTGGGAGGAAACGACCTTCAGGGAACCTGGGGGGCTGAAGGAAGATAGAGATTCCCACTCACGGTGTCTTCTTTTTCTTGCTGCCTCTTGACACTGGCTTCAGCATCTCGTAAGTATGTCATGCATTGTGCACTTAGGGGCACAGCCATTGTCCTGGGGAACCCTCCCACCCTTGGATAGAATTCTGCAGGTCAGGGACCCTGGGCCTGGGCAGTGAGCAGTGCTGAGCTCCCATTAGTCCAGGATCCTGTGGACAACTCGGCTGCAGCAGGGCCTGCTGGGAGCTGGGCCTGGGATGCCCCACTGGGCCCCTGAGGTTGCACCTCTGTCTCCACGTCTGTGTCCCTCCTGCCTTCAGCCAAGGGCAGTGCTGACTTGCGGCGGTTTCTTAGGGTATTCAGGGGCTACGCGGAGAGGAAGCGTCGGAAATGGGAGAATGATTCCGCGTCTGTAATCCAGAGGTAGGGCCTGCCAGCCACTCGCCACCAGGGTCTATCTCTGGTCTGCACTGGCCTGGCCAGGGCCCTCCTGGCCCTGGAAGACCTGAAGGGGGAAGGGTGGTGGCGACCACTGGCCTGGCCCTGCTCTGGGGACGTGGCAGGCAGGACGCCATTTGGCCAGGTGCATTTCAGCCCCTGGACCTATACTTTGAGGGTACATTGATAGTCATACTGATGCTAGCTGGCCCATCCATGTCTACGTAGCCCTGAAGCCCAGAGCTGTTCATCCAGTGACACAGCCTACCCTCTCCAACTCCCACCCACCTCAGAGGTGTGTCTGGGAAACTGGACATGGGGTCTTGGCGGGGCATAAAATTTAGGGGAAAAAGAACCTGTCTCCCTCGTGGGGAAGGGACACTTTGAAACCCCCAGACCAACTTGTGGGCATGGGTACTCGGATGTCTTTGCAACAGAGGAAGTACCTGTAAGAAGCTTCAGCAGCAAACACAACTGGAAGGAGAGAGACACCATGCCTCTGCTCTGGAATCCTGAGCAGGGCTCTGGAGCAGACAGGCCTTGTATATGAGCCATGGGGAGATTGTTCAGTGTCCACCCTCAGTGTGGTCAGGGGCTAGGTTGGCAGGAGCCAACATCCACCCTGCCATGGACCCTCATCATCTCATGCTTTCTCCTTCAGGAACTTCCGCAAACACTTACGCATGGTTGGCAGTCGGCGGGTGAAGGCCCAGAGTAAGATGGGTCCTGGGGAAGTGGGCATTGCTATGCTTGGCAGTCTGGGGCTTCTTGGCAAGCTGGGGTTTGCATGTTGGCACCTCCCTCAGCCTGTTCTGGCCCCACATACATATCTGCAGGCGCCACCCATTAGCCTGTTCTGCCTTCCCCTCAGCTCTTGCCCCCTCTCTTGTCTTCCTGTCCATCTCTGTCTCAGTGTTCTTTCTGTCTTGTCCCCAGCAGTGTTCAACCTCACCTAGGCCCTACTTGACCAGCTCCTAACCTAGTGTTCTGCCTGGCTTAGGCTCTGCCCTAAGCCCACAGTAGTCCACACTGCTCCCTTTGCCTGCACGCTATGTCCTCTAAGTCCAGACGCTGCTCCTAGTATTCTGTGCCTCTACACGAACCTTACTGTTGGTCTTAGTCCACTCTATGTCACGTCAGGCCCGACCCTTGTCAGCTTCTGCCTCTCTGCACACCCCAGCCACCATCCTAGGGCCTGAGTCTGCTCTGTTCTTGCCCCATCTGGCTAATGGGGGTTTTGCTCTCACTCACTGCAGCGTTCGCTGAGCGGCGCGAACGGAGCTTCAGCCGGTCCTGGAGCGACCCCACCCCTATGAAAGCCGACACTTCCCACGACTCCCGAGACAGTAGGTGTCCAGGTGCAGGCTGGCCCACTTCCTGACAAGTTCTCTTAGGCCCCATATCCCTGTCAGGGTCCCACGCCGGTACCGCTAGGCTTCTGCGCTTTTGCTCTCTGAGCCTCAGTTTACTTGTCTATGAGATGGGAGTACCTGATATCTCCTATCTCTTAGGCGGGGTTAACTAATGGCTAAGCAGTGCTGACAGGAGCATCTGTAAGGTGGTACCCACTGTCTCTCAGGGCATACTTGGCCGCAGGTGACACTTGTGCTGGGTCCCAGCTTCACATGACTCTCCTCTTCCTATGTGGGGCTGCTTCCCACTGGTGTCAGTGGCCCGGCTCTGCAGTTTGACTGTGGCTATAACCTTCACACCTACCCAAAGACCCTCCAGGACATGGTTGGGCTCTATGGGTGGGATGCTACTCTCCTGGTGACCCCTCCTGGTGACCCCATCTGCCTCTAGGCAGTGACCTACAGAACTCACACTGCACCCTGGATGAGGCTTGTGAGGACCTGGACTGGGACACAGAGAGAGGCCTGGAGGCCGTGGCCTGCGACACTGAGGGCTTCTTGCCACCCAAGGTCATGGTGAGGCCTACCTCTGGGTGTACCCCCATGGCACTCAGGTGGAGCATAGCCTTGTCTTCTGCTCCTCCCCACTATACCCACACTCCATCCTTGGCTTGGGGTGGGGTCTCCAAGGCTCTACTTCAGAGGTGAAGGTCCTTAGGGTCTCAGCCCTCTGCTTCCTGGGGGAGTTTCAAAGGCTAGGGTTATAGGAGAGTTGGAGGCTCATTCTTAACTGTGAGGTGTACCTCACAGGGCTTCCCCTGTCCCCCACAGCTCATCTCCTCCAAGGTGCCAAAAGCCGAGTACATCCCCACCATTATCCGCAGAGACGACCCGTCCATCATTCCCATCCTCTACGTGAGTGCCCTTCCTAACTCTGCGTCCGTGCACCTCTCCCTTGGGGTCTAGCTACCAGTGCCTGAATGCCCTGGGGGCCAGCAGAGGCTCTGATGTGTGGCCTCTCTGTTCTCAGGACCATGAGCATGCAACGTTCGAGGACATCCTGGGTGTGTATCTCACTTACTTCATCTGGTAGCTGACAGGATGGGTGGGCTTGCATGGGGAGGGACAGTGCTCATAGCCCTCTGCCCACAGACGAGATAGAGAAGAAACTGAACATCTATCACAAGGGGGCCAAGATCTGGAAGATGCTGATTTTCTGCCAGGTAGAAGCAGCCTTTCCTTTCTGCCCCAGGAGAAGAGGTCAGTGTGGTAGGGGTAGGGCCCCCAAGATTTTACTCAATATGGGAGTGTCCGTGTGTGGTACATTTGTGGACTGGGTTTGGGGACACTTTATCCTAGCCTCCCTCTAGCACGCCTGAGGCCTGACCATGACCTCTTTCAGGGCGGCCCTGGACACCTTTATTTGCTCAAGAACAAGGTGGCCACCTTTGCCAAAGTGGAGAAAGAAGAGGACATGATCCAGTGAGAGCAGAGGGTGCCCTGGGTTGTGGGAGGGAAGTCTTAGACCTGGTACATTCCTTCCAAGGCCCCTCCCTACACTGTGCTTCTGGAAGCTCAGTCATGGGGCCATGAGCCCCGAGCTGAGGCCATCTGTAATCCCACCAGCTTCTGGAAGAGGTTGAGCCGCCTGATGAGCAAAGTGAACCCCGAGCCGAATGTCATCCATATCATGGGCTGCTACATTTTGGGGAACCCTAATGGGGAGAAGGTAGGGACTCCAGACATGTGAGAAAGGTGGGCAAGGCCTTCTGCTTGTCCTAGCACCTCCTTGTGCTGTAGCCCTCCTGTGGAAAGCTCTCAGGCCTAGGGGCCGAAACAAGAAGGGTGGGTTGTGCTCATAACCCCAGACTCATGGCCTTGCCCTTCCTGAAGCTATTCCAGAACCTCAGGACCCTCATGACCCCTTACAAGGTCACCTTTGAGTCACCCCTGGAGCTATCTGCCCAAGGTGAGTTATCCCAACTGCCTGATTAGGGGCTACTTAGGTATGACCCTTCTGGCACCTAGTCAGGCCTGAGCCTCTTGGCTTTTCTCTCTTCTGCTCAGGGAAGCAGATGATTGAGACGTACTTTGACTTCCGGCTGTACCGCCTGTGGAAGAGCCGCCAGCACTCAAAGCTGCTGGACTTTGATGATGTCCTGTGAAAAGCATGGGTCATGCCCAGGCACCACCAGGCCATTTCCTCTGGGCTGGGAACCTGGAGCTGGGCCGCCTCTTGCACCCAGGACCATGTGGCCCTGCTCTTGCCCATAGCCACTTCAGGGACCCTCAGACGTTGCTCAGGTTCTCGTAGGGTCTGGTCTTTACTGCACCAGTGGGCCACAGAGGCCACAGTCCTAGTGGCCTGGATTAACAATCTCAGCCCATGGCCAGTGGCCTCTCAATGGCCAGGGCATTGACCTGTCATGCTCTCGCCTGGAGGCCGCAGCGTTGGGAACCCCGTCTGTGGGGTTTATAGAAATAAGTGCAATTTTTTTACACCCCTGAAACAATTTGAAGGGAAGCAGCATTACTAATTAACTAGTTAAGCACTCTGCTACTAGTTACAGTGTAGACAACTGGCCCAGTGTGTGTTCAGGTCCTCCTGTCCCCCAGCCTCTCAGCCCTGCTGTATTTGATCACCAGCACCAGGATGGCCCATCAATGTGGGGCTCGCTCTGTCAGGCTGCCTAGCCTGGCCCAGTCTATACTGGCCAAATCTGGCCTGCTTTTACCCTCTTGTCACCCCTGGCTTACTTTGACCTCGCCCTGGTCTGGGCAGTAGGAGGGAAGAGCCTCCCCCTCCTTCCCTCTTGTCAGGGGAGCACTGGGTTGCCACCTGTTGCCCACCTCCTCAAGCCAGCTCATTTCCCTTGCTGCTGTTGAACTCGGCTTTTCCCAGCCTTGGTCTGGAAGCCACATCCCAGCACAGAGGCTTAGGGGTGTGGTGGGGCCAGCCGGGGCTGGGCCCGGGAAGGCAAAAACCTCACCAACATTGTGGTGGGGGGGCCTAGATCTGTCACCCCAGGCTGAAGAGTCGAGTAACTGGTGAACTGTGAGGTCCCCATGACTCCCTTCAGTCTTGCCCAGGGTGTAGCAGGGTGGGCTCTCTTGTACATAGTTGGAGCTTGGGGGCAGGCCCCCCTTTTGTAGAGCCTGGAGTCTGAGGACACCTGGCTGTGTCCCAGACCCAGGGGAGTTAGGATTGGGCGCTGAACAATGTACGATATCCTTAGAGTGACCATTAAACCCGACCCTCTGCTACAGCTGTGTGGTCTTCTCATTTGGGACTCACTATCCATGTACGTGCGAGCCTGAGGCCACTGCTGTATGGCTTCCTCCACACCTGGGCCATCAGAACAGCCACCTTAAGGGTATATACCATGGGAAGATACATAGGGATCTCATAGAATGTCTACCAGCCAGCACAGGTAGTAGAGACACTGCCTTCTTCCGTTAGTGGTAAGAATCAGCAGGGGACCATGGTCCTAGAAGAGGTCTAAGCAGTGTCTGAGGTGAGCATAAACCGCCTGTATCCCTGCCCCAGCCCATAGGCATGGAAGAGAGGGCCACTCCCAACCTCTCTCAGGCTACCCTGTTCATGTGGCCAGAGCAAGAAACCAGAGGGTGACTACAGCCTTCGTGGTGAGCCACATGCCCTCTGTGTCCAGGGTACAACCAGACTTAGCTACTTGATCATTGCCTGTCCAGTGGCGGGGACCAGAGCAGCGGGAAGTTGAAGGGTTAGGGATGGGCTGGTGGTGCAGTATATATACAGCATGACAGAGCCTGGTGGGTTTGAGGCTGGGTGCTGGGGACTGCCCTTCTGAGGAGCTTGCCACCAGGACACTCCAGGGAGGACTGAGAGGACATGAACATGGCTTTGAAAGGTTGGCCTTACTCAGCTACCCATGCCAACTGAAAGTAATATAAATCACATGATCGAGTGTGCGTGCCTGTAAGTGTGCGTGCATGTGTGTGTGTGTGTCTGTCTGTCTGTCAGTGTGCCTGCCTGCCTCTAGTCACTGCTACATTGAGTCTGCATGCTGCTGTTATAACACAAGTGGGATAGTGTCTGTGGTTCCAGTCTCCAGCACTGATTTTTAGAAGGTACATTTAATGCTGTAATCCTGACCTTAGACCTAGAGCAGGCAAACATTTTGCTCTGAGTGACCCTACAGGCTCAGCCTGGGGTCTAGCTGGGGTAGCAGAGGTGCCTGCCTATAGCCCTGAAAGTTGGCTAGACCAGTGAGTAGGGTTTGTGTAGTCCACAGCCCAAGATACCCTTGAGCCTTTCTGAAGCATCCACCCACTCACTTTTCCTCAATCAAAATTAGCAGACAGCCACCAAAAACAGTTGGGCAGAAATATTTGAAAAACTACACAAAATGTTAATATATATATTTTTTTTAATTCCCAGATAGGGTCTCACTACGTAGCTCAGAATGATCTAGAACTGCCTATGTAGATCTGGCTGGCCTTAAACTCACAGAAACTCTTTTTCCTCTGCCTCCCAAGTGCTGGTATTAAAGCCCTACACTCAGCAAGAGTGTTTTAGCTAGTGTCTTAGTTAGGGTTTTATTGACACCATGACCAAGGCAACTTTCATAAAGGAAAAATTTAATTGGGGCTGGCTTACAGTTTAAGAGGTTCAGTCCGATATCTTCATGGCAGGGAGCATGGCAGCGTGCAGGCAGGCATGGTGCTGGAGAAGGAGCTGAGAGCTCTATATCTTGGTCTGGAGGCAGCTAGAAGGAGGCTGTCTTTTACAGGCAGTAAGGAGGAGGGTCTGGCTCACACTGGGCCAGACTTGAGCCATACATATGAGACCTAAAAGCCCCACCTCCACAGTGAAGCCCTTCTAGTAACAAGGCCATGCCTCCTAATACTGCCACTTCCCATGGGTCAAGCATATTCAAACCACCATAGGATGTGGCTGTGAGTTTGTGGTGCCAAGAAGTTGACTCTGGGGCTTCAGGCATGCTAATGTATGGCATTCTACCACTAAGGCACAGCTCTAGTCTCCACCCACTTTTAAATTTTACTTTGAGACAAGGTCTCACTAGTCCATGCTGGCTTTGAACTCATTCTAGCTCAGGCTGACTGAATTTAGAGTCCTACTGGGGCAGTCGCTCTAGAGGCTGATATTATATATATACATACATATACATATATATATATATATACATACATATATATATATACACATACATATACATTATATATATATATATATATATATATATATACACACACACACACACACACACACACAGGTACTTACAGAAATCACAGGCTGTCAAGAAGAGAAGAAGCAATTGTGAACTGCCTAACATAGGTGCCCCTTGGCTAGTTGTATGTCAACTTGGCACAAGCTAGAGACATCTGAAAAGAGGGAAGCTCAATTGAGAAGATGCCTCCATGAGATCCAGATGTAAGGCATTTTCTTAACTTGTAATGAATGGGGGAAGACCGTGCCCATGATGAGTAATGGCATCCCTGGCTGGTGGTCCTGGGCTCTAGAAGAAAGCAGGCTGACCAGGCTATGGAGAGCAAGTCAGGAAGCAGCACGTCTCTGCGGCCTCTCCATCAGCTCCTGCCTCCAGGTTCCTGCCATGTTTGAGTTCCTGTCTTAACTTCCTTCAGTAATAAGCAGCAATATGGAAGTCTGAGTCAAATAAACCCTTTCCTCCCCAACTTGCTTTTCAGTCATGGTCTTTTGTCACAGCAACAGAAATCAAGGTGCCAAAAGCTAAGAGTCCTCTACAAGAGCTAAGCCGCCTCTTCAGCCTCTACAAAAGCTTCTGTACAATGGTGACACAGAAGTCTGTAGAAGAGAATGAGCTAAGACTGAAAAGACGATACAGGAGAGCCAAGTGGCCAGAAAAGTCATAAGGGCAGTCACAGCACAGCCGCAGAGTGGCTTCTCTGCGGGATCTCATGGAGGCGGTTTCTCAATTGAGCTTCCATCTTTTCAGGTGCCTCTAGCGTGTGACAAGTTGACATAAAACTAACCAGGGCGGCACTGTGTTAGGCAGTTCACAATTGCTTGTGGTTGCTGTAAGTACCTGCACAGTACAGCCACAAGCAGCAGTGGCTGGCTCCCTGTTACAGGAAGTTAACTACTAACAGCTATGCAAATACAGCTGATAAGCTTCTTCCTTCTGTGAAGAGGTCACTGTCCTAATGTCCATGCTGTGCCCAGGAAGCAGGGTATTGCCAGGTCATCCAGGCAGCGTCTTGAAGAAAGGACTGGCTGATATTCAAAGTATTTGGGGTGCGGGGGTTAGTTGTTTTTTGTTTGTTTGTTTGTTTGTTTGAGACAGGTTTCTTCTGTGTAGTCTTGGAACTCTCTCTGTAGACCAGGCTAGCCTCAAACTCACAGAGATACAGAGATCTGCCTGCCTCTACCTCCCAGTGTTGGGATAAAGACGTGCACCACCACTGCTGGCTATTCAGAGTTCTTAGGATTGCAGAGAAAGCATGGCTACGGCAGCCAGAACCCTGAATGTCACCTGTTGGAAGTGATTAGATAACACTGAAGGCTGACAGTGCTCTCCCGTCCACTCACTTGAAGCGTACACCTCCCTAATTGTCTGAAGGGCTTTGGAACAACAGCATGAGGTCATTCAGCCTTCTCCCATGCCTTGTCTGGTGGTGGTCTCCATGCAGGCCTTATGTTCTCAAGTATGGACACTATGGCCTTCGTGTTTAGGTTTATCTACAGAAGTCCAAATGGATACACCCCCGGGCAGTTCCTTGGTCTGATGTGCACCCCAGCGGAGTACCTACCTTAGGAAGAACCAGGCTGGGGAATGGGAGCCATGCCTCTAGGGTTGGCACATCAAGGGCCTGCCATGATATGACTCACTCCCTTGCTACTAGTGCTGAGAGCCAATGTTTAGATAGAGATGCTGTAGCAGTCACACCCTCCGTTGGGTACCTTGCTTGCTGGGGCAGAAAAGGCATGGGACCTGTTTCTGCAGGGGTCCCAGCATCTACAAGAAGGCAGGCCAGCTCTTCCACTTGACATATTTCTATACTCCCCCTTTACTCGTGACCTGGGAAGCAGAATACCAGGTCTATTGTGCACAACTTACATGAAACCAGCACTGACCTTGGCCATCCATCTGACCCATCACCAGTCCCTATTTGGGAC
The DNA here is from genome assembly GCF_011762505.2 of Arvicanthis niloticus. Taxonomy (NCBI): domain Eukaryota; kingdom Metazoa; phylum Chordata; class Mammalia; order Rodentia; family Muridae; genus Arvicanthis; species Arvicanthis niloticus. The sequence goes on from NC_047663.1 coordinate 105,808,878, forward strand.
TTAATGCTGCCAAACGAGACAGTGCCCCACAGGCTGGGAAAGGGCACTGGTCTTGGGCTCACAGCCTACTGAGGGTGAAACTCAACATCAGAACCTCAAAAATAAGATTCAAGATGCTCCAAGCAGAATTACTTTGCTACTAACGAACTGTAAAAGACAGACACCAAGGACAGGAACATAGGTGTGGGTAGGCTGTAAAGCTTATGCTCAAAATGCTAGAAAGTTCCAGCAAGAAGGAGGAGGAAGAGGAAGAGGAGGAGGAGGAGGAGGAGGAGGAGGAGGAGGAGGAGGAGGAGGAGGAGGAGGAGGAGGAGGAGGAGGAGGAGGAAAAGAGGAAGACTGGAGAGATGACTCATCGATTGAGAGACTGCCAGGTTCAGTTTCCAGCACACATGGCAACTAACAACCTTCTGTAACTCCAGTCTCAGGGGATCTGATGCCCTCTTCTGACTCCCGTAGGCACCAGGTACTCATGTGGTGCATAGACATACACACAGGCAAAACCCTCATACATATAAAATAATAAATCTTTTAAAAAGAAAAGAACAACAGACTGGGTTTTCATGGTCCTAGAGGCTAAAGTGAGAAATCCAGGCTCTATCACCCTGTGCAGGTGTTTCCCTTTTGCATCGAACTCCTGTGGGCATGGGTGTTTCCTCAGAGTTCCCATGACCTCAAGAAAGTCCATCTGGCTCCAGTTTCAGAATTACTACAGCATGAGGTCCCAGAGCAAAGTTCCCATAACTGCTGCTGGCCCCCACAGACTCTTCACGAAGTCCTGACAACTCTTCACTGAGTGCTGTCACATGGGGAATTTGTGCCTTGCAGCTTCTGCTCTGCACTGTGGACTCACAAGAATCCCCTGGGCCTGCATGGCTAATTTTATCTGAAGAGCAGTTTACATGATTTCTGGTTTCTAGTGCAAGGTAAGAAGAGAGTTCCTGTAAGGATATAATTTGAATGTAAGAATGTAATTTCAGGTCTCAGCTTGAACTTAAAATTAAGAGATCCTTAAATTTGAGTTTCCGCTTACACTCAAACATTAGCTGCCCCTGAGGCACATCCCGGGAGAAGCACATTCCAAAAACTCAAACAAACATTCCAGGAAGAAAGACCCAAGATAGGAGTTTATTAGAGAAACGAGCCCTTAACACAATAAACCTGGGTAAACAGAAGCCACTTACGAGGACCCTCTTTGTTGTAAAAGATAAGGTGCAAATTTGAGTTACTTAGAAACCGAGCCTGGGAATGGAAACTGGGCCTGGGAACAGCTGTTTGAAATCCTTTATGGTTATTGTTTAAGACGTAATTAACTGTCCTTGTGAACTCTGTAAAAAGTGGTATAAAAGCTGCTTTTAGCTCCAACTTGTCTGTTCCTCTTGTCTGCATACAGGGGAACCCTAGTATACTGGTTATCATTTTATCATCAATAAGCTTCATGTTATTGCAGCGATGTGTTTCTGGGGGAGCGCGTCCCCTGGTTTTGGATCTTTAGGTCCAACATTTCCAGTCAGAAGCAGTGCCCATCCTAGAATACAATCGGGTAAACGGGACACAGCTATTTACAGGGTACGGGTCCAAGTACACTGGCTGTCCACAGCTTGCCCCTTAAACCGTCTCCATCACTTTTCCAGTTCTCTCATTAGGACCCCCCCCCCCCATTGCTACCCATTTTATTCACCAAATTTCTCAGTAATAACCTGGAGGTTCCCCCCAGGAAGGGACACTGCAATGCTCCCCTTTCTTTTGGAGTTTTAGTGCTTTTGGAGGTTAATGTTTTTAATGATTCAATGCTTTCTTCTGTCATCTCATTTCTTCTTTCTGTGGTTCTAAACATCTAACCCAGGGCGTCCCACATAGCAGCCAGGTGGCTGGCCTCACAGCATCTTCTCTACTCCATCTCAATTCTTCATTATATCTTTTACAATGCCACCTTCCTGAGGTAACCAGGACTCACTGCAGTCTTTTCCCAACTCTTATTAATTTATTTGGCGTGCTGTTAACATTTCTAGGCCCTAAGGAAGCTGAGACTAAAAATTTAATAAGTCTTCTTGATCTGTTCTCATTTTTCAGATGGGTCCTCAAACTAAAAGCCCTTCCTTGTCCACAGTGTTGGCGTGATCTGAGGCTGTAGCTTTATCGTAAGCTGATTCCATTTGGCTTGAACACTGTTAAACTAAACACTCAAAACAGAGGGGTCTGTGAGATAAAGGGTCTATTGAGTCACTGGAGGTGCTGGTCAGAAAGCAGCCAGGCTTAAACAGGTTCTGCAACTTCTAGGAGCAGAGCAAGATCACTGTGAGGGTTTCCTTACAGGACCAGTGCCGAACATTTCTTCCTAGTGAGAATTGGGAAGGGACACAATAAGTGGGATTACAAGGAATCTGTAGTAACTATCAACTAGAGGACGAGGGAGCGAGACAGGCCTGAAGAGAAGCCTCAGTGGTTCGCAGCACTTGTTGCTCTGACAGAGGAGCCAGTGTCTTATTTAGGGTCACGGTTGCTATGATGAAACACCATGACCAAAGCAACTTGGGGAGAACAGCTTGATTCTGTTTACACTTCCATATCATTGTTCTTCGTTGAAGGAAATCAGGACAGAAACACAAACAGGGTGGGACCTGGAGGCAGGAATTGATGCAGAGAGGCTATGGAGGGGTGCTGCTTACTGGCTTGCTTCCCTGGTTTCAGCCTGCTTCTTACAGAACCCAGAACAACCAGTCCAGGGATGGCACCACTCACAATGGGCTAGGCTATCCCTGACCAATCACTAATTAAGAAAATGCCTACAGTTGGAACTTAGGAGGCATTTTCTCAATTGAGCGTCCCTCCTTTCCAGTGACTCTAGCTTGTGTCAAGTTGACAAAATAGCCACCACATGTAAGTTCTATGTCCAGCGTCTATATGCCACCTCCTCTCACAACCACCTGTAACTCCAGTCCCAGAGGATCCAACACCATCTGGCCTTCATGCCACCAGGCACACATATGATGCTCAGACATACATACAGACAAAAACCCATACACACAAAATAAGTACACAACCACTCCCCTCTTTCCTAAAAAGTAAGAGTCTGACATGGTGGTATATGCCGTTAGTCTTAGAGCTTAGGGAGTGGAGGCAGGTAGGTCTCTATGAGTTTGAGGCCAGCACGGTCTATATAGAAAGTTCCAGGATAGTCAAGGCTACATAGTGAAACCCTGGCTACAAACAAACAAACCAAAACAAAAAATGTTTGGAGGTAGGATGGCCATCACAAGTACTGTAGCTCTGGGCTGAGCTGGGTGGGTGGGTGGGTTTTTAGGGCACCTAGAGGTCTCCAGCAAGATGCAACACACTGGAGCATATGGACAGTCTGTCGCTGACTTTCCTTTTTTATTCCCCATCTAGCCTTGGGTCTTGTAATCTACATTTAAGATGTCTGGGACGATGGTGGTGATGAATTTTCCTAGCTGGCAGCTCCCTGGAGTAACTTGTGTGTCCTAACCACACTCAGCTTTCTAAGGCTGCTTATGGGAACCTGTGGACCCCAGATCAATGCAAACATGCTATTCAGTCCCAGAACCTCATCTAAGTCAGTTACTCTACTGTCCCCTTTAGGGACTGATGGCTTCTTCGTGTCAACCCACCAGAATCCTAGTTTCTAGGTTTTGTTAACCCCACCCATCGCCTGACACACTGGCCATCTTCTGGATGACCAAACATCTTAGAGATACTGTCACTGTGCTAGAGGTGGGTCCTGGGAGAATAGAGCCAATAAATGAGGTGACTTACAGAATCATGCAATAGTGGACTTTATTAAGAGCCCCAGACAATCTATGCTCTGAGGGTTAAGAATGGTCATATGAGTAGAGTTCTCATGAGTTCAGGCTATAGGCAATCACTAGGCCAAGCCACACAGGGCAAAAACGTGTTTTTCCATAGAAGCATATAACATGAAACAATTGGCTAGCTCCATCAAGCAGTAATGAGTACTCTGAAGTAAACTCATTCTTGCCCGCTACACTTAGGAGGGCATCAAGGCACATTCCAAGAACAATTCCATGTTTTGAAGAAACTGATGTCAAAGACTTGTTTTCTTGGAGTTTTCTCACAAGCCCATTCTTGGGCCATATTCTGATGAGATCTTCCTGCTGTCCCATCATAATTTCCTTTTTATGGGTGGCCTGGAGGTTGGTGTCCTGAGCTCAGATAAGTCTTCTGGTGGTCCACCTTTGTGTTCTCTTTCTTTCCTTTCAACCATGGCAGATACTAGTGACCATAGAGGCCACAAGAGGGCATTGGATCCCTTGGAGCCAAAGTTACAGGTGATTATGTTGTTTTGTTTGCTTTTCTCTGTGTAGCCCTGGCTGTCCTGGAACTCGCTCTGTAGACCAGGCTGGCCTCAGGCTCAGAGATCTGTCTGCCTCTGCCTCCAAGTACTGGAATTAAAGGCCTGTACCACCACCCCCGGGCTTCCTCCTCTTCTTCTTAAAACAGGATCTCTCCATATAGAATTCACAATGTAGATGAAGCTTGTCTCTGTTTCTCCTGAGTGCCGGGACTAAAGGCATATGCCACCCTGCTTAGACTTCCTGAGTTCAGATACAGTGTTACCAGCTGCCTCGGGCTCCTGGTCCCATGACTTCTCCAACATGAACTACAAACCAAATAAACCCTGATCCCATAACTTGCTTTTTTCAAAACAAGAAACGAACACTCTGGAAGAAAACACTTTAAAGGCACTTATTCAAGAGCCTGTATCTAGACTGCATCTAAACAGTGTCCAAGTGAGTCCTTGAATGAAAGTTCAAACACAAGCGGACTGTTCACCAAAGGGCTTCGATAAATACAGCAGCCCATGGACTGATGCACAACATCGCAAACCTAAGGAATATGCCGTTCAAATCCACGGGATGCCTCGTGGTCAGATTGGGCAAAAGTAAAATCTGATACTAGTTTTGAAAACTGGGTCTTTTGTGATGAATAATTTTATGGATCAGCATGAGTTGGCAGGAGGGACCAGGAATGCCAGGAGAAGTTCTTGGCTGTACCACACTTGATGAATCGAAGATCAACAAGGACATGAGACCAAAAAGTGTTGCACAGCTAGCTCTACCTGCAAGCCCAGCCCAGTCTCTTCGACAGTCCAATGGGTTCCTTTTATTCTCCCTCTGAACTTCACCAGACTTGGCTCTGCTCACGCAACTGTCTCAGCTGACATTTCTCTGCCAATCAGCCCGAGTCTGAGGAAGTGACAAGAAACTGCAGCACACCACCAGAAGTTTTTTGATGAGTTTCTCTCTATGGAGTCCTGAAAAATGAAGTTCAACTACGAAATATAAGACACACCAATATATGTGTGTCATTAGCAAAGAGTCCTTTATCACAGGTCCTTCCACATGCTTGCTTTAGCAGAACATCCTGCTAAACATCCTGCGTCTGCTTCAGCAAAATGTTCCTTCGTGTGTTTGCCCCAGCAGAACATCACCCAACAGACCTGACTTTTTAAAGAATATTTGTTTCCACTTCACTGTCTCAAAACAAACAAACAAACAAACAAGAAATCAAACAAACAAAAAGAGACCAGCATCAGTGAGGCAGAATCTTCTGGGAAGTGTTTCCTCTGGGTCAGCACAGAGAGGCTGTGGTCCAGAATTAGCCAAGGCTATACCTTCTGCTGGCAGCCAAATATGATATTGTAAAGCTGGGTGATGGTGGCGCACACCTTTAATCCCAGCACGTGGGAGGCAGAGGCAGGTGGATCTCTGAGTTCGAGGCCAGCCTGGTCTACAGAGTGAGTTCTAGGACAGTTGGGGCTACACAGGGAAACTATGTCTCCAAAAAGAAGAAGAAGAAGAAGAAGAAGAAGAAGAAGAAGAAGAAGAAGAAGAGGAGGAGGAGGAGGAGGAGGAGGAGGAGGAGGGGGGAAGAAAGAAAGAAAGAAAGAAAGAAAGAAAGAAAGAAAGAAAGAAGAAAAAAGAAAAAATGAGGGCTACAGAGATGGCGCATCAGTTAAGAGCACTGACTGCTCTTCCAGAGGTCCTGAGTTCAATTCTCAGCTACCACATGGTGGCCTGCAACCATCTATAATATGATCTGATGCCCTCTGCTGGCATGCAAGTGTACGTGCAGATAGAACACTTTTATACATAAAATAAATATATAATAAAATTTTATTATATATAATAAATAAATAATTATTTTTTATAAATAAGTACACTGTTGAGGCCTAGGTGAAAATTACAGCACAGATGGGAATGTGAAGGCCTAGGTAACTTACCTGGCTAGCCTGTCATTTTGTTGTTACTAATATTATAAGGAAACTTTCTCATATGTTATTTCTGCTGTTACTAGAAATCTTTTTTACGCCCAAGTTGATTACATATTCTGTTATATTTTGTAACCTTAGAATAGAAATATTCTGTTATATTTTGTAACCTTAGAATCACAATAGAAGTCAGTAGAATTGCTTTGTATAATTACCCATAATAAACTTGGACCTGAACCAACCATCCAGCAATACTTCCTGCACCTGTGTATAAGGTTTTATGGTATTTGCTTTTATAAGCTGCCCCTGGGATGGACCCCAACCTAAGAGAGACACCTGCACCAATATAAGAAACTATTTGGAATAAGACTTCCATTTTGAGTAGTGGTAAAGTTTAAGGTCCCAAGACCTTCCTGGGAACTGCCATCCTTCTTGGCAGAAAGAGACATGTACATGGGTAACTGACATCCTGGTTGACAAGTTAGGACATTAGACAAGGCAAGTCACCAGCCACAGTGAGTCCCCAACCAATGGGAGCAGGATAAGTGGACAACAAAGATATGTTCCTAAAGAAATCCTGTATCCCCAAATCCTGATTGGCGGAATAATTTGACACATATGTTTGTATATCTCAGGTTTTAAAAACCCCGTTTAAAAGCCCTGTTTAAAAAGTCCTTTTAAAAGGACCTTAACTCGGGGCCATTGTTCAGTTCCGGAATCTGGATTGTGGCCTGATCAATCATGCTCAATGAACTATTCCTGTCTGGCTGAGATTAGTCATCTTGTGGTTTGTGAGGCCATTCCTGGACCACAACAAAACAAACAAACAAATAAACAAATTGATATTGTAAGAGTCCTGCAGGTTGTGCTGGTTTTGAAGGCTTGAAAGGGTCTTGAAGAGCAGCTGAGACATGGCACTTAGTGTCAGGGCTGAAGTTCTAAAGAGATGTCGGAGGAGGCCGTTGGTGAAGGTGCATCATCAATTGTATGAACTGGAGGATTGAAGGGTTCATGGAAAGAAGTTGAGGCTCATGACTGTGTGACAGGGTCAAAGTCTCTGAGGAGAGCCTAGAGGAGGCTATTGGAGAAGATGCAGCCCAGTTGCAGAGTCCCTGGTGTTCTTACAGATGCCAGGGCCATGGATGGCTGCTGAGGACAGCCATGGCCACGCAGTGGAGCTGATCTGAGCTTACTAGTCAAGCTGTGCGTGCTCCCAGTGGCCTGAGCAGTGGTGCTCACTGCCGGGCCTGCAGAGCCTCGAGGAGTGTAGGTCCTGAACATCAAGCACTGAACTTTTTAAACTGTTAAAATTTGGGTTTGGATCTGATTTCACTGCACTGGTTCTCTCTTGGAGTAAGAAAGTATCTACTTATTTTTTATTTTACTGGAATTCGTGGTTAAAAGATTTTGGAATTTTAGAGAAACTCTGGATACTTTCGAAAGACTTTTATATATATTTTAAAGAGCCTGAACTTTGAAATGTTTGAATTTTCAAAGGCCATGCAACTTTTAAATGTTGACATGCTTTTTACTGTGATATTATTAACATTATAAGATATTGGGATGAACAAGAAAGAAAAAATATGCTTTAACAGTAATATGTTTGTGTCTCAGGCTTGTCAGGTGCTACATTCCTGAGGTGGGGTCCAAGATTTCTTACCTGTGACCCACTTGTCCCTGTGCTTTGGGGTCATTCATGAAATGCTGGGAGTGTCTTCATTCTTGTGGGGTTTCTATGGGATACTAAGTCGCAGAATCTCAACGTGCTTGGAGGCTCAGGGAACACCCTGGCTTTGACTAGTCTAGAAGGCAGCGACATCTACCTTGAAGGTTTCTCTGAAACAGAGTTAATTGTGCTGGTTAGTTTTTACCTCAATCTGACACAAGCCAGAGTCATTTCGGGGGAGGGAATCTCTACTGAGAAAATGTTCCCAGCAGACCAGCCTCTAGGCAAGCCTGCAGAACGTTTTTCTGGATCAATGATTGATGGGGAGGCCCAGCTCACCGTGGATGGTGCCACCCTGGGCTGGTGATCTTGGGTTGTATAAAAAGGCAGGCCAAACAGGGAAGAGCAAACCAGTAAGCAGCACTTCTCCATAGTCTCTGCATCAGCTCCTGCCTCCAGGTTCCTGTCCTGCTTGAGTTCCTGCCCTAACTTTCCTCAGTGATGAACTGTTACCTCAAAGTGTAAGCAAAACAAGTTCTTTCCTTCCCTAAGTTATTTTTGTTTATACAGCAATAGAAGCCTTAACAAGGACACCATCAGTCTATCTGTCTTGTCTGTCTATCTCTATTATTTGTCTGCTATCTATCTATCTATCTATCTATCCATCTCTATTGTCTGTGTATCTATTACCTATCATATATCTATCATGTCTCTATTATATATATAAGATATATATAGATATATTATATATAGATATATATATAAGATATATATTATCTATCTATCATCTGTCTATATCTATCTATTCATCTACCTATCTATCCATTTATCTGCTATCTTCTATCTGAGACTGAGTCTCACTGAACCTGAAGCTCTGCAATTCAGCTGGACTGGCTAGCCAGTAAGATCTCGAGATTCACCGGCTTCTGCCCCCAACCCTGTCCACAATGCTGGGACTACAGACATGTGTCACCATACCCAGCTTTTATGTCAGTGCTGTGCCTCTGAACTCAGGTCCTCATGTTTGCACGACAAGCTCTTCAGCCACAAACTATCTCCCCAGCTCCATTTTCCCCCATTTTTTGAGGCGAGGCCTCCCATAGCCCAAGCTGACTTTGTACCAGAGGATGACCTTAAACATCTGACCCTCCTGCGTCCCGAGTGCTGGGACTTCACTACCACATCTTGTTTCATGTGGTGCCGGGGCTTGAACACAGGACTTCCTGCATGCTAGGTAAACAATTCTACCTATATTCAACTGACCTTTATCCAGAACCGTATGTTTTAGGAACCCAACAGATCTAAAGGAGAGTGGCTTTCTCTGGCCCACCTACATTTGCAGCTCTGCAGCACCCAGCCCCTGAAGCCTCTGGACTCTCAGTCACTTGTTACCCGACACTATCTGGCCTGGCTCAAGAGAGAAGGGCAGAGGGCAAGGTCCACAGTATCGGGGAGGGTATCCCTAGTCCTGCCTTCTCTGTCATTCCTAGGTCAGTTCCAAAGTCCGTCCTGAGAACTAAGGACGCTGTTCTTTCTCCCTTCCTAGGAGCAAGATGTAAGTAAGCCTGGGCTTAATGAGGCCGAGGAAAACTGGTAAATGTTCGGCCTGAGTAGGAACGGGAAGCAGCCTGCTCCTCCCACCAAAGCCCCAGGTTCAAGTGGGTGGAGACAGGGTGTGGAGGACAGCAGGTGTGCAGGTCAGAAGCAGAACTTCCTCCAGCTATCCTTGAAAGTTGGCTTCCAACTCAGGTGAGGGACCCCAGGGGCTGTCCTGGTCTGTGGGTTGGCTTTGGTAGGGGATTGCCTGTCCTGGGTGAGGGGAGACTACCCAGTCTCAGGTGCTATGTTTCTGAGGTGGAGTCTGTGTTTTCTTGGTTCCTACCTGTGACCCACCTGTTCCTGCATTTCGGGTGCTGGCTGGAGTTACAATCCAGGATCTGGGAAAGTCATTTGTCTTCTTTCCTCAGTTTCCCTACCTTCAGATGAACTCATGCCCCACTTAGCTTGTCCCCAGGAGTCCTAACCTCTATCTGTAATTCTTGAAACACTGGGAGTGTCTCTGGTCTTGGGGGACATGCCATGAGATTCCAAGTCACAGAATCCTGGAGCACTTGGAGGCTCCGAGACACCCTGCTTTGCCTAGTTCAGTAGGCAGCAGCATCCGTTGTAAGGCTTGCTCTGAAGCAGAGCTGACCCGGAGCTGACTCGCAGTATCTTCCCTATACATTGGTTGGCTGGATTGGATCAGGACTAGGAACCCCTGCTGGGCTCCAGAGGAGATAGGGTACAGATGTCTTGAATATCATGGAGAATAGCAGTCCCTGGTCAGCTGCCCAGGTTCATCTGGGGTCAGCTAAAATCTCTCAGATCTCCATTAGAGAAATCCAAGTTTAGAATTTCAAGAAGAAACAGATGTCTTTGTTAAGAAGAATAGAATGCTAGTTGGCCTCTTGAGGGCCCACACCTTGCCCCTGGATTCCATATAGCATGGTTCTGAGGCCCCCAGAAAGAAGTCCTGTACTGGGAGACCTTGGTTCGAAGTCCTGAGTCCAGCTCAGAGCTGGGACTCTTCTTGGGGAGTGAGGAAAGCAAGGGCCCAGAGGGAGAGGGAGGGTGAGGCCTCCATAGGGGGTCTACATGGGGCTCTATTAGCCCTTGATAGCGGTACCAGAAATGGCTATCCTGGATCCACTGGGCTGCATCCTCAGTCAGTACCCCCTGTACTGGCCCCCCAGGCTCTGTGACAATACTGGGCTTGCCCAATTGGACTCTGAAAACTGTTCTTGGCTGGTTTTTTTTTTTTTTTTTTTTTTAAACTGTGGCTGTCCTGGCTACTGACCCAACCAAGGAGGATATCTGAGTCCCAGATTAGTCAACGTCTGAGGAAGGTTGGACATGTTAGGCCCTTCCTCTAGAAGGATGGGATCGGGACAGCAAGAGGAGTCTGAGTGTCCACTGCTGCCCACCTGACCCTTGCAGCCCAGCCTCTACCGCCATGGGACTCTCCTGGAAGGAACGGGTCTTCATGGCCTTGTTGGGAATTGCAGCAGCCTCTGGCCTCACCATGCTCATCCTTATCCTGGTGAAAGCAACCAATGTTTTCCTGCCTGCAGACACCAAGGTTTGGCTCCGGGACCTAATGAAAATGTTGGGCTGGGTGACCAGGATGTTGGCGTCAACACCTTTCTGGTCCCATGTTGTCCCTAGTTTGGGATCGTGTTTGATGCCGGCTCCTCCCACACATCCCTGTTTGTGTACCAGTGGCCAGCAAACAAGGAAAAGGACACGGGAGTGATCAGCCAGGCCCTGACTTGCCAGATAGAAGGTCAGTGGACAGTCCCGTGGCAGGCATTGCTGCCTGGCTTGGACTCCCAGGTGATAGCAGGAGGCCCATTGTGAGAGACCACTTGGTGACAGGTGGGAGCTACGTTTCTAGTCCCCAGGAAAGCACATGAACCTAAAAGAACAGGGGGCTTCGTGTGCTGAGGGCTTCGTGTGCTGAACTGAGACACAGGATCACACGCTCGGGCTGGCTCTGATAAGAATCCACACACAGATCTCAGATCTCAGACCTCCCCCAGGGCCTGGGGCTATAGTTCCCTCATCAGGTCCCACATCTGCCCTCTAGCCTGGACCCTCTCTGGCAACATAAAGCTTCCCAGTAGGTCTTCGCTGCACTGATGACGGGGCTACCAGGTGCTAAGCTCTGAGTTCATTTCCTGAGGCTCCTCTCAATACTAGAAAGCAAAAGTGCAAGCTCGGGGATGGCAGAGCCACACTCTCTGGAGCCCCAAAATGGAAGAAACTCAGGGGATCCTACCTTTCCTCCTAAGAATTGTCATTACTGGATTTGGGGTCCACTATGCACCCAAACTTGCTTTTTCTATAGGTCTCCTAGGTTATTTCAGACAGGGTCTTGTTGTGTTTCCCAGACTGACCCCTCAATCCCCTGCCTCAACTCCTGAGCACTGTGATTATAGACAAGCACTATCATGTCGAATTCAAAAACCCTTAATTTAACTTGGGAGCCTTCCTCTTCCAACAAAGGTCACACACAGGCTCCAAACATCTCTGGTGGCTGTCATTCAATCTCAATCTTTAGATTTGGAGCCTTTCCCTGGGGCACTGTGTTTCAGGACCTGGAATCTCCTCCTATACCTCTGACCCGACACAGGCTGGGGAAAGCCTGAAGAGCTGCCTGGAGGAGGCACTGGCATTGATTCCACAGACCCAGCATCCAGAGACGCCCGCATTCTTGGGGGCCACAGCAGGAATGAGGCTGCTCAGGTGACATAGTGACAGGCTGCATCTGTTAGGGTCATTCACCAAAGCCAGGATCAAACACCCTGGGTTGAACTAACTGCAGTAGACACCGGGGTGAGGTACCAGAGGTTGGGACGAGGCTTTCCTCCAGCCATAGTCCTTTCTGCCCAGCCAGAAGAACAGCTCTCAGGCCAGAGACATCCTAGCTGCAGTATCCCAGACACTAAGCAAGTCTCCTGTGGATTTTTGGGGTGCCAAGATCCTGGATGGGCAGGATGAAGGTGCCTTTGGTTGGATCACCATCAACTATGTCCTGGGAATGCTCCTGAAGGTACAGAGGTAGCCTAAGGGTGAGGGGTTGGTCTGACAGGCCGGTGCCTAGGGGTGGCTGACCAGCAGCTGGGGCCAGTCTGGCTGCCTGCAGAACTAAGCACTTCATCTACGGTCAGTATTCCTCTGGACAGTGGATCCTACCTGAAGAGGGGATGCTAGTTGGTGCTCTAGACCTTGGTGGGGCCTCCACGCAGCTCAGCTTCGTGCCTCAGGGCCCCATCCTGGACCAGAGCACCCAGGTTACCTTCCGCCTGTATGGTGCCAACTACAGTGTCTACACTCACAGCTACCTCTGCTTTGGGCGGGACCAGATCCTGGGACGGCTCTTGGCTAAGCTGGCACAGGTCAGGCTGGTATTTGAAAGGGTGGAGAGGTAGGATGGTGTGGGGTAGAACAGAGGGGTGGATCAGAGCTAATGTCCTTTCCTCTCTACAGAGCAGCCAGGTAGCCCGGGTCAGACACCCGTGCTACCACAGTGGCTACCAGGCCACACTGCCACTGGCTTCCTTGTATGACTCACCCTGCGTCCACACTACAGACTCCCTGAACCACACCCAGAACATCACAGTTGAAGGGCTTGGCAACCCTGGGGACTGTATGGCAGCTCTCCGGGGTCTCTTCAACTTCTCCAGCTGTAAGGGCGAAAAGGATTGTGCTTTCAACGGAGTCTACCAGCCTCCTGTGCATGGCCAGTTCTATGTAAGCATGGCTTCCCAAGTCCTGGCTTCTGTCTGGAGCCCCAGGGGCCCTAAGGACAGGTTGAAGAGGAGGTGCCCGACTGGCTCTTAGGGACTCTAGCACCTGTGGGGACACCTGACTAAAGTGTCGTGCTGCAGGCCTCTTTCAGGCTTGCACAGCCTTCTCCACACCCCACAGGCGTTTTCCAACTTTTACTACACCTTCCATTTCCTGAACCTCACCTCCAGGCAGCCACTGAGCATTGTCAATGACACTGTCTGGAAGTTCTGTCAGAAGCCCTGGAAACTGGTGAGTGACCCTGGATACCTACCCTAGCCCCCTTCTCCATACCATACCATAGGCAAGCAGGGTCTCTGGGGTCTTGTGAGGTTTTCCTGGACAGATATTTGCGATAATGCCCCCTTTAGGCAGCAGGACGGGGGAGGAAAAGATCCAGGGCACCAATGGGATCAGCTTCCGGTTGTTATGAGGTTGGACACCCCAGCCCCTCCTAGCTGGAGGGTGGTTTCCACAGGGATTTGCAGAAGGGCTTTCTGAAACACTTAACAGTCTCCTACTGTCTGGAGACTGTGAGGATGGATGGAGGTAACACCCTAACTGGGGGGAGGTGCCACAAGGTCATGGAACCTCACTCATCAGCTTCTGGAACTCAAGGTGGAATCCAGCTACCCTGGGCAGGAGCGCTGGCTGCGGGACTACTGTGCCTCAGGCCTGTACATCCTTGTATTGTTGCTGGAGGGCTACAAATTCAGTGAGGAGACCTGGCCCAACATCCAGTTCCAGAAGCAGGTGATTGTCCTAAGAACCTTGGCCTGTTTGGATCAGGGTGAGAATGGGAGAGGGCCCAGGACAGCCATCCAGCATCCCTGAAGAGCCATGTGTCCCACAGGCAGGTGGCATGGACATTGGCTGGACACTGGGCTTCATGCTGAACCTGACGGGCATGATTCCAGCTGAGGCACTGAGCCAGTGGCGGGCTCAGAGTTACAGCATCTGGACGGCTGGAGTAGTATTTGCAGTGCTGACCCTTGTGGCTATTCTTGGGGCAGCTGCTGTCCAGCTCTTCTGGACCCAGGACTAGGTAGAATCCAAGCTGAAGCAGACAACAGTGACATCTAAAGCAGGAGCGGTGTTGGGAGTCAACAGTGACAACACAGCTGTTTGTGTTGTCAACCTTGTGAGCCACCATCAACTGTCCTTAGGAAAGAAAGCCTTTGGCACACAGGACTTTCTGAGTGCATTCTAGATGCCTGCCCTCATGAACCCCTGACCCTTAAGGGCTCCAGTCTATCAAGCATGCCAGGAGGGCCCATTGCTGATAGTACTGACTCCTCTATGCCGTCAGGGTGGCACTGGCTATGGGAACTATTAGTAGTCCATGGGATACAAACAGGAGAGGCAGCTGTGGGAATAGGAGGACCCCTCAGAAGGCTGTGACCAGCCCATCAGAGGCTCCCTGCATCCTCACGATATCAGACTAGACCAGATACTCAGAGGCCAGGTCTGAGGCCAGCTTCTCCACGCCTTTGGTTGGATTCTCTTTATCATCAATTCTAGAATATAGATCAAATTGGGATGGGGTGATAGTTTTGTTTGTTTGTTTAATTAAAGCTGGTTTTTTCATGGTATTTATTGCTAGTGGTGGTCTCCTGGCTAAGGTCCCGGTACAGGGAGGGCTTCCACACAGGTGTCAGCTGGGACCACAAAGCACTTGGGAAAAATGCCAACACAGCCATCTCGGTGTCCCTCCAACCAGGCTTCGTCCACTGTGGAGACATGTTGTGTGCTGTGTCTGCTTACAGCAAAGACTGAGTCCTAGCGAGCAGAGACCCCACCAGGCCTGGGCCAGCCAGCAGTGTTGGGCAGGAAAGGGCAACCTTGTACCTTCACACAGAACATCCACCGTGTCCCCTTGGTGGAAGTCCAAATCCTCTGGCCTTTGGGAACGGTAGTCGTACTGAGCCACTACTTGATAGAGCACTGGCCGTCCCCAGGCCCCCTGTAACAGAAGGGATGGCTGCAGGGGCAGAGCACAAGAGAGGCTTCCCTTCCAACTGTCTGGGCTGCCCACAGCAGGCACCACAGTCTCTTCCCTTGGCTCACCCGGCACTGGAGCTGCAACCCTCTTGGGCCCACGGGCACATTCCTCCATACACTCTGCAGTGACTCCTCCGTGGAGATGGGGGTCCAGGATCTCTCCTCTCCTGGGGCTTTGTAACTGCACAGGGAGTCCTGAGGGTGGGCTACAGTGTGTAGGGAAAGTACCTAGTTCCTGGCCTTTCCCTAAAGGAAATTAACTTCTGTGGCTCTCCACTGTGCCCAGCCCTTACTTCCAGTGGCTGCCCATATTCTTAGGCATAGAGGTAAGGAGGCCTTAGCTTTGGTCTCACCTGGGTCTGAAAAGTGACCACTTCAGAGCAAAACAAAAACAAAACACCTTCTCTCCAGTTCAGAAGAACCCTCACTTCCTGGAAGCTCAGATCCATCCTTTTCTTCTGTAGCTTAGAGTCCCCGTGCCCACAGCTTTCTGACTTACCTAAGCTGCCCTGTCCGGGTCTGGTGAAGGATGGCTTGAGCTAGTAGTGTCCGAAAACTGGACAGGCCAGTTCCTCTTGGGGCCTTCAGGGGCACAGTAAAGTGACACTGCACAGTGACAGTCACCAAGGATTCAGGGTCCTTTGTAGATGCTCCCTGAGGAAAGAAACAGGGAAACTGCTTAGCCTTTGAAGGCAGGTTTGTTCTTGGATGCAAGGAATCAGAGTAGAAGCTGGGCTAAAAGGTCAAAGAGAATCTGAGATACGGCCTTCCTTGCTTCACGTGGCTGATGAGGAGGGACTGGAGATCAGGACAGCTCTTACCTCAGCTCCCGAGGAGTCTTCAGAGCAGCCTGGTCCAGGCCCTCCAGATGCCAGCAAACTGTCACATAGGCCAGGGCTTGATTGACTACCTTTTCATAAAGGAGAGACACTTTGAAGTAGAGGAAGAACTGGCAAGTAGCTGGCCCCTGTCCCAAACTTTCCTTAAGGGACAAGTGCCTACACCCTAGCTCTCCTGAAGAGGCTCTGCCTACCTGTAGTGCTCAGGACCCTCTCACACACGGATGAGGATGACTGGTGACCAGCTTGCTCCACATGGGACCTCTGCCAAAGGAGACAGTGATTAGAGGGACCTCACAAGTGTGGGTCCTCACGCATGCCACCTGCAGCCATTGTGACGAATTTAGTTTAGCTGGTTTTGTTACATCTTGTGTCATACAAAACTATTTGTGTATAAATTGTTTTAAAGTTATTTATGCACAATCTGAACACACACGAGGACTTTTACTGTTTAGATTGCCAAGTTTCCATCAGGTGTGATAGGGGCTACACCCTTCCACCTAAAAGCATGTTTAGCTGGATGGCAGAGCCTATGCTGTATGTGAAGAAGTTACAGGAACATGAGGTGGTTAAGGGTGAAGTACAGTCCAGGTGAGACGCGTTGGCAAGCTTCAATAGAGTTAACATTTTCCTCAGAAGTTTGCAACCCACACTTCAGCCTTTACACTCGGGAGGGTTTTGTTCTAAGCATCTTATACTCTAACTACATAGATCTGATCTGTACCATGAATCAAGTAGAATAAATGTGCCCCGTAGCCTTCCTGTCCTTTCCCCTCCTCTGAAGTCTTCCGTTCACACCTGAGTTGGTAACCTGGCTACTCTCTAGCTGAGTTCTGCATCCTTGTGTGCCCTTGTTAAAGGATGCGTTTCCATTGTATGCTGGCCTTGCTGGTGTTTGGTTCCCTGGTGGGTTTTTACTTTTGTTGGATTTTTATAAACAGTGTGTGTGTGTGTGTGTGTGTTGTCTGAGGGTGGGACCTAGAGCACAGGGGTGTTGAAGTGGTGGGATCTGGACTCAAGGGAGAAACCCCCTGGGCTCTGTTCTAGCATAGTCCGTGGTTAAAGACATAGTGTGTGCGTTTGGCCAGAAGTTGGCAGGAAGTCATTAGCCAAACTTCTCTGGGAAGTAGATTTATGGTAGGCCCAGACCATAGGCAGGCCTTGGGACAGGATTGAGTCCTCACAGGCCTAGATTCCACAGACTGCCCAGCATCAGTGGAGAGTCAGCCTACTTCTTAGGTCTTCTATCAATCCCCAAATCTCAATGCTGGCTTCCCTATTGACCCTGAGAGGCCCAGGGCAGAGTATTAGGAGGTGCCCGGCCTAGGGTACCCTGAGTTGGAGAGGAGGTGGGGACCTCCACCCTCTGTGGGACACTCATGGATGTGGCTTGTGAACTGGTCGTAAAGAGGCACTAAGGAAATGCACTGTGTAACCCTTATGAAGCTTACAGCCCAGAGCAGGAGGTGGCAGATGCAGGCTTAAGTCCTGGGGATTTTGAGCAGAGCTGTGATGGTATAATTGCTCATAAGGACATTGCACTGTTGGATTGGAATGAACTAAAGACTGGATCAAGTGGAACTGACTGTCCTGTGTCAAGCCCATGTCAAGCCTTCTCTAAGTGCTCACACTGGCTCATGGGGCTGCTATAGGGAAGCAAGGGCCCCTGCCTAACTCCTCTTCACAAGAGCTTTGAAGGCTTGCAATGGCCAGGAAAGAAGTCATTGCTTGGTCCTTCTGACCTGTCTTTCCCCAGGCTATCAAGTGATCTGACCATCACATGTCCAACAGAGGCTCCAATCTTCTGTTAACAGTCTTCTGCTAATCTTCTCCAATCCGGTCCCTGTGGCGGATTTGAATGTGGGCCAGCCTCGTCCCCTGGTATGGCTGACTCTTACCATATCCATGGCCCAGCTGTCAAAGAGGCTGCTTGCTCTCTCTGCTTAGGCTTATTCTTTGGCCCATGACAGGTAAATAATGAGAGTGACCAGCCATGGCCAGAGATGTGTCTCGGGGAGAGTAGAAATGTGGTGGGTGCCAACTCTTTGAAGGTTTAGGTTTCAGGCCACAGAAGGAGAGGTATCCTTATTCTCAAGGCTTTTCCACCATGGGGCTCAAGCCCTTGACTCATCCCACCTAAACCTTGTTTTCTGCAAAACAAAGTTAGGCCTGGATCTGCTTACTGCCTATACACCTACCTGTTGAGGCTGGAAGTCCATGTTACGGTCATCAGGGATGACAGAAGCCACCACCTAGTGGGAGCAGGAATGCAGCTGGATTAGGGCCCCACTGGTCCCAGCACCTCTATGGTTTTACTCTGCAGGGTGTGGGCTACATGCACCCTAGCTCAAGACTGCTGGACGCTACAGCTAAAACAAGAGAAAACAACCCAAATGTATGACCAAGAGAAATATTTGTGCTAATAATATCAACTTAAGTTCAGTATAGCTTGTTAAATATTTTTTTTTTTGTTGTTTCTTGTAACAGTCTTCTGCTGTGATAAGTGGACTCAGATGGACAAATACAATTTCCTCTCCACCTGTCCTGAGTTTGCATCAGGGTGTGTTCACTAGCAGTGTGCACCTCTGGTGGCTGCTCATGGTCACATAGTGTTGGCAGGTCCAGCACAAGTGTGTGGCCAGCCCAGGGCTCATCACTGCAATGCCAAGATGGCGCTTCTTTGTGACATTGCTAGTGACTGTTTCCTTGGGTTTCTCTTACAGTAGGAGGTGGGATACTCCACCATAGCCTGTGGTTTAGGGGCCTGATATGGTCCAGGCTGGCCACCCACTTCTGGGACCTTGCTGTCTATAGCAGAGGTATGGAAACAGACACATGTGAAGATGCAGACACTGGCAACATCTGGGAGAAGAGTATAGGATGAGGGAGGGCACCGCCAGGGGTTCCCATCAAAAGGCCTGAGCCCTCTTTGAGGCTGCCTTCTGGTAAGTTCTGCCTCCAGTCTACAGCCTCATGTGAATGCTCATTCCAACCCTAGGGGCCTTGTGTCCACGTTCTACCTTCTGACTTTCAAGTGGCCTAGACTATACCCAACTGTCCTCACAAACACTCTAGATGTTCATTGCAGGGGCCAGCACACCATCAGCTTGACATAGGCTACATTTTGGCAGCTGGGTCCCTGAGCTGAAAAACACCCTAGTGTTTTACCTTAGCCTTGCCAAGAAAATCCATAGGCTCCAGATGTTTTAAGTATCGCCTGGGAGGCTGGAAGACCTCACCCTTGGGCACTTGCCGCAGCTGCAGGGATACCTGTCTCTGGGATGGAACATGTAAACTGGGTTAGCCACAGCTACAAGAACCCTGAGCCTTGACGCAGAAGAGGCTGTCTGGGCTCCCATCATATGTGATGGTACAGGCTGCCTCTCCCTATGTCTTATAGTTACTCTTGAAAGAGTAAGCTATAGACCTTGACTCCAAACCAATCTACTCTCAGATGCCTGCTCACCTGCACTTTGTCCATGGCAATGTCCAGGATGTCTTGGCCCACCCCTGGCCATTTGGAGATTGCCTCCACTAGAGTATTGGAAGCCTTGGTCCAGAGCCCTGCCTGGCACTGTGCTGACGCCATGTTGTATAGGACCTAGGAACAAGGACAGACATAACTGCAGAGGCCAGGACTCCCAGGTGGTCCTCATCCGAGCCCACCAGTTACAGTAGCTGAAGGTTCTTCTGTATGTTCAGCTGATGCTACAGGTAGAGACCAGGGCACCTGCTGGCCGACTGGCTCAGTTTTCAGATGCCAAGTTCTCATACCCTGTATCTGTTTAGTCCTGGAGGGGCCATGTTTTGCTTTGGACTTTTCTGCTTGAAGCTGCAGAAGTAGCTCTCCCATTTAAAGTGTCTCCCTTGGGCGGGGGGCAGTTGGAAAGATGGCTCAGTAGTTAAAAGTATCTGTCGCTCTTCTGAAGACTTGGGTTAGATACCCAACTCTCACACAGTGGTTCTCAAAGTCTCCCCTTAGCTGACACACTCTGCCACCACCATTCGCTGCCCCCTGTACCTCTACAGTATGTCTAAGGGTTCCCATTGACAATGCAAGGGACACTCAGAACCCCACAGACAGAACTCACACGATGCTGTGATCCCATTCTCCCTTCATCCCAGAGAGGTAAGCACACAACAAACAGCTCTGCTACAAGGAGAGAAACCTAACTACCCTTCCTTCAGCTACGTTCCAACTGTTTCCTCTGGCTCAGCTGTAGGTACTCTGAGCCAAACCCCTTTCTCTGAAACTGTCTGTCATCTTATCACGATCTTCAGGTATGTCCTGTTTTTATCCAACATGAACCCATGCTGGCTGGCTCCAAAGTTGAGTAGTCTGCTCCCTCCACTGCCTCCAGCCTCCTTGGACAATCAAGGAGCTAATGGATTTCAGAGCCTCAAACGTGTTTGGCTGGACAGAACGCCTCATTCCACATGGCTGACCATGACAGCAACACAAACATAAAGGACACAAGCTTTGGCAGACTCCAGACTTCACCCTAGGACTCCAGCCAGGACCTCAGACTACACTGTAGGACCCCTATTGCAACCCAGGGCTATGGCAGAACCTTAGAATTTTCATGAACCCCAGGGCCACAGAGAGCACTTCTAAGCCTCGGTGACACTGCTTGGCATCTGACCTCTGCACAAACCAATGCTCACTCACCTCCCAGGCTTGCAATTTGAAATCCAGACCCAGTTGTGTGTAGTCAATGACAGCATTGCCCCTCAGCTGTGCCAGGGCCAGCTGGAAGTCAGACTCAGCCTCCTGGAACCTGTGGGCATCAGGGGTCTCTCAATAGCTACAAGGAAGTTGCTGAACCTATGAAGGGTTTTGTTTTTTGTTTGTTTGTTTGTTTGTTTGTTTGTTTTTATACTCCACCCATCCTTCTCTCCATGTCAGTTCTGGGAGACCTGGAGGCAGTAGTAGTCACCTTTGTGGCTACTCAAGTCCAGGCAAGTGTGCTTAATAGAAGTTTACTGTCTGATTCTGCTTAGCCACCTGAACACCCACTCTCTGCACCTGACAGAAGAGCATGCCTGCACCCCCCAAACCCCTTCCAACTGTTCTGGGCATTCCTTTTCTGACTCTCAGGCCCTAACCTTGAGGCCTTCACTAATCTCTGAACTTCTAACTGTGGATGAAATCTCTGTCCCTCACCAGATACTCCACTTCCCCCAGTTGCCCGTTCTGGGCATTGGAGCCTGCAGCTCTGATTATCTTTCCTCCCTTCCTCCTCTCAGAAAGCTGGGTGGCCATGCACATCTTGGGGATAAACCCTGGTTTTCACATCTGCAAATTGGCTATAAACACAGTGATCTTACTACTATAGACATAAGAGAGAGCAGGGGTGTTGAGAAAGTCCTGTAAATCTTGACAGGGACAAGAACCATGTGTGGGGGCCACAGGCTAACCAGAGCATCCTCACCCAGACTAGAGGGGATCCAGAGAGGAGACCAGAAGAAGTGGGTGCAAGCATGGGTTTGCAGAGACAAAGAACCTTCTAATAAAGAGCAGGGGATACGGCTGTGTTCTCACCTCTGCAGCTGGAAACTGGCCACTCCCCGCTGGAGGAAGCCAACAGCCATGCAGGTGTCCTTGGTTACTGCTTGGTCAAATGCCTAGGGACAAAAAATGTGTATGGAACACTAAAACCAAAGCCACAAACATACATAGGAATGTATCAACAGATGAGGGCTGCTATACAGTAAGAGCCTAGAGAATGTGTTACTGCATAGACTTCTCAGCTGCCCCAAGCACCTCACAGCAGGCTCAGGGCACACCCCCATGGCATAGAAACCCAATTTGAATTTGTCCATGAGGAGCACAGAGCTAGAAGAAAACATATCAAAATGTCAGTAACAGTCATCTCTGGGAAACAGGATTGTGTAAATTTGAGGCTTTTTAAAAATCCCTTTGCAGAGGCTAGCTAGAGAGAACTGCTCTTCCAGAGGTCCTGAGTTGAATTCCCAGCAACCTTATGGTGTCTCCCAGCCATCTATAATGGAAGAACTCACATACATAAAATCCATTAATAACTGTTTTGAAATCTCTTTTGGTAGTTCACACAAAATGGCACACTAGGTGTGGAACAGAGTCTTCTGTGCACAGGAACCTGCTGCCATGTCCTAATACCACGTCTGGTCAGGTGGAGGGCTGACTTAGACGCTTTCTTATGCCCAGTCAGCCTGGAAATGGCATGGCTGCTCGTAGATCCATCCGACACTACAAGCTTCAGACTGACAAGTGCAAGTGCAACCTCGGCAGACCTGTGCACTTAGATTCCTTATTGCAGTCGTGCCACCAACTCCTTACGTTTCTGGGTCTAGCCAGTATGCCTATGCTTGTACGCATATATAAGTTTTATTGACTCAAGGCAGTGCCCATTCTTCTTCTTATGATAAAGCGTTTCAAATCCCTCTCTAGTTACAGAGTGAGGAGGTTAGCACGTGACTCACTCACCGGTGAACCACGTGGTAACATCACCACATCCTCTTTCCTGAACACTCACCTTTTTGTTTCTTGGTTTTGTTTGGTTTTGGTTTTTAAGACTGAATTTCCCTGTGTGGCCCTAGAACTGGAACCCTCCCAGAACTCACTCTGTAGACCAGGCTGGCCTCAAACTCAGAGACCTACTTGCCTCTGTCTCCAGAGTGCTGGGATCAAAGGCAGGTGTCACCATGTGTGGCTCAAACAAAACCCTTTTAATGAAGAAACAATAGGTACAGATAAATATGTAAGAAGCAATAGAAGAGAGCTGGCAGGATGGCTCAGTGGGTAAGGACACTTGCCACCATGCCTAATGACCTGAGTTTGATCACTAGGTCCCACATGGGGGAAAGAGAAAACTGACTCCCACAAGTTTTCTCCTGATTTATACACACATGCAAATATAAATAAATAAATAAATAAATAAATAAATAAGGCTTCAAGAAAGAAATAATAAAGAGACTATCTCCACACAGCCCGGTCTTTCTACTCTCACGGTTGGTCCTTGCATGTCTTTGCTTCTCATCTGTGTGGTATCCAGGGAGGTCTGATTTGTAGGCAGGGTGCTGAGGGTTTCTATCACACACCCAGGAATGGCTATAATTTTGATGAACGTGATGCCCCCTCTACGGTGTGTTCCCCTGAGTAGGTCTGCTTTGAGAAGCAGGTGGGACACATGTGAGTGTTCAGAACCGGGAAGACAGACTGGGTGCCACCATCCCATCACAAGCATCTGCTGAAATCCGTCCTACACGCACACCTTCCGAGGAAGAGCAGAGCCCCTACTTGCTCTGACCCAGCCACCAGCCTGCCTTCGGGTTATGTCCCTCCCTCCGCGCTGAGCACTTGAGCCTGGGCATCCCAGACCTGTCACAGAACTGCTGCATTTGGCTTGTATGGCTATGGAGACTGAAGGTGCCCTGTGTCCCATTCTGATCTCAACTAAGAGGGGGCCTCCTAACCACTAAGCTCCAACCTGTCTCAGACAGTCACTGAGAGAACATCAGTGGAACAATCTCTAGGTAAACGACAGAGTAAAGGGCAGGAATTCCTCTCCTAGGTTGACTGTGTGGTGCAGAAGAGCGTCCTTTTCCAGGGTGCCCATTGGAAGATAAGGTTTCACGTTCGCAATCACATCTTCATTTGCATTCCCTTATAGGCCTCCACCAGGGATGTGGGAGGGGGATCTGTTATCCAGTCCTAGGTGCTTACCCGCAGCGCAGCCTCGGGATCCCCTGCCATCAGGTGCACGCAGCCCATGTTGAAGTACATCTTAGCGAGCGGCTCCCGGACATCTGAGAAGAAGCACAGCGCAGAGTCCCAGTCTTCGCGTGCCACGGCCAGTACGCCCCGGTGCCAGACCTGAATCTGATCCGCTAGAGAGCTCATGGAGCCGGGGACACCAGCTTTGCCAAGGAAGGTAGTTAGCGATTCTAGCTGGAACGCGCGGGACAGGAGGAGGGTGCTCCACAGAAATTGGCGGACCGTGGGCCAGGGGCAAGGCCAGGGACAGGGACAGGGACAAGGGGACCAGGACAGCAACGAGAAGCAGCTGGTAGCAAGACAACTGGAGTAGTGACAATTTGTCCTTGATACTGAGTAGATGGCCCAAGGCCTAGGCCCCTCTCTCCGGTCCCACCTTGAACCACTTAACCAAGTTCCTTGGACTGAGGAGCAGGTCTAGGATCACATAGCCACGCCTCTTCATTCGCCAAGCCTATCTGCCCACTCCCTGGCCCAGCTCAGCACCAATGAGACCACGGTCGTCTCCATATGGACACGCCCTCTCAACCCCCTAGTTCTTGCCTCTTTCCGGGTTTGACCACACCTCATACTCAAGCCAGGTCCACCCCACCTTTGTCCCTGCAAATTCAGAACTTCAGTGGTCGGTGGCTGGATCCCTCGACATCTTTTACGCCAAATCAGCAGTGTTTAGGGGAAACCCGGACGGAAGTGCTGCAGCAGCCGGGCCAAGGTTCCGGAACCAGTGTGGAGGGTGCACGGCAGAGCTGCCTGCTCAGAGGTCAGCCTAGAAGGGAGGCCTGAAGGAGAAACAGCTCGACCTCCGGCCCCGCCTCTTCGAAAATGAGAGACTCCGGAGCGACAAGCTGGGCAGGACTGGATGCCGCGTGACTAGCCCTCAGAAGCCGGGTTGGGGCCTTGGAGAAGGTGTATCGGTCCTTGGTTGGTGCAGCCCGCGAGGGCTTTCTCCACCAATGGTCGCTGACCTGGCTGCTCCTCTCCCTTGCGAGTGTGACCATTGGGACTGAGTCTTCTACACTGCTCTCCAGATAGACCACAGCTATCCAGAAAAACTAGCTGTTGGACAGGGCTTGCGTCTTGTATAGACAGATGGGGCGGCCCAATATAGACTCTGCAGAACACCAAGAAGTTGATGTCCACCTTCATAATCCTGCTTGGATGAGACCCACTCACAGTATGGGAGTCCCCTTCCCCAAAGCTGCTGATACACACATTAATCTCTACTGAAATTTTCTTCCCAGACACTTGGGGCACCACGGCTTGGCTAGGTTGACTCATGAAATTAAGCACCACAACACCCAATCCAAGTTGCTCGGCTCAGCCGTTGGTGCTCAGCAGAGCTTGTCACCCTGAGCTCTCGGAAGCTCTGTGTCCCTTGGCATTTCTCTGTGGGCTGAGTTTCCCTAAACTGCTGCCTGGAGTGCGTGGATTTTGCTAATCCTGGCTTCTTCTTCTTTTTTTTTTTTAATTTTATTTATTTATTCTATGTATATGAGTACACTGTCGCTCCCTTCAGATACACCAGAAGAGGTCATCAGATTCCATTACAGATGGTTATGAGCCACCATGTGGTTGCTGGGAATTGAACTCAGGACCTCTGGAAGAGCAGTCAGTGCTCTTAACCTCTAAGCCATCTCTCCAGCCCAGCTAACCTGGCTTCTTTAAGTCCTAGTGCCGCCATTCTGCCCCAATACCCAGATCCTGTGTTGTCTCCATGGACGCTCCCTTGTTTGGTCCCTCTCCCTCTTGCTCCTCATTGCCCCTTCCTGGAAGCCTAAACTCCATCCCTGCCTTCCCAGCCCCATCTGCCCATTTTCTTTTCCATAGGTCAGGATTCTTTCTAAAATGTTCCATAGCCCACATGGTGGTTTGAGTGAAAATGACCCCCATATTCTCATATGTTTGAATGCTTGGTTCCC
Organism: Arvicanthis niloticus; assembly: GCF_011762505.2. NCBI lineage: Eukaryota > Metazoa > Chordata > Mammalia > Rodentia > Muridae > Arvicanthis > Arvicanthis niloticus. The sequence continues at coordinate 105,834,640 of NC_047663.1, forward strand.
AGTTGGTGGAACTGTTTGGGAAGGACCAGGAGGTGTGGCTTCACTGGAGGGGGTGTGTCACTGGGGATTGGACTTTGAGGTTTCAAAAAGCCCACACCATTCCCAGATAGCTCTCTTACTGTCTGTCTCATGCTTGTGGATCAAGATGTACACTCTCAGCTACGGCTGTAGTGCCACGTCTACCTACCTACCATCATAATCCTGTCCTGATGGACATAGACTCATCCATAGAACTGTAAGCCCCAGATACATTTTTCTTCTTCTCTAAGTTGCCTTGGTCATAGTGTCTGTACAGCTATAGAAAATTAACCAAGACAGCCCATTTTCTTATGTTGCATAGTGGAGAACATGGTCCCAAGTTCTACAAGGATTTCCTCCTGTTCTCTGATGAACCCCAAATGTCAGTCACAATGACTTTCCCCTGAGCATGTGTGATGTGCTCTCCATACAGTTGTTTGCATGGATCATCATAATGGCCGGGCAGCTTATGTTTAAGACTGGAACACTGCTAAGTTCAAGTCACGGTGTCCAGTCTACAGATATGCTAGTTGGACAGACACATGCTTTTGGCTCCGTGTAGATCCATAGTCCTTGGGTGACTGACATCTGAGTGGCAGGACATCCTCTGGGAATGATTTGAAATTCACTGCTGAATCTTACAGGAGGGTGGATCATAGAAGTCAGGTGCTATACAGACTTGTCTCCATGTTTGCTGAAGGGTCCAAGGGAACAGCTATACCAGCTTGAAAAGCCCATGTCTGAGGGTCAAGCCTCAGTTTCTCTTTAGGACAGGTCACTCAAGAAGGTGAACCGGATCTAGAGGGGAGGTAGGGCAAGCAATGGAAGGGTACCCAAGGAATCTCCTTTGTGTACATGAGTCAACACTGTCCCAGGAGCACAAGTGTTTCCCACTTTCCACGGAGGGCCAGACAAGTGTGGGTGAGGCTGTCGGGAAGTGGGACCTGTGATCTGCAAATGGAAGCCCAAGATGATACCACCATCATAGTGAAAAATAATCTAGTGGTTCCTCATAGAAATAGAAATGTATCCACACAGAACTGGCAGCCAAGCTGGATATATTCTTAGCACGAGTTGATGCAGAAGGATAGTGAATCACCAGCTCACGTCAACTAAATAGCAAGACACTGTCTTAAACAAATAAAAATTTAAAAGGAAGCAAACAAAACATATATACAAGTGTTCATAGTGACACTATTTATAATAGAAAAAAAAGTGGGGGAGAACAACCCATATGTCTGATAACTGATAAATTCATGCTCCATCTAGGCAATTATTTTTTTTTTATTCAGTTATAAAAAGGCATGAGGTTTTGACATAGCTTTGGTGTACTTTGAGGAGACATGCCACTCATAAAACATAGATATTCTATGACCTTGTTTGTGGAAAAGATCCAGAACAAGCAAATTCATAGAGAAGAGGGAGAAGTGTGGGGTGGTTTCTGGCAAATAATGAGATGTCCTTTAGTTGAATTGTGCAGAAGGTAAGCTTTATTGTACGAGAGTTATGCTGATAAACTGTGGGAAGTTTCTGAGATGTGTGCAGTAAGTAGTGATGTTCACAGAGGAGGGCCGAGCCAGCCTGGCTGCAGAAGCCCACTATGCCAGCCAGTCTCTTCAATACCTCCTTTGTTCTGGCTGCCTTGGTGTCTCTGGCGACTGAGGGCTGCTGTGTTCTGTTCCTAGTAGGCTCTGGGTACCGGCTTTGTCCCACTGTGCATCTCTTCCTTCCCCTTGTCTCCTAGGCTATGTGGCAAGTCCAGAGCCACATGCAACCCTCAGCTAGGAGCTGAGGGACCTGGAGACCTACCTTGGAGCCTACCTGGGACCAGATCCAAGTCCAAACTGTCAAGTCAGAATACAGAGGGAACTGGGAACCCACTCAAAGCCAGCGTTCCAGACTCTGAGCCAGGGGTCTCCCATACCTCACCCCATGGTCATTCCCCATGCCAGACCTAGAAAGAGGACAGGAGGAACTCACCTTGACCTACCAGTGATCCCTCAAGCCCGATGCCTCTTTCAGACAGACAGCCCAAGGTGGGCTGGGAATAAGAAAGAAAAGCAACAGAGAGACTGTGCAGGGCACTGTTCCCAGTGGACGCAGCGAGGTCAGATTCTGCTCCAGTCAGGACAAATGGGTGAGATGGGCCCTGGGCGGTTCCCACACTCTGCATTGTGCTATCATCACAGTGGCAGCTAAGGGCAGGCCCTGCCTGGTGCGGAGAGTTCCTGAGTGGCAGGCCGGAGGGTGCTCTGGGGAACAGTAACTTTTAGCCAGCTGGTCTAAGAATAGCGCTGTCCTGCTGAGGGAGAGTGACTGGGAGGAGACACTGGACTTGGCCAGCAGAGGGGCCCAGAGACCAGCTTCTAGTGGCTGTCTATAGCTTCTATGGCTGACAATAGCACAGAAACACTGTGTGTTACTCGTAGGGGCTGTTCTATTGGCAGCGAGTCTTCTAGGCTAACTGTAGAGTCCTGCAGCCCATGAGAGCAGAGGCTTTATCTCACTCCCCATATGCCCAACATGGTCACTGAGGGGACCCTGAGGGAAGTTCAGGGGATGGCCTTGGCCATCTCTGGACATCCAGATTACGTTCCCCTTTACATAGGGTACTACCCCTGATTGCAGAAAAGTCTGTAGCTCTCTGCTGGTTTTTTAAATCTTTTATGTGTGTGCATATGAGTTTTCTTTTTGTTTTTTCTTTTTTCTTTTCTTTCTTTCTTTTTTTTTTTTTTTTTTTTTTTTTTTTTTTGTTTTGTTTTGTTTTTCGAGACAGGGTTTCTCTGTGTAGCCCTGGCTGACCTGGAACTCACTCTGTAGACCAGGCTGGCCTCGAACTCAGAAATCCGCCTGCCTCTGCCTCCCAAGTGCTGGGATTAAAGGCGTGCGCCACCACTGCCCGGTGCATATGAGTTTTCAATGTGCACATTCATGTGTAAGTATAGAGAGCACATGTGGAGCACATGTGGAGGTCAGAAGATACCTGTCAATCATCACTGGTCACCTGGCTTGCTACTGCACACACTAGGCTACCTGGCCCACAAGCTTTTGGGGACTCTCCTATCTCTATGTCCTTTCCATTCATAGGAACCGTCTGGCTATACAGGGACACACTAGCAAGTCTTGCTGTACAGGGGCACTCTGGTGTGGCTGTAGAGGGACATACTAGCGTGTCTTACTGTACAGGGGCACTCTGGTGTGGCTGTAGAGGGACACACTAGCGAGTCTTGCTGTACAGGGACACTCTGGTGTGGCTGTAGAGGGACACACTAGCAAGTCTTGCTGTACAGGGGCACTCTGGTGTGGCTGTAGAGGGACACACAGTGTGTCTGGCTCTACAAGGACACACCAGCGTCCCTGAACACATCAAATGTGGAAATCACTTTATGCACTGAGCCCAGCTGTGTTTGTGGAACGGTCTTCATTGTGCGGAGGTGAGGGAACAGGAGCTGAGGAAGGCGCATCAGTGCTGGGAAGCAGCAGGAAGTGGGCATGAGCTGTCACCCTGGCTACCCCCTTCCTGCCTGGATTAGTTAATTTGTCTCTTCACTTGTTTGTTCATTAATATTCATCAAACTTGAATATTCACCAAATACCTTAGGCAATGGCTTTGATGCCAGAGTGGAGCATGCAGCTTGGGAAGGGTCATTGTGGACTGCTAGAGAAATGAGTAAGAAGATCATCAACATATCTTCCACTGGCTGCCATCTTAGCAGTCCTCTCCGTGCTCTGCTCCTGATGGCTTGGTCCCAGACTCTTCATTTTATTTTTGCAAGAGTTTTTTGCAGGGGAATGTGATGAAGGCTAACCTCAAATTCCTCCTACCTTGGCCTTCTGAGACCCAGAACCATAGGTGTGTATGCTCTAGTGCCAAGCTTGCTTTATTCTTCTGGTTGAGAAGATACCTCTGCCTAGCACCCATGTGTGGGCATAGAGATTTGTCTGTGAGCAACAGGTCCCGTTGAGGGAATCCAGGGCTCTGATAAGCGAGGTAGAAGACAAATTACAGAGCCCCACTTCTGATGGCATAGGAAAAAGCCACCTTGCTAAGTTAAACATTTGCCAGGAGTTGTAGCCGCTCCCTAGTGGGTCAAAGAAAACTACTTTTGGGAATGGTCCGGGGAAAACCAATAGGAAGGTGAAATCAAGCACATGCTATTTTATGTAGAGGTGTGTCCATAGTAACCTTCTTTCTGCTGAGGCTTCTATTTCTTCCATCACAAAACATAAACGGTGTGTCAGGAGTCTGGAAACCATGTTTGCTGGGCAATGGAGGGTTTCCCTAGTCGCTTCTCACTGGATATAGGGAAGACCTGGCTCACAGGTTTGTCCAGCAGCTCTGGATGCTCAGAGATCTTGGTCAGCTTTACTTGTGAGCACCTCCACATTGTGCCTGGAGGCCCTACAAGCTGCAGAGGGGGTTGACCTGAATCCAGGACCTGGCCATCTGGTTGTTAGTGGCAGGATCTTGGAGAGGTGTGCTCAGTGACCATTACCAGAGAAGAAGTGGGGGAACGTGCCTTCCACCTGGGGTGCTGACCATCTAGATGCCAGCTCTGCTGAATTATAGTGCAGGTAGAGTGGCCAGGGCTAGTCGTGATAATAGAGCCATGCTTCCATGTGACAGTGGGACCCTGGCCACGACCCCACAGTGGAGTCCTTGCTGCTGCCTGTAGGATGGAAATGACTTCTAACCTGTGGCTTATATCCAAACCAAGGGGAAGCTGGCGCAAATAGGTAAGGTGCAGGTGAGTGTTTCTCCTTCGCTCTACTTCAGAACCAAGAGGTGACAAAGACCAGAACCTGACAGTCAGGGGATGTCTGATGCCAGTGAAAGAAGCAAGGAGTGAATGTGGGTGTCTGCTAGGGACAGATGTCCAAGTGATAGCAGACTAAGGCAGTAGCTGTCCAGGCTGGAGTAGGACAGAGGCATGCAGCTGTATTACTGTGTCAGGAGAGATGGGGTGCTCTCAGAGTACTAAAGGTGAGCGGTGTGCAGACTGACCGTGAAGACATGGTGTCCATCTTCCTGCACTGTCCCCTAGATCTTAGGTCTGCTTGTCTATGCCCAGATTCACGACTCCAGCCATCTCCAACTTTATGGTAAGCTGGCACTGAACTTTTCAGGGGTAACGCAGTTTTTAAAAAATTTTAAAATTTGTGAGAGTATTGTGTGGGGGTGAGATGGATGTGTGTGTGTGTGATTGTGTGAAGGGGTGTATGTGTGTATTTGTGTGTAGGGGTGGATGTGTGTGTGTGTTTGTGTGTAGGGGTGGATGTGTGTGTGTATATTTGTATGTAGGGGTGGATGTGTGTGTGTTTGTGTATGTGTACATGTTTGTGTGTGCATTTAAAGGCCAGCAGTCAACTTTGGGTGTCTTTCCTCAAGTGTTCTCTCTCTACCTTATCGTGTGTGTGTGTGGGGGGGGGCAACTTGTATTAGTATATCCTGGAGTATGGCTCTCAGCTGCTTATGTATCACAGTGCCACAAGTTTTCCTCATGTCTGTTCTGGCCACGGGCGTGACCGACCAGTTCAGGCTGGCCCTTCCACATCTCAAATGGACATTGGGTTTTAGGTCACTGATTTCTGGATAAGAAGTAGTGCCATGTCCAGTCAGTTCTCTCTGCCCACCGTATGTGTCTTGGGGGCTAAGCTCAAAAGGTCAGACTTGTCAGTGAGAGTCCTTACTTGTAAGCTGGGCCGTCTCACTGGCCCTCCAGATTATTGTTTGAGGCAGGGTCTCTCACTGAACCTGGAGTCACTGATTGGCTAGACTTGTTAGCCAGCTGGTTCTGGTTCTGCCTTCCTTGGCCCCTTTAGCCCAGAGTTACAGATGCATGACATCACACCCAGCTTTTGCATGAATTCTGGGAACCTAAACCCTGGTCCTCCTTGCAGAACAGGTACTTTGTGCACTGAGCTACCTCCCCGAGCCCTGAAATACTTTTTTTTTTTTTTTTTTTTTTAGAATTCCCATTTAGTTTCTGTATAATTTTATCTAATTTCCATTACTCCCTCTTTGTACACTGAGAACATGTTTTCCTTTGACGTCTCCCTCATGTTTCTTCTGTTCCTCTTTAAACATGTGCATACTCTTTAAACAGCCATACTCTCGTCTGCTACTTCACGCCAGAGCTTTGTTCTGTGATCTGTCTGCCTGATTTGCCCCTGGTTACATATTTTCCTACTTCTTTTTAGATGTCCTGATTTATTTTGAGGATCCTGTTTGTTTGGTTTTGTTTTTCAACACAGGGTTTTTCTGTGTAGCTCTGGCTGTCCTAGAACTCATGCTGTAGACCAAGCTGGTCTTGAACTCACAGAGATTCCTGTTCCTGCTCCTGCCCCTGCCCTTTCTGCTCTTGCCCTTGTGATTAAAACCGGGTGCCACAATGTCCAATTGAGGAAAACAACTTCCTCCTCTTCCTCCTCCTCTTTCTCCTGCCCCTCTTCTTTTTCTGTGGTTTGTTTGAGACAAGATCTTACTGTGTAGACCTGGTTGACCTGGAACTCACTCTGTAGACCAGGCTGCCCTTGAGCTCACAGAGATCCGCCTGCCTCTGCCTCCCAAGTGCTGGGATTAAAGGTGTGCGCCACCACATCTAGATGACCTGATCGTTACATTTAATTAAACCTTACAGACTGTGGATTCCACTGTTATCCTGTGAAGGACACTGGCTTACCCCCAGAAGATAATCCCCTTTCTAGCTGGCTCTATGCTCTAAGGCTATATTGAACGTTCAGGGCCTCTTGGGGCTTGACATTTTTTCTCCATTGCCTCCATTCTGTGGGGACCATTCTCTTTAGAAGCCTTTTGAGAGTTTGTGGGGGACTTGACATGGCAGCTTCATGAGCAAGCCATGTTCTTAGTGTGGTCAAAGGCATGGCAATTCTGTTGTTAGTCAAGAACCTTCCCTCTTGTCTGAACTGGACTCTAGGCTGTCCTATATACATAGTTGCTCCTGGGAGACTTGAAAGTCATGTATTAAGCCCACTAGGGCTCCCTGTGGCCCTTCCTATAGCCGCTGCCCTCAGATATACCACCTCTTTCCCTCTGCTCACGGACTCGGGTGGGAGATGACTGACAAGTGGAGACAGCATTTATGGCCTCCCTGAGAGTCAGGAAGCATGGCCCTGCACTGCTTCTTCTCCAGAAAGTGCTGGTCTACATTACAACTCAGACATTAAGCTGGGGACAGGCCATCCTGGGCAGAGCAGAGGTATAGAGGAACCTCGTTGCATTGGCCACTCAACTGAGCGCTCAACCTCACACTGCAACCGTTCCATCCACAGGGCATACGTGCTCAGATGGAAAAGAGTTAGATTTGTGGGTTCAGCACTGACTCCAGTTTCAGACCACCATGAGGATCTTGGACCATGTCCCCAGACACCAAAGTGTCAAAGGTTATGGCTGTGGCAGTGTTTGCCTCAAGTGGGGACTAGAAGAAGCAGCTCCATGTTCTGCATTAGTCAGGATCCAGAATGCCACAGTCGACTTTGTGAAAGGCAGACTGAAGCTGCATTTAGAGAGAGCATCCTTTTTACAGTCTTATGGAACCGATGGGAAAGTAAAACCATTTACAGCAATCCTGCATTCCCTACCCTGGGAATGCCATAGCTATTGCCAGCCTGGGTGTCCCTAGAGTGGGCCCTTCATGTGTCCCTAGGTCCTAAAGAAAACCAAGACTCAAACTCAAAGGTGAAGCCAGCAGTCCAGGGTACCAGCTTTGGACAGTAGTGACTTAGCATCTAATGGAGGGGTTTCTTCCCTAAGAGCAACGTTGTCACAGATGCTGGAGGTTGGGGGTCAGAATGGCTGCCAGCCAGCTTCAGTAACCACTTTCTCAGTGCCTGAACCCTCTCCTGGGCTTGGGACACTGTTCGCAGACAGAGCCTGTCACTACCCCAGCACCTGTACTCATAACCTAGTTAGGTCCCTCCTTATTCGGGTGTCGTGAAGTCCAGAGCTCTCTGCCACCTCCCAGGGTGGTGAGACAGACTCCTCAGCCTGTGTGAAGCTCAGGACCTTATTGTCCTTTACTCCTAGCTCCTCATCCCTCCAGCTGTGTGCCTCCAACCTTTGACCCTTGACCCTGCCAAGATGGACCCAGGAGACCCCACTGCCAGAGAGCCCACTGCTGAAATGCTCACTGCCACTGAAGAGTCAGCTGCTAAAAACTCTGTTGCTAATGTCCCCATGGCTATCCCCTCTGCTGGCACATGCTGCTCTACAGGTGAGTCTGTGTCCTAAGATGTCTGAGTTTGTTTGAATGTGTTTAGTAGAGGTGTGTGTGGGTCAGTGGGGTAATGACTTGTCTCTGCACATAGGTAATAAGGGTTTTTCCCTGGGATCCTGCAGGACCTGAGAACCTCTACTCAGGGATCATAGCCTAGGCTTCTGTGAGCGTCGAAGGCACAGCCAGGGCTGGGGTCATCTTGAGCTTCAGGAAAGGCTGCCTTCTTGAGCCATAGAGCAATGGCTCTGTGTGGAGACTATGGGGTGGGGGTAAGGCAGGTCCAGTCAGGGTTGGTGTCTGCAGCAAAGTTCAGCTTCCTTTAGATGGGATATGAGGGCTGCTGTTCCCACGGTGCTGCTGCCTCCCCGGACATCATAGGCCAGGGATTGAAGCCCGTCTGGGGTGAGGGGAGGTAATGCCCACCTCCAGCAGAGTCAAGGAGCCCACAGGTTTCTTAGGTATTCCCGGGCATTCTTACAAATTCCCCAAAGTTTGACAAAAACAGGCCTTGCTTTCAGTTCCCTCCAAGCTAAGAATCAGGCCTGCTACCTCAGAGTTGGAGGTTGAAATGACAAAAAGTTACTATATTTCTGTGGGCCAAGTCTTGGGAGTCTCAGATCACTCAGCAGTTGAGGGCTGGATTCTCCTCCATATCACCGGGTGTATTCAGGTTTCCCCCTTCTTCCTAAAGTGTCTCCACTTCAGTTTTAAAAAGAGAACTATGTGAGTAGATGCCATCCTGGCTGGGACATGTGTGATCCCATGCTCAAGGCTGTTTGGACCGTGGCTTCATGATAGAGTTGTCTCCCAACTGAGATCTTTGTCTGGGGTCCCTCCCTTCTCCTCACTTTTCTACCTTAAGACCATGCAAGATGAATCTGAGCAGGACCAGCCACCCTGAGGATGGGGGTGGGGGCGGGGACAGCATTTTCTCAGCCTGGCACTGCTGTCTGCAGCAAGCCCTTATCTGTATAGCTCTGACATAACATAAAAGCACTTTATCCATCCTGCCAAAAAGGACAAGAAGGGACTTGGAGACATGCCTGAAAAACAAGAGCCTGGCCAAGATCTGAGTATGGGAATCTAAAACTGGCTTGTTTCCTTGCTCCCACCCTGCCTTGACACCGAGGTGCTTCCTGTAATGTCCAGTGCCCTGTTCTCTCTTGTGGATGGCCTAGGTCCTGAAAGACCCCAGAAACCTGTAACAGGGTTGTGTTTCTAGTCTGGGCGTGATCTGATCAAGCCAGGACCTGTCCTCTGCTATCATCTTGTGTGCTGACTACAGCAGAATGCTAATTCTCTTCATGACACTGTCTAAACTAAGTCGTTGTGTCTGGCCATGAGGCCAGCTAGACCAAAACTGGTAGAGGAGTCTCAGGCCTTGGGCATCAAAGAGTGAGGAGACATCCCTGGAGGGACAAGACATCGCCATCCCAGCCCCCTGACCAGTGTGTCTGCCACCTCTCCATTTGTCTCATGTCGGGGTCTAGCCAGGGCCCTCGAATGGCAGGAACAGGGCCTTCCCTGACGTGCTTGCCTACCTTCAGGTAGACAAGGATTCCAGTCCATGCCCCTGTACAGGATATCAATTTAACCTACCTGATCTACCCATGTGTCTAGCTCACTAAGAGACCTCCAGCTAGGATGGCCCATAGCAGACATGTGTCAGGACCTGGCCGGCACTTCATCTTATCCCTCCTTAGTGCCTCTTGCTGAGCTCTGTGCTGTCTCATCCCCATATCTGAGTTCCCTTGCAGTCAACTGCCCTTAAGTTGGGGCTGTCCCCTGGCTGCCTGGAATTAGGGTCAAGTATGCCCTAACGCTCCTGTGCAGGCCTAGTTGCCAGCTCAGAGAGATTTTCTGTCTCTGAGACCATAGGAGAGAGGTTCAAGCTGGCTTCCTAAAACCATAAGAACAAGCCACAGAGCCTCCTGCTAGAAGAGAGGGCTTGTGGTCTTTGCTATGTGGCCAAGGGCAAGTTACCTGACACCCCCCTTTTTGATTTGAACAGTAGTGATAATATCAATATATTGCTCCATTGCTTTGTGAATATCAAGCAAATTAATTTATGTAAAACCAGATGGCACTGGGTGATATCTGAGTCGGCCCCCATATGGAATTCTTTCTGTTGTGCAACACGAGGTCATGACCACTCAAATATCCTGATGATAGCCAATGAGGAGTGAGATACCTCCTTCCTGGGCCAACCCCGGCTATGTCTTGGTTCTTGTTTCTGCTATGCCCTTAACAGGCTGTCCCCAGGGCTGTAGACTGGTAACACTAAAATACACTTCTTTGTTCTCTGTCTTCCCGGCTCCCCTTCCCATTAAGCACCAGAGTGAGCCTGTCTGGGTTCACAAAGATCCTCCTGTTTTTACTGCTACTACTGTTAATAGTTTATCTTAGGCAACACCTTGCCTAGGGTGCTATGAAACTTGATTGTAAGTGCCCCAGGTGTCCCTCTGCTGGACAAGATCTGATCCCTTTACATGTTGATCTCATGACTGTTATAGGCAGGGTCCCATGGGACGCTGCAGGTGAGGAAAAGCCAGAGTGGGTCCACGGCTCCCACCTGCCTTCCTCAGGCCTCTCACCTGGGAATACAGGTGCATGAGTTCCACAGACAGACAAATCTTCAAAGGCTGGACCAGCCTTCCTGGGGTCTTGAGCCCTATCTAGGAAGGGGAGACATGACAGGTCTGTGATCTGAGCATTACAGCTGACCTTCTTATTACAGCTATAAAAGGGGTCTTTGAAGAAAGATTCGGGTTTTTCTCTGGTCCTTAGGTTCTCTGGATACCTATGTGCAGCTTTTAATACATCGTACCTTTCTTGTTGCCTTCTGCCAAGTGTCAATGGACGTTTCCCCTTCCTTCAGTTTTTCCCAGACTACAAATAGACTTGAGGAGTGTGTGTGCGCACACACACACAGGGGTGCACATATGTATGCGTGTGTTTATATAAAGGCCAGAATTAGATGTTAGATGTCTTCCTCAGTCAGTTTTCTGACTTTGCTTTTGTTTTGTTTGAGACGGATCTCACTGTGTAGCTCTGGCTGTCCTGGGATTCAACTATGTAGACCACGCTGGCCTTGAACTCACAGAGATCTGCTGGCCTCTGCCTCCCAAATGCTTGGATTAAAGCTACGTGCCACCACGCCTGGCTTCTCCCTTATTTTTGAGACAGGGTCTTTCAGTGAACCTGAAGCTCAGGTGTCTGGTTAGGCTGAGCAGCAGGCCAAAGGGGTCCACTTGGCCAGTGCTAGGACTGTGGGCTTGATTTGCCACATTTAGCTTTTTCCTTGGGTACTAGGGATGGATCTTGGGTCTTTATGTTTGTGTATCTCCCCAACCCTGGTTTTGAGTCTTTGTGTCCCTCTTCTTCTCTGCTGAATCTACCTCATCTGGACAGTTATGGGTTTTCTATTGCATCTTCTGAGAAATTTGTCTCCTCCCTGGCCTTCCAGCCTCCTTTTCCTTCTCTCCCTGGCTGTGGGAGTGAGCACAGCACCTTTGTAAATGGGCTGCTAACAAAAGCAGGCTCGGGCACAGATGATCTCTGTTTCAGGCGCTTGGTTCCAAGACAAGACCAGGTAGAGGCTATGCAACAAGTGTTATGACGTCTGCCAGTAGGCGTCCAGTGAGTGTTATGTGACCATGGCCAGTAGTTTTGAGCAACCTGTGCATGACTGTGGCTAGTGGATATACAATGAGCAGTAAGTGGTCATGGTCAGTACAATAAGTAGTGTAATCATGACCAACAAGTGAACTGTGTGTGACTGTGGCCAGAGGGGATGTAATGGATGAGTCTGATCATGGCTAGCCAGTGTACAATGAGCAATGTAAAACTGACTGCTGGTATGCAGTGTGTGTGTGACAGTGTTTGGTGTAGTGTGTGACAGTGCCTGGAGGTGTGCAGTGTGTGTGTGTGTGTGACAGTGCCTGGTGGTGTGTAGTGTGTGTGTGTGACAGTGCCTGGTGGTGTGTAGTGTGTGTGTGTGACAGTGCCTGGTGGTGTGTAGTGTATGTGCGACAGTACCTGGTGGTGTGTAGTGTGTGTGCAACAGTGCCTGGTGGTGTGTAGTGTGTGTGCAACAGTGCCTGGTGGTGTGTAGTGTGTGTGCAACAGTGCCTGGTGGTGTGCAGTGAGTCTTACGAATGGGAGTGTTGAGAACTGAGAATGGCTTTCTGCTATTGGATGCCATCCTGGGTTCTGGCCTCAGACCAGGCCAGTTCCTAGGAGACAGCAGGGTGGGGAGTCACATGTTGCTTGCTGGTCTCTTCACGAGCTTCTCTGCCACCTGCCTGAGCATGGAGAGCATTGTCCTGTCTTTTAACACAGCGTCACAGACAGGAGACTAAGGAGGGCTTGGACTATGGAGCACCGGCCTTGATAGAAGAGCTGTCTATCCAGAGTCCAGGGAGGCTGGGAGGTGATGGCAGTTCTCTGAGTTGATGGCAGTTCCAGCATTGTGAGGCTGTTGTGGATCTCCAGAGTCTTATGGTCCTGTCAGGACCTTCCGCAGACTCCCACCAGCTCTGTCCATGGGTGCCTCAGTGACCATCAAACAGCCCTGAGAGTGAGACACTGGGTTAGGGTCTGCTGTGGGGCAGAGTGGCCAGCAAGCTGCTGTGCTGGTTGCAGTTTGTTCAGACCCAGTGAGCACAGAGTCTGACAAGAGGTGAGTGCAGCTCTGGGTGGCTCTGTGGAGACCATGTGCCACAGGATCCTGTGAGGCAGTCAGGTGTCCAGGATAGCATAGCCATACTCAGCCACAGTGCCTAGCCAATCAGTGCCCAGCCCTCAGAGATAGGTTTCCATGGTATCTACCACTTACCATATGTGGTGATATTGGATTTGACTTTGGGGAGTGACTTTTTAGCACGGGTCCTTACCTGGGTTTGTGAAGTACTTAAAGTGTAGGAGGCTGGGTCAGCTCAGAACTTAACAGATAAGGTGGCATCCGTGTGTTGCCACCCAGTGTCCTTGTGCCTCAGCCCTATCCATCCACGGGTCATCTCAGAGTCTCTTGCGAACTCTCAAAGCCAGGGTAGCACAAGCATGTGGACATCTGAGGAGACACCAGTGGCCCAAATGTCCCTAAGTTCCCAGGACCCCTCCTTCAATTCCCCAACTTGGCACTTCAGAAGAATCCATGATTTGTCTGTTCTGAGCTCCAGTAAGTCTGTCTTCCTAGGTTGTAGCTTCCTCTCCCACTCCCTGTGTTCCTGGGAAGCAGGGTCTGGGGTCAAGGTTCAGGCTCTGGCCAGAGGCCATCTGTGTTGCTGTCCTAGACCTGCCAGCAAGGCCCCTGCCAGCGGGCCCAAGATGTCCTTATACCAACAGTTGCGGACTTGAGCACGGCCTAGTCCCTGGACTGGTGTGGAGAGGCATGCAGCCAGAGCCAGTGAGGGAGTGTGGATAAGATGAGAGGCAGGCTAGAGGACGGACTAGAGCAGAAGGCCCCAGAAGTCAGCAGTGTTCACCTGGCTTGTCAGCATCCCTGCCCAGGGAGTGCTTCCTGGAGCCACTCCCTGGAGCCTTGTCTTGTGGCTTTGCAGAACGCCACAGAACTTGATTATCTCATTCATTCAGACAAATGCCTCTCTGCATCCTGTTTGTCTTGTGTCGTAAGAACAGGATGCAGCAATTGTTTGCAATGTGCGTCAGCATGGCCCTGGACCTGGTCGCGTTGGGGTGGTGGCCAGCGCCATAGAGACCTACTGCTGCCCACAGGCATGACCCATGGCTTATACAGACTTCAGGTATCTAGGGTCTCTCCACTGTCACATGACTGGCCACAGTGTGTACAAGGGAGGTTACCATGGGGATGTTTGTCATGCACTGGGCCACATCCTCCAGAAAGACAAGGCTGTTAGCGCCACTGAGCCTCCACACTGTAAAGGACAATATACAACAGGCCCGTGGGGAACTACGGGAAGGAAGCTTCTAGTGACGGGCATGGAAGTCATAGCAGGGGGAATGCCTTCAGGCCGGAGTCCAGAGGGCCTGGTGACAGGATGAAGGAGCTAAAGAATGAATGTGCTTTAGCTTTAGTGCCAAGTCCACTAAGGAGTTAACAGGCAAAGCCTGTTCTGTTTTGTTTTCATGGAGTTTTCCAAAGGTCACTCGAACCTTTGCTGGGCTAGCCATGGTTGGCAGGAAAAGTAGGAAAGCAGCAAGGTCCTTAGAAAGCTAGAGTGCCAGGCATGACAGTGCTCACCTTTAATTCCAGTACGTGGGAGGCAGAGGCAGGGGGATCTCTGTGAGTTTGAGACTGACATGGTCTACACAGTGAGTTCCAGCACAGCCAGGGTTACATAGAGAGACTACCAAAAACAAAACAAAAACCAAAAAAAAAAAACCAAAAAACAAAAACAAAACAGAAAATTAAGGAAAAAACAAAGCTAGGGAAATGTGATTGAGAGAGGCAAGGCTGCTGGGCTGCCAGACACTGAATCAGTGGATACGTGTTAGGAACAAAACTCACAGACATTAACCCAGGGGCCTGTGTGGTCAGCTTCAGGTCCACCACCAGGAAGGTTGGGCTGCATGTACTGAACTTAGAAAGTATGACATTATTATTATTATTATTATTATTATTATTATTATTATTATTCCTGGTTACTCTTTATGCATTTAAAACAGGTGTCATTCTATGGCTCTGACTTCAAACTTGTAAGAATTCTATTTCTGCTTACCAAGTGCTGGGAGTATAGGAGTCCACTATTCTCTCCAGCTCCTGGGTAGTTTTGAGGTTTTCTTTCTCCTAATTTACTTAATGTGTGTGGGTATTTGCCTCTGTGTGTGTGTGTGTGTGTGTGTGTGTGTGTGTGTGCGCGCGCGCTTCACATACTTGCACTACACAAGGGAGCTTGTAGAAGACACCATGAGATGCCCTGGGACTGGAGGTACAGATGGCTGTGAGCCACCATGTCAGTGATGCAGATTGAACCCAGGTCTTCTGGAAGAGAAGCTAGCGGGTCTTAGCCACCGAGCCATTTAGCTCCCAGTTTCTAGCTGAGGCAAACAACTTTAAGACAATCCACCTTCAACTGCTTTGTATACAGTGTACCGCCTGGGCATGGACGCTAACCTGCCTTCATGCCCTCTATTCACAGAACTGCTTCACATTGCCAACATGAGGCTGCTTCAAAAACTGCCTCAAGACAATTCCAGCACTCAGGAGACAGAGGCAGGTGGATCTCTGTGAGTTCAAGACCAACTTGATCTGCATAAACAAATCGTGTCTCAAAAGAGAAACAAAAAAGAACAAGAGCACGACCTGAAGCTGTGGCTATGAGCCCTGCACTGGTGAGGCTGAGGCAAGAGAGCGCCAGCATCAAGAACAGAGTAAAAGTTGAAACATAGTAAGACCTGTACATGAAAAGTAAGTGATACCAGGCTGGAGAGATCGCTCAGCTGTTAAAAACACCTGCTATTCTTCCAAGGTACCTGGTTTTGATTTTTAGCATCTGTGTGGTGGCTCAAAAAAAATCTGCAACCCTAGTTCCAGGGGACTTGATGCCCTCTCTGGTCACTGCAGACATCAGGTAACACAGACACAAGATTTACAGGCAAAACACCCATGCACAAAGAAAAATTTTAATTACATTTAAAACAAATTAATCAACAACAAATAATAAAGAACAGACAAATTCTACCTGTTTTATTTAATTTTTAAAAAAAGATGTATTTATTTTATTTATATGAATACACTGTAGCTGTCTTCAGACACACCAGAAGAAAGCATGGGATCCCATTACAGATGGTTGTGAGCCACCATGTGGTTGCTGGGAATTGAACTCAGGACCTCTGGAAGAGCAGTCAGTGCTCTTAACCACTGAGCCATCTCTCCACACCCCTACCTGTTTTATTAAGTACAGAACATTAAAACAAACAAACAAACAGACAAACAAAACAAAACAGAAAGCCCAGTCTAACTCAGTGGGTGGTGTATGGGTGTACGCCCACAGACCATTCACCCTACCTGTTCCCGTCTCAGGGGCCACTGCCCACCCAGCAGCCCAGATACCTTTACATACCATCTACAACAGACTCTGGATCATCCGTGTGGAGAACAAGCACACAAGGCTGGGAAAGCACACATCTTTTCTGCAACCCACAGGTTCTGTAGTAGCAGTCTAGGGCCACTGTGGATACAGGTTCTGAACCATTATAAGCCCTCACTGATCACCGAGGCCTGGATGCTGGGCACACAGTCACATATGCTAAGTCCATGCTGGTGACAGGGCTTTGTGTAGTGGGACTGTTGGACAGTGACACTCCTGTACTTACCAGTCCTTGAACCATCGCTCTTCCCCAAAGCGCTGGGCACTTGGTCATCATGCCCTTATTGAGAGGTAAGTCTCATTCTTGCCCATCCCCTCATCCATTCTTTGTGATTCGTAGGAAATCTTCATATTGCTGCTCCTTTAAACTTCTCAAATGTCCCCTAGATATTCCCATTGATGTCTGTATAGAGTGTGGGGCAGGGTGCACATTTCAGTAAGAATCTACTTTCCCTGGTCTGTAGGGCCACCCCAGTGGCACACTGATGTCCTGTGTGTGGGCAGCCTTGGCTAGGGTGTTCATTCTGTACCACTGTCTGTCCCTACTGCCACTCCCCTCACTGTGGCTTGCTGTGAGGTGGATCTCGGCAGTACAGCCCATTTGCAAATCTGTCTGTGCCCTTTTTCTCTATGCCCAGAATCGGAGTGTAAGACACACATAACAACGTTCCTAAGCACAAGGACACAGACATGTCCACACACACACATAGGTGCTCACACATGCATACATTCAAATCTGTATAAATAGACCAGGTGTACATATTACTGTTTTCATAGACATAGTATGTAAGCTATTAATTTCAAAATTACAAACTTTGTAGATAATATGGTACAGCCTTAACTCTGCCTTTGAAAGAGAGATTGGAAACTGGAGTTTGGAGAATTCCCAGGAGACATTGGTATATAAGGAAAGAAAAAACTGACAGGGACAGAGAACCCCATGGCTTTTCTTTCTGAGATGGGGCCGCTGGGGTGAGGGTCAGGATATTTTGAATGCTTGAGGACGTGAGTGGAGGACTGGCTTGGGGTTGTGGTCACGGTCAGTACTAAGGTCAGTGCTAGGGCATATTACATTCTGATAGAGCAAGAGGAAGAGGAAGTAGAGCTTGGGGTGAAGCTGGGCAAAAGAAATGAAGCTTGTTGGAAACACAGGGATTTGGTTAGACCTGCTGTGCTCCTCCGAGATGAGACAGCAGCTGAAACTGGAGTTCACAGTGTTTTGGCTGTGCCATCACCCATCTCACTATGAAACCCGGATGTGCTGTCATCTAAGAACACTCAAGCTGGGCTTGTTTGCTGCTGCAGTTTCAGCAAGTCCCTGGGGATGTCTGATACACGCAACCTCAGGTCCCAGGGCCTCTGAGCAGGCATGTGCAAGAGGATTTAGGCCGCACAGATCTGGCCAGCTGTTTGGCTGCATGGAGGGAGGAGAGGTGTTCAGGATCAGGGGAGTCGCTGATGAATAACAAGCATGGAGGGAGGGCAGGCATTTGAGTGTGGATGAGGGTGGAGTGGTCCAGGAGCAAGGGGAGCAGGAGCAGTTGATTGGGCAAGGCCACAAAGATAGGGTGTGAGGAACTCTCAACATGGCACTAAGATGGTCAAGACAAAGACAGAAGCTGACCTGTTCCAGAATATGTAGACCACACTCTGGTGGGTGAGGTCCAGGCCACCACTGGCATGCTGGTGCAGAATGAAGTGGCCAGGAAAGTCTGTGGACACAGGACTTGGGGAGGCAGCATCCATTAGATTTATTCAAAACAAGGTTATTTCGTGTAAGACCTGAACCGATTGGCAGAAAGCATTCAAGGTATCAGCATGGCAAGGACTTTTTGCAAAGGTCTCCAGCTGCTCAGGGAATAATAGCAAGAACTGACAAGTAGGACTGAATGAGATAAAAGGCCTCCTCACTGCATAGGAAACAATAAGAAGACAAAGCAGGAGGAGAGACACCTCATCAGTTACCTTACTGCTGTGCAAGGACCAGGGCAGGTCCTGGCACCCATGTCCTGAGGCTCACAACCTCCTATAACTGCAGATTCAAAGAGTTGAATGTCCCTTTCTGGTCACCACGGGTTTTACATGGATGCTCAAAACATACACACACAGAGACACACAAAAACTTTCACAACTCACACACACACAAACACACAAAATTACATACACTCACACAAGACACACAGTCACATACACTCACACAAGACATACAATCACATACATTCACACAAGACACAATCACATACACTCACACAATCACATACACTCACACACACAATCACATACACTCACACAAGACACACAGTCACATACACTCACATACACACACACATGACTAAAGGTAAAAATAAAAAGGAGTAACGAAAGATAGAAAAAATATTTGACAACTAAACACCTGATGAGGATTAATATCTAGACTCTATAAAGAAATGAAAAAAATTAAACAAAAATCCAATCAAAATGACCAAATTAATTGAACATAGTTCTCAAAAGAAGAGATAAAATGGGTAAAAGTCCATGTGAAATGTCCGACATCCCTAGCCATTGGAAATGTATTATCAGGGGTGCACCGAGATGCCACCTCCTCCAGCCAGCACAGCCATCACGGAGAAAATGAACCTCAGGGCTGGAGAACCTCCTCCACTGTTCTGAGCACTGGCTGCTTTTCCACAGGATCTCAGCTCAATTCCCAGAACCCACGTAGCAGCTCACGACTGTCTGTAACTTCAGATCTGAGACCCACACACAGACATACACGCAGGCAAAACACCAATGCAAATAAAATAATAATAGAAAGGAAAAAAAGAAAAAAGAATATGAACATCAAGAAATATCAGCTAGGATGTAGGGAGAAAGAAGCCATTATGCACTGCTTATAGAAACGTTAACTAAATACCACCACAGAAATTAAGTTAGAGTTCTGACATGGGAGAGCAATAGAAGGGACAGAGCTTTTTGTTTGGTTGGTTAGTTTGGGTTTCTTTTTAAATATTTATTTATTTATTTTATGTATATGGGTTCACTGTCACTGTCTTCAGACCAGAAGAGGGCATCACATCCCATTACAGATGGTTGTGAGCCAGCATGTGGTTGCTGGGAATTGAACTCAGGACCTCTGGAAGAGCAGTCAGTGCTCTTAACCACTGAACCATCTCTCCAGCCCCCGGTTTGGGTGTTTGTTTGTTTGTTTGTTTGTTTTGTGTTTTGAGACAGGGATCTCTCTGTGTAGCCCTAGCTGGCTTAAAACTCACTCTGTAGACCAGGCTGGCCTTAATCTCAAAGGTCAGCCACTACCTTGGGACAGAGTATTCTAGCAGAGACAACCTGATGGGATCTTAAAGGAAGCGAGAATGGTCTCTTTAAAACCTGGAGAGAAAGTGGTGTGGATGTGGGGGGAGAGAGCTAAGAAGTGCTAAAGAGCTGAGACACCCCCCTCCAACAATCTAAGGAGCCTGGTACAGAGCCTTGCTATGACTCAAGGGCAATTTCAGGATAGGCATCTGAACTGTTTGCTCCTGTGAGCTGAGTAGCAGAGACGAGGAAGCACATTTGTTCCTGTTCCCTGCAGAAGAGACACCAGTTGCTGCAGAGAAGGATGCTGCTAGGGGAGTCTGGTCCAGCTCTACTACCCTGGAGTAGACCCAAAGAACAGTAAGTCAGCATACTGCAGACACCTGCTTCTCCATGTTGTTGCAGAATCTTCACCATAGCCAATGTGCAGAGCCACCCATCAACAGAAGAATTTATAACAACGCCGCACATATATGCATGAGAGTCTTATTCAGACCATACAGAAGAAAATTTTGTTACTTGCAGGAAAATGGGTGGAACTGGAGACTGCCATATTAAGCTACCATAGTGAGTTTGAGATCAGCCTGAAATATATGAGGCTTTATCTCGAAAATATATATAACTTCATCTTTGCAGAAAAACTGATTTTCTCATATTATTGATATATAAAGTATATTATTTTTAAACATGAAGAATTTTAAAACAGTGGTTCAATAACATTTAGCACAATATTGTGTAACCACAGCCTCTTCTAGTTTCAAAATATGTCATCAACCCCCGCCCCCACAAAAAATTTTCCATTAAGAACACCCCACCCCCAGACTCCACAACTACAAACCTGTCTCTTTCTGTAGACTTCCCGGTTCTGGACAAGTTACCCAAACACAGCTGCACCCATGTCTGTCTCCTGTCATTGGGCTCTTGCCCTTGCAGCAACTAAGTCTTCAGCCCCAGACTGCAGTGCGAATGATCCACGCTCTGTTAACCCTTTCATCAGCTCTCTCCACCTTTTGACCATTCTGAGCTCCCCTGGACATTTATGCACAATTACTTGTCTGAGTATACGGTTTAACCCATTAGGAAAACATGAGCCCCGGAGCTGCTGGATGCACAACAGCTTCATGCTCCTGTCACGGAGCCGCCACTGTGTTTCTCTTCCTTCTTTCCTTCCTTCCTTTTTTCCTTCCTTTCTTTTTTCTTTCTTTCTTTTTAAAATTTCAGTGATTATTTTTCATGTTTAAAGTTCCCTTTAGAAGCCAGAGATATGGACCTCTTCCAGAGGACCCGAGTTCGATTCCCAGCAGCCATGTTGGGCAGCTCAAAACTGTATTTAACTCCAGTTCCAGGGGATGTATTACCCTCTTATGGACTCTCAAGACAACTGCACTCACATGCACACACACTCCTGCAGACACACACACACTCCTGCAGACACACACACACACACTCCTGCAGACACACACACACACACTCCTGCAGACACACACACACACACTCCTGCAGACACACACACACACACTCCTGCAGACACACACACACACACTCCTGCAGACACACACGCACACACTCCTGCAGACACTCACTCGCGAGTGCGCGCACACACACACACACACACACTTTTAAAGATAATAAAGATCGATCTTTAAGTTCTTT
Organism: Arvicanthis niloticus; assembly: GCF_011762505.2. NCBI lineage: Eukaryota > Metazoa > Chordata > Mammalia > Rodentia > Muridae > Arvicanthis > Arvicanthis niloticus. The sequence continues at coordinate 105,855,908 of NC_047663.1, forward strand.
GGAACTTTTGGTTCTTTAGAAGTCAGTTCTTTTTTTAACTATTCTTAGCTGTTTTGTTTGTTTGCTTTTGAGACACAGTCTCACTACATAGCCCTGTTGGCCTGGAACTTATAGACCAGGCTGGCCTCAAACGCTCAGAGATCTGCCTGCTTTGCCTCCTGAGTGCTGGGATTAAAGGTGTGTGCCACCATTCCCATCTGTTCTCCACGTTTTACACTTTTATTTATTTATTTATTCATTTATTTATTTATTTATTTTTAGCAATTTTAAGCATTTGTTTTTCTGTGCAATCTCTGTCTACATCCTGCTGTTCCATGTTCTCAGAATATTATCAATTTTGGTGGCTTGCTTCTGGTATTTTTTTTAAAGTGTGTGTGTAGGGGTGATTTATGACAGGGTTTTCTGTGTAGCCCTGGCTGTCCTGAAACTCACTCTATAGACTAGTCTGGCCTCAGACTCAGAAATCTGCCTGCCTCTGCCTCCCAAGTACTGGGATTAAAGGTGTGTGCCATCATCACCAACTTGCTTCCTGCTATGATTTCTAACTGACATTTTTCCTTTGGCAGCACAGGCCAGGAAGTCCTTGTCAGTGGGTAAATAAAGAACAATCGTGCTTTATTCTATAAATAATTAGCACTAGAAATGACTTCCAAGACCCCATGTACAAATAGGACTCCATGTCCATGGTGGAATCCGTGCCCAATGTGGCTTCCTTTGATTCCAAAAGTCCACACAGACAGGCATACTTCCCTTCTGCTCTCCTGGACATCTGTTGGCGGCCCTAGATGCCTATCCTGTGTACCACCCCTGTGAGCCGACGCCTCCCCACAGCCTTGGGGGCTTCCATGCTTACATTATGTTGTCAGATTCTCGCAGCAGCCATTGGTAGATGCTGATGTTGGAGCATGGGTGTCTCTAAAGTCTGTTTTGTTGTCAATATCACTGCAATTTTAAAGCTACATTAAAGCCTTATGGGTACCCTTGGAGTTCCTTTGAAAGCACTGTCCCCACCTTGGGCACTAAGGATACCTTCCCCAGAATAGATAGTGTGTGGCTTCTGTGCTGGTGACAGCTTCCCTGACATAGGTGGAGCAGGTCTTCTTGACCCTGAGTGTCCAGCTCCTGCTTGTGGACACATGAACTTTTCTTAGGGACGGCACTTAGTGGAAGTAGGTAGCATCGGAAATCCAAGTGAAGAAATGCTTTTCCAGGCAAAATTTCCAGGCTTTGCCAAGTCCTAAGAGACAGTCAGAGAAACCTCGAGCTCTGTACTGCAATCATGAGGCCATCGCTCATTCCGACATCATGACTTCCACCCTGTGCCACTGAGATTCAAAGATGAGCGCTCTTCAGGGCTCTGGGAGCCTCCACTCCTACAGCTGTGATTTAGGTGTTCGGCACCAGGAGCCACCTAAGCCTCTTAGACCTTGGTTGGCCCTAGGAGGAGGCCATGTGTCAGCAGTACCACAACTCACCTAGCTTCATTTCCTGTCACACCTGCCTCTCAAAACTATTGAGGTGCACTGAGGAACCAAGATGGCCTCACACCCAGGAACAATGTCGGGTTGGGCTTCGGCCCCCCTCCCCCGGGCCATTCTTAAGGCTGAATGGCGGCTGAGCCTGGAGAGAGCGCTGGGAGGTAGAAGGCAAGCTAGTGTGTCTTCTGTTACACTGAAGCTTTCCAAAGAGTGTCTGGGGCTGCTGAATGTGCCTCTCTTGCTCTCCAAGGCAGACATCCCACACAAAGGGGGCTCTTGTCCCGCACAGGCCCCTTTTGGGAAGAAAAGCCATTGTCCAGGAGCAGGGCCGCCCAGCAGGCGGTGCATGCTCCACTGCCCACCACTGCGCCCGTCCAAAGGGGCCCCATTCAAGCCTGTCTGCCCGGATTAGCAAGGACTCACGACTCAATGTGCCGCGATATTTCATGTCGAGGGCAGCGGCTGGCTCTGGGCAGAATCAATGCCTGCTTTTGTCTGCTGAGTTATTTTATTTACGTTTTTAAAACAGCTTATCAAGGTAAAAAGATAGCTTTGCAAAAAAAAAAAAAAAAAAAAGTTTTTGGCTTCGGGCCGGCACAGAGGTGGGAGGCTAGGCTGGCACTGGGGTCCTAGGCCAGCCATGCAGTCTGGTCCTAAGCCAGCCTGGGCACCTGCCCAGGCCTCCTGCCGTTCAGGGGAGTGGGGGAGCAGGGGAGACAATATACTTCCAGAAGCCACAACCCTGGCCCCTCTGGATTTCTTCACTGTTTTCCTGAGGTTCCCTCAGGGCTACTCTGACCCAGCTGGCTGTACAGCTCTGAGTGTCCCACCTGGGCAGCAGAGGGTCAGGAAAGTGTCCTATTACTTCTGTCCGTCTTCAGCTTAGTCCTGACCTCTCCCTCCTATGGAACCAATATCCAAGCCTCCTCGTCAGTGTCTACCATGCCTTTGTACTGGGCAGGCAGGGGATCTTCATTGCCATCCTGGGCCTTCCAGGTCAACCAAGCACTGTTCTATCATGACCTCAGAGAAGATTCCTCAGAAATGGACATAGACTCATTCTAGGGTGGTCTGACCACAATAATAGGCCACAAAGAACCCTGAAGCTCAAGCTGGGCCAAAGCCAGAGGCTTCCTGGAGGAGGTGGCTCTGGGTTCTCTTGCCTCCCCTTACAAGGGCAGCTGACAGTAGCTAAATAGGACTGGGAAGGCTTCTCCCTTAGCCCCTGCCCATGTAGACTATAAAAATAAAACAAACAAACAAACAAACCTCTTCCCAAACACCCCACTGCCTCTGTAGATCCACATATGGATAGACAATGAGGTTTCAAACATAGGAATGCTGGCCGCACAGCAGGCCACCTGGCCACTAGAGGGCAGCCTAGGTGCATGGGGAGATCCTGCTAGCATGCATAAACTAGCCTGATTGTACTCTGCTCTAAGTGACCCCATGTAGAAAGGACAAAGGAGCGCCTCTAGCTCCCAGGATGCTCCTGGTTAGCCTGTGTCTCAATTTACCTAACAGATGAGGCCTGAGCCTCCACACCTAAGAAGCATAGCCCACCCTGGGACATGCCTCCCAGTCAGGGGGGTTGGGTCCCATTAAGGGCCAGGCTTGGAGCAGACAGACCATCTGGAACATCGATAGGACACTAACAGCGCAGTTAGTGTCATGGGAAGCCCCAAACTCTTCACCCGCTGCCCCTCACCGTCCCACTCAGCCTTCCTTCTCCCCAAGCCACTTGGCAGAGAGTCTGAACCCACAATCAGAAGAAAATATCCCAGTCCTTGGCTCCCCTGTCCCTGGTGAAGCCAGGTCAGGACCAGGGGAGGGGCCTTAGGGGACTCTGAGTGGGCATGATCCTAACATGATGTGTGTCTGGGGTGCTGGGCCGCCCTGGTTTCCCTGGGATCCTGCATGTGACCCAGAAGAGCCTTGTGTGAAGCTGTAGGTATCTCCTGGTGCTTATGTCCACCCTCCTCTATTCCCTGCAGATCCTAAGGCCATCCTCATAGCCTATACCCCTCCTCAAACCATGCATACCTTCCCCTGCCCTGAGATCATCCCACGCTCTATGCCCCATGGGGCCTGGTGAGGCCAAGCCCCCTGGATAAGAGCCAGCTATGGAGGCATTGGGTCAGCACAGGGAAAGCCCAGCCTGAACCCCTTGGGCTAGATGCCGCCAAGCCTTTCCCAGGCCGCTATTTTGGGCTCTCTGAGCCCTGGGGGTGGGGTGCCAGATAGCTTTGCTGCTGCTCATACTGGTTATTTTTGCTCATAATGGGAGCACAATATATGGAAATTATTAATAGCATCCCAGGCTACGGTACGTGCTGGTGCTCAGGACCATCCTGTGCTCTGTCCAGCGGTGGGAAGGTCTCAGCTACACAGCGGGTTTGGGGGAATTGCCTCTCAGCTACACCCACTCCCCATCCGATGAGTCCCTGGCTGTGAGTGCCTATTACCTACAAAGAGGTTAGTTTGATCATCTCAAGTAACCATGACAGCCTGGGGACAGATCTGACCACAGGCTTTCACACTGGACCTTCCCTCCTTCCACTTCCCAACTCCTTGGAGCTGGATGAGAGTTGAGGGGTGCCAAGTCTCTTTAGATAAAGCTCTGGGAAAGTATGGCCCCAGGAAGTTGATGTGGTCCCCCAGGCCTCCAGGGCATGTGGTACACCTTGCCCCTCTGCTGCACATCCCCAGGACTGGCCATGCTGAGCTTCCAGACCTGCAAATGCCCCTGGGAAAGATGGGACAGCTGTGCACAGGTCACTGCAGCGCTCTCTCTCTCTCTCTCTCTCTCTTTCTCTCTCTCTCTCTCTCTCTGGTTTTTCGAGACAGGGTTTCTCTGTGTAGCCCTGGCTGTCCTGGAACTCACTCTGTAGACCAGGCTCGCCTCGAACTCAGAAATCCGCCTGCCTCTGCCTCCCAAGTGCTGGGATTAAAGGCATGAGCCACCACTGCCCAGGGACTGTAGGTCTCTTGCCCCAACTACCTGACCCTTACAAGCCCTGAGCAGAATTCTGAGGAACTGGGATAACAGGTGAGTTCTCCCTGCCATCTGTTTCGCCCCTCAGAGACTGGATTCCTGCAGTGAGCTTCCTGCTGCAAAACATGGATTTCCAGTGTCTCAGCCCAGCAACTACATTGCTGGACATAAGAAGAGCCCTGACTATGTTTGTAGTGACCAGCGACAGCACAGAGGATAGGAGCCTCTGTGGCACTGCAACCCCCCTCCTGAGCACATGTGATCACTCTCTATGTGTTGCCAGGCAGTTGTGTTGGGCACGAAGTTGAAGCTGCGGCCTGAGCTGATTATTGAAAAGGTAAATGTCTTTCTCATGCAAATCATTTAGGTTCAAACTTGGATAAAGCCCAGCTCTCCAGAAATAGTGCTTGGTGGGGGGTGGGGAGAGTCTCTCATCACCAAGCTCCAGACTTCTACCAAGATGGAGCAATGGGAGGGCGGGGCCTAAGAGGAGGTCAAGAAGTACCAGCTAATGCAGTGACTGGGGCCTGCAACATGGTGTGCAGAGGCCACTTAGCTGACTTCCTGTTGTAGGGAGGCCACAACCAGGCACAGCAGTGCTGGTGCCTTGTTCCATGTCACCTAGAGCCTGAAATTTAGCCATGCATGGTGATGCACAACTTTAATCCCAGCACTCGGGAGGCGGAGGCAGGTGGGTCTCTGAGTTTCTGGCCAGCCTAGCCTAGAGACCCAGTTCTAGGACAGCCTGAGCTGCACACAGAAACCCTGTGTGTGTGCGTGGCTGCTGCTGAAATTTTAAGGTGGGCTGGGCTGAAGGTTCCTCAGTCCAGACCTGCAGCCACCTTGGGAAAAATGATGTAGTCTTGAAAGCCATTATGCCGTACCCACCAGCACAAACCCACAGTAGCTCTGAGGACACAGCAGTGCTGAGAAGGCTGTGAGCCTCCAGCAGGATGTACGCAGAATGTGGGATCTAGGCCCGAAGGCTGGGGCTCAGCCAGAACACTGGTCTTCTGCTCTGTCCATGTGAACTGAGTAGCCTGGCAAATGTATGTAAGTGTCACAGCTGTGAAGGGAAAAGAATACCACAAAGTCACACTGCACAGCAAACCTCATTCAAGACACTTATTGGGAGGGAAAACCCAGGAGGGTGGCCGCCTCTGCTCGGGTGAGAAGCAGCAGAGAACTGGGTGGAAGATGGGTTTATATAGGATTTCTTGGTGGGGCAGGGTTCAGAGTGGAGATTTCCAGGGTGAGGATTGATGGGATTTCAAGTCCATAGCTTGGGCTGAGACCAGGGATTGCTGGGATTTCAAGTCCAGAGCTCTGTCTTTTACTTTATAGGGTGGCAGCTGGGTTTAGCAGTTAGGCCAGTTAGAGTGTTCTGCAAGTGAAACCTAGAGGTTGGAGGTCCTCAGGGAGGGGCCTGGCCACTCATGTGCCTTGAAGGGCTTACACTGTGTCCATGGGCTGGAGGAAGCAAACAGGAACCTCTGCAGAGCCCATGGAAGGGGTCTACTGAGGTCTTGTTCCTGGGCAATAGCCCAAAGCTCCTTCCGCGGTTCTCCAGCAGCCTATGGGAGCACTTTGCTCTGTACACCTCAAGGAAACATCTCTTAGCCTCCAGAGCAACTGCTGTGTTGTTCCCACCTCTACCCAGCTTGGGGAGCAGAGCTAGTAGCACCTGAAGCTCTTGATGTCTCCAATTCTTGCTTATGGGATGAGTAGGTTCATAATGACCACAAGGTCTGGAAGCATCGGCCTGGAAACAAGGCCCACATGTGCAGGCAGATGTGCATGCGCTGGGCCACAGACATTGACTGGCTTTCGCTTAAAGGCCACACTCAGGTTCTCTCAATTTTGACCATGTAGGTGGGAGGAGGGGTGTGGTACTGGCTGTGGTCCTGAGTTTGTGCTTTCCTGCAAACGGGCACCCGACTGCTGCTCCATATTAATCACTATGCAGCTGTCTTGCCAGAGCTCTGGAGAGAGCTGCTCACCCTCATGGATTCCTGGTGCTAGCCTGCCCTTGACATCATGGACATTGGCAAGTACATCCTGTAAAGTCCTAGCGGCTGATGCTGGGTGGCCTCTGAGACACTCAAGAGGAGGGCAGCAGACCTTTGCATACTCTCACCTTGAGCGCATCATCTCTGTCAGGGCCACAGCAGAGAGCATAGACAAGGAGCTTCTTCAAGGGATGAGTGTGTATGAGGACACAGTCCCTGTTCCACCAAGGGCACTGCCAGAGCATGCGGGCCTGTTGATAGCCTGGCGCTTTCCATTCCCGCCTTCCTTCATTCAGTCCTCTGATCTAGTGTTCTCTGATACCCAGTATTTGGAATCTGTCTAGTTGTTCAGCAAATTGACAGGGTGCCCACAGGTGCGAATTTACTGGAGTTGTGTGTGTGTGTGTGTGTGTGAGAGAGAGAGAGAGAGAGAGAGAATATGAACATGAATGTACTGTTTATATGTGCATACATAAGTGTGAGCATGTTTGTGTGTCATAGAACAGTATGTGTGCCTGTGTGTACTAGTGTATTAATATGCATGCATCTAGTGTAAATGGGTGTGCGTGTGTCTCTGTGGCTTGTGTATCTGTGTGAATGTGTTCACATATGCGAGTATGTGTCTGTGTGATGTGAGGGGGTTTCTGTAGGAGAGGGAGCTGAGGTGCCCCCTGAGGGTTGCTGCATCTTGAGACTATCCCACTGTGTTCTCATTGCTGGCCTGGGTGAGCAGCACATAGGTCTGAAGTGCCATGGCTGTCTGTCAGGCAGCAGTGGGGAGACACCTATCTCAAGCCTATGCAGCATCTAACTTGAAAGGAAGGAAGCTGGACCCGGTGTCAGACCTCCCTGGACCTGTTCTTGCTGACTTTCCTCCCTAGGATTGGTGTGTGGTGATAGTCTAAGTTTCTGCATCGTAAGAATGGGGCACTATAGCTGCCTACAGAGTGGCTATGATTGATATGGAGGAGACAAAGCATGCAGGGCCAGCCAGAGGCAGGCAGATAGCTAGCTGCCCTTGCTAACTTACCATATTAAACAATCCAACAGAAAGCACAAAGCTAGTGAAGGAGCTGCTCGGCTGGAACCAGAGCTTCTGTAGAGAGAGGGGATATGTGTCTGGAAAGTGGGCACATGGGGAGGTTTAATGACAGATGCTGGTTTAAGTTAATGACTTAACATTTTTCCCTGGCTTTGTTCCCCGGAAGACTAGATGCAAGGACATCCCATACTGACGAGTGTGCCTAGCAACCAGATCTGGGTTTCTGGATGCTAGTTACCAGTAAAAGAAACAAGGGCTCTGAAGAATAGACTGAATATCAAAGTGATGGTGCTTTGAACATTTAAAACTACATGAGTCCGTGGTGGTGTGCAAGGGAAATGCAAAGTGCCTTATGGCATGTCTCAGATGAATGAAAAGGCATGACCAGACACTGTGCTCTCTGTGACTCCCAAGGAAGCAATTGATTCAGGTACAAATTGTTAAGGAAAATCCAAACTACTAATACAGGGTTAGAAAGGGAACAGCGGGTGTTGAAATGATGGTCCATCCTTTGCTGCTTAATTAAAATGTATTTGACACAAGAGGTCAAAAGGCAGTTGGGGTAAATGTTGAGCAGTTCTATTTGTTAAATGAACTGAATCTGTATTTCAAATTTTTCTGTGCAACAAAGGGGACGTAGTCTACACTAAGACGGTATAGATTCTCTCTAATATTTGGAAAGAGAAATCACACCAATTTTAGGTAGGATTTTTAAGAGTATTGAAAGGATACAACTTTAATTTGCTTTATTCAGCCACCAAAACTTTTAAAAGATCAGTTTCTTTCATGAACACAGGTGCCAAAATACTAAACAGAAGCCCTAGAGGCAGGCCTCGGTGGCGGGGCTCATGCAGAGCTTTCATGAGGCCCTAAATTTAAACTCTGGCACTTCTAAGAAAAAAAATTAAAACAAGACAGTACCGCACACAACTGGCTGACAGAAATCATAGGGTTAACCCTATGTGAATTAGTCAGGGTTCTCTAGAAAACAACTTATGGAATATCTCTCTTTCATTCTCTCACACTCTTGCTCTAACATATGTGAGATTTATTAGGAGTTACGGGCTGACGGGCTGTGGTCCAGCTAAGCCAACAATGGTGCCTGTGAATGGAAAGTCCTAGAATCCAGCAACTGTTCAGTCCATGAGGCTGGATGTCTCAGCGGGTCTTCAGTCTGTACCAAAACCCAGAGTAGGCACTAATGCTAGGGAAGGAATGGGCTTGCTAGCAAGGCAAGGGCAAGCAGGCAAAGACCGAAGCTTCCTTCTTCCATGTACTTTAGATAGGCTTCCAGCAGAAGGTGTGGCTCAGATGAGAGGTGGGTCTTTACTGCTCAAAGGCCTGGATTAGAAGTGGATCTTCCTACTTCAAATTAAGCAAGAATCCCTCACAGGTGTGTCCCTTCATTTTAGAGTATTAGTTAATTCCAGATGTAGTCAAGTTGACAACCAAGAATAGCCATCACATTATGGCTGCCAACAAAAAAAAAAAAAAAAAAAAAAAAAAAAAAAAAAAAAATGCAACTGCAGGGACTTGCACTCTGTTGGCAGGAACACAGACTCATATAACCACTTGGGAAAACACCTTCATTTCCCCGTAACCAGCCCAGTGTGTGTACCAGCTTTAACCATCACTTGAATTTGGGAGCAGCCAAGATGTCCCCTGGTGGAACACGGTCCATCAGAAGAGTAGACCACTTAGTGGTGAAAAGAAAGGGAGGGAACGACAGCCAGATGCTGCTATGCATGCCGGTAAGACAGTCACTTAAGTCCAAGAGCTCAGGGGCCAGCCTGGGTATCAGAACGGGGCCCACATCTCATCATTTAAAGGAGTTATCAAGTTCAAAGCCCTTGGAAGAAGCAAATACATGTCGCTAACTGAAAGAAGTCAATCTGAAAGGCTGAGTGCTTTTTTTTATTTTAGCCGGGGACATTCTGGAAAAGGGAAGCTAGAGACAGACAGGAAGGCTGATAGTGGTTTTGTTTTGTTTTGTTTTCAAAGCACAAACTCCTTCTATACGCTTGTTTCTAGAATTATGATGGCTTTAGATTTTTCATTTTTAGGTAATTTTCATATTCTGTATGAGGCACAGGGCGATTGTCCTCATGATATCTATCTGATTTCTCTCCCACTGAATGTCTTTTTGCGAGACACTAGAGACCTATGGGTGGGTTAATCCATTAACGGGCTCATGGCCTGAGGACTGGTGGGAACTTGAGAGACCGAGCCCAGCTGAAGGGAACAGGTCCGTGGTAACTATACATCTTGTCACTAGATGGTTCACTCATTCCCTTCCTCTCTCTGCTAGTTACCTTGAAGACCAGCTCTGCTCCCCATGCCAATCTCGTCATAATGCCTTGCCTTTCACAGTCCCACAGCAACAGGGTCACACAGCCTCTGACTTCATGAGCCGAGGTGAGTCTGTCACCCTCTTGAGTTGTCTCACCATAGCCAGAGAAAGTTGACCACTCAATCCTCAATTTTTAATTTCCTGAAATTGCGTAAAATGTTGTAATTTTAATTACAATGTGCAATTTTAAAAATATTTGGGTTAGTCATGTTACCTAGTTTCTTTTAAGGAAGCTTCACATATTCATCTTTCAAGAAATTTTGTCCATTTGGGGCCAGAAAGAAGATTCTATGGAGAAAGGAGCTTGCCACCAAGCCTGACTACCTGAGTCTGATCTCCAGAACCTATGTAAAGGTGGAGGAGAAAACCAACTCCACAGGGTTGTCCTCTGACTTCCACTTGTATACTGTGACACACACAGACACACACCACACAGAGACACACACATATGTGCACACAAACACACACTCATGCATGGATGTGTGCTCAAGAATGCACGTGCACACATACACTAAAATAAAATGATTTAATAGGAAATTTATGAGGCTGTGTTCATGGCTCAGTGATTAAGAATGTCCCCCGCGGGGGCTGGAGAGAGGGCTCAGCACTGACGAGCACTGGCTGCTCTTCAGAGGACTCAGATTCATTTCCAGCGCCACATGGCAGCTTGCAACTGTTTTAGCTCCAGTTCCAGAGGCTCCAATAACTCACACAGACATTTGTGTAAGCAAAACACCAATGCACATGAAATAAACATAAATTAAAAAAAAATTTTTTAAAGTATCTCCTGCCCTGCACCCATACCAGGAAGCTTATAACTGCCTCGAATTCTATACCCAGCGAATCTGGTAACCTTTTCTGGCCTCCACGGTCATGTGAGAGTGTGCGAACATACCCATACACAGACACAAATAAATGCATACACATACATATACATCGATAAAAATAAATCTAAAGGCTTGCTCATTTAGTCTGAGTTGTCAAAATTCACTAGTTTTTAAACTCTTTATAATTCACCTTGGTATTTTTTTAAAAATTTATTTACAATCAAGTCCTTTCTGGATAGCCTAGGCTGGCCTGAAACTTAGCAATCGTCTGGCTCCACATCCCAAGCACTGGCACACCTGGTCTCCTTGTAACTTTTGTCCCCGGCACAATCTATATGGATGTCCCTTCCTCACTCCCGGGGTTTGCAGTTGGTATTCCCATGTTGTCATAGGATGCTTTGATTGAGTCATTTCTAGCCCAGTTTCCATGGACTTTCTCTCCCTTCACACCTTGTGTTTCTACTGGAGGACAGACTCCATAACTTTTGCCTTTAGGGCGCTTGATATTTTTAATGTTTATTTATTAAATTTTATCTACATGCACATGTGCATGCAGCGCCCTCAGAGGTCAGAGATAGTGTCAGATCTCTTGGAGCTAGAACTATGGATGTTGTGAGCCACCATGAAGGTGATGAGAACTGAACCCTGGCTCCCAGCAACAACTCAGCCGTCTCTCCAACTGAGGGTGGATAATTTTTTTCTTTGTTTTTGTTTTTTGAAACAGGGTCTTTTCGTGTAGCCCTGGCCAGCCTGGAACTCACTCTGTAGACCAGGCTGGCCTCAAAATCAATCCACCTGCCTCTGCCCCCCCCCCCCAAGTGCTGGGATTAAAGGAGTGGGCCAGCACACCCAGAAGCTTGAGGATTTTAGCATCATATTTTTATTGATTATTTGGCAATCTCACGTCATGCACCCCAACCGTGCTCACCTTCCAGTTCTTCCGTATCCGTTCCTTCCCCCTGTAACCTCCCTCCACCAACAAAAAGAAAAGAAGTGGAGGAGGGGAGAGGAGGAGGAGGAAGAGGAAGAGTGGGAAAGAAGAAGAAACTATTGCATTTTGTGTTGTCCACATAATCTCTGGAGCATGCTTAAATTCACGGTGTCCAGTCCCCGGTAGGGAAGCTGAGTCCTTCACAGTCAGAGGGAGCACGAATCCCGGACTTCTACATTGTTTCCCGCAACCATACAGACCACAAGCATCCACTTAGTCTCCAGACACCAAGGACCTCTGCCTGGTCTCTCATAGCAGTATGGCCTGCAGACATCAACATCGTCCTCTGCTCAAGCACGGGCCACTGAGCAGCGTGGCCTCGGGAAGAAGCACATGGAGGTCTTCTAAGGAGGTCTAACCCAGCAAATGGACCACCCTTCGTCTCAAACATTCTGCCACCACCGCTCAGAGCCAGGGTGGTCTTGTGCTGAGTCCATGCAAGCTCCAAGCTGCTGCATATCATCCTGCCAACCCCACTGGGCAAGGACCTAACTCCTCCATCAACCCGAGCCCTCTCTCACGTCTGCACAGCCGTTGCATCTCTTCTGCGCATGCACCATATTACTCTTCCGTCTTGCCCGCCTCTCCATCATATATATTCGCTTGTTGTAGCCACATTAAAAGCTGTGGTGTGTCATGCAGTATAACTTTAACCCAAACATACAATGTTCATTGTAAGAAGTCACTAGTCTGATTTAAGGCCTCTGGCCACTGCTACACCATTTTATTTATAAGACTCCTAGTATGACTCTCCTCAGCAAGACTCCTCTCAGATAGCCCAGAATCATGGAAATCCTACTGCTCTGATTCTACAAGACTTGCCCCTCATATATACCAGTATCTCATAGATGTTCCGGTGAGCGACTCAAATCCTGGGTCCGGGTCCGGGTCCGGGTCCGGGTCCGGGTCCGGGTCCGGGTCCGGGTCCGGGTCCGGGTCCGGGTCCGGGTCCGGGTCCGGGTCCGGGTCCGGGTCCAGGTGGCAGCTGAGTCGATCAGCCCAGTGTTACATTGGAGATGGGGTGAAGGAGCTTGATAGTTTTATTTCTTTAGATACTTACTTTACTTTCCTTCTTTCCTTCCTCCTCCCCTCTCTCCCTTCCTCTCTTTCTTTTTAAAGACAGAATCTCACTGTGTAGCCCTGGCTGGCCTAGAACTAGATATACAGACAAGGCTGGCCTGGAACTCTGAGGTCCACCTTCTTCTGCTTCTTGAGTTCTGGAATTAAAGGTTTACACTACCATGTCTGGTTAGAAAGACTCATGCGCTTTGATCCTGTGTGTAAGTGGCTTGAAGTAGTTTGACTATTCCTTGTCTTCCCGTGGGCTTTGTTTGCTAAGGGCAGATATGTGACAAGCTGCTTGCTGCCCCTATCTGAAGTCTGTCTACCCAAAGGTCGTGGCCAGTTTCCAAGTTGTTTCAGGCTGGAGGACAAGCTTGGTCCTGATATGGAGATGTAGCATCTGTGGAAATAAAAAAAGATAGTGTCTACCCTAACGCTACACAATAATGACTGAGGGCCTGCACTGGTGCACAAAGCAAAAGATAAATAAAAAGAATAAAGATTGGTGGAGAGAAAATAGATTTTTTTCCCAGAAGATATGATTTTACATGTAGGGAAGAAAATCTACAGATAACATTTTTAAAATAATAAATAAGTTTGTGAAGTTGGCTGGTTGTAAAGCTAACATATAAAAATCATCCAGCAGTGCTGATGCAGGGCTTTGATCCTAGCACTCTGGAGGCAGAGGAAGGTAGATCTCTGTGAGTTCAAGGCCAGCCTGGTCTACAAAGCAAGTTCCAGGACAACCAGGGCAACACGGAAGAACCATATATATGTGTGTATGTGTATATATTTGAGACCAGTCTAGGCTACACAACGGGTGCTACTAATCCAGCCTGAGCTACATAGTAAGACTCTGTGCTGGCTACTTTTATGTCAACTTGACACAAGCTAAAGTCATCTGAGAGGAGGAACTGCAATTAAGAAAATGTAGGTAGGGCTGGAGAGATGGCTCAGCGGTTAAGAGCACTGACTGCTCTTCCAGAGGTCCTGAGTTCAATTCCCAGCAACCACATGGTGGCTCACAACCATCTGTAATGAGATCTGATGCCCTCTTCTGATGTGCCTGAAGACAGTGACAGTGTACTCACATACATAAAACAAATACATCTTTTTTTTAAAAGAGGGGAAAAAAGAAAAAAAATGTAGGACAGCCTGTAAGGGCAATTTTTTAAATTAGTGGTTGATGGGAGACGGCCAAGCCCATTGTGGGTGGTGCCATCCCTGGGCTGGTGATCTCTTGCAAGCTGAGCAAGCCATGGGGATCAAGCCAGTAAGTAGCATCCTCCATGGCCTCTGCATCAGCTCCTGACCCCAAGTTCCTGCCCTGCTGGAGTTCCTGTCCTGACTTCCTTTGATGATGAACAGTGGTGTGTGAGCAGAAGTCAAATAAACCTTTCCCTTCCTAGCTTGCTTTGGTCCTGGTGTTTCGTCCAGACAATAGAAATCCCAAGACAGAGCCTGTTTTGTTTTCTTTTTGCAAAGATTCTCAGCTGGGCAGTGGTGGCGCACGCCTTCAATCCCAGCACCTGGGAGGCAGACACAGGAGGATTTCTGAGTTCGAGGCCAGCCTGGTCTACAGAGTGAGTTCCAGGACAGCCAGGACTACACAGAGAAACCCTGTCTCGAAAAACCAAAAAACAAACGAAAAAAGAAGATTCTCAGTGAACGATAAAGTATGAAGATGAGCCAGAGAGCTATGACTTCAGGTTGTTCTCTCAGAGGCCCCAGGTTCAGGTCCCGGCACCGCTGTCAGAGGGCTCACAACCCATGACTTGGGCTCCATTTCTATCGGTATTCAAGTCCCTCGGTCTCCAGGGCACCTGAACTCAAATGCACAAGCCAAACGCAGACACCTACAAGTACAAATAATTAATAAAAATAGGGTTGGGTGAGGAGGCACACGCCCTTAATCACAGTAGTAGGGAGGCAGGCAGATCTTCGGGAGTTCAAGATCAGCCTAGTCTACACACAGAGTTCCAGGACAGGCAGGGTTACATAGAGAGACACTATCTCAATAATAATAATAATAATAATAATAATAATAATAATAATAATAAAAACAAATCTTTTTGGTTTATTTTTTGGTTTGGTTTTTCGAGACAGGGTTTCTCTGTATAGCCCTGGCTGTCCTGGAACTCACTCTGTAGACCAGGCTCGCCTCGAACTCAGAAATCCACCTGCCTCTGCCTCCCAAGTGCTGGGATTAAAAGCGTGCGTCACCACTGCCCAGCAAAACAAATCTTTTTAAAGGTACAAAGAATAAATAAGAGATTGGCAACTTTTATTTATTTACTTACTTACTTACTTATTCCATTTTTTAGGTAAAGTCTCATTGTGCATCTCTGACTGGCCTAGAACTCACTATGTTGATCAGCTATCTTTGAACTCACAAAGATCCTCCTGCCTCTGGGAGTAAAGGTGGGTGCCACCACACCCACCTGAAATTGTCAAATTTAACTTCAGTGACAAAAGACTCTCACGCGTTCACAGCAATAGGATGGAGAAGACACTGCATTCACAGAGTAACAAAGGACTGAGCACGGGCACTCTTAGCCACATGGTGGATGTCACAGATAAGCGCATTGCATGGAAGACATTTGGAAACTTTGTGGTGCTGGAATGCTGGTGTGGTTTGAATAGGTACGGCCCCCACAGACTCACATGTTTGAATGCTTGGCCATAGGGAGTGACACTATAAAGAGGTGAGGCCTAGCTGGAGGAAGTTCATCACTGTGTAAACAAGCTTTGAGGTTACATATGCTCAAACTATGCCCAGTGTAGCACACAGTCTCCTGCTGCTTGTAGATCTCAGCTCCTTCCCCAGCACCATGTCTCCCTATGTGCTGCCATGCTTCCCACCATGATGATAATAGTCTAAACCTCCAAACTGTAGGCCAGCCCCAGGTAAGTCCTTCCCTTTATAGAGTTGCCATGGTTGTGGCATCTCTTCACAGCAATAGAACCCTCACTAAGGCAGATGTTTTCTATTGAGACCCCACGGTAAGTTCACGGGGGCATAGGCACTTACGTTTTGTGTACTTACCATGGACCAGTTATGTTCCAACAGATAATTTATTTTTAAAATGATGCTTATGTCCCCCCCCCAAAAAAAAAAAAAAAACAGATTGGAAAACATTTATTGCCTCTACTTTAAAGTGAAGAAAAATTCTAAGACAGGAGTGATAGTGACAGAGCCATTAGGAGGCTGGAGACTTGGAAGCAAGAGGTCTGGCACTGACTTCAAAAACTACAAATTCAAGAACATGTCAAGATAGTCATGGGACCCAGGAGGACTCAGGAGCCAGAAGCCACATTCTTTTGAACAACCAAGATGAAAGCAATATCTCAGGAGGCCTTGCAGGGGACAGGGTGAGCTGACAGAAAAGCTAAGGATGAGGCTGGGCACTTACAAAGAAAAAGAAGTGTCACTCAGGTTAGCTTTGAAGGCTGAAATGACAAGTTCCACCAGCGCCATTGTTTGACCTTTCTGGGGAGGGTTTCTGCAGTCTATGCCACAACATCATCATAGAGAAGCAGACAGGAGAGTGCAGGGACACACACACACACACACACACACACACACACACGAACACACACACGATAGCTGTACTACAACTAACTCAATCCCAGAAACCAAGTCACACTTTTTTTTTTCATTTGATTCAATAAAGTTTTATTTTCCCAAATGTACAGCTGATTGAACCTGTTCATGCATCTTCACCAGCAGCTGGGGCGTCTCCTTTGTGTTTCTGGTGTAAATTACTTGGGCTCTGTGCTTTGAAACCGGCTTGATAAGTCCTTTACTAAGCAGCTCCTGAAGGGCTGCCCTAGCCAAGGGACCTCAGATCTTCAGTCTCTCAGAGACCACAGCTGGAGTAATAAGCTTATAGTTGGGAACTTCCTTACAGAGTTTGTCGTATGTAACAGGACGAGATTGTTCAGCTTGTCCTGAACTTTGTCTTTGGGCCACTTCTTCTTTTTGGTCTTGCCACCAGATTTATTTACTGGGTCTTTGTCTTTTTTTGGCTGACTTTCTGGCATCTTTCTTCTTCTCGTCGTCTTTGGATGGCATGGCGAAACTCAGAGACTAGTACGGACCACTGCAGCCTCACTAAGATGTCCTGCACTTTTTTTTAAAGATTGATTGATTGATTGATTGATTGATTTTTATGTATGTGTGTGCTCTGTCTGCATGTACACCACCATGTCAGCAGAGGGCGTCAGATCACATTACAGATGGTTATGAGCCACCTGTGGTTGCTGGGAATTGAATTTAGGACCTCTGGGGAAGCAACCAGTGCCCTTAACTGCTAAACCAGCTCTCCAGCCCCGAGTCCCACCTCTTACTAGTGCCTCAGCAGAGCCACTCACTCCAGAAGCTACGATTCCAGTACACAGCCCTATCATCCAAATCATAACAGGCTCTATGCTACAGCTGAAGTTCTTAAAGAGATACCCAGTTCCCACCCCATCCTCCAGGAGGGCAGAAAGCTGGTAGACACTGTTCCCCCTGCTGAGCCTTGCTTTGCAGCACCAGTTGTTAGGCCTCAGGGTCATAGGCCAACCTTATACATACTAGCACAGATCACTCGAACTGGAGCCCAGGAAGGCAGAAGAAAACGGAGACACAGGAAATCTCTAAATAAATAATGCTGTTTTTCTCGTTGGTATAAAAACAAAACAAAACAACAACAACCCAAAGGCTTAACAAAATCAACTTAGAAAGTCAACTTGAAAATGTCTTCTAAAAAGTACTATAAAAGAATGCAAAAAGGAAGAAAATAAGTAAATTTTTTTAATTACAAATTTTGTCACAAAAGTCAAACATCTAGATAATGATAGCCTGAGGGAAAATGAGCAGAGACGGCCATAGGAGAACAGTGAGGGCTGACAGACAGGCCCTGGAGGAGAGGAGGCAGTAGCTTGACAAACAGGCCTGTCTAGGCATGATATCATGAACTGTCTTAACACGATGTGGAGAACTTCCAAATCTCCAAAAGGGCAGGTCACACCAGGGGTCAAGTGTAGGAATGGTTCTCACTCTGTCACATGCCAGAAGCCTGGGTCTGGAAGCCGCCCTGCATTCCCAGGATCCACAGTTCCACCAAGCTCACAGAGCGGCCTGAGAGGGAGCTACACCTTGGATGGACACCACCCCAAACACGTCCCAGGCACTGTATGTAAGATGCATCCAGAAGTTTTGTTTTACCATAACCTGAAAGGTGAAGCCTCATTTGCAAAAAGATGGGCCATTCTTGGTGGAGTGGGAAATTCTCATCATCAGAAATATCAGAAATAATTAGCTCGGAGGATGTGGCTGGGTTGTGGGTCACATGTTCACACTCACAGCGTGCCACTTTAACCTGGACCTCTCCTGCTGTTACTTTTGTGCCGTTTAAACCTGAAACTGACCACACTCTCTCCAGGTTGACCTTCAGGTGGCTGGGCCTTGGGAAGGGATAAATTTCTCCTATGGTTCTGTAGAATTCCTGTTCACGGGAATGACCTTGATGAAAAAGAAAAACCTTAACACATAGTAACTTGATATCAGGCAAGGCTCTCCCTGTAGCAGTATCCCAGGATGACCTCTGTGAGACAGGAAAGGCTGAGCCCCACAGTCCTCATTCGGCATCTGCAGCAGCAATGCCATATGGTCCCCAATGTTTCTGGGGAAGGGGTTTAGAGGGACACCCTTAAACTTGCCCCCACTAAGATCCCAGGGCCCCCAGTGTTTCCAGGGAAGGGATTTGGAGGTACACTCTCGAACCTGGCCTGCTAAAAGCCCAGAGCGCTGTATACCCTTTGCTCCCAAGCCCCATTGTCACTGTCTGCTTCTGGACAGCTAAGCTTCTCTAGCCAGGCCAGGCTCTGACAGCTGTGGAACTAAGTGAATGACCTTAGCTTTGGACTTCCGATTCTCCTCTGACCATCTCCTCTTCCTCCTTCTTCCTTTTTCATCCCTCCAGAAGTTGTTGCTAGATTTTGGACACCAATTAGGGGCTTTTACCTGGCCTAAAGGACAAACACCCTTGTGTCCTCCGCCTCTAGTCATAGTTTGGGAAGCTGGCAGTTGTGGGGTTGGACGTAGGAGGAGGCAGAGAGACACCTGAGGCTGCTCTAGGGAAATCTAGGCATAGCCTTGCTAGGAACTGCCATCCTGGAAACCACAGACACTCAGTCCCCTCCTAACAGCCTTGCCTCTGGCCCCTTCTCCGAGTAGTGTAGATCCTATCAGACCCCCAGACAACATCCTGCAGTCTGGAATGGGGGTCAAGGCTGGAAGCAAGGGCAGAATCTTGAGGGAGGGCCTCTAGGTAAGTGAAGACCAACCATCCTGACAAGACAGCTGGCCCCAGCACCTAGAGGTAAGGGAAAGGCGGCTCAGTGTTGCATGATGCACTCTCTCTCTGCTCTTCCTGAGGAAGACAGAAGTGAGGCAGATTGAAGCAAGTGTCCATAGGTAAACATCAGGCCTTGGTGTTTGTTCTGAGGCCTGATCCAGACACAGTAGAAAGTACTCACCCACTGCTGAGCGCTTTCTATTGAGGAATCCCAGTTTTAATGGGAGAACACAGGAAACAGAAATCATGCCGCAATGTCAGGAAGGCCCTGCCCTTAAAAGAGACATAAAAGCCCTTAGCAGGGCTGCTGCCTCCAGGTCACCTGTTTGAGATCTAAAGGAAGGGCCTCTGCTGTGCACATAACACATGGCCTGACTGAAGGAGAAGCTGGGGTGGACTTCCAGGAGGGCAAGGCAGCCCTCTGTCCCTGAGCCAAGAGAGAGAACTTGGGGACATTGTATAGCTCAGAGTAGAAATTGGAAGACACATACCTCTGCTGCCCCTCCTGTCTTTGCCTACAGGGGGACAGGACCCTGTTTTGAGTATCCCAAAGTCCCCTGCTTCTCTTTCCACACTACGTCCCAATGTCATTGCCTGGCACTGCCTAGGGGTACCTGTGGTTTTTAGAGGTGCATGTATTCGTGCCTTGGCTACTCTGTCATCAGTACGTGGTGACCGCCACTAGCAGCTGAGCCCTGCCACCACTTATGGCCCAAGTACCACCAAAGGCCAACACCAATCCTCAGCCACATGAAGTGCCTCGGCTGCCAGCCTCAGAGGCTGCATCTTACCTAACCAAGGCCATCCACTCACAGTGCCCTAGGTACAGGCTGGGCACTTCTGCCCATCTGCTAGGCAGATAACTGCCTGGCCTCTGCACCAGGCAGCTGGACCTCTAAGGTCAACATGTTAGCTGGCCACGATGAGCAGATGGGCATGTGGACCACTGTGCTGAGGACATGGTTCTATGTAGGGGACCAGATGCAGGCCTGTGATGAGGGCAGCTCACAGCCTCTGGGGCTCACTGATGACAGCTTTCTTTTTGCTTCTGGAGAAAAGCATGTATCAAGATTTAGGCTGACCGTGCCGAAGAGTTATCCCGGGTTGCTGTACACGTACCGCACTGCTGCGAGGATCTGATCAATCCCTTTGAGGCCTAGAGCAATCCTGGGGGAGGTGCTTTCCTGTTTATTAGTGCGCACATGTGCTGTGTGGCTTCCATAAGCATCAGGTGAGGTGCACATACTGGGCCAGAGAGCTTTCCAGCTGCTCACAGGCCAGTGGGGCCCCTGTAGCTGCAGGAATGGCGTGAAACTGTGAAGGGTGCAAAGGAGAGGCAGGGCAGGTATGTGCACACCAGCTTCAAAGAGCAACTGCTCTGTGTGGATGTGTCCGTGTTGTAATTCAATCCACTCTTAGGTGTGCAGGTGGTCCTGGGGCCAGATCCCAGAGTTGTGTCTCATGGGTGCAGTGCTGTTCCTGGTCTCCAACTACAATATCCCGGGAGAATGAAGGGGTTCTTGAGATCTCGATGTGGCACACGCAGGAGTATGGCTGACCAGTGAAGCTAGCCCTCCACCCCCGCCTGGCAGAGGGTGGCATCCAGCCAGAGCAGCAGTAAGCCACTGGGGAGGAGAGACAGTGAATCACCAGAGAGGAATGCACAGCCCTTGGGTGAGGTCCGGAAGGCTAGTCCCCCCTGGGTGCCAAGGCCGAGCTGGCCGGAAGGGCAGCGGATATCCTGAAGAATGTGGAGGAGTTTCCACATATTGTCGTCCACGTGGGAACCCATGGCCAAGGGGAAACAGACACCTCAGGATGCCGGGGGCACTGAAGCCATCTGGGCAGGCAGCCCTATGGGGGCCAACATGATCTCCTTGAGGGACATGAAGGCCATGGAGGCCAGAGGTCATGAGGGCAAGGAGTTGTAACTCTTGGGGGTCCCCACACTTAAGTCATTCTGTGGCTTCATGGACTTGAACTTGTCCAGTGTATGTCCCTTGATAAAACCAATGATGCCCAACTGTGCCACTGTCCTGGATTTCCCAGAGATCTTAGGGGCTCTGCTAGCTCCGTTGCCACTTCTGCTCCTGCACTGGGCACAAGGTGCTGGATTAGGATAGCCAAAGTAGGAGGACTCACCTCTGTGAGGAGTAGGTCACTACTGCTCTGGTGCTGATTCCTGCTAGCCATCCCAACCACAAGCTACCTGAACAACATTCTTGGTCTCCCCATCTCCCTAGAGTCCATCTGATCACAGAAGATCAAGAAGGAAGAGGCCCAGCATATTGTCTATAGAGCAAGGGTTAGAGGGAAGAAAAGCAGGGGACACCATGTTCTAGGAAAGTATTCTGACCAGACAGAAGGGCTGATGAACAACATCCCTGCCACACAGTCGTATAGAGTCGGGGCCTAGAGATGCAGACAGGCCTGGATAGAGGTGGCTGCACGGTGACCTGGTCTCTCAGGGTCCTCGGACAGGAGAGGTCACTGTGGACCTGCGGGGTTCAGCCAGACCTGCTGAGATCAGCTGAGCCCCCTGGGCCTATGAAGTCCTCACTGATGACCCCCACAGGACCTAGTAAAGCAGAGCCTCTGGCTGCAGGAGCTGTCAGCGTGACCCTGTCACTGCTACCCAGTGTGCCCTGGACTTCTGACCACCCAAGGAGCAGCTGCCAGCTGTGGTGGCTTAGAAACTGAGCCAACTCAGGAGGTGAGCGCCTTGCCTCAGGGTGAAGTTCTGCTTGGGACAACCCCATTCCTTGGGCTGTCCATAATTAAGCTGGACTCATCCCAGGACCAGAGAATTGGATGTCTCATAGCCATAGATGGCAAACTGTGCTCCCCACTACCAGCCCTGAGGACAAGTTCAAGAAGATAGCACCTTGTGAGGCCCCTCTATGAACAAGCCAAAAGCATGCCACTGTCCCAGGACATGTCAAGGCACAGGTCCTCTTAGGGTAACCCAGACTGATTCAAGCCTGAAGGAGCTGCAGGAGACTATGAAAAAGGGTTACTACCAGCTGCCCATTGCTAGGGATAGCATTTACTTCCTGGCCCCTTGGGAGGGTGTGGGCAGGCGTGAGGTACACTGTTGCAGGTGGGTACCTTGGTTACTACTGTGGGCGTGCTACCCACTAGCCACTCTGTAGAGGTCTTAGAGGTTGGTATGTGTAGACCAGGCCAGACCTCTATACCAGGCACAGCAGAACTCACTCTCTGACCTCTAGCTCCAGACCCCCTGTGAGGGTGGCATGGTCCCTATGGCAAGAATAGGGACCCTCTGAGGCTGACAAGGCACCAGGACTTCTTGAGTACCGTGCTTATCATGCCAGCCTGCAGAAGGTGCCTGTGTTAGTCTCTTTATTGATGGAACCAAATGCCTGACATATGCAGCTTAAGGAGAGAAAGACTCATTTTAGCTCACAGACAGAGGGTATAGTTCATCATGCCAGCAAAGACACGGCAGGCGGAGTGTGGGGTGAAAGGTCATTGCATCCACAATCAGGAAGCAGTGAAGTGAGCGCTGGCGCCAGCGCTCACTCTCACTCTCTTTTCCCTCAGTCCAAGACTTCTGACCATGGGGCGATGAAACGCAGTCAGGATGAGTCTCCCATTGCTGTTAACCTAGTCTAGAAACTGTCTCACAGACATGCCTGGAGGTTTGTCTCCTGGTGCTGCACCATCCACGGTGAAAAGGTGACTGCATTAGTCATCACAATGCCCAAGGCCTCCTTGCTCTCCTGCTGGGGCCTGAGATGCCTATGGACAGACAAACACCTCCTCCATTCTGGCCACACAGCTGGGAAGCCTGCGTCTTCCAGGGCCTAGATCCCTCTGGTTGCTCTGGATCATAGTCCCTGCTGATTAGTGCTACCCCTGGCCATAATGTCTGTCTTTCTCTCTCCATATAGCCTGGCAGGATTGGTGTGGACGTGGACTGGGAGAGATCTTCATTTGCTGTGCTTGGCCAGCCTCGTGCATATTTTCTGCAAGTGGCTGACGACTGTGTTCTGTTGGATGTGCCTGGACTCTCACACCACCTGGAGGGCAGGACACAGGCTTTCTCCAGGCTACTATCCTAGCTTCTCTCAGACTACTCTGTCACCCAAACTAGGTGAACACAACTCCCCAGATCCCTGCCCAGTGCACGCCTCTCCTCTGCACCAGACCTTTCCCCTCCATATGCCCTTAGGAAGCACTGGGCAAGCTCTAGAGTCAGAAACACAAACCCACCTGAGCGCCGGATTCCCTCAGGCTGTGGATGGTGGCAGATCTGAAGAGACTAGGCAATGTCTGTCCTGCCTTGGCTGGTGCTGAACAGCAGACTCTGGGCAGTGTAGACCTGCTGCTGGCGCACAAGCAGGAAGCATCTATGCTTCCCCAACGCTGAAGCCCGCTGCCAAGCCTCCCAAAAAGCTGGTCAAGCGGTTTCTGTGGGATGATCTACTTGGCCCTTCTTCCTTGGCTGGGTTACCAGCAAGTTGGTGCCCCAAGGGGCAGGGCAGAGTCCACAGAATTTAAGGGAGAAAGGTCCCTGCTGCCTGCACAGCACCCTCAAACCTCCTGATGTAAGGCACTTTCTTGGCTGTGTGCTCTGAGTAGAAGCTCTAGTAGGCCAGGTATTTTCCCTGAAGGGTCAAAGTGGCTGGTGGTTGCAGCCCATGGCTTACAGCCATCCTCAGTGTCCCGACACCTCCTTCTGCACTGGCAGGATGGAGGGGACAGGAGCTTTGCTGGCACAGGAATAGGATGACACAGGATGGTGTGGCAAGCCATCATCCCCCAGGGCCAGTGCCTCATCCCAATAGGGTTTCTTTGGCAGATGGGGGGGGCAACATTATCTGTGCATAAGACTGGAGAGCCATGAGGCCTGAACCTCCAGGTACAGCCAGTTCTGGGCAAGCCCTTGAGCAAGGCACAGCAGCTCTCCAACTGGAACCAATGACCACTTTGTGAGGAGGAGCTTGTCTGAATGGGGGGGTGCAGAATGATAGAGCAGGACTGTAAAGACACACACAGAGACACACATGAACACATGCACACATACACATGCACAGACACATGTACACATGCACACATGCACAGACACACACCCATACAGATGCACGCACGCGTGCACGCGCGCGCACGCACACACACACACACACACTTACCTCCTTGCCTTCTGCACAGGCTAATTGTATGTTGACACAGGCTAGAGTCCTCTGAGAGGAGGGAATCACAATTGAGAAATGGTCCATAAGACTAGGCTGTAGGCAAGCCTGTAAAGCATTTTCTTAATTAGCGATTGATGGGAGAGGGAGGGCCCAGCCCGTTATGAATGGTGCCACCCCTGGGCAGGTGGTTGTGGGTTCTATAAGAAAGCAGGCTGAGCAAGCTAGTGAGCAGCACCCTCCATGGCCTCTGCATCCATCCTGCCTCCAGGTTCCTGCCCTGTTTGAGTTCCTATCCTGACTTCCTTTGATGATGATGATACTGTAGTGTGAACCAAATAAAGCCTTTCCGCCCCAAGTCGCTTTGATCACGATGTTTCATCAGAGCAACAGTAACCTTAACTAAGGCTGTCTCTGCCCACTGGGCTGCAGACGCCTCCTGCTCAGTGGAGGTGCACCAAGCCCTATGCAGAAAGCCTGCCCACTTCTGCCGCCCAGGGGACCTGGGCAGGAGACAGAAGTCCAGACACAGGGAGAGACCAGCATCACAGGAGTCCATGCTTCAGGTGGCTGCAACCCTCCCCAGGAAGGCAAGAACTTGAGGCTCCTTATTCAGGACTCTTCCAGGAAGGAGTCAGTGTCTAAGCCTGGGACACATGAACATGAGGCAGCAGCTTTTGCTCTAGATCATGGTGGGTCTTTCCTGAGGGCAAGCCTTATGTTCCCACCATGGTCCAAGGCAACACCTGGCCATTTACATGAGTTTCTTCCTCCACTCCAGGACTTCCCACACTGTGCACCTACCCAAGGTCCTCTGAGAAGCATCGTTTGTTTGGCCTGAATTTCTGAATTCTGGAGTTCATAAAGCTGGTGACACTCTTAAAGTAAAAGAGAGCTGACCAGCCGGGCGGTGGTGGCGCAGGCCTTTAATCCTAGCACTTGGGAGGCAGAGGCAGGCAGATTTCTGAGTTCGAGGCCAGCCTGGTCTACAGAGTGAGTTCCAGGACAGCCAGGGCTACAGAGAAACCCTGTTTCAAAAAAACCAGAGAGAGAGAGAGAGAGAGAGAGAGAGAGAGAGAGAGAGAGAGAGAGACAGACAGAGAGAGACAGAGAGACAGAGAGCGATGACCTTTCACTACACAGGTGACTCATGGCTAGGACTTTTTGCAGGTATCTGTGGCCACCAGGGAAGTTGCTATCTCCAAGGTCCCTGCCAGAGCCTTCCATGTAGTATATGACAGCATGCTCTGGGGGCTTGCACAGAGCCTTGCTGCCCTTTGTACGGATGTAGATATGCTTGCTAGACAACGGTAAGGAACACCACGGGGATGGACGTGACGGGAGGAGTCCTGGATCATTACTATGTAGCCCTGCAGCCAGCACTACACCTGCCTCCTGCGTATCCACAGCTGCCAGGAAGGGGCTGTGAATGAAGAGCTAGCGGAAGCCGGTAACCATCGAGAGGCTTTCCACCTGAAATCCAGAAGACACAGAGGGTGTTGTCAGTGACGGCCTGTGAACAAGGGCCATAGCAGACATCATAGTGCCAGGCCTAGGCTACTATAGCAAACTTCTGGGCAGTGCTTAAACACAACTCCAGTTCACCCCTTAGCTCTGTAGCCTAGTGCCCAGGGTCAGCTTCTTATCACCACAGTCCCTGTGTCACAGGGATGACCTAGAAGTTGGTGGAGGAGCTTCCTTCTTCTTGCCTGTTGACCTTGTCGGTAAGCACCCATGTTCCTCACTCCTGACCGCCTCCAAGTGCCACTCCATGTACCTGTCCCAGCTCTGGACAGTCAAAGGCCTAATGCTTGTTCTAGTGACGGCCTCTAGCAACACCAAGCTAAGCAGACTGCATCATGGTGAGAACAAGAAGCAATGATCACATGGCAAAACTGCAGGGCAGCCTGCTCCTCCCCAGTGACCTGCTCCTGCAGAAGCTAATGGGTCCCATGAAAACTACACCAGTCCCTTCCATGGCTGGCTCTCCCATGTCTGACTGCCTCCAACAGGCTCTCCTCTTAAGCTCAGCACTTTAGCATTTAGCATTTAGGGACCAAGCTTCCTTCGAATAGCTCTCTGGGAGTGCCCATGCCAGTCACGTGTAGCTCTGCCATAACCAGGCATCAAAGCACTAAGAGCCTTTTCCAGAGGCAGAGAGAATGCCAGTGGGCCATGGTGTGGTGTGGTGAGGTGAACACTGCTCAAACTTTGTTGCTCAATAATCTCCAGTGCGTGCAGGACATAGTGGTGTACGCCTTTAATCCCAGCACTTTGGAGGAAGAAGCAGATGGGTCTCCATGGGTTTCAGGCCAGCCTGATCTACATAGTAAATCCCAAGTCAGCTAGAGCTACACAGTAAGATCCTGTCTCAAAGAAAAAGAAAAGGGGAATGAAAAAAAAAAAAAAAAAAAAAAAAAAAAAACCACCCAGTGGGTATCAGGAAAAGCAGCCTTGGATGTTTGAGTCCCTGCTACTGCAGAGGCTCTCGTGGGAGTGACGAGCTCAGGTGAGGAGCCTGGGTGTGCTGGGAGCTCTGGCCATGCCATCCTGGCTCTAACTCTACATCGAGGAACTGGCCTGTAAGTTACGTTATCTCAGCCAAGCATGGTGACAAATAAATTTGAATCTGAGACCAGCCTGGAACCTGAGACCTGAGAGCGTCTCAAAATTTTCCAACTGGGCATTGTAGCACATGTCTGTAATCTTAGCTCTGGGGAGTTAGAGACAAGAAGATTAGGAGCTCAGGGTCAGCATTGGGTAAATATCAAGTTCAAGGCTAGCCTGGCCTACATGAGACCTGTCTCAATAAACAAACAAACAAAAAGTAACTTTTTCCTTTTTGCAGTGCTCAAACCCAGAGTCTCGTGCCTGCTTGCAAACACAGCTACAGCCCTGGACCTTCAGAGTAATTTCTCTTAAGTGCTGGGGTTGTGCTTCTCCCTCATGCTCTGGGTTGGTGCTCAGCATGAGATGACAGGGCATGACTGGAAAAAAAGAGAGGAAAGCCTTTTGTCCCCTACAGCCATTTTTGGCTAGTTTAGAACAAAAATGAAAGTCACAGTTGGTATTAGTAAACTGTGTTTCCCAGGCTTGCTGGCTTGGTTTTATTTTACTGCATGCTGCGTGTCTTTCCTTGTTTTTGACATTGTTGTGTCACCAAGTGTTTTCCTGAAAGTGACCACATGATGAACCCAAAGAAAAGGGTGGCCTAAAGACCCTCAACATTTGTCTGTGAGAGACACTGGCACAAGTTTACTGTCTGAATCCCTCAGCTTGCTGACATATGGGTTTGGGCAGAAAGCACAGTCTTCCTAAAGCTGGGGACAGCTGTTGAGACTGTACAAAGTAGGTCTGCAAGTCACCTCAGGGAGAAGTGATGTTCCCAGGAGCAGAGTATTTTCAATCTCTACTCTGATGCCATCTAAATACATTTAGTAATCTTCTCTGAAAGATTGTGTTCCATTTGTTAAGATTTTCTCCCGAGAACTTTATTTTCCAGTGCTGTTATACACTGCGCTGTTCTTGTTTTCTGCTCTTTGCAGAGCTGAGACTGTCTCCTCTGAGATTCGCTCATGCCCGGTGATGTCAGCAAACGTTCCAGAGCTCCTCGTTGGAGCATCTCCATGAAGAGGTACTACCTACAAAGTTAGGTCCAATCCTATCTTCTACTGTTTTTCTTACCTCACATTAATGAAGACCACAAACTATTAGTGCTGACGGTGTTGTCGCTTTACTCCTGACTAGAACAGAATATTTTTGGAGGCATGGTGATGGCAAATGCTGTAGACCCGGTGTCTTGTAATAGGTACTCGGTTGTCTGTACCTTACGAGTCATTGTTGTCAGTCTATAACCTTCCTGGAAGATGTCTGTCATATGTCACACCCATAGGGAGAGGGTGCCACTAAGCTTGCTGGTCCTGCTTCAGGATCTGCAGCATGTCACGTGGTCCTGTTCTCATTCTCCTCGTCCTTGCTCTTGCTTACCCCTCCTCTTTTTTTTTTTTTCCCAAAGAAGGATCAATTGAAGTCTTAAGAGACGCAGATACTCAGTTGTTACAGTTTCTTTCTGTCAGGACTTTGAACCAACCTAAGGCAAGCGCTCCCTCACTGCGTTTCAGCCTAGTCCCTGCTCGTTCATCCCCATTCTTGTCTTTATGGTTTCTTCGCTCTGCTTTCTTGGGATTGGTCCCAAGCAGAACACATAGGGTTCAGTGTTAAGCCTCTCTGACTTCGTGATTGATGTTCATCAGTTTCCCGAAGCCCGGTTTTCACGGCATCCCAGCAGTTTTGATATATAACCTCTCATTACAGTTTCGCTCTAATCATTTGTGACTGACCATCATAGCTGCCCATTCACCTAAGGCTTCTTCCTGTTTGTTTGTGTTTTGAGTCAGGGTTTCTCTGTGTAGCCCTTGATGTTCTGGAACTTGCTCTACAGACCAGGCTAGCCTTAAAGTCAGATATCTGGCTGCCTCTGCCTCCCAGTGCTGGGGAAAAAGGTATGTGTCACCTGCCCTAATGCTTCATTTTTAAATTTCAAATCTTTACAGTGTTTTCTTTTTAACCTATTTAACAAGTTTTACTTGTTATAATAACTGATGGAAATTGGAATTTGCATCTCCATTTGTGCTTTTTTATTTGTTTGTTTTTGAGACAAGGTCTCATCATGTAGCATTGGATGGCCTAGAACTCACTATGTAGACCAGGTTGGCCTCGAACTCAGAGTTCAAACTCATAGCCTGCCTCTGCTGGGATTAGAAGAGTGCACCACCACACCTGGCCTTCAGCTCATGCTTTCTGATTACTTTTCACCCTTTTAACTAAGACCAAGTATAACTTTTTCTGTTCTCCTTTCCTTCTTCCTGATAGTCTTTTAACTTTCACACTGGTTCCGATTTTCCTGTTAGTCTGAAATTTATAGGTTGTGTTTCTGTTCATGAACAGAAATGTTCATGTTTCCTTGAACTATATTTAAAGTCTGGCTGTGCATATGGCTCGTTTGTTTGAGGGCTTCCTAGCATGTGTGGGGCCCTGGGGTTGATCCTCCGCACTATGTAAACCAGGCATAGGGCTGCAAGCCTGTAATTCTAGCACTTAGGAGCTAGAAGTAAGATGATCATAAATTCAAGGTCATCTTCTGCAGACTGGAGGTTACCTTGGGCTACCCAAGACCCTGTCTCAAAAACTTAAAATAAAGGTGTGGCACACACCTTTAATCCCAGCACTGGGAGGCTGAGTCAAGCAGATCTCTGTGAGTTCATGGCCAGCCTGGTTCACAGAATGAGACCTTGCTTCAAAGAATTAAAGTTAATATAGTCAACTATAGGACAATTCAGCTTTCAACTTTCCAGATGTTATTGTCTAGCATTTAAATACTCTGGGGTTTTTTTTTCCTCACATCTACAAATCAGACATCACCATACCTAATTTTATGCGTTCCGTGGCATTTAGAGCTGCTGGTTCTCTGGAGACATAGACTGCACTGCTGTCCTCTAAGAAGAAGCAAATGCCTCCCTGTGAGTTTCCTGTTTTGTGCTTTAACTGGACTGACTTTCCCTCAATCTCTGCTCACTGTCTCAAAAGACTAGATGGACAGAACTTTGAGAACACCGTCTGTTCTTGGCTTCACTTGCCCTTTGGATTGCAGTGTCGCCCTCTGTAGGCAGGCCAGCTTCTGCTGGTAACAGGTGGAGATTGTGGGACAACTTGAAAAAAAACCAGTTCTCTCCTTCCATCTTATGGGTCCCAGACACAGGCGAAGGTTACCAGCCCTGGCTGCAAGTGCCTTTACCTACTGAGCCATGCCCTTGGTCCAAGTTTGTTTTTATTTTTATTTTTTTATTCATCATATAAGTGTATTTTTTCTTTTTTGAGATAGGGTCTCGCTCTGTAGACCAGACTGTCTTTAAGCTCACAGAGATCCACCTGCTTCTACCTCCTGAGTGCTGGAACTAAAGGCATATGCCACCATGCCAAGAATATTAACATCACAAAGTATCTGTTTATTTTCCTTAATTTCCATGGCAAAATATACATTCACAAAGTTTTCCAGCCAGGCATGATGACACACACTGCATGTCCCAGCACTCCAGAGACAGAGGCAGGTGGATCTCTATGAGTTGGAGGCCAGCCTGGTCTACATAAGGAGTTCCAGGACAGCCAAAGCTACATAGTAAGACCCTGTTTTGAAAGGACATAAAAAGCTGGGCGGTGGTGGCGCACGCCTTTAATCCCAGCACTTGGGAGGCAGAGGCAGGCAGATTTCTGAGTTCGAGGCCAGCCTGGTCTACAGAGTGAGTTCCAGAACAGCCAGGGCCAGGACTACACAGAGAAACCCCTGTCTCGAAAAAACCAAAAAAAAAAAAAAAAAAAAAAAAAGAAAAATAAAAAAAATAATAAAAATAATAAAAATAAAAAAAAAAAAATTTGGGGGTGGAGAGATGGCTCAGCAGTTAACAGCACTGTCTGCTCTTCTAAAGGTCCTGAGTTCAATTCCCAGCAACCATAAAGTGGCTCACAACCACTGGTGTCCTCTTCTGGCCTGCAGGCATACATGCAGGTAGAATGCTGTATACATAATAAATAAAAATTAAAATTAATAATAATAAAGATTGCCATTCTGTTTGTAAGTATCTGATTCAGTGGCATGAAACAAGTTGACAGAATTGACAGTCCACTACTTCATCATCTCAGACAGAAACAAAGTAGACACTGCAGTACCTCCCTCACAGCCCCTAGAAACTGCTATTGTACTCTCTGTTGCTATGGATTCGGCTATCCAAGGGCCTTGCATAAATGAAGCTATGTCGTATTTGCCCTTATATGTATTGGTTCCAAGACTCCCTACAGATGCCGTAATCTACAGTCACTAGAGACCCTTGCGTAAATGGTAGCCTGGCACATCATCGTATTTCTAGATGACTTACAGAGCATAAACAATTAGAAAATCATGGTGAGCCGGGCGGTGGTGGTGCACACCTTTAATCCCAGCACTTGGGAGGCAGAGGCAGGCAGATTTCTGAGTTCGAGGCCAGCCTGGTCTACAGAGTGAGTTCCAGGTCAGCCAGGACTACACAGAGAAACCCTGTCTCAAAAAAAAAAAGAAAAAAGAAAAAGAAAAAAGAAAGAAAAAAAGAAAATCGTGATGGAACAGATGACTACCCTCGTAGACACAACTATGATGCAGAGCAGATATGGAGAGAGCCCATACAACATTCATCAGAGGGCTTGATGCATGGCAATCTGTTTTGATTTCTGCAGCCCTCTGGATTTTTTTAAAAACACTTTCAGTACGAAGTTGGTTGAATCTGCAGATGCAGGGCCTGTGGATATAGGGAGATGATTATTGTATACAGCACATTTCCAGGATTCCACATCCTGTCACGTGACCGGCTCTCCTTCCTTTTTAAGACCGAGTAATACTCCATGGCATATTTAGGCCATTTTTTGTTTATTGTGTTGACTCCCTCTTATGGCTGCTGTGGGTACTGCTGCTGTGAATACCAATTGTACACAAGGTTGCTTTTGATTCCCTGGGGCACACACTGGGAACCTTTAATAGCTAGGTTCCACAGTTCTGTGTTTACCTTCTTAAGGAATAATCACACTTCGTCCAATGACCCCATCGCCTGTTCTCTGGTTCTTAAACACGTGTCTGTTTATTTTGTAGCCCAGACTGGTCTCCACCTCACATCAATCCTCCTGCCTAAGCTTCCCAAAGCTGGCAATACAGGTGTGGGCCACCACATGATTGATGTTGAGTGTGTTTTTGTGTATGTGGCCATTTGTATGTCTTCCTTAGGCAAATATCCCCTATGGCCCTTTGTCCTTTTTAAATTGGGCAGTTCCTTCTTTCACTGTTGAATTATTGAAGTTCCTTCTATATTCTGGATGTTACTGCTGGATCAGATGTTCAATCTGCAGATGTTTTTGGCAGTGTGTGTATATGTGTGTTTGCATGTGCATACATGTGTGAGTGTATGTGCATGTGCACACGAATGTGTGTGTGTGTGTGTGTGTGTGTGTGTGTGTGTATGCCTGTGTCTGGGAGGAGGCTGAGGTGAGACAAGGTCCCACATATAACTGATCCTGCCTTGACCTTGCTATGTAACTTGAGATTTGACCCTTCCTGTTTCTACCTCTCAGTGCTAGGATTACAGGGATGGGGCAGCTGCAGCATTGAGGGTCTAATCCATCTCTCTGTGTGCTGGGCCATGTCTCCAGCCCTCTCTTCCTTCTCTGGAAAGTGGCTTTTGATGTGTAAGAGCTTCTGATTTTGATGAAATGTGGTTTGTAGGTCACTCTGTTGTCTTTCCTTGGTGTCGGAGCTATGAACGTGCTGTCAGGTCAGGGCCATGAAGTTTCCCTGTTTCCTTCTAAGGACTTTATAACTTTCACAGAATCGAGTTGGCTTCATATTCACTAAAGATCACTGGAGACTTAGTAAAGAACCCTTCTGCACACAGACATCCTGTGTCTGCCCCCTCACCAATGTACATAGTATCCACCACTTTGTCCCTGTTGTCTCTCTTCTGGCTTCTACATGCCTCTTACAGAGAATTTTCTATTTTTGCTAACTTCCTTGTTTCTTTGTACAGCAAAATGTTCCTGTCTCATTCATTTTTTTCCATTTTGACTCCAAGAGCTGGAAGCAGCCATTCCTTCCCAAAGTTCTGACTCCTCTCTTCACTATAGACACTTGAGAGCTGGTAGGCAGAGAGGCTTGCAGCCCCAGGAGTTTGTCTTGTTTCCAGGCCTCAGCAGTAGGCAGAGTGGTGAGAGACATCTTTGTTTAAAATGAAGTCTAGGGCTGGGGAAATAGCTCATTCTGGTAGAGTGTTTTGCCTAGCATAGAATGAAACCCCCTGTGTTTGATCTCCAGAACCACATAACCCAAACTTGGTGGTACTCACCAGAACTGGAACGACAAAGTCAGGAGGTAAAAAATTCAAAGTAGGGGCCAGCCTGGGCTACATGGTACCTGTCTCCAAATTTTAAAATAGTCTGTATGGTGGTACAATACTTTAATTACAGCACCCCAGAAAGAAAGTCAAGTGGATTTCTCTGAATTCAAGGCCAGCCTGATTCAAATAGCGAGTTCAAGACCAGTCAGAGCTACATGGTGAGATCGTATCTCAGAAGGCCAAAATTACCTAAATAAATAAAAACAGTGTACATCAATTCAAAATTTCTATTCAGATTTGGACTTTTTTTGTAACATCCTTGATTTAATTCATATACTCTTCCTCTTAGCTCCAAGTCCCAGTGCCTCTACCATCAGCAAAATTAGCCATAATCAAGGCTAGAGAAATGTCGAAGCAGCTAAGAGCACTGGCTATTCTGGCAGAGAAACTGGGTTGATTCTCAGTATTCACACGGCAGGTCTCAGCCGTCTGTAACTGCAGTTTCAGAGCACCTGACGCCTGCAGCTGCCATGAATGTAGCACCTACACACACAGGCAAAGCATCCATAGACATAATAAATGAATTTAAATCCTTAATACTGGGAAAAAATAGGATCAAGCAAGGTGACACAGTGGGTGAAAGATGCTCACAGGCAAGCCCAGCAAGCTTGACCCTCAGCACCCACAAAGAAGAGCACAAAGCCCCAGAAGTTGCCCTCTCACCTCCACACTAGTTCTGTGACATGTGTGCTTGTATGTGCACTCTCTGTCTCTCTGTTTCTCTGTCTGTCTGTCTCTCTGCCTCTCTCTGTCTCTCTCTGTCTCTCTCTGTCTCTCTCTCTCTGTCTCTCTCTCTCTCTGTGTGTGTGTCTCTTACACACACACACACACACACATGCACACACACAAATAATTCTTTAGAAAGTTTCACCATGGCAGGATCAACACTATCACCAACACTGTTATTTGTAGGTTGTGTGTGTGTGTGTGTGTGTGTGTGTGTGTGTGTGTGTGTGTGTGTGTTGGAAGGAGGTAGCACATATGAAGGTCAGAGAATAATAACCTTGAGTGTTGATCCTCACCTTCCACCCTGAGACAGGGACTCTTACAAAGAGTTCCTCAGGGAAGTTGAGCTAGCTGGGAATTCTGGGAAGCACAGCCTAGCGTGACATGGGTTTTAGGGATTCAAACTCAGGTCCTTTCAAGTACTTATCCACTGAGCCACCTCTTCAGCTCTGTGGGTGTCATTTTATCATTAGCATGTGTTTGACGTATGTATGTGGACACCTGTGCCACGGTGGGAAGTAACAGGACAACTTTGTGGTGTTGGTTTTCTCCTTGTACCTGGGTTTCAGGGATCAAATTCAATTAGCCATGTTTGTAGAGCAGATGTCTTTACCCACTGAGCCATCTCACCCATGTGGCATTTAAAATCTTTTCATCTGTTGCTTTTTGCCTTAGTGGTAAGTGTATTGTTTGCAGCCTCTCAGAATACCTTTCTCCATTCTCTGGTCATTTTCTTCAGGTCTTTGGGAATTGCTTTTAAAGTTTAATTTTGTTTGTAACTAAATACAATATTTGCATTGTTCTATAAGTATATCTGTAAAACAAGGTAGGCTGCAGGCCTCAGGAGTCGGGGCTGGTGGGAACAAAGGTTGATATCCAGCAGGGCAGTGGTGGCTCACGCCTTTAATCCCAGCACTTGGGAGGCAGAGGCAGGTGGATTTCTGAGTTCGAGGACAGCCTGGTCTACAGAGTGAGTTCCAGGACAGCCAGGGCTACACAGAGAAACCTTGTCTCGAAAAACAAAAAACAAAAAACAAAAAAACAAAAAACAAAGGTTGATATCAATTGACAAAGGAGACAACCCTGAGTGTGTGAGAGGCAGTGGGGCAGCCTTACCTGCTGGTATCAGAAGGATCATCCTGGCTTCACGGATGCCATACTACAAGGACAGAGTTGGGACCTGTTCCTGTCTAAGCCCCATCTATTTACCAGGGGACCTCAGTCCCACATTTCCCTTGGGCACTCTTCACGTGAGGTTGGTGTGAGAGAGGGCTTCTCCTTCCCTGGTAGACCCAGAAGAAGCCAGGAAAGATTCTGAAATATGTGCACTCCAGCACTCCCTGGTCATGTATCTGCAGCTCTGTGCCCAAGTTGGGGCTGGTCGCTGCCTCTCTGTAAACAGTACCCTCAAGGCCCAACAGCAAGCCAAATGCATGCTCAGGCACTTCAGCGAGCGAGTCATTCATGCAGGTATCTTCAGCTGCTGCCAGGTGGGTCCTGAATGCCCATCCCCCCGGTGGGAAGCACTCTGGCAGGTTGGCAAGAACCAATGTGTTCCTGGCTGGTGGTCCCTGGATGGTGGTGGGCGTGCATGCTCTGAGTTTCTGTCCATGGGAGCAGTGGCCACAAATCATCCTCCAACCCTGTCTAGGCACCTGCACACAGGTAGCATGTCAGGGAAGTCACTACAGCCTGGGTCAGTCTTTTTACAGAATTCCAGGTAGGCCAGCATGACCAAAGTAGTGGGCCCCCATGGCCACTGGTTTGGGGAATTTACTCTGGCCCTTGAGGGGCCTCTGGGATGAACCAAGAGAATGTGGCTTTTGGGGTCAAAGTCTTCAGGTTCACAGGACCTGGAGGACCTCCAGGACACACAACTGTTGAATATGTATACTGGAGTGTTCCTCCCACCTGTGAAGAAGGGAAGATGGGGAGGCCTCTGGCTTCCAGGTGTAAGGGGCTTGATTCTGCTAGTCTGGAATTAGGTTCTTGCATGGGAATACTCCCTAGAGAGCAGTAAGGGAGCTCCCCCAAGCAATGGTATTTGTTTTGAACCCTGGGCTTGGAAGCCTTCTCTGGGAGCAGTAGTCTGAACCCTTCAGGTAGCCATTACCAGGTTCCCTATCCACCTCCCTGGCTGGGCAGGACAGAGCTCAGCCCCACTTTCCCAGACTTGGGCAGACTAGCTCACCTGGCTGGGGAGGGACCAGCCAGGACCAGTTCCTCTCCTCCTGGAGCTTGGTTTGTGTTTCTGGACTTGGCAGTCTCTGGCAGTGCTGAAAGTATCCAGGACAGAAGCACTCTTCAAGCTCCTGGAGGCCCTGCCTCTAAGAGTTGGGGTGCAAACTGACCTGATAGCTTCACTGCCCCACAGGGATAGTGGCTTCCTCCATAGCACTTTAGTGCAGTGAGGAAGTGTGTTCCCAACCTTTTCCTTCAGCATTGAGCTCCAGGGGCGACAGGAACCACGTCTGTCCGCTGCCTCTCTTTGTCTGAGCTCTGCCCGGCAAGTGTTTTAAAGACCCCAGGATGTCCGGGACGCCTGGGGAGGCATTTTAATGAGCTTTTCAGAACCTGGGCTGCTGCTTTTTCTTGAGAAAACAGGAAGCTGGGTAGCTGGGAGGAAACCCCTACTCTATCCAGAGCCGCGTGCAGGCAACAGCCTGCTGTCTGGATCTGCCCAGAGATCTTCAGACTTGAAGACGTCCCTCAGCATTTATGCATGAACAGTCACAGAACAAGCCCACAGCCTGGCTAAGCAGAAAGACAAATTTAAACCTAAGGACAGGTTCTGAGAGGTAACTTGGGGCAATGTTGCAACCAGATCAGGGACCAGCAAACACCCAGGCCAAAAGGGGCAGCAGCTGGCTATCTCGGGACAGACACTAGGCATGGAGCAAGAGCAAGGCAGAGAGCAGCATGAGGGCTTTGGTCACGGATGCTGCGGACGTGGACATGTGAGGGGCTCTTGGGGGACTGTCTTGGAGGGACAGTCTTGCAAGTGAGGCAGAGCATGGAGAACAGGTTCATAAGCTGCTTCGGTCCTTGTCCAACTGCCCAGCTGCAGCTCTCTTCAGCCCCATCCCTGATGTCACCCCCAGCCTTGGGCACTCCACAGGAGCTCATACTGCTGCCCTGGTCAGAGAGTGGAGCCCACCCCAAAGCCACATTAGAAGAGGAACACACAGACTCACCTAACTGAGATCAAGACCCTTGTTAGTGGAAGAAACAGCCTTTGAAAGCATTCATTGGTGTTCACAGGGACTCACAGGAAATGGTAGGAGTCCAGTGAGTAGGATCAAAGTCATTGGGAAGCAACCATGAAGATGCTGGGCAGAGAGGGCAAGCAGACCTTGCTTTGCACACGTGTATCTTCTATAGATGGCTCTGATGTTCAGGCTACAGTCCAGAGGCCTGTATGCAAGCCAACTTCTGGGTCTAGAATCCCAAGAGACTCTAAGAGCTTGGAGGATCAGGGCTCTAGGCCACAAGGCTGGGTCTGAGTGTGTGTACTGGGCCATTCTTCCCAGCTCTGCACAGGCCTCGGCCACATCCTCACTGCCCTTCTCAGGAACCCTACAGCGGCAGAACTCCCAGAGACCTGGGAGCTTGACAGCAACAGGCAGCTTGAAATCCCATGGACATCACATACTTAAACACGTGTATCAGCTACCCTAATATCCTGCCCCAGTAGCCAAGGAAGGTTGTCCTTAAGGCCAGTGAAGAGCCTGAGAAAGCATCTCAAGGTGAAGCAAAAGAGTCTTTGTGCAGGGGTTGTCTTCAAAATGGCTGTAGATGCCTGCTGTGACTGATTCCAAACAGACACACACTCAAGGCTTCAGCCATGGAGAACAGTATACACAAGTCTTGCCTAAGCAGATCCCCAGAACCCCCAGCCTGGCTTCTGGGAGTATGAGTCTCCCATCTTAAACCTACCCCACAAGACCCTGACTCAGACCTTGAATTGGTGAGAGCTGACCACCTCCCTGGAGCGTTTCCACCAACAGAATCTTCTCTTTTTCTTCCTTCAGCTATTTTGATGCTGTTCTCAAAGGGGGAAGCCTCTTCTGACAGGCAATACTCCCAAAGCAAAGCTCCAGCTGGTGCAGGAGGCTCAAGGAGGAGCTGGACAGTGACTGACTGTAGAACGGGGGTGTGTTACCACACCGCTATCCCTAGAAGTGTCTGTGAGAGTCGGGTTAGAAAAGACCTAACCACAAAATGAGGACTGCCCACCTGGAGCCACAGGGAACTGGGGCATGAGAGAGAGTCTCCTGGGGAAGTCACAGCCTTGGAAGCTGTGGGGGTAGAGGCTGAGACTGTCCATTAGCGATGTCTATCACATTCCCAGTACTGTCCACCATGAGAAAATGCTCTATCAAAGAAACTTTAGTTTAAAAAAAAAGAAGAAGAAGAAAAAGAAAAATCTAAACATGAACCACTGAAATGGCTGGGCGTAATATCTATTTTTACTGTCCCTTTGGTCCCCTGACCCATGATTAGGGAATGGACTGTGGCCCTGTGAGGGTGTGTTTTGAAAGAATGACGTCAAGCCTTCAGAAATGTGTGTCCCGAGAGGCCAGTGACCCCATCACCTCAGGGAGTTTCAGGCAGAGCCGGCAGAGGGCTTTACCCACCGCTGAAAGGAGCCACAGTCAGTAGAATAGGCTTTAAGAGTCCAACCAGGCACTTTGAACAAGAGGGGGGTCTCAATGGAGGATGCCAGGGAGAATATGTTCCCTGCCCCAGCCTCCACACATAGGCACAGACTCCTGCCAGCTCTAACTGATACCCTGTAGAGGACCTAAGGTCCCTCTTGTCAGCACCTATCCTGACAGAAGACTCAGGAATACACAAGAAGCAGAGTCAAGTTAGGAGTCTCACTAACCAGGGGTGCAGGAGAAACCTAACCCAAATCATTCCCTGAGGTGTCTACAGGGCAAGGAACAGCCTCAGAGGAGGCTAAGGCCCCACCAGTGCAGGGTCCTAGAGAGTGTAAGACATAGAGCTTCAGGAGAGTTAGGACCTGACCTCCCCCAGGCTCAGAGTGCAGATGGAGGAATGGCTTCTGCACTTTTTAAAGCCCTGGATCTTAGAGACCAATCTAAGTTCTTACCAGGTAGCCCCCAGGAGACTGAGCCTGGGCTCTGCTGTGGAAAGACCTGGCTTCTGGGGGCCTAGAGCAGGCCCCAGGCACTTTAGGAAGACTCTTGGCACTGTTGGGTCCATGTGGCAGCTATACTTCTCCCTTTAACTGGAGAAATTGTTCCTGTGTCCCATTGCCACCCCAAAACCTCAGCCTTCACAACATGGGGCAGGCCTCCCTGAATTTTAGTCCTGCCCTTACAATGTCATGAGTAGTCCCTAGAGACTACTCTGTTCTCAACAAAGCTACCTAGAGGCCTCCTCTACAGGCAAATCTCGGTGAGTTCAAAGCTAACCTGATTGAGTTCCAGGACAGCCAAGACTACAAAGAGAGACCCTGATTCAAGACAGCAACAAGAAGATTCAGTGGGCAGTGTAGGAGATACAGCTCAGGGGTTGAGAGTACTGGCTGCTCTTCCAGAGGACCCAGGTTCAAACCTAGCACCCTTATGATGACTCAAAACCATCTGTAACTCCAATTCCAAGGAACCTAATACCATCCTCTGGTCTCTGTGGGCACCAGGCACATGTGATACACAGATATACATGCAGGCAAAACATCTATACACATAAAACTTAAAACAAAAATGTAAAAGGGGGTAGGCAGCAAGCAGAAGACCATATCAGTGCCCAAAATAACACCCACTGGCTAGACATGTGAAAAGCCAGCTTTTAAGTCCCCACTCCCACTGGGCTCAAGACACTGAGGAAGAAAGGGAGCCTGGGGCTTCTCGGAGCCCTTGGCCAGGAAGATCTGCCCTTCCCAAGGGATGAGCACAGTGCTTCCCTCATCCCCAGTGTGGCCAAACTGCTGCGATCCCAGAATCCAAGAGCGCTTGTTCAACACATAAGGCTATTGCCCTCATTGGGTGGCTGAGCCCAGTTTCCAGACCATGAGGCCTCTTCCACTCCCACTGGTGCTGTGAGGTCTTAGAGACCAAGGGTAATCCCTTGAGGCTGCAAATAAAAAAGTGAGGCTGGTAGGAATAGGGAAAAAGGCCACAGGCAGTTCAGAAATGGATCTAGAAGAGTGCTGAGGGTAACAAGGTAACAAGGCCAGGCCTGCTGTGCCTTGTTACTGTGCCTCTGGGGCACATCCTGACCGCCAGGAACACCTGGATGGACAGCTGAAGCAGGCAGACACACAGTCAGTCCTCTTCTACCTGCACAAGGCCCTGGATCAACCCGGAAAAGACACAGCCCACTGACAGGTACACCTGGGGTCTCTCCAACCCTCCCAAGCCAGACCTGTCCAGGAAATGTCCATGGCCCCTTTAAGGAGAGCAGGAGAGCTTCTCTAGGACCCCAGGATATGGATTTGTAACAAGGCAAAGGAGAGGCCCCTGTTGGTCACGTGTCCACCACGCTGACATCTCTACACTAGGTCTCACACCTGCTCAGCTCTGGTCTAAGTGGTTGCCTTAGGTCGAGTCCCTAGGAATCAGTGTGCTGCTTCTGATAGTTTGATGCCACTGGCCCCTCACAATCCTTACCCATTTTTACTGGGTGGGTGGGTCTCTCTCTGGTCCCCTACTTCAAGTCCTGAGAACCCTGCCCGGATAACTGCCTGGCAAGGAATTGTTTGGGATCTACCACCTGCTGCGGGTGGTGGCCCTGGTGGGGGGGCACCCCCTGACCTATAGTGGGCAGTGCCCAACCCGTGGAAGGCAGGGCAGCCTGCAACACGTACCCCTGCGACTGGGGCGGGAAGGCAGTGGCGGCCGTTTGCTTTTGAATCCCCGCCGGCGCCCTGAGTGGCCCTTTCAAAGGCAGTGACGGGGGCGGGGGCCGTTCCCAGGCGCGCCCCGCCCGCCCTGCGCCCCTCCTCCCGCTTTCCCACGCCTGCCGGTCCGGCGCGTTCTCACGGCCGCTGCCCATCCCCCGTCTGGGAACCTCCTGCTCCGTGCAAGGACTAGGGGGTGGGGGGCGAGGGTGGCGCCCGGGAACACCGGGGAGAAGTGAGTCGGGACCTGTGGGCAGAAGGGCACCCTGTGGCTTGGGGAAAGCAGCCTCCAGCACCAGCGGGAAGGGCACCCTAGAATCTTGGGAGAAGGAAGAGAAGGAGGGCCTGCGGGGGGCCAGAGCCCAGAAAGAATGGCGCTCCAGGGACTGGGGCGGGGCCTCAAGAAGTGGGGGTGGGTATTTCGTTTGTGAGCTGCGTGGAGAGGGGGAGCCCCTGCCAGGCCTGGGAGGAGGCGTCCTGTGTGGCCCAGACCCTGTTTTATTTCTCTGACAAGAGTGGCCCGGGGCAGCAGAGCCGCAGTCCTCAGAGGCCCCAGTCTCCACCTACACTCACTGTCTTGCGCCTGAGCTGACCACTGACTGGGATTGGGGCTCCTGAAACCTGGCCAGTTTTAGCAAATGCAGATTTCTTTAAAGAATTCCTGAAAACAACGTTTCCCCCAGGGCTGGAGATGTAGCTTAGTTAGTGGAGTGTTTTTCTAAAATGCAGAAAGCCCAGCCTCATTACAATCCTCACCCCTCCCCGTCCCCCACCTCAAGCACTGCATAAACCCCATCTCTGTAGTCTCTGCACAGGAGGATCAAAAGTTCAAGGGTGTCCTCAACTAAATAGCAAGGTGCGGCCAGGGCTACCTAAGACCCTGTCTTTATTTATTTATTTTTCTTTTCTTTAAGGTAGTTCACACTTCACTGGGATTCATACGTGAGGGACAGTGTTTTGCTCTTGAAGGGGGCTGAGAAGCTGTGGGCTATGGCCCATTGCCCAAACAGTGGCTCTTACCTAGCCACCTTACAATTTGATCCACAGAGGGACTGAAGCGCCCATGAAATGTACTGCATTTTAGGTTCACATGCTGATGAACAGACCAGGCAGGCCACCAGCTTTTGAACCTGCCAGTCAAATGGCACAACTTGTAAGACCCTGGCTCAAGGCTTAGGCCTAAGAACCCAGAGAAGACTGAGGAGAAGGTTCCAGCACCGGGCCATGGCTTTCCAGGGCGGTAAGCAGGACCTGGCCTTGTGAGCCCCCTGCTGGGAATCAACTTTAATTCTGTAGGCAGGTGGCACAGTGGACACCTGCAGTCACGTGGACTTCCATATGTAACCCTGACATGCACTCCCATGCAGACACTCAAGCTGAGTGTGTTGTTCAGCAGCCAAGTGCTTGCCCCACCACATGCTTGAGACCCCAGTTTCCGTCTCGGCATTAAGAGAAAGGGAAAAGTGACCCTGGGTCACTGGTTCTTTTGAGATTCTGAAGCACCTTCACCTTCAACCCATTCACGCTGCCTTTTTGGGAAACACACCCGGTGTTCCCTTCTTGACATCCCTACAATCCTACAGTCTGAGCACCAAAGTATCAGCTGAGCCCAGCTGTCTGTGACCCCTGAGGGGACCCTCACCAGGAAGACAGTCCCAGGCACATCCCCACGGCCCATCCCCCACTTGTCTGTGGAGACATTGTCCCAGTTGCACAAAAGGACTGGGCAGTGGGAAGGTGGGGGAGGGGTCAGACCCGTGGGAACTGCCCTTCCTTAGCCAGGGGGCGGGGCAGGGGCCAGAGGGCAAAACCCTTACCAAGGGCTGCCATCTTCACTGGCTCCAAACACACTCATGACCTAGGAGTGTGAGCCCCCCAGTAGAGGGCATAGCTTACCACATAAGAACAGCATGGTATTATGACTGGACTTTAAACAAATTCTTCACACAAATAAGCAGACCTCTCCATATCCCCAGGGTCCTGAGACCCAGACCCTTCTGCCTATCCTCAGCCTGATGCCAGCAGAAAATCAGAGTCATGTTGTTAAGCTCCCAAGTGTGTTTGTCAAATGTGGGTCAGCAATCAATTTATTTCCCTTGAGAGACTATGAGCAGGTGACGCTCAGATCACATTAGGCTGTGAGTCAGCTCAGGGCCCAAAATGTTCCCAGGATATTCTGGGAAAGAGAGGTGTGAACCAGATCCAGACCATGGCAGGCTAGCACCTCACTGCTTTTTCCTGGGCTCTGTCCCGCCCTGTCTAGCAAGGTGTCAGGCCATTTGTCCAGAAAGTCCCTAAGAACGTGTCAGAGGGGCAAGTAAGGCTACAATCAAAATCTGTGGGTCTTGGAAGGAAGATGCCCCTTGCCCAGAAGCTGTATCCGTTGCCAGAGTGGGTGTGTCCAGGTATTGCATCTGCTATTGACTTCCTGCCAGACAGTGGGGTGTGATGTGTTCACTTCCTCTCCGTTCTTTTATGTTTTGCTTTTCCCAGATTGTGGGAAATGGACAGAAATGGCCTGTCACTCTGGAGTGCGTGCTCAGTATCCAAGTTCCAAGTATCTCCTGGGTGGGGATTAGAAGTGAGAGAGCTTCTGAGCCAAGGCTGTCTGGACCTGCTGGTGGAGTGGGGATAGTGGGAATGCCCAGGTCAGGGTGTCCCTCAGATGGACATCTCCCAGCCCTTTTGTGAGGCCTAGGTCCAGCTGGAGGTAGGGCACAGGAGAAGACAGGCCTTGATCAGAGCCCCCAAAAACTCACCAGGTGACAGAAGCACTGATATCAGGTCTGACCAAGTTGGTATGCACCTGTCCCTTTGTTCAGAGGCAGGGGACCCTAAGAAGTTCCCCTGATTTCTGGGTCCCTCACCCTATCCCC
This sequence comes from Arvicanthis niloticus, assembly GCF_011762505.2. Lineage (NCBI taxonomy): Eukaryota > Metazoa > Chordata > Mammalia > Rodentia > Muridae > Arvicanthis > Arvicanthis niloticus. Next base: position 105,899,598 of record NC_047663.1, read on the forward strand.
TAGACTTGGGGAGAAACCCTTTATAGGCCATCAGGTCACCCATCTTGTCCCCAGCTGGGAGGTGGGACATGGACCTCATAGCTGTGCCAGGTACCTGCTGGGCAGGGAGAGCAAGCTGTGGGAATCCCCGGGGCGGCCTGCCTGTGGGAGGCAAGCTCCGGTCACCACTGCCTACCCCCACAGATGCCTGGATCAGTTCCCATTAGCAAAGGCTCCCCACCTAACAGGTCACCACTTGCTGCCCTGCACCTTAGGGTACATGGCTCCTACAGGATCCAGGTCCTGAAGGACCAGGGCTCATGTCTCACTCTTTCCTCAGTCCCCCACTTGATAGGCATAGGACCTCAGGAATGCCTGGGGCTGGAGGGCGTTTGAGAGGCTAATGGACTCTTCAGGTTGGCATTCTGTTGCCTTTGGCCTAGGGGAGGCCCAGGGGGCTCTGGGGAAAAGAGCAGAGCCAGTTAAAGCTGCCTTTCCAGCTCTGCCCCTGTACCCATTGCCCTGGCTTAGGGCCTTTTCCTGAGTTTTCTCCCTATGCTTGCCATATCTGTGTGCCATCTGTCCACTTTTAGGGGACACGGGGCAAGCATACCTGTAGGCACACAGTCCTTGCTTGTGGCCCATATAGCAAGTAGGCGTAAGGACAAGTGGTCACCCAGGCATACATGCTCGTGGGGCAGTACAGGACAGCTGTTGGGACCATGACAGCTGATCAGCTCTGGACCTTTCAGCCATGATCACCCCTTATGACATCAGCTAACAGTAGGCCTACTCACGGTACGACCCTAGCACTCTGGAAACAGATCCTCACCCAACAGATCTCTGCTTCAGTTGGAGGAGCAGGCAGATGGTGCCCCAGAGGGAGCTACAGGGTAGGCCTGTGTGTTGGCCTCTCTTTGCATACCCTGGAGGCCAGAGGAGAAGCTGTGATTACTTGAAGGATCAGTGTCCACCTCCCAGGATTGCCATCTTGGGACACACTTGAATGAACTCTTTCCCTCATTCTTGCCCAGGTGTGCAAAGAAAAAGAAAGTCAAATTAACATCTGGCTGTGGCTCCATAAGCCCACCAGCACCCAGCTGGTGGCCAGCTCAATAAGGCAGCTTTCCCATGGGGCTCAGGGCTTACCAGCAACACTCACAGGCAGAAGTACCCTGAGTTAGAACACTGTTGGTACCTCACAGCTGCCAAGAGAATCAGGCACACGGGGACCCCTGGGACCAAGCAGCTGGAGTCTTCCCAACTTCTCCTGCCCCCACTTACCTAGGCCCTCCCACACCCTCTAGGTGTTCTTCCCTACCTGTCAGGCTGGCCTACTAGGCATGAACACAGCTGTGCTGATCTAGGTTCAGGCCTTTGCTCAGCCCGAACACCCCACCCCCACCCCTGCAGGATCCACTGACATCCCGAAGTTGAGGCTCCTGGCTTCACACTAGTGCAGAGGCAATTTAACCATCCTGGTGTGGGGCCTTGGACAGTTTGAGAGAGTCAGCTAGTACAAGCCTCCTCTGCAAAAAGTAGGCTGTCGGCTCCCAGGTCAGGAGCAGTGGGCATTAGGCAAAATTCTTCAGGAACAGTCACTATCTCAATGGCCTAGTGTGTACTTGGCCATGATGGCCCTGGTGGCTGGTCCTCTTATGGGCTGCAAGCCTGAGGGTGGAAGGCGGGTGCTGTGAACAGTGCAGAACTGGCTTTTCCAGACCAGGCGGGGGCAGGGTTCCCTGGGCCCCACAAGGGTGACAGCAAGGCCCAAGAGCGGGCAACGGGCCGTGGGAAAACCAGCACCCATGGTTCCCGAAGGTGGGGCCAGGTCCTTGTGGACAGCACCAGGCGGTTGCATGGTGGTGACTCAGCATGAGCCAGTTGCCGCACCCAGACTGCACACCGGGCTAGATCCTAGGAGGGCTTGAAACACAGAGGACATGCAGCCTTTAACTCTCCTGAACTATATACTGTTGCCCCACCTACAGAAGGACATTATAAAGCAGAAGGGGAACCTCTGTGGGAGTAGCCTTGGGCACTTGGTAGAGACTCAAGTGCCCACCAATCTTCCAGCCTTCCCCAACTAGCCTAGGCAGTGGCTTCAGGCAAATGCATGGCTCTCGACTTGCACACCTGCCACAAGGAAGTCCCTACACTCGGAGCTGTACCCAGAGACCAGGCTGGGTGAAATGATGGGGACAAAGGAGGTGCCCTCATGAGCAAGGGGCTTCATGGTGGGAAAGATGGGAGCAAAGTCAGGGCAGCTCGTAGCTCCCCACCAGCCCCAGCCCAGGCCCCTGGCCAGCGGGGGCTGCAGAGCTGAAGTGGCGGCTAAGCCACAGGTAATGCAACCTTGTGGTGTCGAAAGGCCCGTGGGAAAAGGATGTGTGGGTGGGGCAGGTGCCGCCCAGCATGGCACACCCTGAGGCTCCAAATGTGTTCTTCCAGGACACCTGCCTGGCTCACCCAAAGCCCCCAAGAGGGGCGGGGGCACAGCATGATCACTAGAGAGCAAGTTGCCAGTCACCTCCCTGTAGCCCTCCTTTGTGACTCAGGGACCCTACCTCCTTTCAGTTGCTCTGACACCCAGAAGTACATATTCCTATAGACATAGACATGCCTGCCCAGGACTCCCACTCCAGACTATCCTGAAACTCAAACTCATTTATTTGTGTAGGTAGCAACCAGTTAGAGGTCATGAGCAGGGGCATCTGGGATTAAGTCCGACCGTCTTTGCCCTGGTCAATGGTAGTAGTCAGGTTAACAGGTTTGGAGTTGGGGTATAGCAAGAAAATCCAAACAGGCCTTCCTCAGTCCTAGTTAGATGCCCTAGAAGACCATTGTATATCCAATATCCCCAAAAAGATCCAAAATGGGGTTCATTCCTGACCCACCATGGGCTTCAGGGCCATAGCAAACCCCTGTGGCTTTAGCAGCTATTCCAGATGTTATAAAATATAGACAGAGATCAGAGGATCCAGGGAAACCTACTGGTCACAATGACCCTTCCCCTCACACATGAGCCTGGCTATCCAGGAGGGTGCAGGCCTGGCTCTTCCCTAAAGGTTCTGGGTCTGGACGTGAGCTAGGTAGTTGCCAAGGCCTTGGGAAATGGAAAAGGCAACTCATGGCCTAGAGAGACCATGTAAAGGAGGGCTTCTGAGGACCAGATAGTACATAGGCTGTGCCCTAAACTTAAATGGTGACAGGACTATGTGTAAATCAACCCACAGAAACAGAGCGGATGGTTGACTTAACCACAGAGGAGTGCTAAGTGTCCCAGCTTCCTGGTCTCCAGGGCCAACTGCATGGGGAATAGGGCAGTAAGCTGAAACCCTTACCTTATACACCACCCTTCACATGCTTACGGGTGAGGAAACTCACAACTACGTGCGTTTCCAGTTGGGGTATAGTAAGGAAGTCCTAAGTATGACTCTGACACCCTTTAAACTGCCCAGGCTTGTAACAGTGACCAATACCTTAAGATCTCCAGAGAGTTGATGGGGCAACTGATACAGCTTTAGTGGTGGGCAGGAAGACTGGAGCAGAACAGGGAAGGGCATCCCTGAAGCATATGGGAAGGCTGGGGGTCCTTCAGAGGTAGATCTCAAAGGTGGTTGGGGAGGTACCTAGGGCCCCCTCTAACCCTGAACTGGCATGTAGAAAGATGGTAAGGGTGGAGGCCCAGTGGCCTGTTCCTCATGTAATTGACCCTAGACTAGGTTGCTGGAACACTCAGAACCCCTTTGGGGGTCAAGTCAACCATCCCCTCTATTTCTGTGGGTCTGCAGACTGCTGGGTGCTTTGCACACTACCACCTGCCTGGCACAGTGACAGGGGCCAGTCACTTGCTTTAAGTGCAGGGCATAGAGCCTGTCTCTCATTGCAGTGGGCAGGTTCACGGACACTTCAGTCTGTCTCCTTTAGCTCTCAGTTCTCCATAAGCCGCCTGGGAGTAGGCGGAGTAAAACTTTCCCTTCTTGATGTCCAACAGCTGAGGCCTTCACAGGTTGCAGCTTGGTAGGTAGCCTCACCCGGAGACCTCCGTCTTGCATTTCCTTGCAAGAGGGTAAGTCCACAGATTAGCTGATGTCACAGAGACCTGCAGAGTAAATGTGGAGCTTACAGACTGGATGGGGCAGGTAAACCAGACAGAGGTCATGGCCTCCTAAGACTTCAAGGAAGAGGCCTCTTCCACCTTGTGGGGAGCCACTGAGCCCATTCATGTCCTGCCTGTAGTTAATCTGGGACCTTCTGGAAAGAAATGTTTGACAAACAAGTTAAGGGGGGTCACAGGAATGAAGAGGCTGCCCCTCAGTCTGCTACCCAGACTCTCTTCAGTTGCTCTCAGTCCTGCAGGAATCCCTCAGCTGGACATTGGCCTCTGCCCTCTGCTCACAGTCTGGACAGGACCTGCAAAGGCCAGCAAAAACCATCCCCAACGATTTTTGAGGCCCCAGGGGCCCCACCCTGGTACTGGCTGATTTCGAAATGGGCTCTTTGGCAGTGGGCTTATCTCTTTATCACTACAAAAGGTCTGCCCCACCCCCACCCACTGGTTCTCAGGCCCTTGGATCCCTAATCAGCAGATCTCATGCCCAGGACTTGTTTCCCAGGGACCTTTGAGCCCTAAGAATGGCCCAAAGTTTAAGTTCCCTGGGGAGGAACCCAGAAGTACCAAGGCTTCTCAGCCTCTGCTCTTTGGACTCTCCATTTGGGAGGTAGGGGGGCAGGGCAGTGAACCAGGCACTGAAATAACAGATTCAGCTCACAATGGCCTTCTGGGCACAGATAAGTCTGTGCCCCTTAGGACACTTCCATCAGGCTCTATCCTCTCTCTCTCTCTCTCTCTCTCTCTCTCTCTCTCTCTCTCTCTCTCCCTTCCCTTCTCCCTCTCCCTCCAGCCCCAATCGCTCTGGCCCAAAGGTTTTTATTTATTTATAATATGTAAGTACACTGTGGCTATCTTCAGACACCCCATAAGAGGGCATCAGATCTCATTCTGGGTGATTGTGAACCACCATGTGGTTGCTGGGATTTGAACTCATGACCTCCAGAAGAGTAGTCAGTGCTCTTAACTGCTGAGCCATCTCACCAGCCCCCTATCATCTTTTTAATAGGTACTGAAGCCTCCAGGAGCAAGGACTCAGATAGAACCAGATGAGTTCCACAGAAGTTGCTAGAAGAAACAGGACCTTGGGCACAGCTAGTGGATGCCTTGAGCCAGCTCAAAAATCAAGCACTGTCTCCCTGCCTAGACCTAGAGGAGGAAGTGGGGGGCAGTGCTGCACCTATGATCCCCCTTGAGACTGGGCAAAGCCTAAGGACCTATATAGGCCAACACTTCAGCTACACTAACAATGACAGACCACTGCAGCTGGAACGGTCCTACCTGGCATGCTAAAGAAGCCTTAGCTGCAACATTTCTACTGTTTTTAGGAATGTGGCAAGATTTTCTGGAATAGTTCCCACCTGTGCCTCCTCATCACACACTTCCATGAGGTCCTGGAGAAGCCCCCAGCTGCTGTGGGCCAAGCCAAGCCCCCAACACAACCAATAGCCCTTTTTGAAGACAAGTCAGCCAGAAAGAGCCAAACAATAAACCTGAAAAAATTTGACCTATGTGATTCAGGCTGTAGCCTTGTCTATTTGCTTAATCTACCCCCTATGCCTATGCCACATGCCTTCACACTGCTAGAGACTCCAAAGACAAATGGATTTCTAGATGGCCAGGATTCTTAGGCCCTGGATCCAGGTGAGACCTGTAAGGTCTCCGTCACCCTGGATCAGGGCCTAAGGACAGGCTAAGGTGGTTCTCTGGGGAGAGAGAAGAGCAGCCTCCTACTGGGAGGCTGGAAGCACCAGGCTACCTACTAATGCAGCAGGGCTCTCACCCATATGCTGGGCCCCTCTCTAGTCACAATTGCCCAAAAGTAGATGCTGCTGCCTCTGCTCTCTGAGGAAGCTGAGGCCCCTATAAGCAAAGCTAGCTACCCTAGAGGATCTGAGAATGCTGATGTCAGGGATCACAGAGGTAGGAAAGCCAATGGGAACAAAAGGAAAAAGGGGGGGGGGGGGAGAAGACCCAGGGTGGAGGCTCCTGCATTCAGCCAGCCTGCAGCCAACACACTCAGTGTTCTAGTAGCCTGCCTCCTCCTTGCTCACTCCCCAGGAATGTGCCACCTCCACCCCTTGCTCACATCCCTTTCCTTTGCTTCCTGCCTCAAGCGGAAACCAGCTCAGATTTGGCTGAAAAAAAAAAAACTAACAGATGCCTTCAGGCAACAAGGTCCTGAGCGTTATTTCTGCTTAGTGCAGGGAATACCTACAGATCCAGGTGTGTGGATTAGGACCATGTGGATTAGGACCCTCTGCCCTTGGAACCTGGGGCGTCCCTACAGTCCGTGACATGCCACTCATCCAGATGTGCCTGGGACCTCCATCTCAGCCCATTCTGCCTACAGCAACCTAGCTGACACTTCATAAGTGAGGCGAGATGGGCAGAGACTGTGGCAACTCCCAGGGTGCCTCTTAGCCACCTCTAATCCAGACCTTCCACCAACCTGCTGGGCAGTCTTGGAGCCTGAGCTGAGTGAGCATCCTTGTGTTGAGGGGATCAGGGGTGGAGTGCTAGTTTCCTCCAGAAGTAAGACTTCTAGCTCTGTGTCCTCTCCTGGAAGAGTTCCTGAACACATTCTTCCTGCTCCTGGATTACAAGGACAAATCAAGGAGCATTTGATTGTTCCCAGCACAGCTGCATCTCAGGCAGCCGCAGGACCAAAGGTGAAATGGGAGAAGACCTGACCTCGCCATCCACCTTAATCCTACCCCTAGGCCCGTCCTTGGGACAGCCATGCCCACTGTCCCATGTGTTCCCTTGCCCTTGCCTCCTCCTTGATGCCCAGCACAGGGCTCACTCAGGGTGAAACACTTCCACCCTTGCCATTTCAAGGGGTTGGAGGCTGTTTGCCCCATGCAGGCTCAGACATTGAAAGCAAGCCCCAAACAGAGACTAGCTGCAATACGCCTTTCTCAGCTGCGTAGACAGGTTGCCTCGAGGACTGGGTACAATCACAGTGGTAACAGAGCAGCCATGGTGTCTATCCAGCGTTGGCTTGCCATGCTGAGTGGCATGGGCAGGAGCCTGGTCACAGTGATTGTCTGCTGCAGTTCCTGCCGGCCTCCTTCCTCGCTCTGCCGGCTGGCTGGAGCTCACTGTTTGTTATTTGATTCCTATCCTCTCTCTTCTACCAGGTGTCTGGGCTGCTGGGAAGAAACACTCTCCTCTTTCCCACGCTCCCCAACACATTTTAATGAATTAGCTGGAAGCCCCGCCCCCCACTGCCCACTGGCCTCCCTCCCCTTCTCAGCGCCTTTAAGGTGGCTGCAGGCCTGGCCCAGCTTTGGCCAGCTGCCCTGTCTGTGCTGTCCTCCTATGGCCTCTCAGATTGCCTGGACTACCCCACCCAGATTTCCCCAACAGAGATTCCAGAACGCTGTGCATGCTCCCCCTTCACAGCACTGCTAAGTACCCACGTAAGCAAGATGGGGCGCTGGGCATCTGGAGGAAGAAGGATGCCCTTCCCACCGCTTCCTTCTAGGAATGAGCGGATGGTGGTCAGGATGCTCCTAGACCAGCATCCTTAGGATCTGGCAGGGAATAAAGGTCAGAGTCCAGTATCACAGACAGTAGGGGGTCTTCTAGATCCCAAGCCAGCATCACAAACACTGGAGCTTAATACTAGGTCCCCTGAGACACTCTGGAAGCCCCTCCCCTCCCTCTCTTAGCATGGAACAAATGTCCACCTTTTGGAAGTGTCCTCCAGCAAACACTTGGGTGGTGCTTACTAGAAACCAAATGCCCCACAGCCTTCCCCAAGCCCCTCCTTATCTGAGACAGCTACAGGAAGGCATGGTTGTGGGTCAGCGCATAGCCATAGTAGTGAAGGAGCCTGAGCCAGCAGGGGGTCCTGTAACCATCACCTAAGAAGTCCTTCAGGAAGCTGGTCATCTGGCTTGTCTCAGCTGCACAGGTGGTGGCACACCAGGCACATCTGTCTGTCCTTTGAGCCTGACACCGGGCAAAATGTCCTCGGGATAAGCTTTTACCACCATAGGACTGCCACACCAGCCATGCTATTCTGTAAGAACTAGCTGAGCCTTCCAGCTCTCACAGTTCCTGTGGTGCGGCCTAGCGTTCCCACACTGAGCTCACACAGGGCCCCTTTGTCTGCCGCCTGCTGCGGATGTCAACAGGACTTTTCTCCCAGGCTCTGCTCTGGGCAAGCATCTCAGATGCCCTTCCTCAGGCCAGGCTGGAGCCCACCTAGGTAGGGGCCCATCAGGGGACCCATTCACCTTCAAGGGACAGCCCTGAGCTTGGTGAAAGTAAGAGCTCTGCTCACCCCAAGGTGTGGTCTCTGACTCCTGCCTGTTTAAAGCCTCCAAGCCCTGTGCAGATGCATTAAACCATGGGCCAACCAGGAAGCAGATCCTGTGCTCCTATGCTCCAGAACTCCCTTTTCTCCATGCCCACCTTGTTCTGGGTTAGTGTTCTATGAGACAGCCTGCATCAGGGTATCAGTCAGAATCCCCAACTGCACTTCAATCTACCTGCACAGTAGAGAGAACCATAAGGTTCCTCTCAAGAGCTGGAACAGTGAGGCATAAGGTGTGGGCAGGGGACCAATGGGCAGAATCCAAATGGGCAGAACCCAATAGACTATGGATCTCAAGAAGACCAGAGAGATTCAGATTCTCAGGTTACCAGAAGGAGAGTGTGACTTTTTTTTTTTTTTTTTTTTCGAGACAGGGTTTCTCTGTGTAGCCCTGGCTGTCCTGGAACTCACTCTGTAGACCAGGCTGGCCTCGAACTCAGAAATCCGCCTGCCTCTGCCTCCCAAGTGCTGGGATTAAAGGCATGCGCCACCACCGCCCGGCGGGAGTGTGACCCTTAAACAAGTTGGCCTGACAGCAACTGGCCAAAGATGGTCATGGGGAGCGTTTGCCTATTTTCTCCATTCAGTTTAGCTATGGCTCCTCCCAGAGCACACAGTAGGGTTGAGGGCATGCCCCGGTGAGTATGATACAGCTCTGAGTCTGGGGCAGGAGCATCCACCCAAAGGAGCTTCCCCAGATGGAGCCTGGCAGGGTGGTCTGCCCAGCTGAGGCTTACAGTTGCCTGCTTGGAATTCCCAGTAAGCTTCAGAAGAAATCAAGCCCTGACGTGCCCTGCCTCCAGCTCTGTCAAGTCTTAAGATCATTCCTCCTTAATTTTCAGCAACCACAGCGAAGATGTAAGCTATAAAACATAACGAGGAAATGTGGAGCCTTGCCTTCCCAGCCAGCCAGCGCCACCACCTCCTGCCTCCTGGTCAGTTGTTAAGAGTGGTCAATAAAACGTGGGGCTTATGGTCTGGAAATGAGTCATTTCAGAACTCCCTCAGAGGGCAGTGCTGTGGGTCTCACAAGCCAGCCCTATGTGTCCTACATGCTGACAGGGCCGAGCAGAGAAAACACATAAGGGGGAGTGGTAACAGGAGGAGAGAGAGAGAGAGAGAGAGAGAGAGAGAGAGAGAGAGAGAGAGAGAGAGAGAGAGAGAGAGAGAGAGAGAGAGAGAGAGAGAGAGAGAGAGAGAGGAGGGAGGGAAGGAGGGAGAGAAAGAGGGAGAGGAAGAGAGAGGAAGGGAAGGAGGGAAGGAGAGAGGGAGAGAGGGAGACAGAGAGAGGCTGAGACTGACTGGGGGTGGCTTAGGGCATGGAGCTCCTTTCATCAGTGTTGAGTCGCCAAAGACAATTGCTGCTCAAGCTCCCTGGGAAGTTACACTTGAGTAGAAAGGACAAGAGTGATGGAGGACTACCCAACAGAGCGGTTCGTGGAATTGCCACCTGTGAACGCCAGGTCCAGACCTGGGAGTGGCTGCGCAAGGAACTCGCAATTCCCGACATCTATGAAGGAAGAAGAAAACTGCGGAAGGAGGTTATACACCGGAGCAACCGGACCCAGGATCTGGCAGCGGTGCTGGAAAACCCCCCGAGGTCGCCTGACCACCCCGTCTGGTGCTGGCTGAGACCAGCGCCCTCTATCGCGGAGGAAGTAGCCGCACGACCCCGCCTCCGCCCCGCCCCCACGTGGGCACCACCCAATCGAAAGTGCCCTGGTGTGCGCGTCAAGAGCGTCCATTGTTATGCAAATATAAGAACCGTAAAAGACGCCGGGAAGCAGCGGGCGAATTAGAATTGTTTTGCCAAGGGACGCGGGTGGAGTTCGGCTTGAGCTAAGCCTAACCTCGAAGGGACCACGACTGCGAGTGGCGCGGCCTCCGGCTGCCCCAGGTCCTGCGAACCAGCACCCAGCCCGGTCGTCCGCCCGCTTGGGCGCGGCTGGATGCAGCAGGGGTCCCGGAGTGAGCAGGGGCGGCGTGCGGGGCCCGAGGGCGCAGCGCCCTCCATGCGCCGAGGCGTACCTCGAGACACGCCCCGAGACAGCCCGGGGCCCGCATTGCAGCCGCCGCCCGCGCTGAGCCGGGGCGCGGCCCGCGGCCCGCGGCCCTAGCTCTGCGGCAGCATGAGCCAAGCCGAGCTGTCCACCTGCTCGGCGCCACAGACGCAGCGCATCTTCCAGGAAGCGGTGCGCAAGGGCAACACGCAGGAGCTGCAGTCGCTGCTGCAGAACATGACTAACTGCGAATTCAACGTGAACTCGTTCGGGCCGGAGGGCCAGACAGCACTACACCAGTCAGTCATCGACGGCAACCTGGAGCTGGTGAAGCTGCTGGTCAAGTTCGGAGCCGACATCCGCCTAGCCAACCGCGACGGCTGGAGCGCGCTGCACATCGCCGCTTTCGGGGGCCACCAGGACATCGTGCTCTATCTCATCACCAAGGCCAAGTACGCGGCCAGTGGCCGGTGATAGCCACTCCGACCCCAGACCTTGGCCCTCACCCGCGTTGTCTCTGCTGTACCTTCCCGCCAACTACCTCGGTGTGCGCCAGGTTTGCTGGTCCGCGTGGAAATCGGGCTAGGTCTCTACGTCCGCAGCCACGACCAAAGTAGCACGTCCGTGGCCCCCAGGGTTCGGCTCCCCGCAAGAGAGCGCCTCCCCTCAGCAGTCCTCCGAGCCCCCCGGAGCCCCAGAGCCTTCCCACGGCCCCGACTGCCTAGAGGGTGGGGGCGGGGCGCAGGCTCCAGTCCATTTTGAAATTTGAGTCTCACACCGGGAGACTTCGGAATCCCGAGATACCGGATCCTCGGCTTGAAATGTTTTCTCCGGAAGGTGAAAGGCGCGGGCGGACTCGCGCTCCCGCCGCCCGTGAGACCCGCCCGCCCGCAGTGCGGCTCTCGCCGCTGGCGGCCGCCAAGCAACCACTACCGGGCTCCACCATCTGCGCGCCCTCGCACTAGGAAAGGGACGCTCCGGGTTCTTGATGTCCTCAACTATTTATCACGTGTGTGTATATTTGTGGGTGAAGTTTGTGCGCCTGAGTTTTTTGTTTGGAAATATTGTGAGTGGTTATGGGAGAAAGATGATTTTTTTTTTCCTTAAAACTAAAAACTTGAGTCTACCATTTCTTGGTTGCACTGAAAATACCAACTAGCCCTATGGTTTTCCCATTGCTAGCCCCTCCCCCACCGAGTCCCTAATCTTCCACACCTCATTCCTCTGTTCCTCTCCCGAGATTCTGAGTTTAGGGAGCCTAGGATCTGTCTCCCTTTATCCCTTCCTTGAGAGGCCACCATTCCCCACACCGGCTGGTTTAGCACAGTTCCAAAGGGACTTTGAAGCCAGCGTGGCCAGGACGTGGAGATTCTGAGAGCATGTTTCCCTTCCTAGTGACTTCTTATTATAGTTAATAGTTGGTTGCACACTTTTTAAAGAAAGTAAATGAATTTGCCACAATTAAATGTCATAACATTTATGACAGTATATAAAATATTAACATATTTTAAGCCAAGTTTTAGGTGTATTTTTTTGAATCTTGGTTGTGAACCCAATTTTAAAGGGCGTTGTATCCAGCGTTGTCAAGGCTGTTGTGTACCCATATTTATATTTTTATAAAATTCCGATAAAGACTGTGAATCTCTTGTGCTATTGCTGAATGAATGGAAGGGCTGCTGTGCCCTTTCTGCCTTCCCCAACCCCCCTCCCCACCCTCAAACCCGGCTCCAGGACCCTATTATGATCTGAGGATCTGCCATGAGGGAGGGGCTGTGCCAAGGACCAGGACTGGAGGAGGAGCTGGAGCGTCACTTGCTATCCCTGAAAGGAGACTTCCTGGTTTCTGTGGTTCCAATTTTCTATGCAACCCCACACCCCTTCTTGTTTTGATCCTGGGAAATAAAAGGGAGGCTGAATTATTCAAATTTAAATGAGGTTTCCCCTTCGTAGAAGTGCTGCTGACCCTGCGTGCAAAAATGGGGAGCACTTGAGGACACAGGTGGGTGGCGCTCTTTGTGCTGCCTGGCCATATTCTTTGGTCTTCTGCGCTTTTATGAACCAGTGTGGGAGGAATAGTGATAATGCCATGAAACTGGCAGACATTGAGACAAGACAGATTACTTCAAAAGGAGTTCGCTATAGTTTTTCTACATGCAAATGCCTTTTTAATTATGTTAATTAATGTTAGACTTCCTAGGCCTATGTTGAAGCTTCAAGTGGGTCCTGGTTTGGTGTCTATCTGTATGAAGTCTGTGGCACACTCCTGAGCGTACGATATAGACTTGTAGCCCATCCGTGAAAAATTTATAAATAAATTTTTCATTAGTCTTTTTATATTAAAAAAAAATACTGGTTCTTAATTTTGGCACAAGTCTAAGACTAATTCCACAGGATCCCCTCTAAGGGATGAGGGTTGAGCCACAGCTTGCTGTCTTCAACCAATGGATGATGGCTGCTGGGCTTGTGAATCTAAAGACCAAGCTGGGTAAAGTGTGAGCTCAGCCTAGCTCAGCTGTCAAGTCCAAGTCAACCACAGGGCCTTCAGGAACCCAGACACCATTTCAGCAACTCTTGTCTCAGCTACTTCCTAGTATTAACATAGTGGCTGAGACCTCCCCAGAGAAATACCTGCTTGTAGCTCTTCATGCTTCTACCCAGCCTGAGAATTGAAACCCTGGAGGAACTTCTGCACAGATGAGGGTCTCATTCGATTTGGGGAGCAATTCCAGTTGCCCCTGGGCAAGCAAAACACCTCCCTCTAGAGATTTTGGCTTCCAGAGTCCAGGGCCAAATTCACCAAAAATTAGGTTAGGTTCAGGGTTTCCATGTCTGTGATTTGAGAAAATGCAATGGAGGAACATGGACAACCCACTCCTGGGGTCCTGAATGGGATTCAGGGGAGGAGGTGCTTCACAGGACCAGAAGAGCAGCAGCCATTAGAGGATCTCCAAAGGAGCCATGATGTAAGTGGCTGTCCTGATACAAACTCCAGGCAGCCATCAATCCCCCCCCCACACACACACACCCTTCATGTTCCTACTTTTGAAGTCTTAACATTTTCTCCCAACAGTACGGTTATTAAACTCCCTAGAGTGAGCAGACTATGGTGTGATCCACTCCAGAGAGATGGGATCTGCCCCAGGAAGTCCTGCCCCAGGAAGTCCTGCCCCAGGAATTGTCATGTCTTCCCTCTGCTCCACACTATTTTCATGGGAATGAGACAAGTCCAGACTTGTATTGCTGATGTCCATTTCTCTGGAGTACAGTGGCCAGCCATTCTTGCAGCTCAGCAAACTGCCCACAGCTAGAAGGATGTGGCAGTTAAGTCTTTAGACCTCACCCTCTCCCCAGACTGTACAGTACTAACTTGGTGTGTGAGGAGAGAAAGACTTAACAACAATCACTGCCTTTACAGCACCTTTAAAATTCCCCACCTAAGAAAGGCTCCAGGGCTTCCAGGTATGCTTACCAACTGCAATCCTGCAACTCCCCAAAGTTCTCTTTGGAGGGGTCCAACAGACTGTGCTGTGTCATGAATGGAATGAAGCTAAGAAGAGATGGCAAACCTGGGTGTGGTGGCGCAGGCCTTTAATCCAAACACTGGGGAGGCAGAGGCAGGCAGATCCCTGAGTTTGGGGCCAGCCTGATCTACACAGTAAGTTCCAGGACAGCAGGGCTACACAGAGAAACCCTGTCCACACACACACACCCACACACACAATGCTGAGGAAGGGGCCTTGGAGCCCATGCTGTCTGGCTGTGGTGACAGCTCAAGCCTCTTCTCAGTGCAGTTGGAGGCGGGCACTCTGGGCACTCAGACACACACTCAACCCTCACAGCACCACTATGGGGAGAATGCCAGTTAGTCAGGTCCACTGAGTGCACAGAGCCTTAACTGGGGCTGTGGGCAAAGTGTTCCAGAGGGGGTGCTGTGCAAGCAGGGGCAGGTTCGGGAGGGCTCTGCAGGAAGAGGGCTTTACACCTTGACTCCCCTGACAGAGCATGTAGCTTGTGCAGTGGGAGCAGACATAAGTCTCTGCTCCCTAGATGTGACCAGGCCAAGGTTGCCTTATCTCTGGTGCCCATGTCCCTAGAATGTGGTGACCAGTGGTCCTTTCATCTCAACAAAGTGCCCACTGCAGTGGAGTGGGCGGTGATATCGGCTAGATGAGTCTACGGTAAATTCCCATTCTCCCCAAACTGGGCCAGGTTAGGGCAGATAAAAAGAAGTTATAGATGACCCAGGTCCTCCTCTGTCCTGGCCTTCCAGAGCTGCAGATGTGCCTGTTGCCAGTTGAGGGTACAAGCCAAGAGGCACGGAAAGGACCTGGAGAAGGATTGGGCACCAGAAGAAGCATTGGGGAAACCCTGAGGACACACAGAATCTGGGAAGGTCAAGAACCCTGTTCTCAGAAGAGCGCTTAGTTCCTATCCATCTATGATCTGACCCATTACACAGAAAACATTTTCTGTCAGAAATGCAGAAATATCGTCCACTTGTAAGAGTGGGCTGGGAAGAGCTAACTGGGGAGAGCAGGCCAGAAAGGGAAAAAGAGAAGTGGTTATGGGGCAGCCTGTCCCTAAAGCTCATCACAAGAATGGACAGAGGGGGCGTGCACCACAGATGAAGGAACAGCTACCCTTTGACCTGGGAAAGCCAGCTGTGTCTTGATGCTCCCTCGAGGCCTGAAGGGAAGAGGCTACATCCACAGGCCTTGAAGAACGGGAAAGGAGGCCTTGTGCCTGGGACTGCTAAGCAACAAAGCCCAAGCCCTCTTTATAAGTGCTCAGACCATACATAGGAGGGGCCGTCGAAGGTCTGGGAACCTCAGCAACTGCTCCTTCTGAGGCCTTGGCAAGACCCTCCTGGGGCTCTAGGGTCCCTGGAGGCCGCCCTCCCCCACCGCCTCAGCTCCGCCCCCATGCGGCGCATTCTTCTGGTTGGATGTCCTTCCGACAGTCCCCTGCGCGTCCGTCTGTCGGTCTTTCTTCTCTCGCCCCGCACCAAAGCCGCGGCCCCATTCATTCCGGAGGCCTCTGCCCTCTCCTGAGCGGGTCCTCGCTCGGCGAGCAGCTGCTATGCTAATGAGGACGGCGGCGGGTGAGGCGGGCAAGCACTCACAAAAGCAGAGTCTTTCCATTCAAAGCCAGCGGGGCCGTTCCTGCGAGCGCGCCAGGCGAGGCGGCCGGGAGCGGCGCCCTCCGGCGCACCGGCTGCCCAAGCACCCACTGCCGGGCTCGGTATGAGGGCAGAGACCAGCTGTCGTCTGCTCGAGGTCACGGCCTAGGACCCGCAGCTCCTTAGGTGGACCTGCCTGTGCCCTCCAGACGCTTCTCTAGTGGCTCGGGGACTCTTGGTACACACGTGCAGAGCTGCGAGCGACACTGCCACCGTGCCCAAGACAGGGAGGTTGGATGAGACCCAAGCAGAGTCTGAGAACACCCTGGTCCTGACCAAACAGGAGCAGAGAGATCTCCGGTCACCTCCCGCGAGCAGGCGGAGTTCCGCTTCGGCACGAAGGGACACGGACGGGGCTCGGGGACCGGGTGGAACGGGCAAGACTGGCTCTCTGGATCTTGGACGCGCCTTGCCCAGCCTAGACCTCCCCAGCCTCTGATGACCTCGGCTCTTCCTGTGGAGCTTGAAGCGAAGTTAGGGGGAAAGGAGTGGAAGCTGGGGAGGGGGCGGCTGCGGCTGGCCTGCGAGACTATGCTGCCTCCCTGTGGTCACCGCCTGCACTGTGGTCCCCGCCAAGAGCACTAGGTGTGTGGCCGAAGTGGGCAGCTGTGTTTGCGCACCTGGCTACCCAGGACTCCAACCTCCATCCGTGACACGCAGCAAAGGTTGGGTGAAGTGCTTAGGTCACGAAAGAGCAAGAGGTGACATGCACAGGTCAGCAAGGCATGACCAGCTGGGGCTCTGCCCCAGGGGTGGGAACCCGAGTTCTCAGAACTGATGACACCAGAACCAGACAGGACAACTCTGACGAGACAGCCTAAAGCAATGGGAGATGGCGTTAGTGTGTGACGAGCAGGATGGATGGAGAGAAAAAGGGAAAGACCAGGAAGGAAATTCACAGTGGGCCTTGGCAGTGTTGCTGAAGTTGAAAGACTGATCATTTGTGGAACGGACAAGAAAGCAACAGATCAGAAGGTGAAGCTTTAGGAGGGAGAACCACCCAAGCTGTATATAATCAAGGCCAGCTGCCCAGAAGGGACCCCTGTCCCCCTCCTGCAGTCCCTATAATGTCTTGACCAAATAGAAAAAGGAGGCTATCCCAAGGCCCAAGACTTCAAAGATGGTTAGCAAAACACCCACACTTGTAGCCCTGCACCCAAGGGCCACACCTCTAATGGCTGCAGGATACAGGACACATTTCAAATGATCATTATATTAGAGGGTGCCTCTGGGCGTAGAGTCTGGAGCCTCTGTGGGAACCCTGTGGGGGCTGGCACTAGTAGGCTGCCTCTCCTCCTGCAACCTTATGAATGATAAGCATATGAAACCAAATATAGAGCTCTTCCTGCTTCTGCCTCCCAGTCTTCTGGGATTAAAGGGTGCACCACCACTGCCTGGCAGTCAAATGGTTTCTTTTCTTTTCCTTTTTTTTTTTTTTTTTTTTTTTTTTTTTTGGTTTTTCGAGACAGGGTTTCTCTGTGTAGCCTGTAGCCCTGGCTGTCCTGGAACTGACTCTGTACACCAGGCTAGCCTCGAACTCAGAAATCCGCCTGCCTCTGCCTCCCAAGTGCTGGGATTAAAGGCATGTGCCACCACCGCCCGGCAAATGGTTTCTTTTCTAAGTTGCTTTGGTCACGGTGTTTTATCACAGCAATATAAAAGCAGTTAAGATATACATCTATCAAAAACTACCTTTGAAGACTGCTGAGATGATGAAGATGCTGGCACCTGCTACACAAGCCGGCTGACCAGATCTTCACCTCCAGAGCCAACACTAAAGGGAGGGAGAAGAGCAACTCCACAGGTGTCCTGTGACTGCCACACACTGGCTGTGGCCCACAAGCTCATATGCATACACACGTGTACACAAGCTAGGCTTGATACTTGCCGCACACCAACAGTCTCAGCACTCAGAATTTGTGAGTTGAAGGCCAGCCAGAGCTACAATAGTGAGACCCAGTCTCAAGAAAATAAATGTTGCCGGGCAGTGGTGGTGCACGCCTTTAATCCCAGCACTTGGGAGGCAGAGGCAGGCGGATTTCTGAGTTCGAGGCCAGCCTGGTCTACAGAGTGAGTTCCAGGACAGCCTGGGCTACACAGAGAGACTCTGTCTCAAACCTGCACACTCCCCCCAAAACAATTAAAAATAATATAAGTGGGGGCTCAGCGCTTAAGAACACTGACTGCTCTTCTAGAGGTCCTGAGTTCAATTCCCAGCAACCACATGGTGGCTCACAACCTCTGTAATAGGATCTGACAGTGACAGTGTACTCATATAAAATAAATCCATATGTGTGCGTGCGTGTGCATGTGCGTGTTCGTGTGTATGCACTTGGTGGTGGTAGCACATGCCTTCAATCCCAGCACTAAGGAGGCAGAGGCAGGTTGATGTCTGAGTTCGAGGCCAGCCTGGCTACACAGAGAAACCCTGTCTTGAAAAACCAACAACAACAATAATAGTAATAAGCTAAAAACTAAAGCCTTGGGGACTAGACATGTGTCATCATGGTGGAGCATTTGTTTTTGTTTTTTTGTTTTTTGTTTTGTTTTGTTTTGAGACAGGATTTTTCTGTGTATCCCTGGCTATTCTGAAACTCAGTCTGTAGACCAAGTTGGCCTCAAACTCACAGAGATCCTCCTGCCTCTGCCTCCTGAGTACTGGGATCAAAGGTGTGTGCCACCATATTTCTTAAAGTCCCTAGAACATGTTCCTATCTAGGTAATTGATGGGCCCATTATGGGAGAAGACAATAGTATGTCTTTTGCTTATTTATTTGTCTTTTTGTGAGTATTAATATATATCTTTGGCTGTCCTAGAACTTACTCTATAGACTACAAGCTGCCTCAAACTCTCAGAGATTTACCTGCTTCTGCCTCCTGAGTGCTGGAATTAAAGCTGGGTACTACTATACCCAGCTTGAAACAGCATTTTTTAAAGTTAAAGAAAGAATGAAAATGATTTTACAGAGCTGGAAAGATGTCTCAGCGTCTAAGAGCAAAGGACCTTAATTCGACTCCCAGCACCTGTGTCTGCCCACCTACAGCTGTCTGTAACTCTAGCTCCAGGAGATCCAACATCCTCTTCTGGCCCCTGGAGACACCAACAGTAACATAAGCATAAATTAAAAAAAAAAAAAATGTTTAAACGGGGGTTGGAGAGATTGCTCAGTGGTTAAGAGCACTGACTGCTCTTCCAGAGGTTCTGAGTTCAATTCCCAGCAACCACATGGTGGCTCACAACCATCTGTAATGGGATCTGATGCCCTCTTCTGGTGTGACTGAAGACAGCTACAGTGTACTCACATAAAATAAATATATATATATTTGTTTGTTTGTTTGTTTGTTTGTTTGTTTCGAGACAGGGTTTCTCTGTGTAGCCCTGGCTGTCCCGGAACTCACTCTGTAGACCAGGCTGGCCTCGAACTCAGAAATCCGCCTACCTCTGCCTCCCAAGTGCTGGGATTAAAGGTGTGTGCCACCACTGCCCGGCTTATAATTCTTTAAAAATAAAATAAAATCTGGGTTGGAGAGATGGTTCTGTGGTTAGGAACACTGGTTTCTCCCGTCAAGGACTCAAGTAAAATTCCTAGCTCCTACATGGATGCTCACAACTGTATGTAACTCCCAATCCCAAAGAATCTGATTTTCTCTTCTGGCATCCCCATGCACCAAGCATGCCTGTAGCGCACAGGCTTATATTCAGGCAAGACACCCATACACACAAAATAAACAAAACTTTAAAATAATAATGATAATAACAATAGTAATAGGCCTTTAAAATGATTTCACAAAAATAGTAATGTTTTGCCAGAAAGAGTCTTCTCTTGATGCTCTTCATCAAAATCTTGCTGCCTCCACCTTCACCCTCGTGTCTAACTTACAGCTATCCTGTGGTAACGAGCATACTGTGTCAGAAACACTAACGGTCACATTTGTGCTCTTTTATACTGTTAAGAGTTTATTGGATAAACTCACAAACTAGGTCAGTTGCAGTGGCTGCAATTGTCCAAGTCGTCCTGATTTCCCTTGATAGTTAACCACTGACAAGCACACATTTTCTGTTCCAATCCTAATACCATATTGCACTGGTTGGTTTTGTGTGCCAATCTGACACAAGCTGGAGTTATCACAGAGAAAGGAGCCTCCCTTGAGAAAATGCCTTCGTGAGATCCAGCTGTAAGGCATTTTCTCAATTAGTGATCAGGGGGAGAGGGCCCAGCCCATTGTGTGTGGCCCCATCCCTGGGCTGGTAGTCTTGGGTTCTTTAAGAAAGCAAGCTGAGCAAACCAGGGGAAGCAAGCCAATAAGTAACATCCCTCCATGGCCTCTGCATCAGCTCCTGCTGCTAGGGACACTATCACAAAACCAAGATCAGTCTGGTTTTGAGTCAAGTCCCAGGATGGAGCAGACATGCAGAGGCAAAGTACAGAACTAGGCTGAGTGGGGGTTGTCTGAGCTCCTTGCCTCAGGTTCCTTGACCCTGTGGGTGTTCAGCTGATGGGTCAAGTGGAGCTCTTGTCATTGTGATATAAGTGTCCTCCTCTTTATGTGATTCAGGGGACTCTGGAGCACCTTTCCTTAATCTGGTCGTATTCATTAACTCATCACTTTTCTGAACACAGGCATATGTGCCTTGTGGGTACTGCAGGGAAGGTGGTGGTGTGTACAAGCATAGAGAAGAGCAGAGTCATCCTGCCTCTGTATCTCTCAAGATGGAGTCAAACTCTGCTTTGTAAAATGAAATAACCCGAGGCAAGGCATAGACTAGAAGCCACTGTTCTATAATATAAGGGAAGGCTTGGAGCCCAACGGTGCCTGGTCTCAAACCAGTTTGTGTTCTTTCCGACTGTCAGGAGGCCAGCTGTTAGGGGCAGCTGTTCCTTTACCAGTTCTTGTTTACACTTCTTATTTGTTTCCAAAGACAAAGGAGATGACACCTAAAACTCTCAAAACAGGTTTTTGCCCTCCAGATTCACAGGTCGAGAGGTCAGAAAACATGTTCTGAAGACAAGAATGTTGCCCAGTGTTGGAATCTTTCAGCCTTCACACCCACCAACACCTTAATACATTTCCACTTTGGAAAATGGGAATTTTTCCTTCTGTGATGGAACTATCACTCCACTTTCCCAAACCTTCACATGAATAAAACGATTTCCTCTTCCAGCTTCTGTCTCCACATCTGTTTTGGTAGAGGCTCTGGATGGTAGTTTGCGGGGAGCAGCCTTCTCAGACTCATACACTGGGATACTTGGTCCCGGTTGCTATAACTACTGGAGAAGAATTAGGAGGTGTGACCTCCTCAAGGTGTGTCACCAGAGCTTCATTTGGAGCTAATGCTCTCTGCTTCCTGCTTGTGGATCACAGCGGGGTTGATGCAAATTCAGAGTCTGAAGCCAGTTTAGGCTACAAGGAATTCAAGGCAAGCCTGGGCTATATAGCAGGATCCCGTCTCAAAAAAAAACAAAAACAAAAAACCACCAAAAACAAAAACAAAAAGAGAGGGAAAACATGGAGTATTGAGTTCTGGGTCACCTAGGATCTCATAGCAGGTCTGTATCAAAAGGATAAAGACATAATAGTTATTTTTGGACTTCCTGCTCAGGTTTGCTGGCTGAGCTGGGAACTTCAGCTTCCTGTCACACTTCCCTCTACAATTTCTCGAATATCGAAACCTACAAAATCCATTTGGCCAGCACGATGGCACACAAGTGTAATTCTAGCATTTAAGAGGCTCAAAAGCTCAAGGTGAGCCTGGGCTACAAATGTAAAACCCTGGGCACCAAAGGCTACAAGGAACCCCACCCACATATAACTGTGGTAACCAGACAGTTACGCTGTCAGGGGAAGAGGTCATGAAAACATGAATTATCATTTTGGGGGGATGATTCAGGAGTTTTAAGACAGGGTTTTCCTTTATAGCCCTGGCTGTCCTGGAACTTGATCTGTAGACCAGGCTGACCTTGAACTCAGAGATCTGCCTGCCTCTGCCTCTGAGTGTTGAGACTAAAGGTGCACACCACCACACCCATCTCCAAAACCAGGAATTATTAAATAGATGCTTAGAAAGAGACACTGGGGGCTGGAGAGATGGCTCAGTGGTTAAGAGCACCGACTGCTCTTGTAGAGGTCCTGAGTTCAATTCCCAGCAACCACATGGTGGCTCACAACCATCTGCAATGGGATCCAATGCCCTCTTCTGGTGTGTCTGAAGATAGTGACAGTGTACTCATATACATAAAATAAATAAATTTTAAAAAAGAGAGACATTCATGAATTTACCATTGACAGGTTTCAGTATCCCTTTCTCAATTCATAGACAAACAGAAGACAAAAAAAAAAAACGGTACATGGGGAGATTTGAGCGGTTTATTTTTGGGCATGATGCAGCCTGCTCAGTGCTGAGTGCACAGGCCTCCTTAGACCAGAAACTAGCCTCCATGAAATTATTTTAGAAGTACACGGTTTTATAAATAAATAAAAAACGCTTCATGGGTTTGGATCCCCACTAAATCAATGCCCTGGAGATGTTAAGTGAATGACTACAAGCAACACTTGGTGGGAGACACTTCCAGGTAGGTTTTCAGCCTGGGGGCCTTCTTGACATTATCCTGCAAGAACTGAACAGTACCCACACTCAGCAGGTCATGCACACATAGATCCTCAGACCCCGCACGGCACACAGGAGACAAACCCACAAGACCTGCACGGGAGCCTGCTAGTGAGCCTCTCTAGAGAAACCTGAGCCTGGGTGGTTTTGCAGCAGGCCTCCCCCAGTGTGGGAGAGGACATATCACCCCCACTGAGGGGGTCCTCCTC
This sequence comes from Arvicanthis niloticus, assembly GCF_011762505.2. NCBI lineage: Eukaryota > Metazoa > Chordata > Mammalia > Rodentia > Muridae > Arvicanthis > Arvicanthis niloticus. The sequence goes on from NC_047663.1 coordinate 105,922,013, forward strand.
TCTAATCTCTTCTAGTGTCACCACTTGCTGTGTGCCCTCAAGCCCCACTTTTGGATGTGCCACTTTTCTAACCCAGATGAGCATTCACAGGCAAAGTCTGGGTGCAGCCACTAGGTGGCAACACAGACACGGCCAGAGTACTAAGAAGCCTCCTGCCTAGCAAATTCCACGCAAACAGACACAGAGGCTGAACCCAGGGCACCAAAGGCTACAAGGAACCCCACCCACATATAACTGTGGTAACCAGACAGTTATGCTGTCAGGGGAAGAGGTCTTCAAGTCCAGCACAGTACAGGCAGGCAGAGGCCTTGGCACCTGCCCACCGGACCCCACCCCACTGGGCCGCATGCTTGCTTCCTGCTTCCCACAAACAGCCAGCCAGGCTCAAGGCACGGGGCCACCGCCACTACTGCCACTATTTGCTGTAGACTCAACTGCTGCTACTCCAGAGGCAGGGGGCTGGAAGGGGCCACTACAAGGAGTGAGTTCCTCAGCAGGACAGACTTTCTTTGGGAATCCTGAGCTTAGTGGTTTCCCAGGAAGTCCCCCTAGGGTGGGTGGAGACACATCACCTCCTCCTCTCTTAACCTCTTCTGGTGAGCAGGACCCTGAACCCTGTAGCTGATTCCAAAGCCACTCTATATGTCTATCTCTGGGGCAAACAGGCAGCCAGTCTCAAGCGGGTGGGTCTCTCTTTAAGTCCATGCTCCAGAGCATTGGAAGAATTCCACTGGATCTGTAGGCATTTCACACGCTTGTAGGCATCTAACAACTCCACTGCCTTCTGAGGCAGGCCTGAGAAGCATTCCCCACCTTGTGGCCTCTAAGCTAAGGAGACATTCAAGGGGTAGATGGGAGTTTGTGAGCGGCAGGGAGGACCAGACTCCTACCTATCGGAGCCTAGCACCCTCTGAGACAATCCCGTAAGCACACACTGGCTACCTCCTAGGGTTATGGAAGGCCCTATCACATGTTTCTGGGACATAGTGGGAGCTGGGGGTGTGGGGGAGACTCCATATAGGAATGTAGCCGCTTTCTTGGTGACCTTAGAGGCTCTCAAGGCTCAGGGTTGGAGAGGAAGTGGACCTCGGCGGCGTTGAGCCACTGCATCAGCCTCCGTAGCTCCTGGGGTGAGCCAGCTTGGGGGCCACAAATCACCTGACATCCTTCCTGTTTTCTTCAACTGTTCAAATGCCTGGGCCCACGGGCTAATGTCCAGCATGTGCCGGCTTGTGCTGCAACAGGTTGACCTTAGCTACTACCTGCTTGCAGCCAGTGACGGCAAACTCATGTCCAGCAACATGGTAGTAGCTGAGCTGCTCTGCCAGATGCTCTGCCAAGGCCTGCTCAGGAAAAAATCCCTCCCCTGCCATCTCCTCTCTGAAGCAGTTGACCACATCTGGCTTGTCCAGTAGCAGGAAGGGCACGATGGCTGCAGTGTTCCATAGACGGTGTTCTCGGGCCAGGAGCTCTCGAAGACTGGTGTGTAACTCCTTCTCAGCTGGAGATTCCTCAGTCTGAGTACTGCCTGCGCTGTGGCGGAGTGGGGGCAACATCCGTGAAGCATTCTGCAGCACAAAATGTGTGATCTCTATACCACCAGCGCCACTTAGGAGTACGTAGATAGCATTGTGGAAGTGGTGCGAGCGCTGTGGCTGCAGGAGGTCGTGCAACTCATCCAGAAGCGCGGGTGGCAAGAGGTCAGCCTCATCCAGGACCAAGAGAGGAGTCTTCTCCTCAGCCTCAGCCTGTGCCACCACATCAGCCACACGCTGTGCCAGTTCCTTCCGACAGTCCTGAACTGGGCGTGGCTCTGGACAGTGATGTCGTGCGTGGTACTGCAGAACCAAAGCGCCATCCTCCAGCACTGCGCGAAAGTGGTGTGCCAGCAGACGCCCTACGTGACTCTTGCCTACACCACTGGGCCCGTGCAGTGCCAGAAGCAAGGGATGACTGTGCACATGTGTAGCCAGATAATCTCGCAGCAGGGCCATGATGCGGCCCACAGCAGCTGGCTGGCCAAACACAGAACGCTGCAACACCTTCTCCAGCCCGTCGAGGTCGTAACGTTGTGCATTATCGTCCAGATTCTCAATGGCATTGAGAACCTGGAACCCCACAATGGCTACAAGAAGCAGCAGGCAACGCTGTGCACGACTCTGCCGCTCTGTGCGGGGTCGGCACTTCCGTGAGGTTTCTGGGTAAAGCACCACCCGACTACGCCTGCGCCTCTTGCGGGGTGTCCTAGACGATAGCTCTGTCAGGCTGTCGAAGGTGAAGAATTTAGGTTGGTCTAGGTCGGCACGCAGAGTCCCCAAGCTGCCGCTGGGCCCGAGTGTCCCAGTCCCAGCGTCCGGCTCAGTACCTGGCTGCAAGAAGCGCCTCTTGCGCAGGACGCAGACTCGGCGGCGCAGACGGAGCACTGCGCGCACTGGCGCGATCACACATGGTCCCTTGGCCTGGGACTCTAGGCTAGCATGGCTGTGGTCCATGGCTCAGGGCCTGTGCTGGGCATGCAGTTCCCCTCCCTGCAATAGGAAAACGGGAAGACTTCCTGAGTCCCCGATCTTACTCTCTGGGGGTTCCTTAGGGCGCTTTACAGCCAAATACTGGCCCCGCCTTGCCTAGCTCCACTAACCAGGAAGCCCAGCTCTCAGCAGGAGGGCCCCAACGCATGCAAATCTCTTGGGTCCTCTCAGAAAAGGCCTAGGCCTTGAGGAAGTGTGGGGGTGGGGTGAGGTGTATAATTTATCAGACTGTTGACTTCCCTCTTGGAGGAATAAACGGGAGGTTCGGTGTCATAGTCACTGATTTAGGGGTACAGAATGGTCAAATTGGACCCTGCACACACACACACAGCACCTATCGGACTGCCAAAGGCCTTACAGATCCTCCCAAGTAGACCCCTGTCCCAGAGGATACCCTTAAGAGTTGAGACTCTGCCCATACTTAGGACAGTTGGTGGAAGGAATGTGCAGACAGACTTTCATGGTTTTGAAAATGGACTTTGGCATTGTCCCTAGTCACAACCTAGGCCTTTCAACCCACTCCACCCCTAGCCCCCCACTCAAGCCCAAATCTGGGGTCCCTCATCGTCCTTCCAGAGAACACAAGAGCAGAAAAACGAACAAAAAGAGACAGGAAAGGCTTAGAGCCTTGACTTTGAGGGGCTGGCCTGCATCTCTCCGTATCACTCCGTACCTGCGGCTGCTCAGACTTCCCAGCTCAGCCACGCCCTTCCGAGGCCAGTAGCCAGCAGCTCAGGAAGCAGGAAATGGTAGTCTTCCACCCAAAGGGTGAGGTGGGTGGGCCACGGTCTGGCTGGCCCAACTCGGGCTTGAAGGGGTAGAGAATCCTGCAGGTCCCGAGGGGACAGGATCAGAGAAAGCTCTGGGGAGGTTTCCGCTTAGATACAAAGGAAGTGAGTCAGGGGTGCTGGCAGGCGGAGCTTGGGCTGAACAGATCCACCAGTGGGGGAAGGTCTGGCTGACCAGCCCAGAACCCCAATCCAGGGCACAGAGAGGGAGGGGCCGGCCAGCAGCTCTTCCTGTAGGTTCCCTGGACTCCTGAAAGCTCAGTCTGCCCTCTACTGACATCGCCTCTACCAGGGAGAGTAGTAACTTTCCCTGACCCAGAAAAACTGAGGAAGGGACCCTACTGAGGCGCTCAGCTGGATGCCCCTCTAATCCCTTTCTTTCCTTCTCTGTTTCCCTTCTTTCCCCTACTCTACCCCCCCAGCCCGCCTCCTCTTCGCACTTTCAGTTGGACCCAAGAAACACAAGTTCTATGGCCAGGGCTAGATAGGGTCCTTGTGGAGTGGGAGGAGCAGATTTAGAAATGTTCTTGTGCCAGAACTGGTAGACAGAAAAGCTTTAGACTGCTCATGGCAACCTATTTGCTTATAGCCCTGCCCACCTCCATGCCCATTTATGCAGGAAGGGACCATTCAGGGAGTGCACGTCCCAGAGTTACTCTTTACAAGGATCAGGCGTTTATAGACAGGTTCACAAGCCTCAGAGCCTGATCCCTTGTCCAACCCTACTGTACAATCCAACCTCACCAGCCCCAAACCTGACCCTTCACCCATCTCACCCTTTCCTCCCACAGCTCTTTGAAGGTACACTTGGCCCACACTAGCAGAATTCAGCCACACAGGTCTGTCTCTCCCAGCCCTCAGCCTCTATCAGCCTTCCCTGTGCCCAGTGACCTTACCCAGCATCCAGCCCACTCAGAGCTTCTGTTCTCAGCCCAGTCACCATCCTAAGCACATGAACACAGCCCCAAGAGCCTTAGTGTTTGGACCCGACAGCCCTGCCCTTCCTGAAATGTCTGCTGTGTAAGGAGCAGCTGCCTGGGTCTGACACCCTACAAATCCCAGTGTCATAAGCTTCTTACTAATGGGTCGTTGCCATCACCCTACAGACATGTCTCTTCCACTTTTAAAATAAGCAAGCCAGGTCTGATAGGAGGCAGACAAGTAGGTGGTAGATCTGTGACTCTGAGGCTGGTTTACACACCAAGTTACAGAGACCCTGTCACAGGCAATAATAATAGTAATAATAAAAAACAGAAGAATCCAGCAGCCCTTCCTTCAACTGAAGGCCTGTGGTTTTGACTTGTGACCTCTACACAGTTGGGAATTTAGCAGGCTTCCCGTGTTCCCACAGTGATCTGGTTGGAGTGTCATGAGTTGAAGCCTCCCCCAGCCACCTAGAGGGTAGTGGAGGCTGAAAATTCAATCTACTATGCTGTGCCTTCAAGACTGATGGTTATGGTTGTCAGTCCCATGGCTTTAAAGAGAGAAAACAGAACCTATACATATTCATATTCTCTCTCTCTCTCTCCTCTCCCTCCCCCATCACTGAAGTACCCTATGCCTCAGGCCTCTGTTGGAAAGATGGTTATCATCAAATTCGTCCTGATCTTTGAACTAAGTCCTTGAGCCAAAATACACACACGTTCCTTAAGACTCATCTATCCTATAGTGTTACAACAGAAAGCTCAACAGCCCTTCCCCTTCACTCAGCTTCAGGGATACAGTCAACAAACAGTGTGCCCCTCCCCACCTGGTGACAGCCAGTTCAGCCAGAGTACATACCTGTTCATTCACAAGTGGGAAAAGCTAAGCACAGACCGGGGGGTTGGGGGGTGTCCCTGCAAACACCCACACCTGCCTGATCCCATCACAGCAAGAGATCTTTCATTAGGCCACAGATGGCTTCCCTGCTTAGCCACTCTGGTGGTTCCTGAACTGAAGGTACAGGAAGGCCCAGTGCCCAGATGGACATCCCTAGCCACCCAGGGATGACTGAGCAGCCACAGAGCTGTAAAGTCTGGTGTTCAGAACCACTCTGACCTAGGGCTTGTCCTTGGTCCTCCTAGGGCTTCCTATCCCTCATCTTGAAAGGAGTAAAAGGCTGCACACAGAGATCGAGGCATCCGAGAGGCCTGTGAAGTCTTCCAGCTGGGCCCTAACCAGGTTACTCAGAACAGAGTTGCCAGGCACAGAAGCTAAAGCACTGACTCTCCAGAAGAACGTTACACCCTCCAGACGTGATGGTATACACTAGTACCAGCATGTGGGAGGCAAAGGCAAGATCTCTCCAAGTTCGAGGCCAGCCTAGTCTACACAGTGAGTTCCAGGCCAGTCAGAGACATGTAAGAGACCTAACATTTAAAAAAAAGAAAGAAACAAAGACAGAAACAAATAGCAAAGAAGAAGAAAAAAGAACCTCTGCATTCACCCCTAAACCCAGTCCCAGGACAAAGAATCCTTACCACGGATTTATCAAAATGTGCTTTATTTACATAAGTGGAAACTTCAATGTGTACATCCAAACTCCCCTACTCAAAGGCTAAAACACGTAGCTGGAGAAGGATTTGCTTTCTACTGCAGAGGTAAACTGAGGCAGGGAGCTGCAGGGGGAGAGCTCTGCTTACAGATCTGTCAGCAAGGACACCAGCAGGCTCAGGCCTGCTGCATACTTCCCAACAGGCTTCTGTGGGGGGCACCACTCCTGTACTTGGGATATCAGCCCCAGCAAATCTGCTTTGGTGAACCCAGCATACCTTTCTCCTTGGACTTTGTGCAGATTGAATATCATGTCAGTCAGGCCTCTGCCCACTGCTTTTCCTATATCCCAACCACCATCCACCTCTGCTAGGGTCAAGCAGAGACCAAGTCCCGCCATGCCATCATAGGGTGTGCAAGTAGACAACTGAGGACCTTTCGGGACCAGCTCCTGGCACCAACTCAGAGGAGGAAGAACCTTGCCAAGGAACAGCCCTCTCAGCTCAGCCTATACCCCTAGCCAACTAGGGTACCCTTCCATAGGGGCACTGCCATCAAACAGTTCCCCAGAGCCTCACAGTGTGGCTGGAGCAGGCACACTGGGAAGAGGCAGCTCCAGTGCTGGTGTCTCTGCAGCTTGGGTTGGACTGGGCTTCCGATGGTCTAACTGTTCCAACTTCTCACCAAGCTGGGAGTAGAGCTCCTTCACGGCCTCCCCGCTCTGTGGGAAAACCAGACATAGGCATGCCATAGGGCAGGTGGTCTATCTGAGCCTACATGGAGGACTGAACCCACAGGAAAACCAATCATGAAGAACACCGTCAAAGTAAGCACCAAGGGCATCGCGCCCCAGCTGGACTGGCCAAGCACACTCACAGAACAACACCCTCTGAGTAGGAACTGATGAGACCCACCTGGCCCGTGGGTTCCAGAGCCTTCTGCAATGCCTCCAGCTTGGAAGGGGCCACTCTTGCATGCAAGTGGAGGAGAAGCCTCAGCACATGGCGGTGCACATTTTCCTTCCTGGAAGAGACCAGTGGAGCTGGAAGTGCCATAACACCTGCTTCACTCCTAGGCATAGCATACCCTGGGGTCCGCATGTGCCTTCGGCTTTTCCCCCTCCACCTAGAGGTGGATCAAAACTAACCCCTGGGTCATGCCCAAGCCACATCCAGGAATTCCTCAGTCTAGCACAGGTCCCAGTGTCCAAAGACCCACCTGGGGTTCTTTAGCAGGATGGAGCCTCAACTACCCTCCTAAGCTGTCAAATGCAAGGACTGACAGGAAATGTGTGTCCTACCTGGGAGAGGCAGTAAGGAAAAAGCCATCAAACAGGCTGCTGCAGAAATCCTCCAGGGCAAATTCATCAGCCAGCAGTGCCAGGCTACCAGTGAGCAGGTGGAGAAAGATGTCACTGAAGGCCAGGTCACCAAAGGTTTCCACTGTAAACGTAACAGGGTGGCTCAGCCTCTGCCCTCAGGTACTCTCTTTATCCCAAGCTCAGAAGAGGACCCAGGTGAGCAGAGAAGAGTTGACCAGCTAAAGTAGATAGGTTATCTGAGGCTCTCATCAGGAAGCAAGACCATAGGTAGAGTATAAGGAAAGTAAGGTGGTCTGCCCCACACCCAGGGGCTCTGGTCTGAATTAGCCTCCATAAAGAGAAAGGCGCCAGACAAACAACTATAGATATGCAGAAGCATAAGAGTATGGCCCAGCCGGGCGGTGGTGGTGCATGCCTTTAATCCCAGCACTTGGGAGGCAGAGGCAGGTGGATTTCTGAGTTCGAGGCCAGCCTGGTCTACAGAGTGAGTTCCAGGACAGCCAAGGCTATACAGAGAAACCCTGTCTTGAAAAACAAAACAAAACAAAACAAAACAAAACAAAACAAAACAAAAAAAAAGAGTATGGCCCAGAGGGAATTCTGCTCAACACTCCAAATGACTCCTCAGTTAAACACAAAGGAACACTGCCAAACTCCCTGTTTGAAGACATCAAAGTAGGACAGATAAGATGGCCAAGCAATTCCATGTGTGCCCTGCTCACACCCAATGGCATGAAGAGATATGTTGCCACAGGCAGGCAGTGCTGCCAGAGGCAACCTCACATTGCCATCTAGACAGCAGGCATTCAACAAGAGCTAACAGGATCCCACAGCCAGAGATGCCCTTCTCTCAGGAAGGATGAACACAGCATAGATAGCCTTGGGACCCATCACCATTCCTGATAACTGGGAGGAGATTTTGATGGCAGACCCAGCTGATGCCATTTGAAATCACTGAGAAGCTGGAACACTTCAGGGACACTCACAGTGTTCTGGGAGCACTACTGAGAACAGATTTGATGAATCTCAGCCACTTAGTGGCCTGCCCAGTCATGTGCAGGATCACCACCAAGTGGCTGAGATGCTGGGACTTCACCTTCCAACAACCGGGACACTTGAAAGGCAAGTGGGCGTGCACAGTGGAAAGGCACCTTAAATCCTAACTGGAGCCCATAACCACACCCTGCTGAGACACAGGAACTCCCTGTTTAGAGGCAGTCCTGCTGCTCCTGCTCAGTTTTTAAAATTATCTTTCTTTTTCATAGAGATGCCTACTAAGCTGTTCAGACAAGGGTTATGGTCTGAACTGGAAACATCAGGCTCCTGTTCTGAACACTTGATCCCCAGGTGCTGGTGGTATTCTGAAGGAGGCTTTAGGAGGTGAGGCCTGGCTGCTGGAAGCAGGTCTCTAAGAGCAGGAACAAAAAGGTTATATGCGGTCCCGATTCCCGTTACACTCTGCTCCTGGCTGGCTTGAGAAGCTTCTGCTACGTGCTTGCTCTGCTGTGCTCTAAGATGTCCTCCCCACCAAAAGGAACTGAGACCTTTTGAAACTGAATCTAAATGATTCTTTCAAGACTGGAGATGGCTCAGTGGTTAGAAGCACTGGCTGCTCTTCCAGATGTCCTAAGTTCAATTCCCAGCAACCACATGGTGGCTCACAACCATCTGTAATGGGTTTTGAAGCTCTCTTCTGGTGTGTCTGAAGACAGCAACAGTATACTCACATAAAATAAATAAATAAATCTTAAAAAAAAAAAAAAAAAAAAAAAAGGATGAGTTTTTTTTCTGTTGTTTCTCTTCTGGCCACAGCCATCCACAGCTGTACCTAACACAGCTGGGCACGGTGGTGTAATCTACCATGGCAGCAGCTGGTGGAGGCAACATCAGTCCATACTTGGTGCCAGGCATGGTAGAAGTTGGACTAAATGTATCATACTATGTTTAGGCCCCCACAGACTTGCTTGAACAAGCCTATGGGGGCCAGAGAATGGAATGTGATAGTTTGTATAGTTTTGGCCCAGGGAGTGGCACTTTTAGGAGGTGTAGCCTTGTTGGAATAGGTGTGTCACTGTGGGTGTGAGCTTTAATATGCTAGTCTTAGCTGCCAAGAAGTCAGTATTCTGCTAGCAGCCTTCAGATGAAGATGTAGAACTCTCAGCTCCTCCTGCACCAAGCCTGCCTGGATGCTGCCATGTTCCTGCTTTGATGATAATGGACTGAACCTCTAAACCTGTAAGCCAGCCCCAATTAAATGTTGTCCTTATAAGACTTGCCTTGGTCAAGGTGTCTGTTCACAGCAGGAAAACCCTAAGACAAAAGGTGATGGTTTTTGCTTTGTTTTGAAACAGAGTTTCTCTGCCTAGCCTTAGCTTTCCTGGACACCTTAAACAAGAGAGCTGGTGAGACGGCTCAGTGAGGAAAATCTACACAAATTTGGAGACTCGAGTTGATTGCCTGGAACCCACATAAAGGCAGAAGAATTCAAGAGCTGACCATACAGACCAGGCTAATCTTGAACTCACAGAGATCTGTCTCCCTCTGCCTCCTAAGTACTGGAATGAAGGACATGCACCACCATACTTGGCTATAAAAGTACAAATCCTTTCTGTAGGAAATGACAAGACACTGGCATCTCTGAAACAGCGAAACCTGCTTTATAAACATACACACAGAGTCTACTCAGTAAGACTCACCAAGTCCAGGCAGCAGACGCAGGAGTGCATTCTTGTTTCTCTGCTTGGTGATGTGTAGGACATAGTACAGTCCCACCTCACAAGCCATGCGCTGCTCCTGCAAAAACCTGCATGCAAAAAGCCACGATCTTCTGTCAGCCCACCCAGCAGCACCTTCCCTGGCAGCCCCACTCTAGTGCCTCCCCCAAACCCTGCCCTGGAGTCCTACTTGGTGAACCTTTCAGGAAGCGTGTTGGGGTATGTGACTGGGGCTCTCTCCTCAGCTGGCAGCTTCTGATCCACATTGAAAGTGTAGTCATCCACCACGAAGGACATCAGCATCGGCAGGAACCTGGTGATGAGCTCTGCCTCCTGGCAGAAGCAGTGTCTGAGCCCACTAAGGTCGCCCCGAGCCTGGCTGCTCTCAATACACACCTTAACCCACTCTGCCTGCCGTGTACACCCACCTTGCCCTTACCCACTCAATATACTTGCTTCAAAGCCAGCTTTCTTGGACATTGGTCCCCAAAATCTCTCCTTCCTGTTTCCTGAGACTCATATCAAGTGCTATATTTTTTAATCCCCCATCACGGCTGCAGCTGCAAAGCCCCATCTGAACCCTAGTCCCCATGGAACAGCTCCATCCTGCAGCTAGTCCACCAAGATACCCAAACATCCTTGATGGGTGTTCACCTAAAGATGACTCTACGAGTAGAGTTTTGCTACCAGAGGCCCCACCCTTCCACTCCCCATAATTAGTTAAAAAAGGAAGAAACCAGACCTCATACCATCTTAGGCTCCTTGAAGACCTGGCTGTCTATTAAGTCCCATGCACCTTGGCCCAGTGCCAGCAGCCTAAGTAGGAGGAGGAGGTCGGGACTATCCTGAAAGAAAACAGAAGCATCAGCAAGAGCTCACAGGGACCATGCCATCCTCTGGTCTCACTGGGCAAAGCAGGTTCTCTGTTTTCCAGAGCCAGGACCCTAGGAGCGTGTGACCATAAGGCACCCATGTGCCAATACCCACCTATGGAGTAAACCTCAATTTCACCAACTGGACAGTATACGCTCTGCACAGCCAGCAGCCATGACTATGCTCACCCTGGGCAGTGTCTCCTGGCTAACCAGCTCCTGCAAGTGCCTGATGGTGCTCAGGGACAGTGTGTTGATGGCAAAGGGGTCGCACAGGATCATAGACAAATCCCTGGAAGGAATCAGACCTTGGTATAAATTGAGAAGCCTGGTTACTCTGTTTCTAATAGCTGCAGTGCCAGACCCACTAAAGGGACAGACACAGACTGGATGCAAGGGCTTGGGGACTGACCCCAAATAGCCAGCCTCTCTCTGTATTGAATTCGTAATTTATCCATAACTTACTCAAAGATTTTAAACTATAAAGTTAAAAAAAATTAATCCCCAACACACTATATTCATACCTTATTTGAAAAACCCTGACTCAGGGGCAAGCAATGGTGATATGTGACTTTAATCCTAGCACTCAGGAGGGAGAAACAGAAAGAAATTCATGATGAGTTTGGAGCCAGCCTGGTTTACATAGTGAATCTCAAATCAGCTTGGCCACAAAGCAAGACCCTGTCTCAAAACAGAAACAACTCCTGGCTTCAACTCTAGGTTTAGACAGTGGAAGAATACAATAAAGAAATGTGGCAAGGCTGTGGCAGGGCATGGCATCTTCATGCCAGGCAAAAGATGCTGGGAATAAGGCGGGAGTATCTAATCCCGTCCTCAGCTCACACCTAACTTGCCGTAGACAGCAGCCTACGGCCCCCTCCCTGACTAAGCTCCCTATGTTGGCTGCCCCTGGAACAGCAGGCCTCAAATTCCACACACATGTATGGATCCTCTTGCTATTGAAGCTCATTCTAAGTAATGACTTAGCACCCTGTCAACAGTGGGCCTGGTACCGAACACGACCACCCCAAACATACCAGAATAGGCTCCAACGACCAAGGACGAACAGCAGGCCCCACTGATGCCTGTTTAGGGATCAAAGGCTAGGGGTCTCAAAGAGCTCTCACCCCAAAACTTGTTCCTGGCCTTTCTTCACACCGTCAAGAAATCCCTGTAGCTCCCGGGCTCTTTTGCTGTCCACAAACCGCTCTCGGATGCAGGCATCCAGGCACCAGGTGAACTGCAGGAAGGAAATATATACTCCAGGTATCCCAGACTCTCATTCCTCAGTCAGACTCTGCCACTACCCAGATGGCTGTGGGAACCACAAGCCACATACAGGAGAGAGGCAAAGATAAACACAAGCCCAGGTCCAAGACCCCACCCTAGGCCAAACCCAGGATAGAGAAAGAAAGGGGTCTCTGAAGAAGACAGAGAAAAATGGCAATCAGTAAAAAGGAGGGTATGCCAAAGATTGGGCAGCAGCAGTCTCCAGGCCTAGACAGCCAACACCACCATTTGTTGTGCACTCAATCAGTAGGTATTAACAAAGGAAAACAAACACAGTTCTCATTCCCAGGTGTCCAGAAGGCACCATAGCACAGGACTGAAACACCAGTGAGTTTTCATGGGGGACCAGTGGCCCACAGGGAGCGGGCCTCCCTAGGTCTCAAGAGTACCGAGGATCAGGATAGCACATGAAAGAGGCATATTTGTTCTCCCTGAAAGAGAGGTGACCAGGGCTGGCAGATGGATGGACAGGCTGTGGCAGAGATGTAGTGTTGTAGTGCAATAAGCAATACTACTTAGTACCCAGGAGGTGGCCTTAGCTTTCCTGTGTTCTTGGTGGGGGTAGAAGGAAGTGCAGAAAACCTAACTCCTATATTACTTTGGTACTGGCCAGCAAGAAACCCTGAAGGTGCTGGGACAGGAGAAGCCAGGAGCCCACTAGAAAGATAGTCACAGGGCCTGCCACTTCCAGCTATAGAATAGAGGCTAGAGGGCCCGCAAGGGAGGCACAGGACAGCCAGGCGTCTGCAAGACCTGTTCATCTCCCAGTGGAGCTGGCCGTCTGAGACGCAAGCTTAGATGTGGTCAGCAGCCATTCCTAGATTACTGCCTGCAGAGGAGGAGAGCACAGGAGAAGTGCACGGTGGGCATGCAGTACTACCTTATGGCAGGGATCCACAGTGCAGATGTCACTGACGTCCAAATCATGCAAAGACATAAGCAGCTCAGCTCGTAATGTGCAGTAGTGCACATTCCTGGTCCGCAGGAAGAGTGTGCGCAGGAACTGCAGCACCATGTCATACAGCTTCACATTCTTCCCTACCATCTGTGTCAGCTTCTGTACCACCTAGGGGCAAGACAGACAGACAGAGTCCAAAATCCCCACCCCAGGACAAGGAGAGGTGGACATATCTTTAATCCTAGCACTTGGGAGGCAGAGGTAGGTGGATCTCTCTGGGTTCTAGGCCAGACTAGAACTCACAAATCAAGTTCCAGAACAGCCAAGGCTACATAAAAAGACCCTGTTTCAAAAAACTAAAACAAAACAAAACATAAATCCCAGCACCACCCAAGCAGCAACACACACACAAGTCTCCCAGTCCTGGATACAGAGCTGGCCTTCTCTCTTTTTGGCATGAGATATTTCTTTCTCTGTCATGAAATGTTAGCACTGTAGTCTAGAGGGCCAGCTTCAGCTACTCAAAGTGGTAGATCCACATTCATCACAGGGATATCCTAAAAGGACCTTGTCTGTGACCTACTGTGTTTCAAGCACCTGCCTGCCAGGTTTTAAGGGGTAGGTGACTCATCCTAGAAACAGCTGAGAGCCCAACACAGCACGTTCAGGCTACACAGCCACTGCCTTTGGGAGCCACTTTGCCTCTGGCAAAGACTTGTCAGGCTACACTGGGTTCTCTGTTTTCCTGTGTTAAACCACAAACACTGATCTCCACCTTTTCTTTACCGTGTACTCCAGGCAAGGACCATGCAGGGACAAATGTCTGTTCCTTTGGCAGGTGTCACCCACCTTACATGTACCCAACAAAGGCAACCAAACACTCTAGCTCAAATATCTGGAGGTTGGTGGGGGCCAAGAGGATTGGGTACGCCTTTAATCCCAACACTCAGGAGGCAGAGACAGACAGGATCTCTGAGTTCAAGGCCAGCCTGGTCTAGCGGGAGTTCCAGGACAGCTCAGACTACATAGACAAACCTTGTCTTGGGGAGGAAAAAAAGTCTTCACCAACAAAAAGAACTTTCACTGAGCTGCTAACCGGCCATGGTTAATGGAGTCTCAGGACTATGGGGTAAGTCCAGAGTGAAGATATCGCAGGAAGCCCAAAGGCATCAGGCTAGCCTCAACAAGTAGTGAGGTAGTCGGGGGAGGCAGAAGGGTGCAGGAGCCAGTGGTTGGTCTGTTGTTTCCCTCTCCAAGACCCCTGCTAAGACCTCCTGGACTGACTTAGACCTTCATCTCAGGAACAAAATCTTCACTGTTGACACCACTTGAGCCATGTGGACGGTCCAAAGTTCTCCTATTCACCAGGTACAGACACAATCTAACCCTGACACAGAGGGTACCTACCTCACACATGACCAGCTTGGGACCACCTGCTCATAGACAAGACAGCTGTCCTACGCCAAGACTGTAAAGGTGACCCACTAGCCCTGTCCCCAATGCTGAAAAATAACAGAGCACTGAGAAGAGTGCAAAGTTTTCAAAAAACAGGAAAAACAGGCCAGCATCAAAGTGCCACAAATCAAACTCGTCTGCAGAAACTGACAATGGAGATCAAGAATGGTCTTTGGCACTTAGGATATAACTCTAAATATAGCCACTTGGCCCAGGAATCCAAACACTGTCCAATGTGTCGCTCTGGACGCGCTCACATCAGGAGTAATAAACTCCAACCAAACAGGAATGAAATGAAGGAAAGGAAAAGAAACCTGGAGGATGTAAGAAATGGCCCCATCAACACAGGACAGACACTGGGCTAAATGAGATCTGCTGTGTGGCCTGACATGTCAAAGCAGAAAGTCAAGAAGGCCGGGGGACCTGAGAGCTTGGGGAAAGAAGGAAGAAGCCAAGAACGAGGGGAGCACCCAAGCACAACTTACAAGTCTGCTCTACCACTCTCTACTTTATTCACTTGTGAAAGAATCTCTCACTAAACCTGCAGGTTTTGTTTGATTTTGTTGACACTGGCAGGCCCTCAGGTTCCAGTGATTCCCCTGCCTCTGCCTCCTCCCTTTCAGCATATATACTAAAACTACAAAGACAAGAGAAGATTAGCATGGCCCTGCACAAGGATGACATACAAATTCATGAAGTGTTTCATATTTAAAAAAAAAAAAAGCTCATCTATTTTTGTCAAAGTAGACAAAAATAAAAGTAGAGATTTTTGAATGGGGCTGGAGAGATGGCTCAGAGGTTAAGAGCACTGACTGTTCTTCCAGAGGTCCTGAGTTTAATTCCCAGCAACCACATGGTGGCTCACAACCATCTGCAATGGGGTCTGATGCCCTCTTCTGGTGTGTCTGAAGAGAACAATGGTGAATACATAAAATAAAAAATAAAAAAATAAAATACAAATACAAAATTAAAAAGCTCTTTAAAAAAAAAGAAAAAAAGACATTTTTGAATGACTTATATACCGGGCGGTGGTGGCGCACGCCTTTAATCCCAGCACTCGGGAGGCAGAGGCAGGCGGATTTCTGAGTTTGAGGCCAGCCTGGTCTACAGAGTGAGTTCCAGGACAGCCAGGGCTACACAGAGAAATCCTGTCTCGAAAAAACAAAAACAAAAAACAAACAAACAAAAAAAAAATATCTTTCTACTAAACAATGTTAATCTAAAGTAAGCTAGTTACAAAGTCTTGACTTAAGAACTTGCAAGATGGCCAGAGGTGGTTCGTACACTTTTAATCCCAGTACTCAGGAAGTAGAGACAGACAGAGTTCAAGTTTAGCCTGGTCTACAGAGTGAGTCCAGGACAGCCAGGGCTACACAGAGAAACCCTGTCTCAGGAAAACAACACAAAGTAATAAGACTCCTGCGAGTTGTCTTTCCATCTCTACACAACATGGTCATTCACACAGATATATGATAAATAATGTAATGAATAAATTCTCAACATAAAAACGATGCTCATGGGCTGGAGAGATGGCTCAGTGGTAAGTGAGCAGACTGCGCTTCCGGGGGAAGGGGCCAACTCCTATCACCTAATCAGGCAGCTCACAAACAGATGCCAGCCCCATGCCTCTGGCCTGTGGGCACATACTCACACATGTTGTATACACACAAACACACACACAGACACAAACAAACAATTAAAATTAATTTAAGACATTTTAAAGATGCCAGTCATGAGCCAGACATGGTGGCCATGGCTTTAATCCCAGCACTTGGAAGCAGAGGCAGGTGGATTTCTGTGAGCTCAAAGCCAGCCCAATCCATGTAGGGAGTTTCAGGCCACTCAGGGCTACATTCAAAGATCCTATCTCAAAAATAAGTAAGTAGCCAAGCATGCCTTTAATCCCAGCACTTGGGAGGCAGAGGCAGGCAGATTTCTGAGTTCCAAGCCAGCCTGGTCTACAGAGTGAGTTCCAGGACTATACAGGGCTACACAGAGAAACCCTGTCTCGAAAAAACAAACAAACAAGTCATTTATGGCAAATTTGAATTTAGAATAACGCCAGCATCAATAAGAGATAAGAATAATAGATAAAACGTTGAATTCAGTGTTTTTCTTTTTGATGTTTTGAGATGAGACCTGCTGTTACTCAGGCTGGCCTCAAACTCACAGCAATCCTCCTGCCTCAACCTCTGCCATGCTACATATCCAAGCTCATGCTTATAGAAACAGACTAAGCTACACACAGAGAAGAGGCAAGGAACAAAGGGCTGGCCACACACCGCTGGGAGGTATCTGTCTCACTGAGCACACCCTGCCTTCCTCTCACCTCTCCCTGGCGCCTGGTCTTGGGGGAAGGGCTGAAGAAGTTGTGCAGGACAGAGAGCTCTGTGCTGAAGAGTGCACTCTCTTTCTCCAGGATATACTGCTTCAACAGCGGTGAGACTTCATCACCAAAGAGAGCCTGGTTGTCCTGCCAGATCTGCCTCTTCACTTCCACAGCACATGCCCGGTACAGCTCCTTGTCAGCCATCACCAGCTTCAGCTTCTTCTCAGGAACCTACACGGTAAACAACACAGCCCCCTGCAAGTGCTGCCTGTGTCACCAAGTCTCCCTCCACAAGGCCTCAGCTGCTCACAGACCCTACAGAGCCCAGCCCATCAACAAGCACCTGTGATGGACCTCCAACTCTTAGCAGGTGAATTCATACATCCAGAATCCCCACAGCCCTCCTCCCAGGAAAGACCCACCCTGCACTTCAAGGAGTAAATGTGTTTCCACTTGGCTCAACCAGGGGAGTGTGTGATACTGAGAAGGTACCCAGAGCTTGCTGAGGGACACATCCATAGAACTTTCCTGAACTAAGCAACTGCCTGCACTAAGTCCACAGTCTGGGAGGGCCGGCTCCACAGCTCTCACCTTAGGCAAGTGTTTCATAACACACATCACCACTGGTTGTAGGGACGGCATCTTGACCAGAGAAAAGCTCTTTTCCAGGAGGTCTTCTAGCTTTTTGTACCTGCGCAGATTTGCACAGAAGAGGAATTGGTTCTCCTCATGCAGAACATACAGAGAAGGGGAATCCCTCAAACACATTCCAGTGATACTTGTAGTTGTATCTACAAGTAGGGCTGTTCAGCCATGGAGACCATAAATGCTATTCACAAAGATATGTAGCTCCCTGGTAGAGACCCACCTCTCTTCTGCCTTTCCCTCAGAGGCAATAGCTGACACTCGTTCCAGCAGTTTGTCGCGTAGCTCATCAAACACTGACTGATGGAACTCCAGCCGCGGTGTCCCGTGTAGATCCAAGAAGGGCAGGGCCGACTGCAGGGAAGGCAGCAACACGCCATTCTCTGTCTGGAGAAGCAGAGGGTAAACACGTATGCATTTTGCTTGGCCGTAGCCAAGTCAGCACAGGCACCACAGATGCCCTGAGTACATGCGTCCGCCGTGGTAACCGCGGAAAGGGAAAAACGCCTAGAGTTACTCAGCGGGTTCCCTAAGAACCTTTAGCGCCTCCATCCAAGCGTCGGGAGTGCGCCGAATTGTGTCCAGCTTCCCTAGCTGCTCGGGCCCCTCCTGCCAACCTGAAATTGCTCAATGGCCTTGAGAGGCTCGGTGCAGTTGGTCAGGGTCTCTTTCAGGTCCTCGCCATTGGCCACGCCCAGGTCCTGGAGCCCCGCGAACATGGCCGAGGCTCCGGCGGCCGCTCGGCTGTGTACCCCATCCCCGCCGCGCTCCGCTGGAGCCGTAGCGGACGCTGTCGGAGCCCCAGAAGCCCTCTCCACGGTGCCACGAGGACCCCCCAAGCCCCGTTCGCCCGCCGACTCCAGCGTGGCCAGATCGAGTCAGCAGAGCTGCTTGCACGGACTCACACCTCCCACTTCCGCCCTTGACTGTCTAGGTTCAGCAGCCAATAGGCCCCGGGAAAACGCCGCCGCCGCGCGTAGGTTCCGGGCAGCGACTTGCTACCCAGTCAGAGGTAGTGAGATCGCGCTCAAGGGGCGGGGTCGGGATGTGAAGGAACCCAGTCTAGAGAGGCCTTGACCACTCTAGCCCCACCCTCTGCCAGTGCTATGAAATTTTCAGCCTTTCACTTCACCTGCTCTCTGGGAACCAGAACCTTTGCCAGTCCCAGGGGATCTGATGTCCTCTTCTGACCCCCACAAGCACCAGACATACATGTAGTATACAGACATACATGCATTTATATGCATAAATGAAATCACTTTTTAAGTGAGTTCTGGTTTGGGCTTAGTGGTACATTTTTTTCCCCTTGAGACATGGACAGTTTAGACCAGGTTGCCTCAAACTCAGATCCTCTGCCTCCTGACTGCTGGGATTAAAAAGCGTGTGCTGTCCACACTTGGCAATGATGCATATCTTTAATCCAAGCACTTGAGTTCAGGACTATGCTGGTTTATACAGTAATTTCCAAGACAGTCAGAGCCTGTCTGAGGAGGACGGAAAGAAAGAAAGAAATCAGCTCTGAGAGCTAAGAAAATAGATCAGCAGTTAAGACCGTTTTCTGCTGTTGCAGGGGACCTGGGTTCAGTTCCAGCACCCACATAGCAGCTCTGTAATATCAGTTCCAAGGAATCTAATGTCTTCTGGGCACTAAGTACACATGATACACATACCATACAAGCAAGCAAAACACCATACACATAAAATACATTTTAAAAATGTTCTTTAGTGAGATCTGTGTCTGGGTGAGGAAAAAAGTATGGAGAGAACACTGGGGAAACTGCTATCTCTTAGCTGCAAGGCGAGGCTCCTGAAGGGGGCTCCTTCTAAGTAGGAAGGCAGGTCAACAGTGCTGAGGAACCATCAATGGGCAGAGGCTCGGGCCAAAGGCTTTGGGCTTGGGTTCTAAGAACACAAGTTAGCAAACCCATTTGAATCTTCAGGTCAGGGCCCCAGGGAAGTAGGGCCAGTGTCTGGTGAGCTGATTCCCTGGGTCCTATCTCAGTGGGCTAGGCAAGGCTGTGTAAAGATGACAGCCCCCCGCCCCCCCGCCATTCTATCCCAATAGTTCCTCAGCCCAGCAAGCAGCCCTGATCCTCAGGTAGATGCTGGATCTTGGGTGACTGGATCAGGTTGTCCTACATTGCCACAGGGTCCTTTTCCTATTCTATCCTAGGTCAGCTTAGGGTTAGTTCCCAGGCTGCCATTTCAATCCTGAAGAAAAGAACACTATGCAGGAAAAGAGAAAGCCAGAAATACCAGGGCAGCAAGAAGCCACATATTCAAGACAGCCCATTGGGCAAAGGATGGGCAACCAGGCACACCAGAGACCACAGTTCAGAAGAATCATTTGCATCTCGGTATAGTGGGGGGAAGGGAGACTCTGGGAAGACTATTCTTGTTGCACAGCCTAAGCCAGAAGAGTGGGTGTGGGGTGTCTAGAGGGTCAGAAAGCCAGGCTACAGACAGAGTTCCAAAGGAAGCCTAGGAAAGCCTCAAGAGAGGTCAGCTTTACAATCTATACGTGATGGGCCTACAGTGTGCAGAAGGGGCCTGTGTCATGGCGCTTGGGTCTGCGCACTCCTTGGATAACTACTCCAGGCGGAGATGGGAAGCGTGAGTTGTAGCAGTCTTCCACGTAGTAGGCAGCTGGACCTGGGGTTCCGGCTGCAGAGAGAGTGAGCTGACCCTAGTCCTCACCCCAGCATCCCTCCCCTCCCTTGCGGCCCAAGCCCCACTCCACCCCTAAGCAGGCCAAGCCTCCTTTTCTAGATCTTCCTTACAAGAGCTGACCCAGGATGCAAACGCAGGAGAGCGGCTCATGGAGAAGGCAGGTGAGCGTGTGCTCTGCAGACGGCACCCAGGAAGGATGTTGTAGGTGTTGGGACTGGGTCGCTTCTCGCCAGAGGGCTTTGAGGTAGGCACGAGTGGGGTATAGCTACAAGGACCTCGGGCTCGGAGCATCCCTGGACGGAAACGACTCTCGGGTACTTTGACAGCAGAGCGACGAAGGCGGCCGCCAAAGCTGAAGGCCGGGAAGGCAGGCTGGCTCAGCGGCGTGTACTCGGCGGGCGATGGCCACTATGAAGAGTCAGGATGCTGCAACCTCCTTGCCCAGCTTCATCCTATCCTCCTAGGTCTGACCCATGCTTTTGTGCTTTCTGAGCCCCTGGTTCTCCCTATATGCCAAACCTAGGCATGTAGCCCCTCCCATAGGCCATCTGACCCCTCCTTTCCTCAAGGCCTCACCCGCAACACCGCTACCAGCTCAAGGCGGCCCCTTTGTCCCACTCTTCCCCTACCTGGCCCACTTAATATCCCTACCTTTGTCTCTTGGTTGAAGTCGGTCTTCTGCGTGAAGGGGCTTTCACTTTGGAGCCACATGGTCTGCCATGCCCTGCGGCCACCACCCTCTGCAGTGGGGCGGATGGTCGGTGGGGAGGTTTTCAGGGCAGGAGGTTCCCATTCCCCCGGTATAGGCAGGGCTGTGGGGACATGCACCTCGACCCGGGTACTTGCGACCGATGGTGTATTGGGGGTGTGGAGAGGACTCTCGCAGAGACACATTGGGCACCTCATACTGGGTTGGGCCAGGGACATCCAGGTCTGTCAGGATTGGAGGACGTCTCTCTAGCCCTAATGCAAAAAAGCAAGCTCTAGACCCATTTCTTAGCAGAAAGCTATTTTCCCAGCCCCCATACTGGCCTGAGGGGTAGGGGGGAGTGAAGATCCTCACTCACATAGCTCCCTCAGAGTCCCTGTGCTGATAGGTGTGGACTCATTGGGGGCGCCTATTCTTAACCTGAAGCCACTAGGGGCTCTCTTCGTCTTTGGGGGCCACATCTCATCCCAGGCAGCCTCCAGCTCCTGGTCCCACCATAACACAGCAGCGTTGGACCTGCAAGGAAGCCAACAGCCACTGTTCATCTATCCCAATGGTCTTCCCACTGGGTTGTCCCCAGACCCATATCCACTATCTTCTGAAATTACTGGGTGGGATGAAGAGGTTTCTGACTCAGGGGGCCCCGAGTCCAGTGTTTGCCTCCATTGATGTAAAAATTTGCCAGGAATTTCACAGCCTTCTGGTCAAAGTTCATTCTGGAGCTTGGGCTCCTTTGCCAGAGAGCACTGTGGGGCTCTGTGACCTCACTGTGGGATCATGCCCCTCCCCTCTGTTGCTGGGAGCTCCCTAGGAAAGGAACATTGTCCAGATCAGGAGGGGCTCTACCACAGGGCCTCCATCCTTAGTACCCCCTCCTTACCTGCTGAGACTGCCACCCAGGTCAGCCTTGGTCAAGACAGGTCCCAACCCTTTTCCTTTTACTGGGGGCTTGAGTCCACTCTTAACAGTACTTCTGGGAAGTCAGGGACCCCACCCTAGGTAAAGAAGGGGCAGGGCCAAGCCCTGCAGGATGGCTCCATGTGTGAGGGCCAATTGAAAGGGTATAGGGAGAAAGACAGTTGAGGAGGAGGAGGAAGAGCAGCTGCCTCTGCAGCAAACCCCATCATGGGAAACATAGCAAAACAACTGAGGCCTGACTACTGGTCTGGCCAGTCCAGGCAGTGTTAGTTTTAAAAACTTGTCTTGCCGGGCGCTGGTGGCGCACGCCTTTAATCCCAGCACTTGGGAGGCAGAGGCAGGCAGATTTCTGAGTTCGAGGCCAGCCTGGTCTACAGAGTGAGTTCCAGGTCAGCCAAGGCTATACAGAGAAACCCTGTCTCGAAAAAACCAAAAATAAATAAATAAAAACAAACGTGTCTTCTGCCTCTAGCTGCAGGCACAGAAGCTAGGTGGTCAGAATGTATGAGATGAACTAGGTTGTGCTGAGATGATACACAAAGGAATACTGAGTGGCCTCTGATGCTGGCCTGGCTGGCCTCGCACTGACCTTAGCCTTAGACAAAAATACCTCATCCACAAAGCCTCCTCCAGCCCTCTTCTACCATGACTGGGTCTCTCTCTCTCTGGATCTCTTCTTTTAGCACTGGCCCTGCCTGACACTTTTCTGCATAGACGGATGGCGACATGAGGAAACAAGTGTGATTTGGACAAAGGGACCACAGGCTGCCTGGAACCTCCTCCTGCACTGCACAGCGTCCTTTGAGAACGTAATTGATGGTGTTAAGGTACCTGGTGTGTTGGGTTCTGAAGAAGCATTTGTTGCCACTTATGTGACTTCAGTTCCTCCCTGTAAAAAATACTGCCATGGGGATAGGAATGGCTCGATGAGTGACGTAAGTGCCTGCCGTGTAAGTACGACAGCCTGAGCTGGATGACCAGGAGCAGTAATAAGAGTCGTGCTTCCTCTCCCAGCTCTAGGGAGATAGAGACAGGAGGATCTCTGGAATTCACTCCTCAGCCAATCAAGCTGAACCAAAGCACTCCAGAGTCTGTGAGACAAACCATATCTCAAAAACTCTAAGGTACAGAACAATTGTGGAAGACAACCAACATCAACCTCTGGCCTCTAGCATACATGTTCACACTGCTGTGGAGCTGGGCATGGTGGCCCACACCTGGAGTTGCAGCACTTGGGAGGCTGAGGCAAGTTCAGTATAAGTTCAAGGTCAGCTTGGACTACATAACAAGAAAAAAAAAAAGCAGATATAGTTGAGGTGGTGTATCTAGTTTTGTTTCAAGAATTAATATATGTTTTGCCTACATGTATGTTTGTATACCACATGAAAGCCTGGTGATGTAGAGGTTTGAAGAGGGCATCAGATCTGGAAGTGGAGTTACGGATGGTTGTGAACTACCATGTGGGTGCTGGGAATTAAACCTGGATCTTCTAAAAAAATCAACAAGTGCTCTCAGACACCTCTCTGGCCCTACAACCAACCACCATGTACCTTTGTTTAGTTTCAGCACTTCTTTAGTATTGTAGAAGCAGTGTCTTGTTTAGACTTGATCTATATTAGCAAATTGTGCTCTGGAGTGTACCTCAGCGATCCGCATTAGAAACTTCCATTACCACACTGGAGCTGCGGTATTTAATTAATTAATTAATTAAATTCAGGTAGAACTGTACCTCTGTGTGTTTAAAGGTTGTGTGTTGGTTTTGTTTTCAACACTTGTGTTTATATTTGCATCTTAATATTGGATGGTCCATTTTTAATATTTTATAAGATTTTTTTAAAAAGATTTATTTTTAATAAGACTAAAAAATCACCTGAATTCATTTTTTTGTTGGTTTTTCCAGGCTGTGTTTCTCTGTGTAGTCCTGGCTGTCCTGGAGCTCTTCTCAGTAGACCAGGCGGGCTAAATCCAAACATCAGATTGCCTCTGCCTCCCGACTGTTAGGTGCCAGCATGGGCAGCTCAGTTTTTAGCTTTAGTATCTGTAACAATGTGCATGTGTCTGTGTGTAGGCTTATGTCCTTGGGTGCAGACGATCAGAGGCCAGGCGTGTTGATAGTTGTGATACTAACATGGAAGTCAGTGTGGGGTGAGGGTGCTTCGGAAGAGCAACCACTGGTCTTAAGCTCTGAGCCATCTTGTCTCTGGCCTTTCACGAGTCTCGTATGTGGAATTATCTTTTTATAACAGTTGTTGCAAAGTTCAGTCTGCTCACCATTGTGTTGATTTGACATGGGGTAGAATCTGCTTCTTCCCCCACCTTTGTTATATTCATTTTATGGTTATAAAGTTCTATCTAAAGGCTAGGGAAATAGCACAGCTGTGCTGTGTGAGCAAGTATGGGGGCTTTAGTTTGCATCACCAGCATACACGTAAAAGCTTAGGTACTTACCATCAAATCCTGACAACCTGACTACTCCCCAGAACCCACAAGGTAGAAGAGAGAACCAGCCACTCAAAAGTTGTCCTCTGACCTCCACAGGAGTGCCACAACACATGCATACACCCACTAAAAAGTTGTTTCATAAATTTATGTTGGGGAAGTACAGACAGGTGGATCCTGGGGATCCAGAGGAACACTACAAGATAAGCACCGAGCTCCGCACACATCTGCACATACATGCAAAAGGATTTTTGTTATTAAATAGGGTTTGATAGGCTAGGGTGTGAGGTCAACTTCTGGAAGTGCATTCTCTTTTATACTGAGCTCGTGGTCTGAACTCTGGCTTAGGCTTCGTGACAAGCATTCTTTACCTCCAAGCCATCTCACCAGCACCAAAGAAAGTTCTTTTATTTTACGTTCATTGGTATGTTTTCCTGTATGTATGTCTGTGTGAGGGTGTCAGATCCCCTGGAACTGGAGTCACAGATAGGTGTAAGGTACCATTGAGTGCTGAGATTTGAACGAGGAGCCAGGGCTCTTAACCACTGAGCCATTTCTTCAGCCCCAAAAGTTTTTCTACATTAAAAAACAGAATGAGTAGTTGTTAAGTATTGAAAATGTCTTACTACAGGAGAACAAGCCTATTGGAGAGTCCACACGGCTGTCCATCTGGGAAACCTGACTCAGTACTGACTTCCTCAGTGGAGGAGGACTGGGGTAAAGACCCCATCATGAAGTAGGAACTGCTTTCTACCTGGGTCTTGGCCTCTGAGCATAGTGAGATCCCACCCCCTTTCAGTTCCTGGCTCCTGAGCTCTTGGTGAGTTGGGCTTCCTTCCAGGACCTCCTACCTTGCTTAAGACCTTCCTAGCTGGTCTTTGAACCAGAGATGTTGTGAGATGGGAGTGCTCACAGGGTTAACAGATGCCTGGGTCCATAATGCTGCCCCCCTTCACAATGGTTACCAGGCAACAGGTCTCTTCAGGGAAGGAAGGTGGACACAGAAAGGGCTGAACCAGCAGGAACAGAGTCAAAGCAAATGGCAGCTACTCAGAAACATAACCTCTTCACTCCAGAACCCCACTACATCCCTGGGTAAGAGCTGGGAGCACTACTGAGAGAACGGTTGGGGCTGGGAAAAAGGGACGTGCAGTAGGGCTGGGAGCTCCTGGACTCCAAGAGTGCTGAAGAGGAGGCCCAAAGCCAGAGTTACTAAGGATGGAATAGTGACCGCCATGGATGAAGAGCTCTGGGACAGAAAAACTCTGAGGTGGAACTGTAGAGGAAGGCTGAGCCTCGTCCCTCCCTGTGGCTTCAACCTGAATGCAGTACTAGATGGCCAACATGTCTGTCAAGGGCAAAAACTATGGGAGCCAAAGAGCTATGGCATAGACTGGATAAGCAAGTGCTAGACGTTCTCTCCATAGGAAGAAGTGGTTTAGAGGTGGGATAAATGTAAGCCATTAAACGCAAACACAGACAAGATGCTGCCCGGAGGTTGGGTGCTTGCCTAGTATAAACATGCAAACTCTCCAGCACTGCAAAATAAATCAAAACCCTCCAAAGACTGTGTGTGCATGCCTACACAGACTCAAGTGAGACATTGGAGCACATAACGCAGAGGCTTAACTGAAGAACCTATATCCCTCCTTTCAAAATTGGTCTCTTTTAGAACTGTCCATGCGTGGAGTGAGGGATGGAAAGTGTTGAGAATGGTTGGGTGCTGGGCTGGAGAGATGGTTCAGCTGTTAAAAGCATTTGCAAGTCTTCTAGATGATGTAGGTTCAATCCCCAGCATCCACATGGTAGCTTCATAACCATCCATAACTCCAGTTCCAGGAGCTCCATCTCCCTCTTCTGACTTTCACAGGCACTAGATGCACACACGGAACACAGACATACATGCAGGCAAAACACCTATGTGCAGAAACAGAGAATTGCTGAGTATATGGGTCTGCTGTGGAGGACAATCTGAGAGTAGTAATGCCAGTAAAGATACGGCATATGCTAACCCTGCCTCCCAGGAGGCCCAGAAATCAGATGCTTACATGACCTCCATCTAAAGTGAGCAGAAGCTGGGTAACCTGCCATGTCCAATGGCTGCTAATTAACTTGCAGGAGTGGTTTCTCCCCTGCTTCTCTCCACAGTTATGCTGGATTCTATCCTCAACTGCGCTACCAGGTGGGAAACACCTATGGCCGCACCACTGCACAGTTGCTCACAGATCCCAGCGTACAGAAGAGCCCCTGCTCTGTTCTGTCACCTATATCCAAGCCCAAGTTCATTGAGGACTTTAGCAAACCCAAGCCACCATGGATTCCCTGCAGGGACCTGACAGAGCCTTACATTCCCCACTATACCAGTGAGTTTCACGGCTATGGTGGGATCCCACCTAGCTCTGCCTCCATTGGGGATCCACCTTCCTTCCTACATGGCTCAAGGGCTACCCTGTCTGTACAGGTCTGAAACCCTACAAGAATTTTGAGATCCTGGGCCGGCTCCCACGCCAGGAGGTGGACACCCAGGGGCCACCACAGGTAGAGAACATATCCAGACAGGGACCACTGCCTGCAGGCTTCATGCCTTATCCCCCTTACCCACCATGCCCTCCAGGCAGAAAGGGGGAAGCTAGAGACCTGGGCCATCCAGGTCTACTGCTGGCATATGGGGAAGAGGCTTGGAAGAATGCAGCACCTCTTCAGGAGAACCCAGGGAGTTACCACCAGGTAACTGGAGACACTCTGGCCTGAGGCTCCTGTCACAGCCTTTCCCACTCCCTCCCCAGGTGGAAGCTATGTAGTAATTTGCACTTCCCTGTTCCAGCTATACCACTGCAGGAGGGATGAGTACCTACCTCCACATGCCCCACAGGAGACACTAGATGTGGGCAGATTCCAGCGACTGCCCCAGCTAGACCACCCCAACCTAATCCAACGCAAGGCCATCTCAGGTAAGTGTCTGGGACCTGAGCTGTTCTCCATAAGGTTCCCAGGGTTCAGACAAGGTAACTGGGGGTTTGCTACATGGGCCCCATCCTACAGAGAACAGGTGAGCCTCTCATGTTTTAAAACGTCTTAAACCAGCCCAGTTGCTCCCAAAGAGGTGTGTTTT
This sequence comes from Arvicanthis niloticus, assembly GCF_011762505.2. Taxonomy (NCBI): domain Eukaryota; kingdom Metazoa; phylum Chordata; class Mammalia; order Rodentia; family Muridae; genus Arvicanthis; species Arvicanthis niloticus. The sequence goes on from NC_047663.1 coordinate 105,949,176, forward strand.
TTTTTTGTTTTTTGAGACATGGTTTGTGTGTAGCCCTGGCTTGTAACTCTGTAGACTAAGCTATCCTCAGACTCAGATATCCACCTGCCTCTGCCTCCTGAGTACTGGGATTAAAGCCTGGCTCAACCTTTAGGTATGTAATGGGCTTAACAGCTCCAATTTCAGGGGTAAAGGGGCTCAACACTTCTGACACACCTGGAAGTGTGTAGAAGAAATGCCCTAACTCTATTATCCACCCATCTCCAGGTTATGCTGGCTTTGTCCCCCGGTTTGCCTGGGTAATGGGGATGAATTACCGTGATGGCGTCACACAAGCTATGGATGACTTTGACAAGAACCAGGTAGGAAAACACGCTCCTAGCCAGGCTTCCACATACCTCAACATGGTCAGGCCTCCCTGCAGTCTTGCTCCGACTCCCTCCTTAAAGATCTTTTTCTAGGGGTCATCCTTAAGGCCAAGATCATTCAGGCTGTTCACATAAGGTTTGATTCCCTACCCTAGTAAGGAGGTGGGGGTGTCAGTCAGATGGATAAAAATGCCCAAAGGCATGATCTTGGTCACCAGTGGGCAAACAGCATCTATTCATTTCTCCAGTTCCTGTTCAGACACCCAGTCTGTGCACTGGGTGAAAGGCTGCCTAAGACCCACTGGCCAAACACCACCATTTACAGAAGCCAAGGCCTGATTCCTTTCTACATGGGCTTCATCCCATGTGAGTACTGCTCCCCACCAGAAGCCCATACTTAAGGGCAAGTTTATACTACATACCAAACCTGTGACAGGGTCACATGGTCCTGCATTTTAACTGCCACACTTGCTGATAACCAGTTGTTGGCCCACTGGCCAGAGTCCCAGTTTGGACTTGGACTAACTACCTAGTCAGTATGGGGCTCACAGTCATGCCACTAAGCTGTCAAGGATACTCCATGCCTAGACTCTAGAGAAGCTGCTCTGGTTCACAGCCTGCACTGACCTCTCCAATGTGCTAATCCCGGGAACTCAGTTTAAGCCTTTCTTCCTTGCAGCCATGCAGGACAACTATGCACTGACATTCGGGAACAGCACCCGAAAAGCCTATCAGAAGGAACTGGAGAGGCGAAGCCACACACTATGAATTGCTTTAATGGTGGTATCTGTACAAGTGATGTCAGGACACAGGACAGCAAATGCACAGTGGACATGGCTAGCAGACAGGCTGTGAATGAATAAAGAGTTCACACTGCTCCCATGCTCTAGCGACTAAGACAGCTCTAAGCCACCTCCTCCTCAGCCTCCTCCTCAAACTCTCCCTCTTCCTCAGCTGTAGCATCCTGGTACTGTTGGTACTCGGACACCAGGTCATTCATGTTGCTTTCAGCTTCGGTGAACTCCATCTCATCCATGCCCTCACCCGTGTACCAGTGTAGGAAGGCCTTGCGTCGGAACATGGCTGTGAACTGCTCTGAGATGCGTTTGAACAGCTCCTGAATAGCAGTGCTGTTGCCGATGAAGGTGGCGGACATTTTTAGGCCCCGGGGTGGAATGTCACAGACAGCTGTTTTCACATTGTTGGGGATCCACTCAACAAAGTAGCTGCTGTTCTTGTTTTGGACGTTAAGCATCTGTTCGTCCACCTCCTTCATAGACATGCGGCCCCTGAACACAGCAGCCACAGTCAAGTAGCGGCCATGGCGGGGATCACAGGCAGCCATCATGTTCTTGGCATCAAACATCTGCTGGGTGAGCTCAGGAACTGTCAGGGCACGGTACTGCTGGCTTCCCCGGCTGGTCAAGGGGGCAAAGCCAGGCATGAAGAAGTGCAGGCGAGGGAAGGGCACCATATTTACAGCCAGTTTCCGCAAGTCAGCATTTAGCTGGCCAGGGAACCGCAGGCAAGTGGTTACCCCACTCATGGTGGCAGACACTAGATGGTTCAGGTCACCATAAGTGGGTGTGGTCAGCTTTAGGGTTCTGAAGCAGATATCATAGAGTGCTTCATTATCAATACAATAGGTCTCATCTGTGTTTTCAACCAGCTGGTGGACTGAAAGGGTGGCATTGTAGGGCTCAACCACTGTGTCTGACACCTTGGGGGAAGGTACCACACTGAAGGTGTTCATGATTCTGTCTGGGTACTCCTCTCGGATCTTGCTGATAAGGAGGGTACCCATCCCAGACCCAGTCCCCCCACCCAGGGAGTGGGTCAGCTGGAAGCCCTGCAGGCAGTCACAGCTCTCGGCTTCCTTCCTCACAACGTCCAACACCGAGTCAACCAGCTCTGCACCTTCTGTGTAGTGCCCCTTGGCCCAGTTGTTCCCAGCCCCACTCTGACCTGTAAGAGAAAACAGCAGGTCACTAACTAGGTATGTGCCCAAGGGGCCAAACAGCACAAGGTGACGCTAAATAAAGTGTAGAGACCCACAAGAACCTACCAGGTTAAAGGAAAAAAAAAAAGGCGGGGGGATGGTGCTGTGCATAATGGCACATGCTTTTAATCCCAGCATTTGGGAAGAAGCAGGTAGCTCTGAGTTTAAGGCCAGCCTAGTCTAAAGTTACAGGACAGCCAGGGATACATATACATAGGTCCTGGGGTGGGGTAGAGGGATGAGGGGTAGGCGGGACAGACGCAGATGTACACAACACACTAGAGCTAAGACAATAAATACTTCCAAAGGCACCCCTAGCAATATTCAAGGAGAGCACAGGTGCCCCTGCCACTAGGTCAGCTTTTCGCTCATACTCTCTACTAAGCAATTAGCCTAACCGCAGACAGCTGGACCTTCTTCCTAAAGCTGCTTTCCGCCAAAGGATTGAGTGACTCAGAGGACAAGAAAATGTACACCTGGGCGGCTAGTAAGCAGGAACTTTAGGTCAGCTGCTTGACCTTTGAGCCTCATGGGTAGCAAGCCCCGTCCACACCCCCACCACACTCACCAAAGACGAAGTTATCAGGTCTGAAGATCTGCCCGAAGGGCCCTGAACGCACCGAGTCCATGGTGCCGGGCTCCAAGTCCACGAGCACGGCGCGGGGCACATACTTGCCACCTGGTGGGACAGGGGGACGTCAAGTGTGCTCAACTGGAAGGGTGGTCAGAAGGACGGACAGGGTAGAGGAGCCTTACCGGTGGCCTCGTTGTAGTACACATTGATGCGCTCCAGTTGGAGGTCGCTATCTCCGTGGTAAGTGCCAGTGGGATCGATGCCATGCTCGTCGCTGATCACCTCCCAGAACTGCAAGGGAGTCGGGCGTTAGCTGAGTCACGCCGGCCGGTGCGCTCCAAGGCAGCCCCGCCCCGGATGGGTGCGGCAGGCCCTTCCCCCCACCCCACCCCACTCAGGTCTCTTGAGCGCCAGGGCGACCGATCCCTAAGGGCCGCGCACCGTCCGCCCCACCGCCACCAGCCACCGGCTCTATGTCTCGGCCCAGAGTACGCCGGTAACCAGGACGCAATGAAGGGCGACGCTGCCGGACGCTTCCGCCATTTTCCCCTGCTGGCTGTCCCAGTGCGTCCGTCCCGCAGAAACCTGGCCTCCTACCTTGGCGCCAATCTGGTTGCCGCACTGCCCAGCCTGCAGGTGCACGATCTCCCTCATGGCGGCGGCGACTGCGGACCGGCTGTATAGTAGGAACACTTAGGGAGGAGCAGGCGCACAGAGTGCTACAACCGACGCTCTGCCAACATTTATATACGTCGTACGACCCGCCCTTGCCAGCACGGGATTGGGCTTTCAGAACGAGGCCACGAAATACCCTTGTTTGATTGGCTATTTTTCCGTCAATCGAGCGGTCTGGGGCCCGCCTTCCCAACGATATACGCTCATTATTGGTCAGTACTGCCTGAGGTTCTCCCTATCAGAATCTCCGCCCTGGCGCCGCAGTGCTCAATCTATTGGGTGTTTCAAATGATTGATTTGCACTCCCATTGGCTGCCTCCTGGGAGCCCTCCGAGAGCCTGACAGTATTGGCTGCGCTGTTTTGGCGTCCTGGTAACCGCCGCAGTGCAGCGCGCGGGCGGGACGAGGAAAGCCAGCTTCCGGCTGAAAGGGAGGGGGCGTCTTTTCAGAGCTTTGTGGGCTCGGGCTGCTCTGGCAGCTGCTGCTGGGGAGAGAAAGGGACCTCGGGCACTGCGGTCCGGAACACACCTTGCAAGCTTCCTAGCTGAGGCAAATTGAAACACTAACAATAATAAGCTCTGGCGGAGGCGCTGGGCCCTCCCGGGATGCACTGGGCAGGCTCGGGGTCCTCTCGCTCCGGGAGGGCCATCCCTCCGCCCCTTCGGACGCACTAGATGTTGTGGAAACCTGCTGGCCAGGAGCCGGTTTCCTTGGAGCTTGAGCTCCAAGTGCATGCAGAGCTGCATGGAGACTACAGGGCTGGGCATGCCTGGCCATGACTGAGAGAAAAACAAACAAACGTGTGCAAGTCCCTGTCCTGTAATGGATCGCATGGAGAACAGTACATGTACATAAGTCTATACATTTTTTTTTTTTTCAGTGTCAGGTCCAAAGCATCCCTACCCACAAAATGGCAGTGCTGACATTATCCTAAACAGGACTTGGCCGGGTAAACAAGCTTAAAGGTTTCTGATACCAGAAGAGCAGGTGATTTCTGTTCACCCTAACTTTAACCTTCCTGCTCAAATCAACTACCTCTGTGGAAGGCAAGTCGTTCTGAATCGATTCTTTTCCTCCATTTGTTCCCCCACCAATGGCCTTGGCCTTTTGATCCCCAATATCTTTCTACCCATGAAATAGTCTAGTTGTTAATTTCTCTACACCATTGCTTATATGAGGCAGAGTCTTCTGTCCTGTAACATGGAATTCAGACTGGCTTCGATCTGCCTTAGCCTCCAGAATGCAAGGATTACAGTTCTTAGCCTCCATGTCTGACTTGTAACTTTTTAAAGGAATGTTACACTGTGGGGTCTGTCCCAGTCTAGCCACCAAGCTTCTGTACGTCTGGCTTTTGGGATGAAAACTAAGGGTGTTGCCGGACGGTGGTGGCGCACGCCTTTAATCCCAGCACTTGGGGAGGCAGAGGCAGGCAGATTTCTGAGTTAGAGGCCAGCCTGGTCTACAGAGAGAGTTCCAGGACAGCCAGGACTACACAGAGAAACCCTGTCTAAAATAAAAATAAAAATAAAAAAATCTAAGGGTGTTATGCAATCCCTACTGGTTGTGGTATCCAAGTACCAACCATGTCACAAGGAAAATAACATCAGGACAAGCAGAGTCCTAGGTCCTAAGCAGCATCATTCTGTTGCTGTATACAAGATGTAGTCCTATTGTTCATGTGCCAGTCTCTAGCAAGACCTGACTGTCTTGCCCTTTCCCCAGAAGGGTAGTTCAGGAAGGGTGGGCTGAGTTCTGTTGACCACACTGACAGGACCCATACCTTAGGAGGTTTAAATGAGGTACCAGATCACTTTTTGGCATGCTGAGGGTTGTCTCAATGCCTAGAATATCTTCTGAGTTGAAGACATACTGGCCCTACAGAGTAGCTTAGCTGCTGAGAACCTCATAGGCAGCAGACATCTACGAAAGAAGCAGAAGTTCTGTACTTTTTTTTTTGTTTGTTTTTTGAGACAGGGTTTCTCTGTGTAGCCCTGGCTGTCCTGGAACTCACTCAGTAGACCAGGCTGGTCTCGAACTCAGAAATCTGCCTGCCTCTGCCTCCCAAGTGCTGGGATTAAAGACGTGCGCCACCACTGCCCGGCAGAAGTTCTGTACTTTAACACAAAGACCTTCCTGGGCTTCTTTGAGATGTTTGGGTCCCAAGCTGGGCAATAAATACAAACAACATAGCAAAAGACTGTGGCTCTTGAGCATAAGCCCACCAAGGACAGTGGCTGCCACAGCTGGTGGGGAGATGCCCTAGGTCTTTACTGTGAACCAAGAGTTCCCCTGTGCCAGTGGGGAAAGAAGACCCAGTATAGCAAAAGGTCCTGGAGCCTACAGCTTGAGAGGATATGCACAGAGCTGGCCAGAGGAGCAGGGAAGGAAGGCAGAGCGAGCTGGGGGAACATCGGAGCATCGGGTGCCCGCCCTCCCTCCCCAGTCTGCAGCTGTTGGAGGTTGCACAAGGAAGGCTCTGTTTACTGGTGGCCATGGTCCCAGTGGGAGGGTGCATTACTGCCAGGCAGGAGCAGCAGGCAGACAGTCTCTTGTGGCCTTAAAGGACCCTGTGGTCAGCTTTTGTGGAAGGCCTCCCCTCACCCCGGAAGGAGGTGCCAAGGTGCTTCCCCTGTGGACTAGGCCTCACTGACTCCCTCAGTGGATCTTCCAGAGATGCAGCCTGGCTCCGCCCCTCCTCTAGAAGATCAGAGAACACCGGAGGCTGTGTAAAAGCACCCTTCGGTTGGTCACAAGAGTGGGTGAACCAAGGCTGCAGTACACAGACCTTGCTCTGTCCCCGCTGGAGCTTATCTGCAAGTCCTCAGCTCAGTCAGTTCTCTAGTGGACCGAGTAAATTCTGGGCCTAGGAAGCCTAGGAGCTGGGGGTAGGGAATGGCACAGAACCAGGGTGACAGTAAAGGCTAAGGACAAAGAGGGCCTGGGATATTCTAAAAGGACAGAAAGGACAATGGAGGCACCTACAATATGTATGGGGGATCGACAGGAATCAGAAGCACAAAGGACATGGCTCCGTGGTTACAAGCTGTTGGTGCTTGGGCAGAGGGCTTGGTCGTTCACAGCCATTCCTCTATCTGGTGATCTGATACCTTCTGACCTCCAATGTCACCAGGCACATGTGGTACACATGCATAAAACACAGCCAAAAAAACCCCACTCATACACATATATCTAAAGTAATGTAAAACAAAACAACAACAACACACACACTAACAAGGATAGAACCCTTGGGCAATAAATGGATGTCTCTAGGGGCTCCCCAGGCTTCATCTCCCTGAATGCCATACCTGTTGACTCAGAGTCTAGCTAGGCAAGCCTGGAGGTTGGGGTGCAGGGGTGCAAGGAAAAGTTTTAGACCAAGAAAATTCACACCCGTGGGTCACATGTGGTCAAGAGTTATTATAAATGAGCAGACTCGAACTTGTGAACTTAAAACATCGAGGGCTTTGTTTGCTGTAACTCAGTCTCATGGTTCTGGATAGTTCTCATAGCTTTGCAGATGACAATACTGTGTTTCAGTGTCAAAGGGGTAGATGCTGTCAAATGCCTGAGAGCTGTAATAGACAGACCAAAAGGGATCCCTGTCAGCTCCACTGTGGGTCTGATTGCTATAACTTGGGCCTGAGTTTTGGGTTGCTTTCTCTTTCGTGGTGTGGGAGGGGTGGGAGGTCTCTGCCTCTTCTCTGGTGTCCAGTTACCTGTTGGCTGCAGGACAAACCTTCCAGTTTGAAAACCAGACCGTCCAAGTCCAGCAGGAGGCAAGAAGGAGGGCAGAAGCCCCAACCAGGGCCCCATGCTCTCCCAAGTCCTTTCTTACGCACTCAGGCGAAGAAAGTGTTGTCTAGGCCTTATATCCTAACACCTAGATGGGCAAGTTCTAGGAGGCTACCAGGACAAGTCCGGGCACCAAAGGTGTCGGAGGTAGGGTGCCTCCTAGTCCGAACCCGTTGTTTAGGATCCTGGCAGGAGGAATGGTGCCCCCTGGCGGCTAGGAGACCATGCCTGACCGAGCTTGCGGGCTGGACGCAAAGTCAGCCTCTTGCACAACTCGGTAAAAGTCGTATACTCAACTGAACCTCCCTCACACCCATCGCTGGCGGAGCTCAGGCTCCCTCTCGACGTGAACTTGGGCTCTCTGCCCTGCCCAGCCTTCCCAGGCAGCTCTCGGCCGGAAGGCCTCCTGTAAACCGGCTGTCACCAGCCACCACAGAAATAAACAAAGTCTCGGGCTTGGGGATGTGGGGGGAGGAGCACCACCCTAATCTCGAGTCTCCGCTAGGGGCAGCATGGCGCTGCCTGTCCGTCTCCACTCAGCCTTGTGATAGGCACCCCCACATAGGAGAGAAGGTCAATACTCCTCAACAGTAACCTTGTTTATTTGCAAAGGAGAAGATGCAGGCGACTAAGACATCCATGGGGGCCCTGCCCGGCCGCCCCAGAGAAAATTGGGAGGCCGTTTCTACTGCCTCCAGTGCCCTGAAGCTAGTGGAGCTGGGTTGATGGCACCCACTTTTCACAACTGCTGAGAAGCTATGACTTGTGGGTTCTCATAGCAGTGAGCCACTTTGCTGGTCATATGGGCGTTGCTGCAGGCCCTGCAGGGGCAACAACCAGTCACCAGGTGGTCCCAGGGCTCCAGAGAATGGAGCCAGAGTGGCAGCCAGGCCCAGGATCGAAGACAGTGAGGCAGCCAGGATGGTCGGTGTCGTTGCAGGACATTAATCAGGATGAGAAGGAGCACCATTCCCACCAGAGGACCCCCCACTGCAGCCAGCACTGAGACCCCTGCCAGGGAAAGTCCGAAGGCTGCTAGGGGTAGCAGCAGGAAGGTGAATAGTAGGTAGACAATGGCCACCCAGCGGTACTGGGCAGTCAGATCCCCAAAGCTCTTGGCCAGTGGAATTGGCAGTCTCAAGACAGGCACCAGGTACCACAGCAGTATGCCAGCCAGGTTGAAGAAGAAGTGGATGAGAGCAACCTGGTAGGCAGGGAGGGCAAGGGGGTGAGGAGCCTGGACCAGATGACATAAGTCACCTGGGCTCTGGGCTCTTTAGAAACCATGTCTTTCCTTACTCTGGTCAAGTCTGACGCTTTGCTGTGTCCTACTGAGTGGTTTGGATGGACCACTAGGACAGCATAGTCTAGGCAGAGTAGACTCACATTTATCGTCTTACCCCTCCCTCGAATTTTAGGAGATAGGGGCCTATGTCAGCACCCTTGTGTGGTAACACATCCCTGCTGCTATCAGAGACAATGGGAGGTGGGCAGGGAACAGCCTTTCTTTCTGTGAATGAGCACAATCCAGAGGGCTGGGAGAGGATGGTGCAGGCTCGGGAGGGTCTAAGTGACAGTGATGATACAGAGGCGATAAAAAAGATGCCAAGTGGGATGCAAGGAGAGCTAGGCTCAGTTTTCCCTACGGCAGCAGCCAGTGCAATCCAAGATTTCAGAACCTGATCCTGTCCTAGGCAGAGGGAATCTAGAGTCAGGGCAGTGGACCAAAGACTAGGTGATTGAGAGTCTAAGCTGCAATAGGATTAAGGCCCAAAGCTGGGAGATTTGGGGTTAGGAAGAAACAACTTAGAGGCAGAACTGTTTCTCAGCTCAGGTGGCATGATGAAGCTAGCACAGCTCAGCTGGAGCATCACCAGGATGGAGTCTGGGAACACAGGAACACGAAGGAACAGGAATTTGGGAAGAGTCCCATTGCAGGCATGGACCAGACCACCACACTTGGATACCCCAGGATGTAGGGGCCAGAGGAGCAGGGGTCCTTTGGGGAATCTGGAGGGCTGCCAGTGATAGAGGGACAAAGGGCATGAGATGACCACAGGTCATTCTGAGAAAGCAGTCCTGGACAGGAAGAACTGAGGCTCAGGCTGTGAGGTCCCTGCAATATCCTCCTAGGTCTGAGAGTAGAGCTGCAGGCCTGTGGTCAGAGACTGAGGAGCCCAAGTAGAGCCTGGAATGTAGCCAGCCTGGGCTGGTCTGTGAACAGGGAAATGGTTGAGGCCAGTACCTGAACTGCAAAGAGTAACATGTCTGCAGGGCTGGCCAAGGCAGCCAGGAGGGCTGTGGTGGTGGTGCCAATGTTGGAGCCCAGGAAGAGGGGGTAAGCCCGTTCCAGGTCGATCACCCCAACCCCTGGAGGAATGAAGGGTTACCAGGAGGCCCCAGCTCAGCTCCCCCAACGCCAAGCCCACTGCCCACTTTGGCTCACCCATGAGAGGCACAATGGCTGCCGTGAAGACACTACTGCTCTGAAGCAAGAAGGTTAGGCCTGCACCAACGAGGATGGCCAAGTAGCCGCCGAGCCAGCCAAAGGGGAAGGGGAAATCTGCCGGTGTGCATAGTGGGGTGCTGGGTCATTCCTAAATCCCTGCCTGGTCTTCCATCCCAGGCCCAGGGTGCCCATACACCCACCTGCATTGATAACAGTCTTCACAGCCTGTGCAATGCGGCCCTGCAGCACCAAGTTGAGCAGTTTAATGACGAGGACCAGACAGACACAAAGCACCAGCAGGGAGCCCGCCAGCAAGATGAAGCCCACAGCCAGGTCTGTGAGGTCTGAGCCCACAAACAGGTGGTGGCCTGTGGCAGGGCGGGGTGGTGAGTACAGGAGAGTCGGAGCAGAAAGCAGGGTAGGGCTGGTGGGACAGGGGGAGGAACTCACAGGGCAACCTGTCCTCCTCTGCAGATGCTGAGCTGTTCCTCTCTGTACAAGAGCTGAAGAGGCCGCATTCCTCGCTGCTTCCCTGGGGCTGAGGGATAAGAAGGACTCAGGCCAGGCTCACAGCGCTCACAGGAGGCAGACAGAGATTCAGAAGGCTCACAATCAAGTGGGTACGATTCGGCAGGTCAGAGGTCAAATGAGAGATAGGGTCAGAGGCACCTCACCGTCTCCCCCCTGAAGCCACACCAGTGCTTAATCAGGCTGCCGTTAGTGGTGTTGCTGGTAACACTGCCGGTAATCACACTGCTATCCAGCTGGTAGATAAAGGGAGTACATTTATGTGTCTGGCATTCCTCTCCCTCAGCCTGTTATCAGCCTAAACCCTCTTCTGTCCCCGTCCAGGACAGGGCCTCTGCCTCCTGCTCTGTCAGCCAGGCAGGCACAGTGCCTTCCTGTGACACGTCTGTCTCACCTGGATGATGAAGTGTGTGAAAGGCTGAGTCAGTGCCTTGAGGATGTCGGGGGCCTGCCCCCCTGGCTGCAGGCTAGCAGTACCCAGGACCAGCTCACTCAGTCTCTCTAATGCTGCGGTGGCACTCTCCAGTGGCAGCAATACCAATACTGTGAGCCAGTTGAAGATGCCATGCACAGCTGAGCCGCTGAAGGCCCTGCAGTCACAGGGGGCAGGCCGTCTTCTGCCTGAGCAGCCTCCACTGAGGCCAAGGCAGAACCAGCCTGACTCTTCAATCATTACTCACCTCTGAAATGCATCCCGGTCCCCTGACTGCGCCATTGAGACCAGGGTGCTGGTAATGGAAGTCCCCACGTTGACGCCCATGATGACAGGCACAGACACCTGGACAGTCAGCACTGTAGGGGTGCCATTTCAGCAATGCCTGCTCACTAACACCCCCCCCCACTGCCCTGGGAAGGAGAGGTGCACTCACACTTAGAGGCCACCATGCTGACCACGATAGAGGAAGAGGTGCTAGAACTCTGTACAAGGACCGTGACCAGCACACCAATGACCAAGCCAGCCACAGGGTTGGACAGCACCACATTGTCCTTGAAAATGTCTCCAGCCATTTTGCCTATTCCCCACAGGGAGATGCAACAAGGCTGTAAGACGTCAGCTTCCCATGCCCACCCTGGCCTCCCACCTGGCCACTCACTGCCTAGGAGCTGGAAAGCAGAGCTGAGGGTGTCCAGGGAGCAGATGAAAAAGTAGAGGCTTCCCAGGAGTCCACATGCCTTGAGAAAGCTGCTGACCACCTGGCGAAGCCTGCTGGCCATGCCAACCTCTAGGGACATGAGATAGGACTATCTTTGACCAGCTGGCTACTGGCCAGAAACCCCAGCGCCCCCCACACACACACACACACTTTGCTCCCTGAGAACAGGGCCCATGTTTCCTGTCACCTCTCAGACACAGCACAGGCTCTCCCTTCTGTCCCATTAGGCAGAGCCCACGTCTCCCCTTGTATTAGGTCCCCAGGGCAGAGTCTGTGTCCCTTCCTCTGTCCTCCCTTGCTTCCGTGCTCTATGGCTTAGCCCATGACCTTGAAGGGGGAGTCCCAGAATTGCAGCCATCAACAGGGAGTAAAAGGAATACAGGCAGCTGGGAGAGGGTTTCCTCAAGCATTTCAATGTGGGTTTCTAGGATGTGGGTTCTGTTAAGTCCCAGACTATACTCTGCTGGGAAAGGGGAAGCCTGGGATCTGCCTGTATGCTGTGTCACACCCCCGGGCCTACCTTTCAGTTGGTCAGTGTTCTTCAGCTGAGAGAAGGTCCAGGGGTCTGTGCCTTCCTCCTCTAAGCCTGGGATGGATGGTAAGGTCCCTGAAGGGGTCAGGCCAGGTAGGGCTGTTTGTAGATTTCCCAAGGAGAAGGACAAAAGGAAGGCAGAGGTGGAGGGGGCTGGGGCACAAGGGTATGAGATGGGGCCATGGGTAAGGTTCAGAAGCAGGGCTAGGGAAAGGTTCCAGTGAGTCTGGCTCTGGCTGGAGGTGTAAAGAGACCTCTCAACTTCAAGAGGGAAGCTAGAGAAATCTCATTTTTGTCTAGGGTAGTTGTCAAGAGATAGGAGTCCAGGAACACGTAATACCTGCATTTCTCAGACTCCGGTCCACCAGGTCAATTGCATCCAGAGTAGGGTTGGGGACCTGGCCACCAGCGAGGGAATTTGGCATGGATTTCAAGAAAGGGAAGACCCAGGCCCAATCCTAGATCTGCTGAGGGCAAGGCAGGTATGAGCTGGTTGTTCCTCCTGTTCCACCCTCTACCCCACCAAGCAGGCTAAAGTCACCTCCCAAATCCCCCACACCTTGCAGGTCTTGGTGGCTCTCCCTTCCCTCTGACCACAGACAGATGGATACGGTGACCTCGGGTGGTTATCAGACGAGCGAGCTCAGTCTAGTTTCAGGGACACTGGCTTCCCAGCTCCCTCACTGGTCTTTGCTGAAAGAAAGTTTGACAGCTGACTGAGGATACAGGGTTCTAAGGCACCGACAGGAAGTAGCTGCTAGCTAGAGAATCCTGGGCTTTCACCTATCAAGTGTCAGTAAGGACACTGCAGATGGTCCCAGCTTAGACTTTGGTATTTGATACCAAACAAGTGACGTCTTTGCTTGATAAAGGTCCTACCTCCCCAGACTTAGGAGCAGAGCTTGGGAACCCCTGCCCATGTCAGGGCCCCCTGGCAGTTCTGGGCCCATGGGTCTCTTTGGATCTTAGTCTACTCTGGCCCTTCCACAGTGCTTGGGCTCAGGCCCAGGGGTCCTTTGTATCCCCTCCCCCCAGTCTGCCTCTAGGCTCTTTTCACTTGCCCTAAGGTCCCGGGGTTTCAGAATGATGCCCAAACCCTGGACCTGATGCTCACTAAGCTCTGGGCCCAGTGTCCTAGAAATTGGTCTGGTTCTAGGAGCTCCTACCTGCATGTGTGGTGAGGGGGCACCAGCGGGGAGGAGGCACAGCGGGAACAGCTGCAGGTCAAAGATCTGTCAGTGCGCACATGACCTGCTGTGTGTGGAGCCCCATTAATGTTTACCCAGGAGCTGGGGCCCCCAAGGGGAGACCCTGCCTGGCCCAAGGCTTTATTCAGACCCATATCATCCTAGGGCTAGGACCCCTGAGCCCCCAGCCCAACTCTCTTGGGGTGGAACTTCTTCCAGAGATGGGCAACATCTGGCCAGGAGCAAAATACAGCTAGACACTGCAGCCATCAGTAGGCATCTGATACATTTAATGGACATTCTACACCACCCAGGCAGGACACTGTCATTCTGGCTGGGGCTGCCTAGAAACCCCATGAGAAAGTTGCTTTTCTTCCTTTTGTGCTGCAAACTCTGCAAACCTTATCATGGTCATCTCTGCACCTGACAGAGACAAAAGAGAAGCCCTTTGCACCAGGTGGGTGTGGAAGATGGATTTTCTCAGGTGGCCTGGGAATTCACCCAGGCTCTGAGGTCAGCAGATTCAAATCTGAGTTTAAGGGTGGGGCCAGATTCAGAAGGGCCTTCTGTGGAGCCCAGGAGGGGTCCAGGATTTGGAGTCTCTATCTGTGTGGAAGGAGGTGGGCAGAGGAGCTCATCATTGACTGACCCCTATCTGAATATCTTTTCCTAGCTGAGTGCTGTCCTGTCCGCACATGCATGTGAAATGTCCCTTCTTGTGGTTCAGGCCCCTTCCAGCTCTTGGGATGAGGACTAGGCCCTCCCTTGCAGGCTATTTTCCCAGTGGCCCTGTGAGTTCCTGCAGCCTTCTCTGTTCACTGACCAGCCTTGTCCCTAGCTGCTTGAGGGACTTTGCCCAGGGAAGGAGTCTTCTCAATGTCTATTCAGCAAATTCTCCTGCCTCCCATCCTACACCCACTGCCCAGGAGGCTCCTCCCAGGGGCTCCTGAATACAGCTCTTTCCTAGCAGAATGGAGGCTTACAGCTTTGGCCTGGGGCTGTCAATCACCTGTAGCCTCTAGCATGTTCTGAAGGGTCTGTGTTATAGTCACCAGTGATAGACGGAAGCTGAGAGTCTTGAGATAGGATAATGAGCTGTGAGACCTCAGTCAACAGAGCTAACCCTCTATGGCACCCCTCTTCGGTACCTGTCAAGGAGGTAACATTGTACTTCAGAGCCTCTCAGGCCCTCTGAGAACAGAGCGTGGGAGCTCAGGGACCATTGTTGGATAGATAGTAACACATGAGACTCCAGGGACAGAGGACCTCCCTCCTGGTTCATACCTCTGCATGTTTATAGAGAGGAAGACCTGATCTGATGCCAGCACTCGTATACAACCATAGCCTGGACTTGTCCAGGCCCCTACACTCACTCCCACAGACTCTTGGGAGCCATTCTCTGAGCTGAGTGAGTCCTGGCTTTACAGGAGGCACAGACAGCAGGATGTTGGCTAGCCAAAGTCAGGCTACTTTGGATATGGGAATCTAGACCAGTAGAATGGGAGGTCGCCAGCCTACTGTTGAGTCATAGCACCATGGCCATTGACTCTGACCTTAGGCTATGGCCCAAAGTGCTCCTGGTCAAGGTGACACCACTATGTTCGGCCATGTAGGCAAGTTGTCTTGCTAGCAGGCTGTTCTGTTTACACTGTGTTTGATCAGTGGCTCCAAGGTAGGCAAGCTACTAAGCAGAGTTCCCTTTGTGGGGGTGGAGATTTAGACTTCAGGGTTTCCAGTGGGATACCAGCACAGTCTTCCCCAGCCCCAGCAGCAGCATCCAGACTGAGGGAAGTGGGGTTGGGGGCCCAAGATGGGGTAGAGTCCAGCTGGCTGCTGAGTGACAGTAGTGCTGGCTTTGATGGGGACAGAGGACCTAGGTTCTATTTTTGATGGTTCCTGTTCAGCTTTGACTGCCAAGAAGGCAGCCAGGTCCAGGTCCAACATGGTCACCCCTCCACGAGGCATAGGGGTACTTTGTCGGCACTGTGGACAGGGGATCCAGTGTTGTTCATGGGCTGGAGTATCCAGCCGCCGCATGCATGCTTGGCAGAAGGTATGGCCACAGTAGAGACGTCGAGGCAAGTGTACTGACAGGTCATAGGCAGAGTAGCAGATGATGCAGTCATTCCTTGGGGCTGTCAGGGCTGTCCCCTCCTCCAAGATTTGGAGGCTGTCAGGCTGCAGCATCCTAGAGACAGTATGAGGGGACCAACAGAACAACAGCACAAGCTACAAATCACCTCTGCCCACCTATGTGACAGTTTGACCCATGTTGGCCTCTGGAATGCCTGCCCGGAAAGTAATTGCCTACACACCTGGAGGAAAGGTGGTAGTCTTGGCCTGTCATAAAGTCTGGGCATATCTCTTGTTTCTGTGGCCACTGGCTGAAATGCCACTATATCCCACTGTTGAGACCCCTCGGTGGGCCCTCCTGCTTACCCCCACCCCTAGCCTTCTTGAACCCCAGGCTTCTCTTACCTGCATTCACTCCACCAGAAAGCTATTCCAAGCTAGAGGATTGTAGGAGGAGGGGGTGGAGACCCTGGATACCTCATGGCTCCCTCCTTGGGCTCGCATTACTATCTACACAGGCAAGACAGCAGGAGGCAGGTGGTGGCAGCATCAAGCTGGAGTGGGCTCCTCTTTCAGCCACAGAGTGTCTGCAACTGGATCTGATGCACCACCCACTGGGCAGGAGATAAGGTGAGCCAGCCCCCTGCATAAGGGATGCTGCCGAGGCTATTGGGCCCTGTAACTCCTAGAGATCTGGCTTTGTCTTTTTCTGCCCTAGCTGTCCCCAGCACCTATGTCCTCCCGGTTCTTGTACTTTTCTCCCAGGCTCAGCCCCCACCCCTCTCGTCCAATCCCCACACTGTAATATTTTCCTGCTTTGGCCTGAGTGAAGCCCAGTCTTCAGCGGCAGCTCACATCACGTCTCAGGGAGCCTGCTCCCACCCACTAGCAGCTCCAGAGTAGCGTGCAAATTCTTGATAAATTGTGGCACTTCTCAGCATCATCCTCTGTCCATAGCCTGGCTCTGTGATGTCCTAGGCAGTACCCAGCCCATTGGCCCTAAGGTGGCACTTGAACACAAAGTGTGCCAATCTCCCTCCCACACCCATCATCCCCAAAGCACTCCCCTGCTCAACAAAAGCACCTCCCGAGGACTGCCCATTAGACCCCCAGCCTTTGCAATAGTCCAGGGAGACAGGTCAGGGAAGTGGGCTGTGTTCCCTGTGATTGAGACTGAAGACAGTGCAGAACTAGGAAGACCCACTTGTGTTGGGATAGGCTGTTAGGGCCCCTAGAATTACACAAGGGGTTGCTACAAGAAAGCCAAAGGGCAGAATAACCCTCTTTTCTCACTTTTACCCACTCCCTTGGCAGTCTGCCTTTAAGACTGGTCAAACGGGTTCCTGTACTGGCCTTTACTAGAACAGGGACAAAGATCTTGGAAGGGAGACTTGGTACAATGACCTATCTGCCCATACCTGGAGACCTCGACACACTACATGTCTAGCCTGCCCTCTCGTATGACCTGTCTCTGCATCAGGGGATGGCTGGCTTCAGGAGGACTAGTTTGTCTTGTGAAGCCAGCTCTTCCCTTCCAAGTGGTGTGTGGCTCTGCCCTGCCCCGGAAACACCGGGCTGCCAGGGTTGGCTTTCTTGCATACTCCCTATCCTGGCATCTCATACATGGCCCCTAACAGGCATCTTACACTGCTTGGACAGACAAGAAGAGAGCACTCCACTCCAACCTTCCCTGCCTCACCTTCAAGGCCTAGTATAGATCACCTGAAATACGAAAGCAACAGAGCTCTAGACTATAGGAATCACATTTTGTGTGAAACCAGAAATATGCCCTGGCTGAGGCTGGGAGGTGACTCACATTGGGCAGGGCTGGATTCTGGGTCCTACATCCTGTGTTCCCACTCCCTGAAACCTGCTAACACCAGCTCCACCCACCAACAGTCCTCCAATCTGATCCTCCTCTAGAGTACTTTCTCAGGGCCCCCCAGCTGTGGCATGGCACCCTCCTGCCTTATGACCCAAGGTTAGCCTTGTTTACTATCTCAGCTTTAGCCTTAGGGAGTACAGGGAACTGGCCCAAAGGCAGTGGACATATTACCACCTACAAGCCCCTGGGCAGGCTGAGACCTGCAAGGTCCCTAAATTATGGATATCATGAGGTAGTCTCTGGATCTTTCCAGTCTCTGGAAGATCCCACAGAGTTTGGGAGCCTGATGGGGAGATTGTATTTGTCTATGTTGTGTTCTAGACTAAGACCCTCTGTCAAATGAGCCCCTGGTAAAACAGCAGTCACGGGCAAACGCTCATCCTGCTTTATTGACAAAGTTTTGCAGGATGTGAAAGGTGTCCCTGTTGCTGCCAACATGGCTAGTGGCTGGAACCCTATTCCAGAGGGTTCCAGCTGAACCTTCCTGGTGGACAGGCTCCCTGTCCAGGGCAGAAAACGGCTGATGCTCATGACAATGGCTGTTCCTGATGTCCAGCACCACTTTTTGGCACTGAGCAGAAACCTGGAGCCCACAGCTCTGGAGGTTGGATAGTCAGCTAGGAGACAACACAACAACAGCTGTGACAACGGCAGAAGCGAGGACAGTGGCAGCAGGAGCAGCAAGGGCAGCAACAGCAGTGGTGGGCAATGTCATCACCACGCCCGACAGGTGGCAGGCCAGCATAAGTCAGTCCCGATGGACGTCGCCCACTGCTATAGGGATTGCAGGGTGACTGCCAGGTCTGCTGGTTCTGCTCAGGAGCAATACCCTTGATGCCCTTGATACCTTTGGGCCCTGGGGCTTCAGTAGTTTCTAAGAGGCCCACTGGCTCTGGGGTACAGGTTCCTGAAGGCAGAGGCTGAGTCTCAGAGGAGGAAGATGAAGAAGGAACCTCCTCTAACTGCTTCCCCAGGTCAGATCTCAGGTGAGCCCGAGGGATGCTGATGTGGGCATATGGATTCTTCACAACCATCTCATGGGGGTCCATGGTCCAGGCTGCAGGGGTGAGCAGAGAAATATATATGGACTCAGGGGAGAGAAAATCTGCTTGAGAGCCTGTAGCCTAAGAAGACACCCATTTAAGAGGAGTCTACCCTGTGGAGAGCCATATCCCTCAGGCATCTATATGCAGATACGGAGACATCAGAATGTGTGCAAGGCCTATGTGTATTGGAGGTAGGCCCAAGTACCCAGTTATCACCCTCCACCAAGTATCCAAGAAATGCTCTAGGATGCAGCAGGGAATGTGGACAAAAGGCTAGAAGCCACTGATGAGCTGGTCCAAGGGAGAGCAGAGGCTGCCCAGGGGAAACCTGTAAGTACAGGTTAGTGTCTAGACAAGGACTCACCTGCAGCAAGCAGCAGCAGTCTGTCTTCCTAGTCCTCCAGCTCCAGGTCCCAGTGCCTGTGAGCGAGCTACCAGCAAGTGCTTTTTCCCTCCTAGAGAGGGGTGGGGCCTTGGGGCGGAGTTCAAAGATGGGGTTCCCAAGATCCCAAGTGGCCTCAACAACTAGAGCACGGCAGCTAGCCACCCCTCATTTCCAGATGGGTGGAGGTCAAGGTTCGGGTTTTAAGGGGCATTTGCCAATCTGGGGTGACTCAATCAGGATTCATCTGAGCATGCCTCACCTCCTTGGGTCATGGCCCCAGAAAGGAAGTGGAGGCAGGCCTTCAGATTCTGGGGTCTTCAAATGTGCTGGGATTACCCGTTTATCTCTCACATCTCTTCTGTCTCCGTTTTGAGTTCCTCCTTGCCACCAACTGTCCATACCCAGCACATACTGAGACGTTTGAGTGTACAAGACAAAACTAAAACTATTTGGAGAACTGTCCACTTTTATAATAATAATAATAATAATAAAATTGACACAACTTCACAGATACACTTATCTTACAGTTAGTAACATGAACTTCAGACACAAGTGACATTTTCAACTCCTTTCTTAAACTTGCAGTTTCCCTGTGTTGGTGAGTTGGGGTAAAAGCTCCCCGAAGTTTTCTGTTCCCAGCACCCATTCTTGGCCCTGGCACCCTTCTGCTTTTGCGGCTTCACCTCCTTGCTTATAGGGGGCACGAAGAATGACGGTGGGTTGAGACAACAGTGGGCTTCCTTGGGTCTACAACTGGTGGGACGGGCTCAGACTCCAGTCCGGGGAAAATTCCAAGTAGGACAGGGCCGGCTAGCCAGGGTGAGTGAGTAAGCCCGCGTAGAGCCAGTCAGGCAGGTCGACACAAGAGTCCTAGCAACTTAGCAAGTAGAAGGAAATGGGTCTGGGGGAAATATGCTTAATAGGTGAAAAACAGAACCACCCTTAATCGTGCTCATCGCCCCTCTAGACTCCGCCCCTAGCCGGGAGCATGCGTAAACCCAACCGAGGTGCTCTGTGGAAACTTAATTCCCCAGAAGCCTCCGCGCTCCAGGGTTTCCTAAAGACCCGGTTAGGACGGATCCTAGGCTCCCACCACTCAACTCAGAACCGCCTGGAGTAGGGGAACCTTATTCTCCTATGGGGCGTGGCTTCGTTTCACCGGGCGGGCGGGACCCTAGGCAGAGGGTGGGGTCGTAGGTGGCCTTACGCGCATGCTGAGTGAGTGGGTAAGTGAGCAGAGTCCTCCCGGGAAGGGTGCGCTCATTCCTTCCTCTGGCCACAGCTATCTGAGTTGCCCAGCATCATGCCTGGTTCCCACGAAACGCCTCCCCTCTACACCTCAGTACCTGACCCCTTCTCTCATATTGTTTTGCTGAAGGAGCCCTGAAGTGGGCCAATGGTGCCACAGAACTGTAAAGTCTGGCCCAGCTTTGGCTCACCAGGAACACTGTTCCATTCGTCGAATTGTACGGAAAGGGGCTGTAGCCTGAAGAAAATCTGGACTTTCCAGGGTCAGGCATAGGACTCAGTGTTGGTCACATGTATGGTGGCCATGAGAGGGAAGAGAATGGCATTCTGAACATGTAAACACCTGGTCATCAGTGTGTCCTTAGTCCTTTCCTCACGGAGGGCTCCCCCCACCCCCCACCCCCGAGGCAAAGGTGTAGCTCAGGTAGAAGAGGACCAGGTAGGAGGAGGAGGATGAAAGGAATGGGGCCTCTGCTGGGTGGGGTTAGTTTAGTACATACTGTGAGACTTAGAAGCACGTGCTGACCTGATGAGAGCCAAGAAAGGGCTACCCCACCCTAGGCAGGTGAGTGTGCGCAGTGGGCCCTCCACCCTACACGCAGACTGCCAGACTATCCAGGTATTTCCAACTCTCCACCTCCAGTCCGTGAACCCTCTGAGCCTCCTGTGACTGCCCCAGCCCCCTCTGTCCACTCTTCTGGTATTCACCTAACCCCTGTCTCTTTTGCTGTCCTATCTCCCTCTTCGACGAATCCTTGTGCGTGTGGATACGTCAGTGAATTGGAAAACTCCCGGCGTTCACACGGGGGGTGTGTCGGGGTTTGGAGTGAAAGGACCCTGCCCTTTCAGAGCTCGAAAGGTAGCTGAGACACAAGTGGAACGCTGGAATCCAGGCTCGGGCATTGCGAGGCTCAAAATGAGGGAGTAAAATGTGAAGGGTTCCCTTACAAAATTCGGCGGAGGGTTTGGCCCCTCGGAGGGTCAGCCAAGAAGGAAGGGAATGTTGGCCGCACGGGGATTCTGACCAGCCGGTAGCTAGCTGGGGGAGGTCGACACTGGGAGCCGACGCCAGGCCAGGCGTGGATCGAGGGGCGGCTAGGAGACTGGCCCCGCCCCGTGGACCCCGCGCGGGTCCCCAGACGGGGGGTGGCGCTGCGGGCGCGGGCGGGCGCCGCGCGCACTGCGGTCCCCGCGCCTCCGCCGCAGAACGCGCCACGCTCCGCACGCACCTGCCGCCGCCGCCGTCGCCGCTGTCGCCGCCACCGCGCCACCGAGCCTTGCGTCCAGCACCAGCGCTCGCGCCCCTGGGTGCCGCCTGCGCCCGCCATCGCCCGAGGTCTCCCCTGGAGCCGCGGGAGCTATCGGAGCCACTACAACAGGAGAGCCAAGGTGTGAGCGCCGCATCCGGGCCTGCCTTTGAGACAACCTCTGCTGCGGCGGCGGCGCAGCCGGGGAACGCCAGGCTGGGGCAGGTGAGCGCGCACGGGGGGAGGGGCGGGGGCCAGACACATCATCCCTTTCCATTTTCATAGTCAGTCCTCCGAACAGTGAGTCCGGCCTCGGAGAGTATACCGGGGAGGGGGTTGCGTTCAGAGTTCCGTGGAGACATGGATCTCACGGATGAGGTCAGGGTCAGAGGTCGGGCACCCTGTCCTTTGTGCAGGATGGGGTCGAGGGCGAGAGTGAGGTGGGCCCCGTGCTGCCCTCACGCTGTCTCTCACCCGCAGCTCGGGCCTGGTGCAGGCCTCTCCATTGCTGTTGCCGCGGAGCCTGCAGCCCAGGTCCTCCGGCAGCCAGGGATCAGGCTAGCTGCCTTCCCTGGGCGCCCTGTCCTGGAGCCATGGGGCCCACCTAGCCCCTGCCTGCCCAGATGTCCCGGCCCAGGGACTGCTGACCTCTGCTACAGGAGGAGGCCCCTCCACGCCCCCTTGCCAGCCTCAGCAGACAGAGACCCTGGGTGAGCCCCACAGCCCAAAACAGCCTCCCGTACCCCCTTGCCACCGCCTGCTTCCCCCTCCCCCTCCTCTTCCTCCTCCTCTTCGGACTGAACCAGCTAAGCCATTGTGGCCTCTGGGAGGGGGGCTGCCCTCCAAGCTGTCACCGGCTGCCCCTTGCAGTCCACGGAGTAACCGTGGTCCTCAGCAGGCCTGGCAGGACCAGGATGCAGCCCCTTCTCTTCCCCCACGGCCCCACCCAACACCCCCACCTGTGCCAACGTCCAGTCTGACTGTAGAGAGCCGGATGCCAGCTGACCCTGGGCCTGAGGTGGGCAGTGGATGGCCGGGCCTCCTCATGTCCTGCCTGAAAGGCCCCCATGTCATCCTCAAAATGGAGGCCATGAAGATTGTCCATCCTGAAAAGTTCCCTGAGCTCCCAGCGGCCACCCCCTGCTTCCCACCTGCACCCAGGCCCACTCCCACTCTGGCACCCAAGCGTGCTTGGCCCTCAGACACAGAGATCATTGTCAACCAGGCATGTGGGGGGGACATGCCTACCTTGGAAGGAGCATCCCACACTCCACCCTTGCCAAGGCGGCCCCGCAAGGGCAGTTCTGAGTTGGGCTTCCCCCGGGTGGCACCAGTGGATGAGGTCATTGTAAATCAGTATGTGATTCGACCTGGCCCAACAGCCTCTGCACCTTCATCATCTGGGCCAGTGATAGCAGGTGAGCCCCTGGAATGCCCTACCTGTGGGCACACGTACAACGTCACTCAGCGGCGGCCCCGTGTGCTGTCTTGCCTGCACTCTGTGTGTGAGCAGTGCCTGCAGATTCTTTATGAGTCCTGCCCTAAGTACAAGTTCATCTCCTGCCCCACCTGCCACCGTGAGACTGTGCTCTTCACTGACTATGGCCTGGCCGCACTGGCTGTCAACACATCCATCCTGAGCCGTTTGCCACCTGAAGCCCTGACTGCCCCATCGGGTGGCCAGTGGGGGGGTGAATCTGAAGGCAGCTGCTACCAGACCTTCCGGCAGTACTGTGGGGCTGCATGCACCTGCCATGTGCGAAACCCACTATCTGCCTGTTCCATCATGTAGTGTCCACCTGCCCACGACTGCCTGCAGGCCCTTGCTCGCCGCTTCTTCAGGGAACTGGCTTTGTCCTGTTGCCTGCTGACCCTTTCTTGCCCACTGTGGCTTCTGGCCCTACCCTGCGTGGCATTGTCGCTGCAGCCAACTTTGCCATTAAAACTCTTTGCCAAAGTTTGCACTTGTTCACTGATTGAAGCAAATTCCTGTAGGCTATACCTGAGCCTAGGGTAGGTTCCCATGGTCTAACCAGGAGCTGTCAGAGGGCGACCCAGCTGCATTTAAGGTTGGCCTGCTCTGCTTGTTGAAGGCCAAGCTGGGCCAAGTATGCTGCTCAGGTCTGGGACTAGCTGTGAACATGTTGCTGCAGAGGACTGCTAGTGTGCAGTACATGGGGATGTGGCCCAGCTAGGCAGGCAGAACTTTTGCCTGTGTGTGGTGAAGCTCATTGGTAGTCCCAGCACTCTGGAAGCTAAGGCAGGAGGACTGTGAAGTCAGCATGGGTTGCACAGAGATCCTGTCCAAACAAAAAGTACCTTTCTCTGGCCAAGGATGCACAGAAATGGCCTTTGGACAGCATACGTAGAAGTGTACAGTTGGCTAAGATCAGGGTCTTTTAAATGGCACTGGTCTACCTATGACTGGAACAGGTACCATAGAAGGGTTGTGAGGAGAGTGCCTGGATGGCAGAGATGGAGTAATAATGAGGATGGCTGTGGTGACGATAGCATCAGCAGTAACGACTGTTTATTGAGAGTCTTTCCTATGTTTGTTATACAGCACTTCTGAAACGTTACACCCTACATTGTGTCACCAATGAACTATGAAGTGAGCTTATGTTTTGTCTGCATCTCCTAAGTGAGGGCTTCTGGTCCAGTGACATGAATTACAGAGTCAATTAGGAATAGAGTTGGACCTTGGGCATTTGGAGGTGTCAGGGTCTGGATGGGCCATTGGCCCTTGCAATACAAAGGCAATATTGATCCCAACTGCTCTGGGCTACCTTCTCTGGTGAGCTTATCTTAGATTGGGTGGGGAGCTTCTGAAGGCTGGTTTGTGCAGTGCAGGCCTCTCCTGGTAGCTACTGTTGCCTTCAGGGACACACACCAGCTTCTGTCTGGAGCAGGTGAGTCTCTGCAGCCCTTGCCTTCTCCTATAAACAGAATCACTGCTAGAATCATACATTTGTGTTCACCCTCACCGGCTGGACCATGAGCTGGCAGTACAGCCCGGCTTCTGCCTGTGGCTAGTAAAGTCTCTGGCCATGGCAAGCACATAGGGTTCTTTTCATAGCTCCTCCAGAGCCTGTCCTTGTGTCCTTGGCTTTCCCCAGTATCTAGGCTGCAAGGGTGTGTAAACACTCTGCTGGCTCAGGCTCTTAGGCACATCTAGACTTGGTATTGGTGATATCAAGTCTTTGCTGATTACCAGAATCTGAACATGGACTCCAAAGCGTAGCCACCATCCTGGGCTCTGTCAGTGGATGGAACGGTCTAGCAACATGAAGAGCACCCCTAGTAACATGAGTGGCATGAAGATGACCACCAGCCCTAAGAGTTCAAGTATCAGCAGGCACAGCAGTGACAAGCGGCGGGCACAGGGGCCACGTTCCCGCAGTGTCCACAACCAGGTACCTAGGCTGGGAGGGCAGGGCAGGAAGGGGAGACAGCTCCGCCCTCCCACAGGCCCTGCCAGGAAGCGCAGGCGGTAGCGGTGCTCTAAGGACCCCCAGGGCCAAGGGCCAGGATGCAGGGCTGTGATGGATGCAGTGGCCATTGGGCGCTGGGGTCCATCAGCTTGAAGCAGTTCCTCCTGAAGCTGACAGATCTCCCACTCTAGCATGGGTGTCTTCTGACGACACAGTGGACAGCACACGCGACCTAGGTCAGCTCTGGGGGTCATGTCTAACACCTGGTGCAGGCAGCCCACACACAGGCTGTGACCACAGTTCAGCAGGGTCAGTTGGTGCTCACTAGGCCCATAAGGCTCAGCACAGATGGGACATTCCTCCTCCTCCTCAACCAGCCCCTCACCTTCTTGCTCCTCCACAGCTGACAAGGCCCAGGCACTGGATGGGTCTCCAGCCTCCAGTTCAGGTTTACTGTCTGCAGTTCTGGCACCTTGGGGGTTCCTGAGATCATCCTCTTCATCTGCTGGTTGCTGGCACAGTGGGTCCAAGAGCTCAGGACCCAGAGAAGCACAGGGTGAACTAGCAGATACAGAGCTGGTGTCATTAGACCCCAGGGTGGAGCCACCATTACAGAAGTCAGGATGCGTAGACTGTGATTCCAGGGTGACAGCAGAGATTGTTGCAAGTTATAAAGGTTAGTGTGGCCCCGTAAGAGGCCAGCCAGAGCTTGGCCTCCACCCACTCACTGGAGCACTGACCTCTAGGTACACCTTTGGCTTGCTGACCTCACTGGACTTCACTCGGGTCCCCGCAGCATGTCAACTCCTGAGACAAGAGTGGTGTTGGCTAGGTCTGGTCTGTTCCAGAAGTTGACGAACAGAGGTTCCTTAGCTCCCAGCTGCCCTCAGACCTGTCTGACTCCTCCAACAGGGTTACTCTTTCCAGGGGTGGAGGCCCTGCCCATGGGCGGGCCAACACAAATCACACCACACTACTCCCCCCCCCCCCCCCCCCCAGGATCATTCTTTGGAAATAGTGTGTTCTGCCTCTTGGCTGGAACTTCCAAATACCTCTCTAAGCCCTCTCTGTGCGGCCATCAGAGAAAGGGATATGAGCTTGACTGAGCTGTCAGCTTAAGGACAGGCAAGACCTGCCCACTAAGCACAAAGGGGCCAGACACATGGAGGCACTGAGACATCAGACACCCAGGTGTGGTGTGACTCAAGCATACGTATCAGACAAGGAGGCACGTATTCACAGTCTGTGCTCATGCCCTAGGAGGGTCTTTTTGCCTACCACTAGCAGATGTAGAAAATCCACGTCCCACCCACCACCCTCAAATCTAGAAGCAAAAAAGGAACCGCGAGCGGCTACCCAGGCAGTTTACTCATGTTTAAGGACCTGGAGACAGATGATTTGCCCATTCTCAATGCTCAGGAGACTTGGGCCCTGGTGGCTTTTCAACTGAGCTGAGTTGCACAGGTGCTGTGGGACAAATGGGAACAGCTCAAGGTTAGAGGGGCAGTGCAGCCCTCACATAGCTCTACACCCCTTGGAGGGCTAAGGCTCTTGGTGGTGTGGACCATAATGCAAATTTAGGGCAGAAATGAAGGGGACTGAGGGCAAACAGGAGTGCAGGCTGCACTGGGGCTGGGACTACATATGGGACACTGGGTTCCACTGAGTTTGGCTGTACGCAAGGACTGGCCTTCTGGTCAGCTGGATCCAAGAAGCTAAACTGTGGTTCTAACTAGTGTTCTGGAATTAGAGGGCAAGAGGTAACAATGGAGCCGGGCAGTGGTGGCGCACGCCTTTAATCCCAGCACTTGGGAGGCAGAGGCAGGTGGATTTCTGAGTTTGAGGCCAGCCTGGTCTACAGGGCGAGTGACTTACAGGACAACCAGGACTACACAGAGAAACCCTGTCTTGAAAAACAAAACAAAACAAAACAAAACAAAACAAACAAACAAAAAGAGGTAACAATGGGCCTTCTAGACTCCAGCAGGTTCCCCAGTGCAGCTGTTAGTGTGGGTGTGAGTTAGCAAGTGGCTCCTCAGGCCCAGGTCTCAGTCTGGAAGCGCAATGTCTGCTGGAGCCTGGCAATGTAGGCAGATGCATCTGCAGTGGAGAGTTGTCCTTCTTCTTGAAAAATGGACATCAGGGCTTCCGAAACGTCCATAGGCATATACTTAGCATTGCTGGAGGGGTAGGCCTCAGAAAGCTCAGTGATCCTGGAGCCCCAACCCCCACTCCCCCCCCCCCCCCCCCGCTCCCCTGAAGGCTGGCCCATCCCCTACAGTTGGCTCACCCTGCTAGGTAGAAGTGGGCACCTTGGCCATCCAGCAGCTCCCAGACAAGTGGCCCCAGCTCTCGGAGCCGGTGCTGCACATATACCTTCTGTTCCTGCAGGTGTCAGAGGTTAAGTTTCAGCGATCCCAACCCCTGCCCTCTCTACCTTGAATATACTCACCTGCTCCCGGGAGAAGGCTGTAACCAGGGTCAGGCAGCCCTTCTGCTCTAGCTCCTGCCATTCCGTCTGCCAATAGAAGTCCTGATCCCGCTGGCGGCAGCCAAAGAACAAGTAGTTTCCTGGGGAACATAGGGTAGCCCTGTCTGGATGCAGGAATTCAGCTAGACCAGTCTCAGTGGTCACACTGCTCTACAACCCCTGTACTCACCAGTTTGGCCATGGGCCACTCGTTCTTGAATGGCTGCTCGGAAGGGGGCCACACCAGTTCCAGGCCCCACCATGATAATGGGTGTGTTTGGCGTTTCTGGGAACGCTAGGCTCCCAGGCCGTACCCACAGGGGCACCCGGACAGGTCCTGCTCCAGAAGGGAGATGCCATGTAAGAGGTCAAAAGACAATGCTGAGGGGCTCACTGGGGCTTGAGCTCCCATGACAGAAGGACCAGGGAAGACAGGAGCTTGAGCCTATACTCTCTCCCAACCCCAGAACTAGATTGATTACCTTGCTCAGGATTCAGGGACGCTAGCCAGGAGGAGCAGAGGCCACGGCGGGGCTCCTTCAGGCGAGTCTGGTACTGTACCACAGCCACAAGGATTTGTAGCCTCCTAGGATGAGCCTATGGGCACAGTGACAGCTCTACCCTGCTAAAGCACTCCTGCCTGCTACCAACCCCAGGAGGGACAGTCCCTGGTAGAGAGACAGTCCCTAGCTACAAAGACCCTACCCAGTCCCAGATTTCCCAGCCAGCCTTTAGTTCTACTCAAGAGTCCCTCACCAGTAGGGAGGAAGCAATGGAGAAGGCCCGTGGGCGGATCCGAGGGATTAGGTCCAAAAGGTAGTCTGGAGGAATGGCACCCGCTGTGTGTGGGAAGTCACATAGCACCTGGATAAATGGAGTCTTACTGTGTGGTGGTGTGCATAGCACAGCTCAGTGGCCTGCACCCACCTGCCTACCCACAAGCCCACCTCCAAGATGGTTCTGCGGGGCCGATTACAGTACTCCCAGAGCGCTTCTTGACCTCTGGCAGAGCTGAATTCCAGCAGCTTCTCCCGCTCCAGCGCATGTGGGGAGAGACAAGCCAAGAGCTCAAAGAAGGAACGGCGGGGCACGCTGGCAATGTCCAAGTACTGTGACACAAGGTGCCACACAGTGCAGGGCTGAGGCAGCCCTGGTGGGTAAGGGACACCTGCAGGAATGGCATGGAGGCTTGGTGGGTAGGGTCATTAGGTGGCACCCTGGACCTCAGAGCTAGTGCATCTCTCCCATACTCACCTGGCTCCCGTGGCTTAAGTGTGAAAAACTGATTGGGGTCCAGGCACAACACTTGGCAGAACTGCTGAGTGTGAGCCTCTGAGTTAGAGGGCAGAATTAATACAACATCACCAGCAGCAAAACTGTATGAAAAAGTCACCAGAAATGTGGGGATGGTGTGGAAAGGACAGAGGAGCTGAGGGGACAGAAGGGGTGTGTACTGTGGGGAAGGATGAAGGGACTAAGGAGACGGAGGCGGGTTGGAGGCTGAGCTCTCCGCACTGCTGAGCTGCCTGGTCCTTGGCTTTGGCATACCCTTCTGAAGCCCCGTCTACTCCCTTTTTCCCTGACCACGTCAGCTTCCTAGGAACACATGGGCACCCGGCAGGGCTGCTTAAGGGCTTTGGCTCCTCACCTGATACTTGAGTCTGTGATATCAAACTCAATCAGCCGAACATCCTGAAAGTGTTGGGGGCCAGTGACCCTCTGGTTGGTGATCACAGGTGCCAAGAAGGGCTGTAACTCTGATGGGGGTGTCTCAGGGGCTGAGCTGGCTATGTTCAGTTCCTCAGCCCCTATGCTGGGGACCTCCTGAAGAAACTGGAAGATGAACTTGGAGGGCAAGCTGTGGAAAGTGGAACTATCAGCTGGGTGCGCTGGGGGATCCAACAGCTTGAAGTCCCTTGATATTTATATACCCAAGGTTCAGACTCACGGGACTCCATGAGGGATCTCAGGAACATTGAGGGGTACTGGGTACATAACCATTATCTTCTCCCAAAGGTCTCCTACCCAGGGGTCAATGGCAGCATCAGGCCTAGGAAAGAGTACAAGCATTGGTCTCTGTGAGCCAGAGTCAAGATGGGGTATCACAGAGGGACACTGACACCAACACTTACCCCAGCTCGTGCTGGTCATCACCTAGACATGGGGGCAGGAGAGCACTGCCCCCTAGTTGCAGCAGCCTCCGATGTAGCTTCTTGGCCACAAAGTTGAATCTGTGGGTGGAGACAGCAAGGCAGGCTCAGAGTGTGGACTAAGCAACAGTGAGGAGTGGTAACGCAGCCAGCCTCTTGGGCAGAGTAAAGCAGTACAGGACCTCCCTCAAGGGTTGTCTCCTCAGTAGTGCACACTGACAGCACTCTAGGAGGGGGTGGGGCTTCAGCATACAGGGGATAAGAAACTGAAGCAACAACAACAACCACAAATGGTAGGTCCCTTGATCTCAAGAAGGTACCATGTGGAAGACAGTCTCATTTCATCAACCCCTATCTCTGAAGTGATAGACCGTGGATTCCCCAGCCAGGGCTCCACAGTTACTATTGGAGATGGGGTGGGGGTGGGGTGGAGAGCAGATAGCCATGTTCTTCTGTAAGATGTCCCCTCTTTGGTCTGTAAAAGACTCTCTGGTCCTTGCATCAACTTGTCCTTTTGGGAACCACATCCATAGTTGGACTCCGTCCTACTTGCTCTGTGTAGCCACATAGTGCCAGTGAGCAAAGCCTCTAGCAGAGCAAGACACACCACCACCATCTTCCTATTTTCTATTCTTTTTGGTTTAGTAAGATACAGTCCCACCCTAGAGTTTGTGGCAACCCTCACATATTAGCTTTCTGAGTGACAGAATTATAAGTGAGTGAGCCACCATACTCAGCTTCTGTTTTCTGTTGGTTTTGTTTTTAAATTACTTACTTAACTTTATATGAGTACACTGTCACTGTCTTTAGACACACCAGAAGAAGGTATTGGGTCCCATTACAGATGGTTGTGAGCCACCATGTGGTTGCTGGGAATTAAACTCAGGACTTTGGAAGAGCAGTCAGTGCTCTCAACTGCTCTGCGACATCTTCTCCAGCCCCATTTTCTGTTCTTTTTATCAAAAGTAATTAAGAACCCTGCCATGCACACAGCTTTTTAGAGGGCTGGAGTGGCCCCAGATGACACTAGGCTCTGTGGAAAAGAGGTCTTAGGTATTAGATAGCTACTTGCACCTTTGAGTGGAAATCCCTCATCATCACCCCAGGAAATGAACAAAGCTAACAGCACTGCTTGTTTAGGGTCACAACTGTCCCCAAATCCTGACATTGAGAAGCCATGAGCCTGCCTCACAAGCTACCTGAAGGTAAGCTGTCCACCTCAGGGCTCTTTTCAAGTTGTCAATACTTAGACTATGTTTGGAACATAGTGATGAACAGGGACAGACTGGATGTTGTAATGTAATGTAGTGTGGTACTCTGCCACCCTGTTCCTTCCCCAGTGGTGGCCTCCTCTGTGCCAAGTTCTTATAAAAATTAGTGTGCCCACTAGAGGATATCTGTGGATAAGGTTGATGAGCCAACACAGTGCAGGGCCACATGATCTACAGTAGATGGGCACCTGGGGTCCTGGCTGCCTGCCTCATTTCTTCCTTGACTTTAAAAACTGTCCCCATTTGGCCAGCAAGTCCACCCCCTACTCACTTGGCATATGAGGAATCTCCGAGGCCTAGGACAGCAAAATCCATCTGACAGAGGGAGGTGGGTGGCAGGCTCTTCCGGAATATGAATCTCCAGAAGTTCTGTAGCCAAAGGAAACTGTATTGGAACCACAGCACAGCCAGTTTTCTGTCTGAGGTCCCAGCAAGGAAAGAATGGTGTGGAAGAAAGACCATTAGGGCCCAGTACTGTACACTGGCCAATCTGGACATCTCTCCTTCAAGTGGCACAAAATTACAGACCAGGAACCTGCACACGAGAAAACTCATCGAAACTACGTAAGTATTTCTTATATATGGTGACCTGTACCTCAGTGCCCCAACTAATTACTAGGGCAGCCTGATGCCCTCTTACAGTATACTCAATGAAGTACCCTTCCTATTCTATCTAGGGGTGAACTCACTTACCACCCTCCACCTGCTTTTTTACTACTGTAGTGGTGGAAGTTCTCACTCAAGTTCTCTGGGTAAAAAAGGGAGATGGGCTGGGCTCTGATGTCTGAAGTTATCGACTCACTAACTCCTGCCCTCAGATGCTGGGTTTATATTGACCTTTCCAGTTTGTTGACTATAGCTTGTTGTCCTCTGGCATCAGGCCGTGCTGTTTATTATCCCCAATAGTTAAACCCATCTTCTGTGGGTGCCCCTTTGCAAGCATGTGGTCACTGTCTCAGGCTGCAGTTTTGTCCTACCATTATGTGACATTGTGTATTTGTTTGTAGAAAAGTCTCTCTGTGTAGCCCTGGCCGTCCTGGAGGTCTCTCTGTAGACCAGGCTGGCCTTGAACTCAAGAGATCCACCTGCCTCTGGAGTGATGAGATTAAAGGCTGTGCCACCAGCACCCAGCTGTGTGTCACTGTTACTGTCTTTACTCATTGCTTGCCTACGCTTTCATCATTCTATCCTATCACTCCTCACATGATCTTTAAGTTCTGTTGACTGTTTTCTTCCACGGTCCAGTTTCCGTGTTACACTTCTTGGGAGAACTGCTCCTAATCCTTTGCAGATTTTTTTCCTGCTTCCTTACTTCTGTGGGTCCTACCTGGGTCCTGATCTCAGTCCAGGAATGCTGCATCCACGCTGAATTCTGGGTTCTGTTTACCTCTGCCTTTCACAAGAGTCTTCCCTCCAGCAGACATACTCACTCACCCATTCATTTATATATTCATTCATTCTCTCTCTCTCTCTCTCTCTCTCTCTCTCTCTCTCTCTCTCTCTCTCTTATTTGTACTTAAGAAGCTCCTGGAAAAGCTGATGGAAAAGCTCTGGGACATGCCTGTCACAGTGTCACAGTAGATTTCACCAGAAAGGGATAAGCAGAGACCCAGTTATTGGATTTTTTTTCCTATAATTACAATGTGCTTTAAAAGAGGATTAGGGCAGAGGCCAAGGCTAAGGCCTTCCTGTCCTGCAGACATGAGGAACCATACTCCTGCATGTGTTTTGGGATGCTGGGTCTGTAGCCTCTTCAAAGGACTTCAGTTCCTGTTGTGATTGAGACAGCAACTACTGACTCTTGCTGCTATGTGACCCATCCACAGACCAGCACACCTCAAACCTGAGGGAGGCCCCTATTCCGTCACCTCCTTGTCACTTCATTTTTATTTTGAGACAGGATTTCATTCTGTAGCCTTGGCTGTTCTGGAACTCCCTCTGTAAACCAGGCTGGCCTCAAACTCACAGAGATCCACCTGCCTCTGACTTCAAGTGTGCCATCACTGGCTGACAAGTTGTTTGTTTGTTTGTTTGTTTATTTTTTGGTTTTTTGAGACAGGGTTTCTCTGTGTAGTCCTGGCTGTCCTGGAACTCACTCTGCAAACCAGGCTGGCCTCGAACTCAGAAATCCACCTGCCTCTGCCTCCCAAGTGCTGGGATTAAAGGTGTGCGCCACCACCGCCCAGCAACTTGTTTATTTTTGAGTTATGTTTTTGGTTGACACTAGTTTGAGGCTGGCTCCAAACTCTTGGTTCTTCAGGTTTCACCTCTGGGGGCTGAAATTACAGGTGTATATAACTATACTTGGCTGACAGAGTTTCTTAACATGAGGGCAGCGTTGAACTCCTGATCCTACTTCATTTTCTTTCTTTCTTTCTTTCTTTTTTTTTTTTTTGTTTTGTTTTTTGAGACAGGGTTTCTCTGTGTAGCCCTGGCTGTCCTGGAACCCACTCTGTAGACCAGGCTGGCCTCAAACTCAGAAATCTGCCTGCCTCTGCCTCCCAAGAGCTGGGATTAAAGGCGTGCGCCACCACTGCTCGGTCCTACTTCATTTTCTAGTGCTGGAGATCAGTGTCTGTCCCCACCTACTGCTCTCCTTAGCAGTCACTACTGATCCCAGAGACGCCTCTCAAGCCTCTCACCCTATCCCTGACCTTGGGAAGGGGAGCTCCTCCTGTCTGACCCTGCCCATGTTAGATGGCAGGCCTGAAGGATAGGGGTTTTGTTTTTTCAGTTTTATTTTGGGTGCATCAACAGTGAGCTTTTGCCAAGACCTTCTCAGTGCTGCACAGCTAACTGCAGCTCCTCTAGGTATCTCCTGGCACCTGCCCTACCTGGTCCTCTCATTCCACAGGTAGAATTACTATGGATCCCGTTTCCTGTGTTGTGATTCTGTCCCTCATCTTCCAGACCCCTCTGATTACACATCCTGTTGACTTGATCTTTTTGGCCTCTCTGGAATGTGCCTGGCTTATTCAGCCTTGAGCCACCACCCAGCTCAAAGCACATGTGCACCTTCTGCTTATGTGATGTATTCCCTAACATTATCTTGCTTCAGATAGGCAGTGGTCTTGGCACACTGCAGCATCACTGTGTCACTTCCACGGTTCCTATAGCTTTCATCGTAAGCTGACACATTTCACTGTAGCTGCTCTGGTTTTTTCAATCAACCTTTGTTTCTTTCTCTTTTCTGTCAGCACAGTTTATGGCTGGGGAATCTTCAACTTTCTGCCCTTCACACAGGCTGCTTCCCACCATCATCTGCCCCTGCCTTTTATTAATTTATTTTGGAGACAGGGTCTCCCTGTGTAGCCTAGCTCCATCTGCTCCTGCTTCCCAAGAGCTAAAGGCATGCTTCCAAAAACTTGTGTCCGATTTCAGGACCCACCTTCACTCCCTGAACATCTGGCATTTTCCCTAGCACCAGGGTTTTCCTGGTAACTGACCATTAAATTTGTTGTTTTAGCCATTGAGCTCCATAAAGAGGCAAAGTGTGGCTGCCGTGTCCCCGATGGCCAGGAATATATGTGCTTGAAAAAAGAGAGAGGCCGGCAGTGGTGGCGCACGCCTTTAATCCCAGCTCTTGGGAGGCAGAGGCAGGCGGATTCCTGAGTTTGAGGCCAGCCTGGTCTACAGAGTGAGTTCCAGGACAGCCAGGACTACACAGAGAAACCCTGTCTCGATAAACAAACAAACAAACAAACAAACACGAGAGAGAATTAAAGAATGCTCCCTGAGTGTTACCCAGCTTGAACTTCAACACATGACTCACACTAGACTCAAGTCCGTCTGGTAAACAAAATGGTCAAGGCTATTGAGTAGTTAGTTACTAAGAGCTATTTCTCTCCTCTGATCTACAAAGATCTATATCTCTCAAAGGCACCTCTCACCCACAACATGCTTTGAAGGGAAGCCATTTCTGTGCACGTTGGGACTCTTATACACTAATGAAAACAGCCTTACCTTCATGTTGTCAGGAGGGTCTCCTTGGCCTGTGGTCGCACAAACAAATATCACCAGAGGCTCCCGAATGAGATTCGCCTCAAGGACAAGACAAAGGTAGGTGTAAGGTCTCTGACAGCCCTTATCAGTGCCCTCCCTGCACCGCATCCCACCACTACCTTCACCTAGGGAAATAGAGTAAAAGTGTTTGGACAATTATTCCCAGTGGCTACCCGGCCTTCTCTTTCTCAGGCTTAAGCCTCGAGCCTCCCTTTCCCGTAAATCCACTTGGGCCCCAAAGGGTTGCACTCAAACGTCCTCCGTCCGAGGACGCCAAGTCCGGTGGAGGGTCTCCGCCGTAGCGCCCGAGCCTCACCACGGAGTAAGAGTCTAAAGCCTGCACCCGGCAACCTAGCCGCCGGCGCCGAGCCTCGCGGCCCAGCCTCTCCGCTTCGTCCTGGGCTGTGCCAGTCTGGCTGCCAAAAAGCACCAGGAGCTGTGGAACCTGCATTACCGCACACGCCGGCCTGAGCCGCACACCCCACTAACTTCCCCTTTCCGCTGTCAACAGGAAATGACGCGTTTCGGCTGCGCCAGCGGGGAGGGACAGGCATAGCATCTGGACATTACGGGCTTCTACTAGCATCCCGTTCC
Organism: Arvicanthis niloticus; assembly: GCF_011762505.2. Lineage (NCBI taxonomy): Eukaryota > Metazoa > Chordata > Mammalia > Rodentia > Muridae > Arvicanthis > Arvicanthis niloticus. Next base: position 105,984,215 of record NC_047663.1, read on the forward strand.
AGGTCCGGGGTTGGGCTCCTAAGGGCCGCGGAGCCCCAGGACCAGCGTCCAGGCCAGGTTGGGCTGCTTGCTGTTTCGCGTGTGCAGCGGCGGCAGCAGGCAGTCGCCAGGTCCGCGGCCGGAGACTTGACGGCCCGGTGCGGGGCACCGGAGACCGGTATTAAACAGGCACGATGTTATTCTCGTTGCGGGAGCTGGTGCAGTGGCTGGGCTTCGCCACCTTTGAGATATTCGTGCACCTGCTAGCTCTGTTGGTGTTCTCCATGTTGTTGGCACTGCGAGTGGATGGCCTGGCTCCAGGCCTCTCCTGGTGGAACGTCTTTGTGCCCTTTTTCGCTGCCGACGGGCTCAGCACCTACTTCACCACCATCGTTTCCGTTCGTCTCTTCCAAGATGGGGAGAAGCGACTGGCTGTACTGCGCCTCTTCTGGGTTCTCACCGTCCTTAGCCTCAAGTTTGTTTTTGAGATGCTGCTGTGTCAGAAGCTAGTGGAGCAGACTCGAGAGCTCTGGTTCGGCCTGATCACTTCTCCGGTCTTCATTCTCCTGCAGCTTCTTATGATCCGGGCTTGTCGCGTCAACTAGCCTCCTGCAGTGGCTGGAAATGGAGCACTGCGCAGCTGGAGTTCTGGACCTCCCAGTCCAGACCTACTTGGTGCCACACTGGTGGAGTTTTGGTCAGAAATCAGTGTCTGCTTGTGCCCAGTTTAGTGTCCAGTTTTCTTTGTATCTAAGATCGTTTCCTCGAGCAAAACTTAAAAGTGAAGCCTCGTTTATTAAAACTTATTTCCAGTTATTCATGCTGTAATTGCCAGTCAATACTGAACTTTTCCAACATTTGGAGACTGCATATAAGTAAAATATCCTGATAGGCTCTGAGTATTTCCCATGGTGATGTACCCCTTTATAAATCAGGTTGTTCACTCAGCATCACTGACGCCAGAGCGTACCCCTTTATCTGTCCAGACAGACTCACTTATACAATTGATAATGTAATTGATAATGCATCCCTTTTCCTCTGTCCTGACAAAGACCAGCCTTTTGTTCATTCCACCTCACATAGAGAGAGCAGACTGTTGAGAAAGAGCAGGAGCAGGACCCTGTGTGGGCATCTACCATCTGAGAAAAAAATTCTGGTCTCAAGAATTGCTTGATTTCCTGGCCCAACAGACTGCAGTTTCACGGACTTTCCCACCACCTTGTGGCAGGCATCATTAGTACACTTGAGACAGACAGACAGACCTAGAAAAGGAAGCCTAGACATTCGGAACGGGTGCTCACGTGCTCATGGAAGTGAATACATATACATACGAGCTTGGGAACAGTTGACGTTTATTAGCTTAAGGTTTCTGAGTTTATTCAGTCATGTACCAAATGAGACCATTTCCTGATGGGAACAAATGTTTCCTGAAATTAACAATATACACTTAGGCATCTCACTGAATCTCAGGTATCAGGTGAATGCTTGCCATGTGGACAGGGGCTCATAGGGTGGTGGCTATGGTTAGAGTACTTTGGGTGTTAGATTATTTTTGAAAAATCCCCATTTCTTGTTGTAGGAGATGGGTAACTTGCACTACTACCCACCCCGGCTAAAAACAATGGGCTGTACTTTGTAGAGAATGTGACACCAGAGTCCTGACTCAGTGTGTAGCCATTGGTGACTTCTGATGACAATGCTGCAGAGTTGAGATGACAAATGATCATCTGAGGCCAGGTCTGAGGACAGTTTTTACATTTTTAAAAAATAGGGTGTAGTGCAGCAAAGACTTGCCTCAGACTTGCTTTGTAATCAGTGATGACCTTTAACTTCCTGTTTTATGTGATTCTGGAAATCAAACCCAGGGTATCATACATATTAGACAACCATTGCTGCTGCTGCTGCTGCAACAGGAACTCACTATGTAACCTGGACTGGACTAGAACTCACTCTGTAGAACAGTCCTCTAACTCCTGGCCTCCAAGAGCTAGGATTAAAGGCATGCACCACCACATCTAGCTTAGGCAAGCATTCTACCAACTTAAATACATTATGGTTTTTACATTATTGTCTCTGTGTATGTGTGTGTGAATGCAGGTGTATGGATATCATACCATTTATGCAAATTATTTCTGTCTGGTGATATCAGGGATCAAACTCTGGTAGCATGAGCCTGCTTGTAAGTGCCTCTACCCGCTGGGCCATCCCATAAGCTCTAAATTTTACATTTTTAAAGGATTTAAAACAGGATGCCACACTGCTTCCTGGAGTGGCTGTAAAAAGAGAGAGAGAGAGAGAGAGAGAGAGAGGAAGGATATTTGGTTATAACTTTGTTGATCAAGTGTTTACCTCTAATCTTATTTTAAGAGGGGGTGGAGGCAGGAGGATCAAAACTACGTTGTCATTTTAGGCAGCATAGCTGGAAGCCAGCCTGGGCTGTGAGACCCAGCCTGAGAGAGAGAAAGAGGGAGAGGGGGACAGGGAGACAGGGAGACAGGGAGACAGGAAAAAGTCTAAAGGAACAATAACAAGAGTTAATAGTTGACAGATCAAATGTGACTTGCAGAATACAGGTTCCTCAGTATGCTTACCTATTTGAGTGGGATCATTCTTCTGTTTTGTTTTTTGAGACTGGTTTCCCTGTGTAACAACAGCTCTGCCTGTCCTGAAACTCCTTTGTAGACCAGGTTGGCCTTAAACTCATAGAGATCTGCCTGTCTGCCTCTGCCTGCCGAGTGCTGCAATTAAAGGCATGCACCAGCAGCAGCTGACTAGGTCATTTTGTTTTCAAACAAACAAAAAAATTGTGTGGCTGAGCAGCAATGCAATGTCCATGGCGGCCAGCAGAGGGCGTTGGATCCCCAAGAACAAGTCACAACCATCCAGGTGCTAGGAGCCAAATCCAGGTCCTCCCGCGATGTTCTTAACACCTCACCAATCCCTGGGCCGTTTCTTTTGGATGAAGGTTAGTAGTGTGCCTGGTCCCTAAATACTGGATGTCTGTAGCAGCCTTCATTGGTGATATCCAGAAGTTCATCATGACATTGCCATGTTCCCTAGGTTAATAACTTAGTGTAGTCCTTTGCAGAGCAGGTATGTTGGTCTGGGCTCCAGCACAGCAGCTTATGGCTCCTCTGCTGGGGACGAAGAACCAGTCATGTCACACACCGAGGAAATGAGTCAAGGGGTGATTTGTCTGGTTTGCCCACAGCTAGAAAAAAAATGTCTCCAATCCAGGATTGGGCTAATTTTTTTCTCAAAGCAAGATACAAGCTGAACTTTGGAGTGATTTTCTTTGTAACATTTCTTAGATTTTTGTTTTGTGTATTTCCTCTTTTATCTTGGAAGTGGGTGTTTCAACAGGAGTCAGTGGGACCTTTACCCTTGTTTTTGTACTTTTCTGCATGACAGAACTGCCTAAATGTGTGAGGCTCTGTTTTTATGTGTAACCTGTGTGGTGCAGAAACAAGGCTGCTTCCTTGGTGCCTCCTACACATAATGGATACCTGGCAGGACCATGGGTGGCAAGCTGTGCACCAGATCTTCACACACATAGTAGGTCTGGGACCTACAAAGCCAAGATTCTCGAAAACGCATTCTTTATGCCCGGGTGGATCTCAGAAGCAGCATTTCTAGGTCCAAAAGGGGACCTTGGCTGCCTGCCCACAGCAATTCAAGGACTCCAGATTGGAGCGGAGCCTGGGCCTAAAGGTGGAAGGCCCGTGCAGCTTGTGTACTGAAGTCAGAACTGTGCCAAGGTCACCTAAGTCGCAAGGGTCTGCTAGGAGATATCTGCTTTAAAGTACCAGCCCTACTTTAATTAGGGTCCAAGGCGCCGGTTCCAGAGCGCAGAGGCGGAAGTGAGGAGCAGACACTGAGCAGCGCTTCACTGGGGAGTGTCCACAGACCTTCACCAATAGGGTCTGGCTGGAGCCGGTCATAGTCCAATGAGAACGCTAAAGGGGAGGGTTTTAGTGGGTATTCTCCAATCAACTGGGCCGTATGCTTCTGCTATAGGTAGGCAGTTCTGCCCTTAGGTCCGAGCGCGCTTGCCCAATTGGCGGCTACCAAGGGGGGCGTGGCACGGAGCGGTATTGAGGCAGGTAGCTGAAAGTCTGTACGGCGCGCGGTCGCCGTGCAGTTCGGTCGGCGGCCGCGCGTCCGCACCATGGCCGGCCTGGGGCGGCTCGACCCGGGGCCGCGAGCTGTGATGCCCGCCTGGAAACGGGAGATCCTTGAGCGGAGGCGAGCTAAACTGGCCGCCTTGAGCGGAGGCCCAGGATCTGGAGCGGCGCCGGATGGGCCTAACGAGCGGTTGGTGGTGGCCGAGAGTCTGGGTCCGCTAAGCCAGAACCCGTTCATGCGACTTGAATCCGAGCGGCGGCGCGGGACGCGGCCTGCTCAGCAGCTGCTGGAGCTGTACTGTCGCGTGCCCGGCGTGCGGACCATTCGAGCCGACAACATCCTCATCATCGAGTCAGCGCCAGGCTTCCCGCCCGCTGTGCCTCCGGCTGCAGGCATCCGCGCTGCCGAGGTAGTGGTGTACGAGACGCCACAGCCTGGCCGTGTCAGCCGCCTGCTGGAAAAGTTCGACTCGCCTGCTGCGCCCCGCCGCCGCGAGAGCCCAGAGCGCTTCCGCCCTGCGCTCCCGCAGCTTCCCGTGGCGTCTGCATCTACTGCCACGCGCGCTCCTACCAATCGGTCGTTGGCTCCTGCCCCACCGGTGCTCCCCAGCCAGCCTGCACCCCCTATTTCGCCTGTCCCCGTTGCCCAGCGCGCGGGTCAGCGCTCTGCCTGTTGCGAGCTCGCGCACCCCGACGGCACTGCGGGTCCTGGGGCCCGGCGCAGCGACTTCCTACAGAAGACCGGCAGCAACTCCTTCACTGTCCACCCTCGGGGCCTGCCCCGCAGTGCGGTCAATCGTTCGCTTTCTAATGGAGCCATGACTCAGGAATCCCCTGCCGGCCCTGCCAATGGGTTGTCGGGGTCTCCGCCTGTACCGGGCAAGTGGAAGCCAAAGGTGGAGTCAAAGGAACCCTCCCTCCACCCGCCCCCAAGTGCCACTCCAGTTGGGCCCCCTGCTTTCCCGGCGCCCAGCACAGCCAGTGCCACTCCCAGTCAGCGCCAGTGGGTCTCCTCTGCCACCAGCGCCAATGATTCCTTCGAAATAAGGCCATCCTCCAAACCAGACATGGAAACTATCCCAATCGGGGACCTTCAGGCCAGGGCCCTGGCCAACCTCCGAGTGAACTCCCGAAACTCCTTCGTGTTGATCCCCAAGCGCAAAGCCCCTGGGAACTATCCTTTGGCGGGGAGGCAATTAGAGGAGCCAAAGGGGGAGGTGGGCTGGGCCTCTCAGAGCCAGGGGCTTAGATCCCAGCTGGTATCTACAGTGGATGGTGCATCTGCCCTAGAGAAGAGTCCCTTGGCTGCTGAGATGCAGTGGGCAGTTAGGGAAGGGGGCTGCCCCAGGCCAGGCATTTCTGACACAGACAAGTCTGTTAGGTGGCAGAGGCCAGCCTCACCACCTCCATTTCCACCAGCCACGGTTGAAGCTGAGGCGGCTGAAGGCTTGAGGGTTCCAGGCTTGGCCAAGAATGGCCAGGAGCCTGTGAGGCCAGGACTTCCAGTCACCTTCATTGATGAAGTAGATTCAGAGGAGGAGGCCTTTCAAGAAGCCAAACTGCCCTCCTTAGCAGTTGGTGTGCCTTCCCAGTACCACCTGCACTCTGCCAGGCCTGGACACACTTCAGAGCTCCTGAACCGAGGCAGCAACACTTTCATAGTAGTGCCCAAGAGGAAGCCAGGGACCCTTCAGGAGCCACACTTAAGTCAGACCAATGGGCAGTCCCAGCAAGGGGCAGAGGAACAGGATGCTGATAGCCTCTCAGGACCCCACACTACCCTGGAGGACACCCTAAAGAAACAATACCCTACCGTGCATGAGATTGAGGTGATCGGTGGTTACCTGGCCCTGCAGAAGTCCTGCCTCATCAAGGCTGGCTCCTCAAGAAAAAAGGTAAGTAGTAAGGAAACACCTTCTCCACAAATCACGAGAGAATGGGGCTGTGTGCTTAGGCCAGGTCCAGGGCCTCTGTGAACTGACAGCCCCAGGCTGGAGTTAGTTAGCCTACTGTTTACTTCAGAGATTTGAGAGAAGTAGACAAGGTAGTGCAGAGTTCCAGCATCCTTTTGGAATGGGTAGTTCCAACTAATTGCAGGTCTACTTTTAGGAAATAGCCTGGCCTGTTGGCTCTGGCTTGGCCTTTGATTTGGAAATATTCCTGTGGCATATTCCTGTGGACTTTAGTTTGGACAGATATCCAGAGCCTGGATGTAAATGGAAAGGAAGAAGACCAGTCATTCTTTTGCAGGTCCTTCTCACTTTGAGGTCAGTCTGGGCACACAGCCCATAAGCCAGTTGGAGTGAGTTCTCAGCACTCCGGAAGGTCTGGGAGCCAGAGCTTGGCAGACCTTTGCCCTCTGCAAGCATGGATTGAACACCAAGGCTTCATGCCAGACATGGGCAAGAGGGCCTTGGGCAGAGAAACTCAAGAATAATCCCCTAAAGGCTCAAATGACTAGGGTAAGCCATATTTCCTGGCTAGCCCTGCCCAGTGGCTTGGAACCCTTTGGGCACAAGGAAATCATTCCTCAGATTCTTCCTGATTGTTCCAGGGTCTGTGTTTATCCCCTGGGGCAAATTCCAAGGCCTACCCCACATGACTCTTTGTCAGCTGGTACAGGGAAGTGTACCTTTCCCTTCTGCTGAGATGGCACCTGCAGTGTCTACAACAGCTACAATTTCGGTTCACCCAGGTTAATACTGTGCCCCTCTCCACCTCAGTTTCCTTGGGGGACCTTTTGTCCTGAGCCATGCTTCCTCCTCACTTTTTCCCTGACATTTTACTTCCTGACACAGTGGCCTTGCCATCATCTCCTGCCAATTCCATATTCCATCTGCCATGGCCTGCATCCCTAGTGACTTGGTGGAGATTCTGGTGAGGAAGGAGACTTAGGGCTGTAATACTTTTTTTTTTTTTTTTTTTTTTTTTAACACGTGAGACCATGTCTCTCCTCTCTCCCCTGTGTTCTTTACCTTGAGTCCTTGAACAGATTGATTCAGGCCCTTCCCCATCTTTCCTGTCTTTCCTGATCCTAATGTGTCTGTGAGGTGACCTTCCCCATGTTTGTCCAAGAAGTCGAAGTGATGGAAGCGTCCCTGTGTGGCTGAGGAAGCTGAGGCTTGGGAGGCTCCTGAGGCCATGGAGCTCACAGGACAGGAGCTGAGTCCAGGTTCCTATTTCCAGAGCCTTCTTCCTATCCTGGGATACTTCTTCCTATCCTGGGATACTTGGCTTCTTGAAACTGAAAAGCTGCTCCTAAGAGTCTAGAGACAAGTGTGAGAATCACCTTTGGCTGGGTTAAAGTGAGAGAGCATGCTGCCAGGTATGGTTGTTCATGTAGATCTCAAATACTAAAGCATGGCAAGGCCTAAAGGCTAGCAGGGGGCTGGAGTAGGACCCTGGCCAGCATCCTGGCTGTCTGGACCAGAAGGAGGGAGTTAGGGGTCCAGATGGATGATGCTTATTTGGCCAAGTGGCCTGGGCAGGGCTTTCTGTAGCAGCACAACCTGCTGATTGTGCTGTCCTGCCTATGCATGTACCAGCTGCCCTGCCCAGCAAGACAGAATGCCAGTAAGAGGGGGCAGGGCACAAAGCTGCCCAACCTTTAGAGCAGTGTGCAGGGTGAGGCCCTCATGTACTTTGTCCTTCCCTGACATTTCTCCTACCTGCAGCCCCCAGGAAAACCCAGGGTGCTCCTTCTGAAACCCAAGTAATTGCCATGACATAGACTCTTGTTTCTTCCTGTGGGAGTAGGTAGTCCCAGAGGATCTTGGGGCAACTGCACACTTCGGTTTCCCTCCCCACCATGACTGGGTGACCTAAAGGCATGCTGGTGGTTTTCTAGGGTATGACTGAGGAATTATTCTTCACTGGGCTGGCAGTTTGGCAGAGGGTACATGACTTCACAGGAACTCAGCCCTGCTCTGGGTCTGGGTTGTTAGGGTTGCCTCTGATGGCCAGTGTCTCTGAGAGACAGCCTGACAGAAATATTTCCATTTAGGTTATCTATTGGGAGAAAGAGGCCCTGTCTATCCCCCTCTTCCCTGAGGTAGGATGTTGCAGCATCCCAGCCCCCACTATTTTCTTGGTTAAAAAACAAACAAACAAACAAACACTTTTCCTTCCCTGATTGGAAGCACCAGTGGCTCCCACCTGTCTGGCTGCTGCTTCCTCTTTCCCACCTCCTGTTCCTGTGCCACACCCTAGCATGTTAGTGTCCTCAGGGTTCAGCCCTCTACCTGCCTTAGCAGTGTAACCTCCACCCTCACTTGTGTGACCTAGTTCTGTCCCTCAGCCTGGCTCCCATCTGAAGGCAGGTCTACCCTTTTGGCTCTTTCCAGCACCATCGTCTTCCTCCGGTCTGCAGCTGCCTCTCCTAGTTGAAGCTGGCCTGAGTGTTCTCTCACCTGCTTTCCTTTTGATTCAGTTTCTCTCACCTAACTCTTCTCATGGGTGACCCATAGATGGTCTTTCTAGAGCCCGGAACCCCAGAAAGAGACTGGATTCTTATTCATGAAACCTCACTGGTACAGGGTGTGCCCTGGGTGGGGGTGGGGGGGTGTAGCAGCTGTTGCTATCACAGTTGGGTAGCTCTGATCTATTGTCCTTGGGAACTTTGGCTGAGGGCCAAATGGGGGATGGGAGACAGGCTGTGTGCAAGGGAGTGGGGGCAGGGTTTGCCTAAACATCACTTCCAGCCCAGCCATTTGAGCAGTTTCCCCACTTTGAGTCCCAGGGTGGACACCTTTTGGTAACCCAAGCTGGGTGTGTATGGGTAGGACAGGTTGAGGGAGAACAAAAGGGCCCTGTAAAAGCTGGAAGGTTCTGCCACCCAGGGCCCTGTGAAAGCCCAGAGGTTCCATCACCTGCCTGCCATATTAGGTGTGCTGGGTAAAGTCCCCTAGATACTGGTGACTAGATATGTACAGTGACAATCCCTGTCTGGACCTTCCCTACATGCTCCACCCCTGGTGGCTCCACCCCTGGCAGGGGTTATAAACATGAGTTACATGCTTACAGTGACGTACTGACCTGTGCTGGAAGGGGGAAGAGGACCTATGAATACTGGTCTGTCAGAGACAAGGGAGATAATGACTGGGGGGCCTGGGCCCCAGCTGAGACAGGCAGGCTTATGTGCTGCTTCCCTACACCCAGCCTGGCCAGGCTGTGCCAGGCACCGTACCCACATGTGTCTATCCCCTCAGCCTTCCTGCTGTGAACTGGTCATGCAGACTAATGAGGGCGTGCTAATCTAGCTGGGCCCTGGCAGCTGGTCCTGTATTCTCAGTAGTAGGGATGGGCCTCAAGGGCTCCATCCAGGGGCCACTTTGGTATAGAAGGCTCCAGGCATGTTAGACCCTATACTATCCTGGGTTCCTCCTAGGGTACTTATCTCAGAAGGCTAGTCAGGAAGGCCAGGTGATATCATCCCTCAGCTTCCACTTGACTTTTCTCCAATGGGATCTAGTCTTCAAGGACTAGATAGGCCCTGAGGCCAAACCAGGGTACATCGTGTCTTCCTATGTCAGAAGTGAACATAGCTGTTTTGCCTGACCTGGGACGTCTCCCAATTTGCCTGTTAATGTGTGCAGATGGCCAAAGTAGGGAGGACATGGGAGAATAGATGTCTCTAGCAGGCTGAGAAGCCAGGAGCTCCAATCCCTGGGGTTTCCCCTCAGGTCCTGGGGCAGGGTACCTTCCAGAGGGCTCAGGGCATTAATAGCCAATGGGTGAGTGTGGCCACTGATTGTGAGGGACAGGAGGCAGGGTGCTGGTGCATAGTCTTGGCGTCCTACTTTTGTGGGCCCTTGGTGCATTCTGTGGCCTGTGCCAGGGTCACTTTGCTGCCTCAGGAGAGGCTTAACCCTCCTGCCAGGCTAGTCTTCCATCCTGTTGGGCCTCTGGCTCCTTCCAGGGGAAGAGGGGGAACCTGAGCTGGCTGTTGGTGTCCTGTGCCTAGGAGTTTAATATTTCGAGCCCAGCAAGACTGCCCCATCTGCTGCAAGCAAGTGCTCATGTTCATTTCCAGCCCGCTAGGCTGAGCTCAGCTGAGAGGACTAGGGGAACCTCAGCAGTCACTGGCTATGGAGCTGGGCTCAGCCCAGGGAGCAGACAGGAGGATCATGATAGAGGTTGCCCACAGCAACTGGGAAAGAAGGGAGAATTTATTTATGAAATTCTGGAGCCAGTGAGGCACACAGTAAGGTAGGAGCTGGGATCACTGATGGTATTGCTGGTACCCTAGACTCTATAAGACTGGGACCCCCCCCCCCCCCACTAGCCTGAAAGAATAGGTGGTACCTAGCACCAACAGCCCAACTGGTGGGCCTCTTAAGCAGGCCCCTGACAGTGATGGTTGGTGCTAGGATTCTTACATACACAGATACCCAGAACATGGACTTAGCTTTTGGAGCTGCTGCAGGCAGAGGGTGGGATAGGTAGAGCCTGTAACTCTTGGCAGAAGGAACAACAGTCTTCTCTTCCTGTTCAGCATCTCTGCTGAACTCGGTGGCAGGGCCTCTGCTGACACGGCTCTTACTCCTAGATGAAGATCTCCTTCAATGACAAGAGCCTGCACACAACATTTGAGTACCCTTCTGAGAGCTCTCTGGCACAGGAAGAGGCAGAAGAGGAGGAGGAAGGAGAGGAGGATGGTGAAGAGGAGGAAGTGGGGCCTGACTCAGAGAAAGCTTTCACCATTTTCCTGCCCCGGGCCACATTTGTAAGCAGTGTGGGAGCTGAGAGCAGCTCAGGTAATTATACCTGTTGGGATGGGCAGCCTGGAAGTGGAACCTGCACCACACTTGTGGGTGCCCATGCTTGTTGTCTTTGGTTCACAGGTCTGTCCAGCTACACTCCAAAGCATTCCATGGCCTTCAGCAAGTGGCAGGAGCAGACACTGGTGCAGGCTCCAACTGAGGTGGAGCTCCCACCAAAGGAGGTCATGGTAAGCCAGGTGGAGGGTGCTGGGTAAACACCCAGACCAGCAAAGGAGGCTGACTGGCTTGGGGAAGGGTTGATACCTGGATATGCCTTAGTGGCTATATTCTATTCTTTCTCTCAGCTCACACCTGCCAGTCAGAATGATCTCTCGGACTTCCGCAGCGAGCCAGCCCTCTATTTCTGACCTCTGCAACTGTCAGGATGGCCAAGACTTAGCCCCAGGTGTGGTGGTCCTGGAAGCCAGTAAATACCCAGGAGCCCTGACTATATTCCGTGCCCCTTCCACCTGGCTCTCCGACTTCTCTGTTACTTCCTTCTGCCTTTAGGGCCAGATCTGAATCTCACGCCAAGAAAGAACAAGTGGGAACAGCCTGTGGGACAGGCTGATATCTGTCCATACTGTCTCATCTGTGATGAGGTGGAAGCCTGAGCAGATCTTGTCCCGGGGTGCTGTTGGACATTTCACCTCCTACCTTTTGGGGAGTGGTCACTGTCAGGATTGAAAGGATACCCTAGCTATTTGTTCTTTGCGAAAATCCAAGCTCCTGCCCTCAGCCTATGATTCTACTATGGTGGAACTCAGCTACTCTTCATGAAAGATGGCAGGGTGGTTTTTTTTTTTTTTTCTCCCCTGATATTGGACTCAATAAACAGCACTGTAACAAGGCTGCTTTTGCCTTCTTTACACAGTCCTCAGTCTGAGAACAAGGTGGAGGCCTAACTTGGGCACCTGTGTGCAAAAAAGCAAAAGGTGACCTCAGTCTGGTATTGTCAAACTTTGAGCTCTTGCTAGTCTGGCTCTTGCTTTTGTTCTCTCCCCACTGCAAGCCTGCTACTTTCTCCCTCAGAGCTAGCACCCTGGGAAGTGGACCTAATCTTTGGGCTTTGCAACTCCATGACGGAGGAAGGTGAGTGTTGTAATCCACAGGATTTGGCACAGGGCCAGGACCCTACTAAGGTAGCTAGTTGTACACCACACAGGAATGGGGCTAAATGGGAATGTGGAGATCTCTTCTCAGGCTTCATTTGGATGCCTCCCGACCTATAAGCCTGTAACAAGGCTAGAGCAACAGAGTTCCCTAAAGTCTAGGGAGAAGCAGAGCTGCCTACTTGGAAACTGTTCTCAGAGGCCTTGACAGCCAGTGCAGAGATAGGGCTATCTACAGGCACTAAATGTGTCTCCTTTTCCTGTCACCTAAGAGCAAACATACTGCTTGTCTAGGCTCAAGCAGAGTGTTCATGTATGTTTCTCTCAGAGAGTGAAAGCCCAGCTTTATAGGCACTTTTTAAAGAAAGGGTTCACACTGTGTCCCAAACTGGTTTGCCGTTTACTATGCAGACATGTATGGCCTTGAACTTAAGGCCTTCCTTCTTCCTCAACGAAGGGATGATAGGTGTAGACTACAACAGTGTTTTCTGGATCTTGATCAACAAATACTTCCAAATTTGCCCCAAAAGCTGTGGCAAAGGGCTGGGTCATAGGGCACATGGAGATAGTAAGCAACATATGTGGTTGGGAGATGGGTCTTGGCAGCAGCAGCAGTGCATCAAACCAAACAGAACTTTGAACTGAGGGATGAAACCATCCCTGTCTCTATCTCTGAGCCAGGCTCTGTACTGAGCACCATTATACTACAGCAAAGCCCCTCACAGAAAAGGTTTGTGCGCTGGACTTGGGGAAAAGACTAGCAGCTCTATATGCAGTGTTAAGGGTTAGGGCTGAGTGAGGTGAGCACTTTCAGCTCTGTGCTTTGAAGATAGGGCAAAACTGCAGGTCTTCTTCCTACCAACAGGATACACGGTAGCTGGCAGGCAATGCCACAGATCTTGCAAAACAATCTTTATTGAAATACCAGAGGCCATGGGGATGGGCCCTAAGGTTTCTGTTCTGGAGTCAAGATTCTTTCTTCAACATGCCTGGCCTGGGGCCCTAGTGGCTGAGGAGACAAAGTGAGGGGCTCCCACAGTACTGGGACTAGGACCAGGACATTCCTGGCAGCCCAAGGGGATACAGGAGCTTCGGAGAGAGGCTCCTCATGGAGCTGACCAGGAGCTCAGGGTCCCCATAGCACATGTGAGTACAGAGCTGGGAGCACCTTCTCCACTGGACTGTCCTAGGGCGTTTCTTGTCACCAGAGGCAGGTGGGAGTCAGAAAGTGCCCCTCTGGGCACCAGAGATAAAAAGACATCTGAGGCCACGAAGAACAAAGATGCTTTAGGACAGACATGTTGGGGGCTGAGCAGCCATAGGCTACGGCTGAGACAGGCACTTGTCAGCTGTCCTTGCCTCCACTACTCTTCTGGTCTGAAGCTGTGGCTTTAGTCAGGTTTCCAGCTTCTCTTTTGAGTACACTAAGCAGAGTCTGAGAGCTTTCCAGGATCTGAGGCCAGAGAAATAGAACGATGTTATTTCTCTGGTAGGAAGGGTCCCATTGCCTTAGCCTCTAATAGTGGAGGATGGTGGAAGTGATAAAATTATCCTCTCTCCTGAGCCCTTCCACCCCACACCGTGTACTCTTTCCAACACACCACTGCTCACTCTCCTGGATCCCACAGACAGCCCACTGCCCCGCTTACAGCCTCTGAACCACAATGGACCCTACCTAACCTCAGATGGTAGTGAGGCACTGACAACGCACATCTGAGAGCCCCACCTTGAGGTAGGCGGCCTCTGTCTCTGCGATGGTCCGGTCAAACTCGTTGCGAGAGGCGATCTTGCGCGCCAGGTTCTCGTTGACGCGGGCCAACTTCTCCGTGAGCTGCCTCACCTCATTCTGTAGCCGCTGCTTTTCGTCCTCCTCTTGCTGGATCTGCCGGCACAACTCCTCTCGCTTTTGACACAACTCCTCGATGCCTAGGGTGGGCGGGAAGACAGAGAGCTGTAGGTTGGGGCTCGTGAGCTTCGGACCCCGACCAGCACGACAGAGGGGCAGGCCGCAGAGCGGGGCTCGTGAGGCGTGTCCACGCAGCCTCCCGAGTGGCTCGGCCGGCCCCCGGCCCGCAGTACCCGACGCTCACACTTGACCAACTCGTTGTTATAGTTCTGCAGCGCCGCGCCCTGTTGGGTCATGGTCGGCACCGCGTCCGGAAGCCTCAACCGCCGCCTGCACAGCCAAGCCCGCGCCTGCGCACTGCCTCCACAGCGCGCGGACACGCAAACGTCAGGGCTGCGCCACAGGCCCGCGCTTGCGTCATCACCGTGCGCTACGCTGGGCGGGTCTGTTTTGTGGACAGTGATGGAGGCCGAGGGTGTGGCGGCGGCGGCGGCGGCGGCGGCGGCGGCGACGGCGACGACAATTGTCGCTGCCGATGACTGTGATTCTAGGCCTGGACAAGAGCTTTTGGTTGCCTGGAATACTGTGAGCACCGGTCTGGTGCCGCCGGCCGCGCTGGGTCTGGTGAGGCCGGGGAAAGGTTGGCGGGCCTGTGCATAGTTCTCGCGACTTTGCATACTTTAGGGAGTCCACCCTTGGGTCCTCACGCCTGTAGTGGGCTTGCCTCCTTCCTCTCAACCTGATTTGTTTGGTTCCCTGGCAGCCCTTCGGTTGTTGGGCTTTTTCTATGCCCCTCTTCTCCTTTTACTCCTATTCCGCCCCTCTGCTCACGGTTTTCCATGCTCCAGGCATCTTCCCGGACCAGCGGTGCAGTCCCACCAAAGGAGGAAGAGCTTCGTGCAGCGGTGGAGGTTCTGAGGGGCCACGGTCTGCACTCTGTCCTGGAGGAGTGGTTCGTGGAAGTGCTGCAGAACGACCTTCAAGGCAGCATTGCCACGGAGTTCTGGAATGCCATCGCCCTGCGCGAAAACTCTGTCGATGAACCCCAATGCCTTGGGCTTCTCCTGGATGCATTCGGTCTGCTGGAAAGCCGCTTGGATCCCTATCTGCATAGCTTAGAACTCCTAGAGAAATGGACTCGTCTGGGCTTGCTGATGGGCGCTGGAGCTCAGGGGCTTCGGGAGAAAGTTCACACTATGTTGCGGGGAGTTCTGTTTTTTTCCACCCCCAGGACATTCCAGGAGATGGTTCAGCGCCTCTATGGTCGTTTCCTGAGAGTCTATATGCAGAGCAAAAGAAAAGGAGAAGGGGGCACAGACCCTGAACTAGAGGGTGAGCTAGACAGCCGGTATGCCCGCCGCAGGTACTACCGACTTTTGCAGAGCCCTCTGTGTGCAGGATGTGGCAGTGACAAGCAGCAGTGTTGGTGCCGGCAGGCACTGGATCAGTTCAACCAGCTCAGCCAGGTCCTGTAAGTACTGCTTCTTGGCCATGCCTTGGTTTCTCTGGATGCCTCATTAGTCCTTCATTCAAAAGACCTCTGAATAGAGCTAATAAACTGGCTGATGAGGTTTTTTTTTTCTTCTATACTTGTAACCAGGGATTATTGTGTATCAAGTTTATACTGTACTGGACATAGGGTGTGTGTACAGTATCTTTATGGGAAAAGCCCTCCTAGGTAAGGGACAGATGTATGTTGTGGGTTTTCCATGAGCAGGGATCTCCTCCAGGCATAGGCTCAGTCTGCTGGAGCGGGTTTGTGCTGAGGCCGTGACAACCACCCTGCATCAGGTGACCCGGGAAAGGATGGAAGACCGCTGCCGAGGAGAGTATGAGCGATCTTTCTTGCGTGAGTTCCACAAGGTAAGAATCTCTTCCCTGGTCTGTTTCCTATTATGGGCAAAAGAGGAGTTGTGGTAGACCTGATACCAAACAGTAGGCAAGTTGACCAGGAGTGGTGATGGTTGAAGTTATCTTGGTGCTGTATAGAGGCCAATCCTAGACCCTGGTGACAAGGAAAAATCTGGTATGTACTAAATAGGTCTGTGCATTTCAAATTAAAACTTTAAATCCTGGACCAGAGGTGGCTCCAAGGAGTTTCCTCAGGCAGGTATGGCAAGAAAGGCCTACAAGACCCTTTTCTTTCCACTGCTCTACAAAACATATGCTGACTTAATAGTTCCTTTCAGGATTAAACTTTAACCAGTTTTAACAGTCCTGTCCTCTGGCGTGGAGTTAGGGTGTCCCAGTGAATGCCTCTGGTTGCCCATACTGCTGAGGTTTGGCTTATAATTCTGCCGTGGGGTTCCCAGCATTGTGAAGAAGCTAGGTTCAGCTCCATGAAGCCATACACCTTGTTTCTGCTTCACTCCATACTTCCCACTCTTCAAATGTCTATCTGCTGTGGATGCATGTTAGCCATGATGGGGAGTGGTCAAAGTGGTGGTTCCAGCAGTGTTGGCCTAGAGTTGTGAACCTGGAAGCTCTTGGGGCAGCTGCATTTAACCCTGAGCAGTGGAGTGTAGACTTGATACTTCTGGTTGGGGCAGCTGCATTTAACCCTGAGCAGTGGAGTGTAGACTTGATACTTCTGGCCTCCACACAGGTTAGGGCTCCTTTAGGATCCTGTCAAAGGGGTGTGGTTACTGGGTCAGAATGGAGCTTTTAAGTGTTATTACACCTTACACACGAATGATCTTTTACAGTGGATTGAGAGAGTGATTGGTTGGCTTGGAAAAGTGTTCCTTCAGGACAACCCCACCAGACCAACTTCTCCAGAAGCTGGGAACACACTGCGTCGTTGGCGCTGCCACGTACAGAGATTCTTCTACCGCATCTATGCCAGCCTCCGCATTGAGGAGCTCTTCAGCATCATCCGAGGTTGGTCCTGTCTCTTACTTTGCAGGACCCTACTTTTCCCAGTGATTTCCTTTCCTTCTGCTTTTGGCAGGGTGGTGAGCTGAGCAGAGTAGACTTCCTCTGATATGACTCAGAGTCTAGATCGGCATTGAGCAAGTGCTTCTAGGCATCCACTTTTTCTTTCATCTCGGTTCCTGCTTAGGACTGGCCCCCTGTCATACGAGGTTATTACAATCAGGTGTCAATATGTAGAAGAGTGTAGGGTAAGGCTGGAGGGATGGTTGATCAGTCAAGATGACTTGTTGCTCTTACAGAATACGCAGGTTTTGTCAGCTGTTGTCAGCACTCTTTTGGCAGCTCACATCGATCTGTAACTCCAGTTTCAGGGGATCTAAAACCCTCTTCTGCCCTCTACTGGTACCAGGCATGCACATAGAACCTATATATGGGCAGGCAAACAGTCCCTGTGAGCAAATACACGTATAAAAATTTTAAATTTTAAAAATTAAGATTTGTGGCTGGGCAGTGGTGGCACACACCTTTAATCCCAGCACGCAAGAAGCAGAGGTAGGTGGATGGATATCTGTGAGTGTGAGGCTGGCCTAGTCTACAGATCGAGTTCCAGGATAGCCAGGGCTACACAGAGATACCCTGTGGTCTCAAAAAAACAGGAGAGGAAAAAAAGAAAAAAAGATTTGAAGGCATTTTTGATTAATTGCAAGAGTCATTTGACAACACTGTTTATTTCAGCGATCTACCACTGTAAACCGTGGGAAGGATGACTGTCTTGTGTGAGTCAAGGTAGCTGTTGGAGCTTTGTCATTACACCTCACACACTAATGTTGCACTAATGATCCATAGTGGATAGAGAGAGTAGTTGGTTGGCCTGGTAAAGTGTTCCTTCAGTGAAGCAGTCATTCTGGTCAGATGAGAGAGCCATCTATGGTCAGATTGGCCTCCAGTGACAGTCACACTGACAGAACATTTTGTACCTGATGGGTGGCTCTTGTCTGAGCCCTGCCAGGCTGTGTGTCTTGTGCTGTGTATACCCTTTAGTGCTTATTACACCTTTTCACTTACCTATCCCTGTGGCCCGGTTCTTTTTCAGACTTCCCAGACTCTCGGCCAGCCATTGAGGACCTTAAGTACTGCTTGGAGAGGACAGATCAGAGGCAGCAGCTCCTTGTGTCCCTCAAGGTGGCCCTAGAGACTCGACTCCTCCACCCAGGTATTGTGTGGCCACTGTGGCCTGAACATTCAAATAGTCCTCAGGGATCACATACAGGTTCTAGCCCTGGATTTGTAGGCCTGAGGAAGGAGCATGGTATTAAGCAGTTTTGAGGTCCTTGGGAGAGCCGGGCTAACCCGAGCTTTATCTCTTTTTGGAGGAAGTCTGAGCATGATTTGGTCTGGGGGGAGTTTTGTGGTCTTTTTAGAGTAGACTGCTTCCTTTTTTTTGTTTTTTGTTTTGTTTTGTTTTTCGAGACAGGGTTTCTCTGTGTAGCCCTGGCTGTCCTAGAACTCACTCTGTAGACCAGGCTGGCCTTGAACTCAGAAATCTGCCTGCCTCTGCCTCCCAAGTGCTGGGATTAAAGGTGTGCGCCACCACCGCCCGGCCTTTTGTTTTGTTTTTTTTTTGGTTTTTTATTTTTATTATTTCTTTCTTATTTATTTATTTATTTACTTTGAGTAGACTGCTTCCTAAGGGCAAAGTTTATATAGTACTACTTTTTATGTTTCTATGACCAAATACATGATAGAATCAACTTAAGGGCAGAAGGATATAGTCTCTTGATCTCAGATTCCATCATAATGGAAAATGTATGTTGGTCAGCATACTCACTTGACAGACAGGAAACCAAGTTCTCAGGAAGTAACATTTCTGCTAGCTAAGCCCTGACTACTAAAGGCTTTTTTCCCCTGTTTTTTTTTTTTTAATTAATTAATTAATTTTTTTTTGAGACAGGGTCTCTTTATGTAGACCAGATTGGCCTTGAACTCAGAGAGATTTGCCTTTCTCTGCCTCCCAGTAGCTGGGATTAAAGGAGTATGCCACCACACCTGGCTTAAAATAGACTCTTGGGCTTTAAAATAGCACTGCAAGTTGGGAATCAAGCATTCAAAACATAAGCCTGGGGCCTGGAGAGATGGCTCAGTGGTTAAGAGCACTGACTGCTCTTCCAGAGGTCCTGAGTTCAATTCTCAGCAACCACATGGTGGCTCTCAACCATCTGCGGTGGGATCTGATGGATGCCCTCTTCTGGTGTGTCTGAAGACAGGTGTACTCACATACATAAATCTAAATAAATAAACAAACAAAAAACCCAAATCATGAGCCTGTAGGGGACATTCTAAATTCAAACTATAACAGACTGCTGCTATAAAATTATAGACTCTGTTTTTGTAAACAGATTGAGATAGGGTGGAGGCAAGATAACTCATTGCAATCTGCTTGAATGAGGTCACCCAGCCATGTGGCCAGCTGCCCATTCAGGTGTTGGCATTCAGGAGGTGCTGTCCAGGCTCTTGTGTGATCTCTGGCTCTTACTCTCTAGGTGTCAACACATGTGACATCATCACTCTCTACATTTCTGCCATCAAGGCATTGCGTGTGCTAGATCCCTCCATGGTCATCCTGGAGGTGGCTTGTGAGCCCATCCGTCGCTACCTGAGGTGAGTGCTGCTGGCACTTGGCTCTTTCTTCTGACCTCTGGTGTTTGCAGAACCAGAGCAGCAGTCAGCCCTGACATGCCATAGACATGAGACTCTACCTGGGTAGGGCTGGATTGGCTCAGGGTAAGAGCCTTTTTCCTTTTACTAGTGTTAGGTAGTCATCCAGCCCACTACACAGTGTTCCACTGTGTATATATGTATGTATAAAAGAGAGAATTTGTGTGAAAGAGAGTCGGGGAAGGGGTTGTTTCTCCTACCCCGATACAAAGAGACGCTTATTTAGGGCCCAGCCTTGTTGACCAAGCCTGACAAGGAGAAGAGGCCTGGTCTCTGTACAGCTCCAGCCTTAGGAGCCTCTGTGACTACTCTGGTGGATTGCTTAGCAAAGCTGGTCATTAAGCCCTTCTCAGTATCTCAGCCCCTGCTTTTTCCAGAGTAATGCTGGTCTTGCCTTTAGTACCACACTAGCAGGTGTCATGATGCCCATGCACATTGTCGGGAACAGCAACATTCAATCCTGGCAGGACACGAGAGGACACAGTACGGCAGATTGTAGCTGGGCTAACTGGGGACTCAGATGGGACTGGGGACTTGGCTGTTGAGCTGTCTAAGACTGACCAGGCCTGCCTGGAGACCGGCCAGGACAGTGAGGATGACTCTGGTGAGCCTGAAGACTGGGTCCCTGATCCTGTGGATGCTGATCCAGGTCAGTTTGCCTATTGGCCTCACTTCTGCCTTTTCCTGGGCTTCTTCAGTGGTCTATTAGGTTCTGATTATATATGTTGCTACCCAACCCTGGTTGTATCAGAAGCAGCCATTGCCTCAAACTTGTGGGGAGGGGTTGCCAGAGGTCAGGGCCTTGCTTAACATTAGCTGGTTTGTTATATGTTCCTCACTGGCTATCTTAGCTACCTACAGAAGGTGCCTTTGTGGGTTATACCTGAGAGACCAGAGTCATGGGAAGTCTGCATACCCCACTCTGTCTGTTATTTGGTTCTGATTCTCATGTGTTACGATGGCATTCTCTGGCCAGGTCCTATCTTTGCTTGGACATACTCTGCTGGCCGTGGATTCTTTGTCCTTCTCAGGTCTTAGCATGAACACGGCATCTTCAACTTTTTAAAGGAAAACACAGGAACATTTGTTGTCCTTATGGCTGATCGAGGGTCCTTATGAAATAGGAGGCAATGTTTATCAGAACAGTTGCCTTAGGAACCAACCCCCGTAGCTCTACTGGGAGACATATTACTCCCAGCTGCCTGGGACATTGAGAGCAAGCCCTCTAGATGTGCGAGACTGCTGTATCCAGTAGGTAAACTATAAGGTGTCACTCGCCTTGTCAGAGTGCTAGTGGTATGCACTCGCTCCTTTTTACTATGCAGCAAAGTCGAGTTCCAAGCGACGCTCTTCAGACATCATCAGCCTGCTGGTCAGCATCTATGGCAGCAAAGACCTCTTTATCAATGAGTACCGCTCACTACTTGCTGATCGCCTCCTCCACCAGTTCAGCTTCAGTCCTGAGAGGTAAGGCAAGGAGCTGGTTGGCCTCCAGGGGGCGATGAGGCCTAAAGCCTTCATTCTGTATTTGGAGGAAAACACATGACTAGTACTGCCCCTATTGGCCAAGTGGTGGTAATTAATCTCAGTTGGGGGTTTCTACCCTGTCTTATATCATTCAGCTCCCAGATAAAAGACATACAACTTTATATATGTATTTGTATATATATGTATGCATGTACATATGCATAAAATACACATATAAAACACTATATTATATATATATATATGTAATAAATCTTTAAAACACTAGAGCTGGACAGATACCAACTCTCGTAGCTATTATGTCTTCTTCACTATTAATAATCCTGAGTTATAACTTGCCATGTTTCATCTCCTGTTGGCCAGTCCTCATGGCCATGTTTTTATGGTTCATCTTCCCCATGGTATCTTCTCTCCACCTCTTCCTCTCCTTTCTCCTCATGGTCCTGCCTCAGACCCCAAGCTCAGGAACTGAAACGTTGTCTACCCCTCTTCTGCGCAGCTATAGGCTGTAGGCATCTTCAATAGCTTTAAATTAAGGAGCAAGGATACATATCATCACTTGGTATACATGAGGATCTCCTCATCCCTGAGACAACCACACTGGGGGGGGGGCAGTGTTTAGCATTACAATACAATACATAATAAAAGATGAAACCTCAACAGCCAGACCAAACTCTGGCCTTAGTGTTGTGCTTCCTGCCTTCCCTTCAGCACAGGGTATTCTGAGCAGGTGGGTTGTCTGGCCTAGCTGTCTGCTTAGGGTAACAGTTAAAATGAAGTCATACTGCAGCCCCTCCCAGAAACTTGTCCTTCCAGGGAGATTCGTAATGTGGAACTGTTGAAGTTGCGCTTTGGTGAGGCCCCCATGCACTTCTGTGAGGTCATGCTCAAGGTAAATATCCAGGACCGCCCCAGCAGTTGCACCTACCACCGCCATTAAGCCCAGGATGTTGATAAGTTACCCTTTCTTAGGACATGGCAGATTCCCGACGCATCAATGCCAATATCCGTGAGGAAGATGAGAAGCGGCCTGTGGAAGAACAGCCACCATTTGGGGTCTATGCTGTCATACTGTCCAGTGAATTTTGGCCTCCCTTCAAAGATGAGAAGCTAGAGGTCCCTGAGGACATCAGGGCAGCCCTAGACGTTTACTGCAAGAAGTATGAGAAACTGAAGGTACAGCCAGTAGTCTTTTGGTAGTTTGGTCATGCCATCAGACCCCACAATAGCATCTGCCCATGTGGTCCATGTCAGGTAGCATAGCTGAGCCCTAGTGCTGTAGAAGCTGGGGTTCAGTGAGTGGTATGGCCAGGCTGACGGATCCTTTCTGAGCTTGTGGTCAGTTATGGCATGGGAGGCAAGAGTCTGACACACAGGTGGACAGTCCCTCTCTAGACTGTGTGTGTGTGTATGTATGTGTATCTTCCAGTGAGTTCTCTGGACCAAGGATACAGGCATCTAGGTGGAAGACTCTAACTGATAAAGCATGTGGGACCCTGTTGGGATCAGGCTAGGAGCAACTAGGTAAAAAGTACAGGCAGGCATGCCACAGGAACATCTGCAGTATCTTGTTCCTGATGGGGAAGGTGCTGAGTCATGGTTCTTCCTGTAATCTGAAGGCCTCACTTGGCTTCAGGCTAAGGATCTGTGCCCTTAGATGAGGCCCTTTGAGTACTTGAGGGGTAACAAAGTAGGATCCAGATGGAAGACCCTGACTGGAGAAGCTAAAGAAGGGCAGTGTTTGTGTCAGTAACTGAGAACCTCACTGCTGGCTTAGTTTCTGAAAGTGTCTAGGTATGGTCTCTGAGGCCTTTACTGACAACAGGTGAAAGTGTGCTTACTAGTCACCAGTATGTCCTATTTTGACCCATGCCATGGCAGTGTGTCTGGTTACAGTCTTGTGAGTACCACAGCCTTACCGCTTCCTGGTTGAGGACATCTGAGTGGCCAGTCCTGTGTACTTTTCTGCTGTTCCTTTGACCTATTTTAGTAGTATGAGGTACTCATTGGCTTTGCTTAGTTTTTATCCTGGGTCCCAGACATGGCTTAGCCATATCTTATTGATCAGACCCAAAGAGTTAGGATGCCCATACACTAGTGTCATTTATCTTCATTTTTGCTGATACTGGAATGGCTCTGGTAAACCCAGGGCTGTGCTAAGAGGTCAGGCCTGTGGCCACAATTCGGTTATCTTTCACCAGCTGAGTTCCTGAGGATCTGGCTGGGTCTGTGGATAACTTACTGTGCAGCCCATGTGTTGTGACCCTTTTGCAGGTCATGGCTTTAGAACCAGTGTTAGGGAAGCTAAACTGGCTGAAACCAGGGGAAGCCACTGGCACTGCCTCCTTTTCTATCTGTAAAGTGAGCTTATTGGTACACTTCTCCCTTGAGAGCTACAGGGTCCCAAAGCGTCTCAGACCATCAGTTGGCCACTAGAGCAGAGGAATCAGTGTCCTGGGTGCTACCTTAATGAAATACTGCAAATGACAGGGTTTCCCAGATTAGACATGTGTTACTGGGCTGTGCTGCCCCAGAATGCTCTGAGGGAAGCGATTCTGCCTCTTGCAGTAGCCCTAGCACATCTAAGTAAATGGTCTTTTTTGTTTGTTTCGTTTTCTTTTTGTTTTTTGAGACAGGGTTTTTTTCTGTATAGCCGTGGCTATCCTGGAACTCACTCTGTAGACCAGGCTTGCCTCCAGTTCAGAGATTCAACTGCCTCTGCCTCCCAAGTGCTGGGATTAAAGGCATGTGCCATCCATGCAGCAGAATCATTTATTATGACTTCAACAAAATGTCATAGAAAAATACTGTTTAAGTTCTGAGAAGTAGAAGTCCAGTGTCGGTGTTGGCAGGACTGTGCTCCTCCTGATGCCTCTAAGAAACTGCCCTCTTGTTCTCCCCAGCTCTTGGTATATCAGCATGCTCTGTGCCTCTCATAGCTACTCTGTGCCTTAGAGCCTGTCCTATTTCAGGATGACCTCTTCTGAACTAATTACATCTACATTAACTCTGTTTGCAAATAGCTCATGTTCTGAGGTACTGAGACATGAGAGGGACACAATTTATAAGCAGTATCCATTGTTATATCATGGTTGTTCGGGAGCTGGGGACTGGAACCAGGTCTTCTGGTCTTGCTGCTGACTACCTGCCTGCCAGGGATGGCATTGGTACAGGCCATTGGTGCAAGAGCCATTCCTTGCCAAGTAGTATCTGTTCATCTGGACCTGCCTGGAACCTACTAGACTGTTCTTGATTCCTGCCCAGGCTATGCGGACACTCAGTTGGAAGCACACCCTGGGCCTGGTGACAATGGACGTGGAGCTTGCTGACCGCACCCTGTCTGTTGCAGTAACCCCAGTGCAGGCAGTGGTCTTGCTGTATTTCCAGGACCAAGGTTAGTCCTTAGAACCCCATCTGGTCTGCCTTGAGCCCACTACCTTGGGGCTAGTGCTAGACACTGCTGTCTGATGAGCTGTAAGGTGACACACTGACACCCCTGCCCCCCTGAAGAATTTAGGGGTATCAACCGTTTTTTTTGTTTGTTTCTTTTGTTTTTTGTTTTGTTTGTTTTACCTATGAGTTACACAAAACAATGCATGTGCATCTGGGGATCCAGCTGGCTAACAGATATGGGTGCAGGTATAACCTCCAGTGCATCCTGCATCCTGTGGCTCTGCACACAGCCAGCTGGACCCTAGAGGAGCTGAGCAAGGTGGTGAAGATGCCTGTGGCACTGCTGCGAAGACGCATGTCAGTGTGGCTGCAGCAGGGTGTGCTGCGGGAGGAGCCTCCAGGCACTTTCTCTGTCATTGAGGAAGAGCGGCCTCAGGATAGGGACAACATGGTACTGATTGACAGTGATGATGAGAGCGACTCGGGCATGGCCTCCCAGGCTGACCAGAAGGAAGAGGAGCTACTGGTATATTGGCCATTTCTACATTGGGCTAGGGTGGGCCAAATAATTTGTTGGCCAACTAACCATGCCTGGCTTCTGTTCCTAGCTCTTCTGGACATATATCCAGGCC
The DNA here is from genome assembly GCF_011762505.2 of Arvicanthis niloticus. Classification (NCBI taxonomy): domain Eukaryota; kingdom Metazoa; phylum Chordata; class Mammalia; order Rodentia; family Muridae; genus Arvicanthis; species Arvicanthis niloticus. Next base: position 106,009,136 of record NC_047663.1, read on the forward strand.
ATGTTGACCAACCTAGAGAGCCTCTCTCTGGAGCGCATTTACAGCATGCTGCGAATGTTTGTAATGACTGGCCCTGCGCTGGCTGAGATTGACCTGCAGGAACTGCAGGGTTACTTGCAGAAGAAGGTCCGAGACCAGCAGCTCATCTACTCTGCAGGCGTCTACCGCCTGCCTAAGAATTCTACCTGATGTTCCCCTTCCAGGCTCTGACTGACCCACAACAGTCATGCTCTGCAGCCCCAGGATACCTTCTGTCCCCAGTTCCTGTGCCCAGCCCCTGCCCATTCCCTGCCTAACACCCAAAGAACAAATTAAAGCATATTGGCTCACCCTTTCATGTATTTTGTTGGGCCCCATGAATACGTTACAGGTTTGCCCTCTATATCCACCCTACCATAACCCTCCAGTGCCTGGGTTCCCAGCAGCAGGTAACGGGGCCACCCAAGAAGCCAGGCTTACCCCAGCTTGAGCTTCTGTGTTTGGGCAGTAGATTCCCTAAAGCTACCTTCTGTAGCCTCTCCTAGACATTTGCTGGGACCTGTTCAGCAAGAGGAATAGGGTTGGCAGTTCAGAGTCTCCTGAGTTAAACTTTGACCCCATCTTGCTTTTGTGGCCTTTAAGAGGAACTCTTGGGCCTCCACTTGTGTGTAGCATATGTGGAGTCAGTGCAAGGCTTTGTGCTGTCAGGACGTTTGCACAGGTCAGATCCTCAGATGAGAGCCTGAGTCTTGTGCACCCCTGTGCCTAGCAGTCGGGCTGCCTAAGGACATACGCTACTGCTCAGGGGATTATTAGACCACTGTCCTCTTTTCTCTACTGGCTTGGTGTTTACGAGTGTGTACTCTGATTCTTTCATGTCCCCCAGAGCTGCTCTCAGAAGTACAGGACTAGGGCAGGGGCAAGAAGAAACCCCAGGACACAATTGAATAATCTTTTTTTTTCCCCCAAGTTAGGGCTCAGCCACCCTTGCAGGCAGGCTGTGTCCCAGACACTTGTTGAGGACAGGTTGGACCTACCCTTAACCTTGGGGTCTGTATTGACCTTAGACAACAGAAACTGGTGGGATACAGCTTGGGCTCCCAGAACAGCTGTTCTCAGTCAGTAAATACTGACCTGAGGGACCATCCTCAAAGGAAACAAAAGTCCTTTGGGATTGTTTGCACACCCAGATCCTGCCATAAGGCGCACCCAGCTTGAGCTGCTGCTACTACCCCCAGTCCCTTCCCAGTCCCCTCAAGTCCAGTCTGTGCTACAGAACCACCACCTCTCATCCTCAGCTACTAGCTCTGACTTGGGTCCTGAGCAAAAGTCCCCTTCAAAGGTCTTATTTCACTCTTCCTGTTCCAGAGGGATCATCAGGTATTAGGCACACAACCTTGTTCGTAGCCTAAGGGTTCCCAGAAATCTAGGAAGCCTTGTTCACAGTACTTCAGAAATGAGGCTTACTCTCCTCAAGCTCCCAGGCTTTGCTTCCTACCCACTTAAGTGCCATTGCTATAAGAACTGCTTCTCTGAGTTGTGGCAGCAGAGGCCCTGAAGGTCCCCCTGTCGGGTGTTCCTATCTGGTTCATAACACCAGGCTACAGATGGGTGTGTCTTTGTCCTAACCAGGATATAAACTTGCTAGGCTGGCTTGGCAGGGTGACAGTGCCAGCTCTGGCCTCGGGTATACCTTCTATTCTACATTCCTTTGTATTAAGTTTGCGGGTGTGTCCTAAAGATCAGAGTAGTCTTGGTTCTCAACATCAACCAGTTCGTAGCCCATGTCAGGAGCTGCTAGCTGTGCCTTAAAGACCTACCCTAGGAGGGTACCTGTGTTTGCTGGCAGGGATGTCCCTGTGATTAGGGCCACTGGGTTCAAACTGTGCTCCCTTCCTGGCTCCTGGTTGGCTCCAGCTGGCAGGAGGCTGGGCTCAGTCAGCTGCAGGGCCGACATTTCCTCCTCCTGCCTCTTAGTTTGCTTGGCAGCAGGGTGGGGCTGCTCTGCTTCCCAGCCTGGGTCACCAAGTTCAGTACAGAGATGTAAGTTAACCCTGACCATGCCAGCCTATAGGCAAACTTGCTTCCTTGGGCAGTGGCTGTCTGATCTCCAAGGCAACAGACCATGAGAGCACTGAACTCTAATAACACAGCATGTGTGAGCCAGAGTGCAATCAGCTCTGAGTCATCTGCCCCCCTGGGGCTGGGGGACTGTCCTAAGGACATGTCAAGGTGTCCTGCTCAGGCAAATGTTGCCAGTGATTCTCTTATCATAGGGGATGACCCAGGATTCCTTGGGACACTAGTAGTCCCCTAACCTGGGCTTTAAAGGCTTTATGATCTTAGGCTTCCAAAGCAATTAAGAAGGGCAACTGAACACATGTACCCACCCACCTACCTCCCACTGCCTCCTTGTCCTCTGCTTGCCTCAACCTGGGGATGGGTTTATTAGCAAGGAGTTAGGTAACTCTGACTCCACTTAGAGATCTGCAGTCCTGATGTTAAAAAGCAAATTGAGACCATGGTCCTTAACACCAGACAGATGACAAAGTAGGTTTCTCACCCATTTAACTAGAAGTTCTGTCTGTACTTAAAGCTGTAGCTGTAATATTCTCTGACTCAGATCTGGCCAGAGCTTGCCAACCTTGTCCCCTTTACCTGCTCCATCCAGGGCTCTCTGCCCCAGGACTCCTGGAATCCCAGCACCCAAGCATGGATGAAGTTCAAGTCAGCCTGAGTGTACTGAGGCCCTGCCCCCACACCCTCTCCCTCACAGCCCCACTGTGAGGTCAGCACCTTCCGTCTAGAGTTCCGTCTAGAGGTGTGTGGTGGGGCCAGGGACTGGACATGGCTCCCTGTCCCCAGCCTGACTCCTGCCCAGCTGGCAGCCCCCTTGGCCTGATATGTCTGTCCATTTTGATCGTCTCTGCTTCAGGTGCCTTCTCCTATTAGTCCTGCAGCCGCAGCCCTCCCTGTTCCAGGCAGGGCAAGCCATTTGTGTCCTTCCGAGGGCCACAGGGTGGGGGGTGGACTTGAGGTCCTCTACAGGCAGGTGACTGGCCCCTGGTCTTGTGGCCTTGTTTCTACAGCTGGAACCTACTGTGAATGCAGCCTTGGCCTCAGCCGTGAGGCCCTTATTGCCCTCATTGTGGTGCTGGCTGGTGTCAGCGCCAGCTGCTTCTGTGCCCTCATTGTTGTGGCCATTGGTGTCTTTCGGGCCAAGGGGTGCGTGAGCTTGGGATTGGGCACAGTGGGAGTGAGGCTGTTCACCCTGGGCTGTTAGTCATGCTTTGAGGGGCCTCTTCCTGGGGTGGTATGTTATGAGAGGCTGGGGATAGTGTTTTCCATGGTGTGTGTTGGGTATGAGGGTTGTAGGAAGATGTTCCAGGGGACTTCCAGGCATGTGGAATGAGCATTTCTCCAGAGTTCACACCTGCCTTTGTCCTCCTCAGTGACACGTGCCCTGTAAACTCGGAAACCAGGTAAGTGTGTTAGAGGAAGTCTCAAGGGTAAGCTGTGTCCTCTCTCTGCCCTCTCCTGGAAGTGCAGCTCACAGTTGTATTGAGAGCAATGTCCTCAAGGGCTGGTTTCCCCTGGGTGGCCAAGGCCTTGTAGGATCACGCTGATATAGTCCATCATGCAGGTTGGTGGGGCCCTATGGGGTCCAGGAAGAAAGCATAGACCTACGAACGGTGCACGTGGAGTCCCACCTTATGGACCCTGATCTGGAGGTATCCATGATGCAGACCATGGAGAACCAAAGCCTCATGACCGTGACTGCTCCTCTAGAGCCACCTCCACCCCCTCCCCCTCCTCCCCTACCTCCACAGTAGTGGAAGGCAGCTAGCCTGGAGAATTAAACTATTTAGTGATTATGTGCTGTCCTTCTTGCATGTCCCTCAAGAGGTAGTGTTTGTGCATGAATCATGGTGGGTGTCTCCACCCTGAGTTACTGAGCCACACCCTTGGGGTTTCTAGCTCCTAGCCCAGCTGGTTAGTTCAGCTCTTTCTTGCACTTTCCTACTGTTGATCTTAGATGAAAAGAAAGGCCCTCCCACCTTCCCAGATTCCCCAAGACAGGACCTGTAAGCTGGCAAACCAAAAGGGAGCTGCACTGACTGGCCTGAGGCCAGTGTCCTTCCCACTGACACTGTCCTCAAGGGTTCCAAGGTGGAGGGGTTAAAGCAAAGTCTTTCCTACACTCCCTCTTTTCGCCTTAGGCCTTAGACGTGTCATCCATCCTACATTTCCAGGTCTTCCCCTCTGCGGTTAGGCTCCACCGTGTGTTTATACGTTCACCAATCTACAGTTAAGAGACTGGGGTCCTTTTAGGATCTGTGGGGTCTTTTTGCTGAATAGGAATGGAGTTGCGACTGGGATATGGAGCAAGGCACTGGGGACTGCATTCTGTGCAGAACTGGTGGCTTTGACCCTGCTCTTTAGGTCTCACGGGGAGCTCTATTCCCGGCTCAAGGCCAAGCCAAGACTGGAGCTCTGAACAGGTGGTTGGCAGTGCTGGGTTGGCTCTGTGCCTAATCCCCGCCCAAGTCGAGGAAGCAGTGGTGGGACAGAAATTGTTGTACTAGGGCAAGAGAGTTAATACATGTGCAGGCAAGGCAGGGACAAGCTCTGAACTCCGTCACCTGAACTCCGAAGCCTCACAGGGATCGAGGTTCCCCTCGTGTTCTCGAGTTGCCCCCATGCGAGGTTCTTTTTTTTCGTGGCTTCCGCAGCAACTCTCTCTGCTGCTGCTGCTGCTGTCTTTAAGGCCAGTCTGGACCCAGGAGCACATTGGAACTGCCCCTTCCAAATCCCCGGTGGCCCCCGAATGCCCCGAGGCATGTTCATGTTCACCAGGCGGCAGGGCCAATTGCTCCGCACTCGCGCTGCCCGCGGTACCAGTGGGCCTAAGCTGGCAAGTACGCTCATTGCTGCTGGATCACAATCGCGTGAGCACACTGCCTCCAGGTTCCTTCGCCAATGCAGGCGCGCTGCTATACCTAGATCTGAGGGAGAACCGCCTTCGGTTGGTGCATGCGCGAGCTTTCTGGGGTCTGGGAGTGTTGCAATGGCTGGACCTGAGCTCCAACCAGCTGGAAACTCTGTCTCCTGGCACTTTCGCGCCGCTGCGCGCGCTGAGTTTCCTCTCCCTAGCGAGTAATCGGCTGACACTCCTGGAGCCTTCGATCCTGGGCCCGCTACCATTACTGCGGGTGCTCAGCCTGCAGGACAACTCACTATCGGCACTCGAAGCGGGTTTGCTAAATAGCTTGCCTGCCCTAGACGTGTTGCGCTTGCATGGCAACCCCTGGGCGTGCAGCTGCTCGCTGCGCCCGCTTTGCACCTGGCTGCGTAAGCACCCGCGTCCCGCCTCAGGTGAGCCATCTGGGGCGCAGGACGAATAATGTTTGGTGCAATTGCTGTCATCTGACGCCGCTCCTGTGTCCCGCAGAAACTGAGACCCTGCTTTGCGTCTCTCCAAGACTCCAGACGCTCAGCCTTCTGACAGCCTTTCCGGACTCCGCCTTCAAACAGTGCACTCAGTCACTCGCACCGAGAGACCTGGTGGTGGTCTACGCTCTCGGGCCAGTCTCTTTCCTTGCCAGTCTGGCCATCTGCCTGGCATTGGGCTCCGTGCTCACGGCTTGTGGTGCGCGGCGCCGCCACCGCCGCACCACAGTGCGCCACTTACTAAGGAGAGAGCTAGACCCCGGGGGCCCAGCCTCTCTGGAGGCTGCTGGGAGCCCTGGGACACCAGCTATCCAAGCCTAAGGGGACTGCGGTTGTTTCTGGCGCTCCTGCAGCCCTCCTCACTTTGAAAACTCCCCCCCTCCCCCAAAATCCCTGATCCTCCCTTCACATTCCCTGTAGGCGTCAACAATAGACAAAACCCGGAAATTTTCTGACATTCCTTTAGGCATCACCACTGAATACCGGGATTAGGGATGGCTGTGCGCGCCGGTGTCCCTGGGGCAGAGGGGCAGCGCGCTGCTGCGCACCGGTGGCTCGGGGAAGGCACGCGCTTGGACACTGGGAGAGCTGGTCATGTACAAGGTGGTGGGTGAGTGACACCGGACTGGGAGGCGGATGGCGCTCCCTGGTGCCCAAGGTGCGGGGCTCATCATGAGCCAGCGTCTGAGGAAGCCTATTGTGGCTGCAGGCAGAAGAGAAGGCTCAGCCCTCTTGGAGTCTGGAGCCCTAGACATCTGGGAGCCAGAGAGCACCCCTGGGAAAGCACTGCCACTAGGACAGTGAAGGCTAACCCTGGGAAAGGTCAGAGCCAGCCTAGTGAATGGGGTGGGGAAGGGTCATGGGAGGGTGGTGCAGCAGGAGAGAGAGGTGGAAATCAGACTGCAGAGAGCAGGCGCTGGAGGAGGGGTGGAGGGTGACCTATCAAGCTGGGGCCATGGGCCCCCACTGTAGCTTGGGGTAATGGCTGGAGGAAGGATGGGGCTACCATTTCTGTTCCAGACTCCTCCGACCGGGGCCACTTAGGCCCCTCACCCCACTGCTCAGAGACCTCAGGGCCCTGCCTCTGCCGGAGCGCCCTGTGGCCCTGCCCAGCCGGCTCAGCTCTGGCCCATCCTCAGCCGCTCTGGTCCGCACCTTGGTCCTGCAGGGGCTGCCCGCCAGGCAGCAGAGCAGGCGGATGGGAGGCCCAGGATGGGCAGTCTCTGGGGCGGGTGGGCTTCCCTCAGGCCTTCCCGAGCAGCAGGACTCATCAGTGTCCTTGGCCGGGCTAACTGGGCAGGTGGGCGCCTCCGGGGGCCTCACACCACGGTGCTGACCGAGGGATCTGAGAGGTTGAGCGGGCCCGTGATATCAGTGGGATGGTACTGCTGTAAAATAGAAATACACAGACAAGGCGGCCCGTTAGCTCCGACGTCGGGGGCACGCGCGGGGCCGGGACAGGGTGGACCGGCCAGCCGGCCGACCGGCGGGCAGGCGGGCACGGCCTGGGGGAGGCTGGGGGTGCTCCTCCCCCGACCCCGTCGTGCTCCGGGGCTCTGCGTGGGCCAGGCCGCTGTCCCGTGCGTCTGTCTGCGGGGGAGGGGCAGAGGAGGGCGGGCGGGGCGTCTCAGCTCTCCCTATGACGGGAACACAGCTGCAGCTGGCCCTCCTCCCTCTCAATAGCGCGTCGCGGCAGCACTGTGTCTTTTTGGTTTTGCAAAGCGCCGCGTCCACCCCCGGTGCTCTATAAATAAGAACCAACAATCAATACCTGCTGGCCCCGCCGGCCACCAGGGATCCCAGCCCTGAGCGCCCAGTGCTGCCCTGGCCCGGACCGGCCACAGGACAGGGGCAGAGGATCTCAGCAGCTGGACCGACCCCACCCCACCCAAAGGAGCCCCCACCCAGGCCTCCCTCTGAACAGCACCCATCCCCAGAGACAGGGTGGGAGCTGGACTGCCCTCCCCCTCCCAGCCCCCAGAAGTCAACCCTGCAGGGTGGGGCCAGCTCCAGATGGCCCGGAAGAACGGGTCCCTGGTGCCCAGGGAGGCTCAGGTAAAGATTGAACTGAGAGTAAGTCCCTAGAAAGGAACCACGTAGATCTCTGAGTTGTACCTGGCCAGCTCCAGATGGGGCCCCAAGACTTAGTGACACCCACTGAAAATGGTCTGCCACCTGCAGGACTTTTGTACTTTCCCCACTTTGGCCACCTGGCCCCAAAAGTACAGATTGTCTTCTCTGTCAGATTTCCCCTTTCCCACACAAATTCCAGCCCACAGCTCCCTTGGCCCTGCTCTCCCCTGCGCCTCCTTGTGGGGGTTCTGGCTCAGAACTTGTAGCATAGACCTTGCCCACTTTCCCTGGTCTGGGTGACCCTGAAGATAGTTGTTTGCACCAGCTCCTGGAGCCTCAAGTTGGTGCAAACCACAGACCCTTCCTCTTCATCCACTCTTCCTGAACCAAGGCCCTTGTGGAGGTGAGCAGCCAGGCCTTGTGGCTCTCTCTGGAGCACCCTAGTACTTTCAACCTGGCATTTGCTTCGTGCCAAATCCTGTCTGTATGTCTTCCTGGACATAGGAGTGTAACTACAGATCCAGATTCCTCATGGGACACAAGCCCCTGTGGGTAACACTCCCCACTTGTTAGAGGGCTTCCTGTGGGCTAGAGGGTAACTTCGTAGGTTCAGGGAGCCTGCTGGAGGACTTCCTTCTGAGTACGTATTTCTAGTGCAGTGGCATGCTGCCCAAGGCAGGGAACAGAGATCTGGCTCTGAAGGCCGAAGGTCTGACTCTGACAGTGGCCTGTGGCAGTGCTTGGGGGTCTGAGCTGAAGCACTGGTCTTAGCCTCCCCTTCCTGGGCCTCCTGAGAACCTGGTGCTCAGGCCCCAGGACTTTCAAGGATACCCTATTCATGCTCAGATTGCCTGGTGCTGCTGCCACACCTCCATCAGAGATCTGTTCAACATGGCAACACCCCACTCCCCACTGGCAGTCTCCCTGTGACCAAGGGTCAGTGCCAATGCTAGGCCCCAGTCGTCCACCCAGATGGACCCAGGCCCGGCCCCCAGCCCCCGGCCCACACAGAGACCACATGGAAGATGCAACACGCATGGCTCTGGTGAGACAGGTGAGACAGGTGTCTGGGGGGCGGGGCCAGTGGCCAGACAGACGGACGGATGGGACATCACAGCTACACCCTGCAGGGCTGTTGCAGGGCAAGAATGAACGCATCAAGCCCCATGTGGAGGCAAGAGAAACAGGGATGAAACAGACGCGGTGTGGCCTCCTGGCAGGGCCACCTGGCACAGGGCTACTCTGGCTCCCAGGGACAAGGGAGCCCAGAGAGGCAGTGAGGCTGACTGACTGACCAACAACATGACACAGCTTCCAGATGGCGTGTGGGTCATGGCATGGGGAGAGAGGTGGGCAGACTAACGTGGAGACACATGGGGAAGCTGAGGACCAGTGAGGGCTTGAGGAGAGGTCTGGAGCGTTCTAAAGGACATCACCCTTTAATGGGTGGAGGGTGAGTGAAAGACTGACTTGGCACAGATGGCCAGGGTTGAAGATGGGGGCAGGGGTGGGATGGTAAGGGAGAGGAAGACAGACATGGGGCAAGGGAGGAGTCAGAGACGCGGGACTGGGGTGCTTCCCCTTACCGTGTCTTTGGAGGACCTACGTCTCTTGAAGCTGGAGGCCAGGGTGGAGGTGATAGCCCTAAATGTGGCTTTCTTTTTAGGGTCGGGCTCTGCTCTACCACTCTTTCTATCCTAAAATGAATATGTATAAGCGATTAGACAACTAAGGGTGGTGGCCACACCTGCCCTTGCCTGCTCCTTGGGGCCGCTGCCAGGCCTGGCCGGTCACTCAGGCCCTGACTCCTGCCTGCCTCACTGTGCTGAACAGATGGACCAACAGCCAGACTTTCAAGAGTGGCCTCTTCTGCCCGGGGTTGGGCCTGTCCTTGCTTGTGCTGGGTCTGGGCTTGGGGGTCCTGATGGCACTCTTCCTGGGATGTCCGCCTGGCTCCCTGGCTCCTGGGTGGCCCTGGCTTAGAGGCATCATGAGAAGGAGGAGCCCCTGAGGACAGGAAGAGCTTCCCCTCAGGCCGCACCAGCCTTTCTGTTCAGAGGCTGCTGACCCCAAAGGGCACACACCAGGAAAGGGCCAAGGACCCGAGGAAGTGTCCAGTTGGAATTGGAGTGATAGACAGAGGCAGATCCGGGGACGCTGGCCAGCATGGCCCTGGACAGTTGTGGCCAGGTCCCCAGGGGACCTGTAGGGCCAAAAGCAAGAATGGGTGGATGAAAGGTGTGGGGGCTCCAATAGCCCCGTCTGCCCACAGCCCTCATTGCAATGTCAATGTCAGCTCAGGACACAGCTCCAGGAAGACACCCAGAGAAAGAGAAGAGACAAGTGAATCGGAACCTGACCATTGGCCACTAGTCTTAGGCCTCTATGAGCCTCACTGCCCACCCTGTCCCTTTCCCTGGTGGACTCTGACCATCCCACATGCAGCCTCATCCCTGCTAACCACAAATCCACATGGATGTGGTCCAAGGCAGATCAGCCCCATTTAGATTTGGAGTCACAAAGCAAGACACAGCATGAAAAGGGGGTCCCCACACGGTGTCAAAAGTGCTTGGATGATAGAGGGTTAAGTGCATCTCAGATTCTTGAGCTATACACAGGAGGGCCCTTGTCTTACCCTGCCTGTTTGCTTTCCTATGGATTGGGTACCAATAGCTGACCTTGGAGACAGTGTGGCCAGGCAGAGGCTTGAAGCAGGGTGCATGGCTTCCCTTGGCCCAGCTTGGCAGTGGGTGGCCACCTGCAGGCAGCCCCTGCCTGTGCTGCCCCTGTGCCTTGGGAACACTCACCACTGCCCCTGGCCATGGCTTCTAGCACCAGTCCTGCCCATGAGCCAGAGCCAGTGCCACGGCCTGTAGGGATAGAGTAGGGCCGTGGCCTGGCGGGGCCCTGGACGCCAGGCCTCGGAGGGTGGCCTGTCCTACCTGCAGGTTCTTCCTCCACACGTTCACGGCTGCAAAAGCGAGCTGCATCTGCTTCCTACGGGCATCCTTATGTCGCTTGTAGGCGATCTCAATGAAAATGAGGAAAATTCCAGCTACGATGCCTCCAGCCACCAGCATGAAGACCCCTGTGTGAAGAGACCCTCAGCTGCCTGCCCAGAGGCTAAAGCCCCCAGAGAATCCATCCCAGGATCACAGCAGCGTGGAAGGCGCACCTGCCATGTTCTCAAAAGTGAGGGTTGCAGGAGCATTGCTTCGGGAGTCACATTCCTGATACCGAACCCATGTCTTATCCAGATCTTCCATGAAGCCATTCTCATGGGACCTAGGTAAGTAATGGGAAAGGAAAGGCAGGGCTGGAAGCAGGGGTGGGGCTGGGAATGAGTGGGGCACTCAGGGGGAAGGACTGGGAATGGGCAGGGCTCACAGGGGAGGCAACACTGGACCAGGACTTGCAGTCCAAGTGGGACTTTTGGAGTTGGAGAGTCCTGTAGCCTCTGCTGGGCTGGTAATGGGAAGGCTCCCTCATGGGGTTGATGCTTGGTCTGGGTGGAATGGATCCTTTAAGGCTGTTTCACTACATGAGACTGTATGTAGTTAACAGCTCTCAGCCTGGAGTGGAGTAGTTTGGTGTGCTGCCCCTGGAGCACTGGGGACTCCCAATCTTGTAGGAGGCTCTTGGAGCAAAGTGGAAAAGGGAGAGGAAGTTTCCAGCATGGGGCAGACTCACTTGAGTATGGACAGGGAAACATTCTGCTTCCAGGGGCTGTCCTTGCGCATGCCGATGCCAAAGCCTGAGCGGAAGAACAGCTCACCCGTGGTCACCAGATCACACTTCTGTGAAGCCTCAAACTCCAGCACAGCTGAGTCCCAGATGAAGGCATGGAGCTTGCTGCCGGCAGAGGCAGAGTCAGAGGAGCCCTGCAGAGCCTGCTCACCCCACCCTGCTCACACTGCAGGAGACAGTCTTCACTTGAGTTTCCTGGGTGTGGGAGCTCCCCTTTGCCTGTCCTTTACCGTCCCGCCCCCAGCCAGGGCGGCCCTTTGTCTGCCTGCTCACTTGTCCCGCACAGCCTGGATGGCCTCAGCTGCACTCTCGTAATTGTGTTTCTCCATGTGCCGGTACATGGTGCTCAACTCCACCTGCCTCCTGAAGTAGATGTCCACAGAGCTCTGTTTTACAGTTGCATAGATGAACTTGTCTGAGGGGTTTCTGAGCTGCAGGGACAGAGACCTCAGCTCGTGGCTGCCCCCCCCCCAAGCCCCACACAAAACAGACACTCCCTCTTAACCTCTTGACCCTCCCCCCCAACCCCTACCCAGGGACCTCACCCTAGGGTCATTGATGCCTGTGATGCGCTCCTCAGGCCGATCCAGCACCAGGAAGGCTGCCAGGTTGGCAGTGTAGGAAGCCACGATGATCATGGCAAAACCAGCCCACACCATGCCTAGGATACGTGCAGAGAAACTCCGGGGGGCACCTGTGGGTAGAGACTTGGGTCGGTTCCTGGAAAGCAGGGAATGCAGCCATGCAGGCCCTGGGCTTAACCTTACCTTCCCCAATGCCAGAGTTGAGCAGGACACCCCAGGAGAACCACATGGCAGAAGACAGGGTCAGGGCATCCTCCTCCTCCTCCTCACTGTTCACCTTAAATCGGCCAAAGGGACTGCAGAGTACAAAGAGAAGGCGGGAAAGAGGACAGGAGAGGCAGCTCTGCCCAGCCCTGCCCAGCTCTGCCCGCCCTACACATGGAGGAGCCTGGCTCTCTGCACAGTGCTCACCTGAAGCGGTCCAGCAGGTACAGCATCACAGCCACCACATGAACAGACAGCCCCACCAGCAGCCACAGTGTGCTCTGGAAAGGCTGCATAAATGAGTCCAGTGTGCTCCGGGGGATCTCCTGCAGGTGACCGATGGTCAGTGTCACCTGGGCCTTCCATGGCCCCATCCCATCCCCACCTGGTCCCTGCCTACCTTCTTGACCAGAATGGTCAGGCCCTGGTACTTGAATGGCTTGGAGAACTCTATGTACTGCGCACGCTCATTGTTGATGGTCAGCGGCGCCACAATCATGTCTGCTTGACCGCTGAGTAGCTCTCCCATCATTCCGTTCCACTCCTTTTTGTTGCTGTTGTTTACCTGCAAAGAGACAGAACCGGTGGGGCTGCAGATGGGATGACCACAACTCCTTGAACGAGAACTCCTTTACTACAGTAGGCCTGGCACACGGGGAGCTCGTCTCCCACTCCACATTTAGCTGACCTCTAAAACCCAGCCCCAACCAACAGGCCTCCCACTAAAAAGTCTCCACCCAGCCCATAGGCTTCCCAGTTAATCCATCTAAGCTCACAGGACCCTCCCATTAGCCCCTTCACTCATACCCGCTCCTGTGTGCCAAACTTGCCATCTGCCACCAGGTGCACCTCATAGGTAAAATTCATGGTCCGGGCCAGCTTGATGAGCAGGTCAATGCAGAAGCCATAGCAGCACTGGGGCACTGTGTGGCGTGCTATGGGCAGTTAGGGAATGTTAACCATGGCTTCCTGACTTGGAGGCCCTTTGCCCTGCCACACTTTGCCCCACACTTACCACTTCCTGGGGACGTGTCATTAGGCCCCGTGCAGATCACCTTCTTGACTGGGTCACCATTGACTGTGAACTCCTCTTTGCATGTCCCATCACTCATTGTGGGCTTGACATACACGAAGGGCTCTTGGTGGATTGTCACTATCTGCACAGAAAGTTAAGAGCTAGCCTGGTCTACCTGGCCTTGATCATCTCCAGGTGCTGACTTCTCAGCACCTAGCAACCCTTCTTCTTCATGTTTTTCCAGTGCTGTGTCAAATCCCAAGCCTAACGCCTCCCCCTGATTTTCAGTCAGTCCACATCCAGACATGGTTGGCATTGCCTGCCTGCTGCCCTTGGGGACAGATCTGGGTCTGGGCCGGGAGGCGGTGCTGGAGCAGGGCACAGACAAGTTCCCAGCCATCTGCCAACTCATCAAAAATGCCTGCCTCAATACTGTGTCCACTCCCGTGGCCCCTTTCCCTCAGGCCACAGCCTGTCCATTGCTCTATCAGTGTGCGACTGTGCAGGAAGTGTGCACCAGGTACTCTCTCTGATCCACCAGGGAGCAGAAAGACCATGTCTTTTCCAAGCCACCCTGGCCTCCACTGGCATGTAGCCTTCAGTCTGATTCTCGTCTTTTAAAAAACTACCTTTAAGACATGTTTATATGTATGTATGTGTTCCTGTGTATTCATGTATGTGAGCAAATGCACATGGAGACCAGAGGTTAATGTGCCATGTCTTCCTATATCACTTATTATTTACATATTTATCTTTTATTTTATGTGTGTGTGTACCTGAGTGTGTGTGTGTGTGTGTGTGTGTGTGTCGCATACATGCGGGAGCCCACAGAAATCAGAAGGAGGCATAAGGTTCCCTGGAACTGATGTTACAGACAGTTGTAAACTACCATGTGGGTGCTGGGAATTGAACCCAGGTCCTTTGGAAGAACAACAAGTACTCTTAACCTCTGAGAAGATATCTCCGTAGCCCCTATTTTATTTTACTTTGAAGATTTATTTATCTCTATTTTACATGTATGAGTGTTTTGCCAGCACACCTGTCTGTACTCCAGGTGCATACGATGCCCACAGAGGCCAGAAAGAACATTAGATTCCCTGTAACTACAGACACAGATGGTTGTGCGCTGCTGTGTGGGTACTGGGACTTGAACCTGGGTCCTATGGGAGAACAGCCAGTGCTCTAAATCACTGAACCATTGCTGTTGTTGTTATTATTATTGGCAAGTTTTCTTTTAAGCCTGGAGCAGAGTAACTGGTTGGGTTGGTTAGTCAGCAAGCTTTAGTGACCAACCTGTCTCTGCTCACTCCTTTCACCAAGGACAGGGTTATGATGAGTACAGTGTGCAATCATGTCCAGACTTTTACGTGGGTTCTGGGATCCAAATTCATGCGACTCTCTGGGTATTTACCAGCCCCATGCACTTTTTTTTTTTTTTTTTTTTTTTTTTTTTTTTTTTTTTTACATCAGGATCTTGTAGCTCTAGCTATGCAACGTTGGCTGATGTGGAACTTGCTGGCCTTGAACTCACAGAAATACACCCAACTCTGCCTCCTGAATTAAAGGTGTGTCCTGCCACCTCAGCATTCTGTTTGTTTTTTAGAGAATTATTTATTTTATGCATATGAGTACGCTGCAGCTGTCTTCAGACACACCAGCAGAGGGCATCAGATCCCATTACAGATGGTTGTGAGCCACCATGTGGTTGCTGGGAATTGAACTCAGGACCTCTGGAAGGGCCATCTCTCCACCCAAAGGAAGAAAATTTAGTGTCAGAAATTTGTAAATGGAGATGGGGAGAAGATGTATGCCTTTTCATAACACAACAAATATTCTTTCATTTTCATTAGCAAATGGCAATGTCTTGAAAATTTGTTACAATGAGAATTCAAACACCTGAAACTATCAATGGGTGTATTAAATATTATATGAAGTCTGGTTTATCTTCTCTATTTTTTTCTTTTTTTCTTTTTTCTTTTTTGGTTTTTCGAGACAGGGTTTCTCTGTGTAGCCCTGGCTGTCCTGGAACTCACTCTGTAGACCAGGCTGGCCTCGAACTCAGAAATCCGCCTGCCTCTGCCTCCCGAGTGCTGGGATTAAAGGCGTGCGCCACCACTGCCCGGCGTTTTTTTTGTTTTTTCAAGACAAGGTTTTTCTGTGTAGCCTTGGCTGTCCTGAAACGTGTTCTGTAGACCAGACTAATTTTGAACTCATAGAGATTTATCTGCTTCTGCCTCTGCCTCCTGAGTACCAGAATTAAAAGTGTGTGTCACCTCTGCCTGGTATGCTTTTCTTTTCTCTCTTTCTTTTTTTTTTTTTTTCTTTTTTAAAGACAGGGCCTCATAGACAGAAGGGAAAGTACAGTTGGGATGTAATACATGAGATACCCTGGGCTGGTGGTCCTGCGTTCTACAAGAAAGCAGGCAGAGCAAGTCATAAGGATCAAGCCAGTAAGCAGCACCCTCCAGGGCTTCTGCATCAGCTCCTGTCTCCAGATTCCTGCCCTGTTTAAGTTCCTGTCATGACTTCCTTCAATGATGAAAGACAATATGGAGGTGTAAGCCAAATGAACTCTTCTTCTCCATGTTTCTCCACAAAAAAGAAAGAGCCCCATAGAGACAAGGCTGGCCCTGACTTGCTATGTATCTGAGAAGGACCTTGAACTCCTGATTCTTTTTCATCTGGGTGCTGGGTTTAAAGGCATGCTCCACCATGCCTAGTTAATACTTCTTTTTCAAGGCTGCCTCTTCAGCCCAGACTTCAGCTCTGATGCTCTCCCTCCCTGTTCTCAGAGTCCACAGTCTCATAGTCAGGGACAGATAGAAGTCTGGGGGATGCCAGCGTGGAACACAGTCAGTTGCTGAGGGTCTGTATCAGATGCAAAGAACAGAAGGGTAGGCAGCCCAGGCAGGAATGGACAGCACGGCAGGGCATGGAGATAGGCAGTGGAGGAGGTGCCCTCACTGGGAGTCTTGAGAAGGAAGAGTCAAGAGAAGGAGGCAGGACTATATTTTTTTCTATTGTGTGAGTGCATTTGCTAGTGTTGTCAAAAAATTAGTGATGGGGTTAGACAAGTGGGTGAGCAGTTATGAGCACCTGAAGATCTTACAGAAGAACTGGTTTCTGTTCTTACCACCCACGTGGTGGCTTACAACCATCCATTCCAGTTACCAGGAATCTAATATTCTGAACTCTGTGGGCACCAGGAAAGCACATGGTACCTACATATACAGACAAGCAAAACACTCACACATATGAAATAAAATTTAACAAACCAGTGAGGCCAGAAACATTCCTAATAGCCATTGGCACCTTGATGGGTCCTTCCGGTTATTGATGTTTGGCTACAGCCTTCAGCCCCACTCCTCCCTTGGTTTTTCAAGACAGGGTTTCTTTGTGTAACCCTGGCTGTCCTGGAATTAGCTGTGTAGACCAAGCTGGCCTCGAACTCATAGAGATCTGTCTGCCTCTGCCTCCGCCTCTGGGATTAAAAGGATGTGCCACCACCACCCAGCACTCTCAGACTTTTCAACATCAGATGTCTGAACTGCAAACAGATACCACATTGGTTTTGCAAGTCGACACTCACTGTCCTGTGAGATGCACGCAGGTACTCACCAGAGAGTGAGGCCCTGTTGCAGGGGTGAGCTCAGAGAATTAGCAGGGCTGAGATACGAAGGTACTAAGGGAAGGTTGGCTAGGCACATGGCACTGCAGAGTCTGCCTTTGGCGATCTACAGTATCAGAGCTGGGAGCACCTGCCATGGCTCAACATGAAGAAGAATTCTCAGAATACCCTTAGACAGAGGGAAGGGTCCATGGATGAACCCAAGGAAAGTATACATCCGGCTGAGGAAAAGAGACTATACAGGAAGAAGCCAGTTTAAAAAGGGGTTCCTGGGTACCCAAGAAGAAATGGGACACTGGAGACAGTACGTTCTAAGCTAAACTCTGCACTGGGGCCCAGAGCACCCACCCACCGTTCCTCTGCCTCTGTCAGTTCTTCCTCAGACTTACTAGAGCTGGGCCAGGATAGAGTACTGCAAAAACCCTGTTGGGTAGAAGCTGCTGCTCCTCTTCCCCCACCTCTACTCCTGCCTCCTCTGCCATGTGTGCCAGAGCCAGGTGCTAGCACGCCCTCCTCCTCTTCTTTCTGTGCTTTCTGACCTCATCCCCTTTCCTCCTGGCCTGAAGGAATAGATGAAGTGTTGCAGGTGGGAATGCTGGGGTACAAAAGTGGCGTTCCCCACCTTTAGTCTGGTGGACATCTGGTATCCTCGAGGCTTCTCGGTCTCTCCTCCTGGCCAGATGATCTTCCTGTCATTTGGGATGACCTGGGGGTGGGAGTATGAGATGGAGGGTGGCCACGCAGGGGTCTTGGCCCCAGGACCCTAAGGCCCCAGCCCCCACCCCCTCATGACCCCCACCTACATGGGTACCATTGTAGATGCCCACTTGCACCAGCTTGCGGTTCTGCAAGTTCATGATACTATAGTTGGCAAACTTTCGGTCCCCATCCTCATTGAATTCCACACGGCCAGTGACCCCATCCGCATACTTAGAAGACATCAGCACCCTGGGAAGAGAGGATAGCTTAGATCTCTCAAGAACACCCATTCATACTAGCTTTTGAGTGGCCCAAGCTCCCAGCCCTTCTGCCGTAGTCTCAAGAAAGGAAAGATTAACAGATGGTAGCTCCTCACACGGAGTGGAGGACATGGTATGTGCCAGCCAGCACCAGATGGACAGCATAGCTACTGCATCTGAAGCCATGTCAAAGGCTTCTCTGGATTAGGACATGTGATTGTCATAGCCTCCATGGTGGTTTTACAGGGAAAGCCTAGAGAACTTCAGGCCCATTTGTCATCAAATGGGGGAAGTAGATGGAGCCCCTGGATGGCTTGCCTGGCTGGATGTTTGCTCAGTGGAGCATACTGGTGAGTCTGTGTGCATGCAAATGAAGTACAGGGTCACCCCATGAATGTGCTTGTGACATACATGTGTCATGTTCCTCTTGGAGTTATGTGCATTCACTGGCATGTGTATGCAGCCTGTAACTGCAGCGATACAAGGGAAACTGTTGACAGTGGCTCTGGGACTCTGCAGCCATTCCCTTGGTCAGCCTAGAATCTATTGTCCATGGATGCCTACTCTGGATTTCTGTGTTCCTTGAATATCCCAGTCCCCACCTGCAGCAAGAACTTCCTTTTAGAGCACCAAGCACTGCGGGGAGTGAGGTAAAATCTGCAGGGTGGCCAGGAAAGGGTGAAATGGAAGCAGCTACAGTGACAGGGACATAAGTACAGTAGTGGTGAGAAGGGGGGTGATTATCACAGTAACGACAGATGTGGTGCTAAGAATATGGATCTGCCATGGAGGTGACTAACCAGATAGCATGTCTGAGATAGGACCGGCTGGACCACCCCTGGAAGAGCAGGAACCCCCGCCCCCTTCCCCCTCTCCTCTCCCCTTCCGTTTAAGAACAGCCCATCCCCCCACCTAAGCGATGACTCCATCCACCTACTGATAGCAACCCCGCACACCTCTTGAACAGTGGTCCTGTCTTCCAGATGTTGGTGTTTCCCACGCAACCCCGCGGAGGGTCAGTGATGTTCTCCTTCTCTAGGAGCTCGTGAACTGCCTGTGCCACCACGCCCACGGCGTCACTGATGTGGGCCGACTCATTCTTGCCGTTGATGAGCTGAAGTCCGATGATGCCTGCACAGGACCCTGAAGCTTAGAGACTGGACGGGCCTACAGTCCCAGGCGACCCCACAGCCCAGCACTCACCGTCAGGAGCGTAGCGCAGGGCGTTCCCAGAGATCTCGCGCTCCCCAACCAGCCACACGTACCCAGAGCCGGTCATGTTCAGCATCGCGGCTGCGCGGTACACGGTGGCAGCGTCGTCCTCGCTGTGGGGCAGACCCGGGTGACGAGCCAGGACTCCAGGTCTCCCTACCCCGGCCACAGTCTCTCCCTCTCATGTGCTCTGGGGAACCTGCCTATGCCCACAACCCTTCCTGCAGCCAGACCCAGAGGTTTGTACAGGGCGGACCCAGGGCTTTTCCAGTCTTAAGTTGCTGGGCTCCTGCCTTTAGGAGGCAGGAGTAGGGTAGAAGATGACTTCCTGAACTCTTCATGGCTCATTGTTGGGCACTTGTTCTGTGCTCCAAATACTATGCTGGAACCATTTCAGTGTCCTTACAGGAAGACATTTAAAGGTCAGGTTACATAGCAGTAAGTGGCAGGATAGGGTCTGTGCCTGGGTAATCCACTGTGACCCTGTGACCCAGTAAGCTCTAGGCAAGCCAAAGGCTTTGTGGACCGTTATGTTCAAGGATGTGAACAAGCTGAGGGCTCTGAGCTGAGTAGGACCCGGTGCTCTAGTTGCTAAGCTGGGCATCCTGAAGTATTGGGCAGAAGAGAGACCGCCCAGCATAGGTATAACCCCGCGACATCCAAGACCAGGGCCACCAGGACAAGCCTCACCTTACAGGAACATGAGGTGTCCTCATAAGTAATTCCTGTGGACAGTGAAACAGGGGACCTAGTCTCCTGAGACTGGGGCTGCCAGGTCATAGCCATGACTCTGGGGTTTTCCTGATCTCCCATAGCCAATGAGAATCCTGTCCTTACCCTGCACCTGTCAGAATCTTCTGTTCAAGGCCCAACCATGACTGGCACTTTGGTTCTCCAGTGCACGTGAAAGTTACAGTGAAGCCAAGTGGGTTACCTGATACTGTGTTATTTTTCATTGTTAAAAATGTTATCTCAACTTTATTTCATGTGTATTAGTGTTGCCGCTATGGCTATGCATTTACGTGCACCAAACTGGTGCCTGGTGCCTGTGGCAGTTAGATGACAGTGTCAGATCTCCTATAATTGGAGTTATGGAGAGTCATCAGCCACTGTGAGTGCCAAGAACTGAACCCAGGTCCTCTGCGAGCATTAGGCCATCTCTCCAGCCCTATTGGCTTCTTTTTATACCAGTTGATTCATAACCAAGAAAACCCCCAGTTCCCGGAGAAGCCTGCTCACAACCTTCTGAATGATTAATTAGCCAAAATAAATCTCTACATGACTATGTGGTTGGTGATGTAAGCAACACACACACACACACACACACACACACACACACACACCAACCTAGGTAGTACTTCAACAAGAATATATGCCAGAGCCAAATGTGGCAGCATATGACATTGATCCTACCAGGCAACGCTCCACAAGTTCAAGGCCAGCCTGGTACACAACAAGTCCAAGGACAGAGAGGGTCTCTGTCTCAAAACAAACAAACAAACAACCAAAAAATAACATGTGACAGAGGTGCTTGCACAGAGCACGGAAGGGATCACCCAGCACTACGCATGCCTAGGAGCATATCTGACGTCAGCTATACCCCCGACTCTGACAGAGAACCCCATCTTTCCAACACAACTCACAGCTACACAATGTCGCTTGGTGGAATGACTGTGCTCAATGAAATGGTTATAGACAAGAGATCTGATGGATCCATCAAACCTCATCTGACCATTTTACAGAAATAGTGACACCAGTGAAAACAGGATGAGGAAAATAAAGACCAAAAGCCTCAGAGATGAGTTTTGTGTATCCTGTAGACAAATGAAGTCTGCAAAGCAAACTATCGTGAGGAAGGGGCTAAAGTGTGGGGAGGGCTGGGGCGCTCAGCAGTGGGCCTACTTGCCTGGCATGCAGAAGCTTGAGGTTCCATGGGCTCTTCGAGGTTTAAAAAGCAGTGTATCCGGATTGTGGCTATAACTCAACACACATGTAACATGCAATATACTCATGTGGGGTATAAGGGCATGAACGGTGGGAGTACGGTGCATGCCAATGTGTGCATGTTTGTATGTGAATGCTGTGTGCTTGGTGGGTGGTGTCCATGCACCTCACATGCATGTTAGTATTCCTAAC
Source organism: Arvicanthis niloticus (assembly GCF_011762505.2). Lineage (NCBI taxonomy): Eukaryota > Metazoa > Chordata > Mammalia > Rodentia > Muridae > Arvicanthis > Arvicanthis niloticus. The sequence goes on from NC_047663.1 coordinate 106,030,124, forward strand.
CACCATGACCCTTCTTCCTGTGACTTCTCTGACAGAGCCATGTTTGGCAAGCTCGTCTTTAACCCTTGGGTCATCAACATGGAGGAGGCCCTTCTTGCCTTATATCCCAAGAAAGAGGAGACTCCCTTCAGCTGCAGTTAGTGCTGGATATTATTAGTCAGAAAGTAGCAAGGGTCCACTCTCCTGCTGGGGCCTGGGTGTGGTGCGATTCTATGAATGGTTGTTCTCTGCCTTGTGTCTTGTTTGTCCTCATTATAAGACAGAAGTTAAATAGATGTGCTTGGCTTTGCCTATTAAGAAAGGGCCTAATAGTGAGTAGGTATGTTTTAAGAGACTTACTTCCTCAGGAAATCTTCTTGCTGGACTGCTGTATTTACTCATTTGCCCACCATACCAAACATTCTTTTATCCAAACTGAACAAATCTCCCTCAAGCCCTATGATGAGAAGTATAAACAATCAGAAAATAGGGGGGGGGCAAGATGAGGCTTTTCCTGAGTATGACTTTCCTTGGTCAACCAGGGCTGAGCTTGCCTTCCAAAGTCCTTCTCTGCCCTGTTCTCTTTTCTGCACACATTTTTCTTTCTCTCTCACTCACTCCTTCCCTCCCTCTCTCCCTCATTCTGATTGGGTCTCATGTAGCCAAAGCTGGCCTTGAACTTGCCAGGTAGTTGAGAGTGATCTTGAACTCGTGACCCTTCTGCCTCTGGAGGGCTTGGATTACAGGTATGCACCATGATACCTGGTTCTACGTGGTGCTGAGGATTGGGCCTAGGGCACTGTTGATGCACGGTGGGTGCTCTGAGCACTGAGCAGCATCCAGGCCTCAGCTGGATGGATTTGTAATCCATTCTCTAGGAGCCCTGGACCATCCCTCACCGAAGTACGCAGTTAGATCAGTGGTTCTCAACCGGTGGGTTAAGACCCCTGTCAGGGCCACATATCAGATATTCTGCATATCAGATATTTACATTATAATTTATATAACAGTAGCAAAATTACAGTTATGAGGCAGCAATGAAATAATTTTCCTGTGGAGATCAGCATGAGGAACTGGATTAAAGGGTCTCAGCATTAGGAAGGTTGAGAAGCACCGAGTTAGATGAATAGCAAAGACAGCTGGTCCGTGGCTCTGCAGTGTGGCTGTGGACTATTAAGTGCCTGCCACAGTGTGCGTGTACTGGTAGTGGGACAATTGGCACCTGCTTCCTGACGCTCCTGGGGGAGTTGGTGAAGCTGAGGATATTATTCAACACCATATCTGATCACTATCACCCTCAGAGTGGGGCAGCTAGTTCCAGCCCTGCCATCTGAGTGAAGACATGGTCTGCTTTTCAGGCTGAGTCCTGTCTGCCCTACCCTGCAATCTGCGAAGAGTGGGCAGTGTACATCTGGTTATGTACAGAGAGACAGTCTGTTGACTAAATCTGCAAATAGTACCTATCCTGTGCCTGAACACGGTTGTCCCTGTCCTGCCAGCAGGACATCATGATTTGTGGCATTTCCCAAAGCTGGATGATATGCTGTTTTTTCTCCACTCTACTGGAGCATAGTGAAGCTGGGTAGACTGCGGACTGGACCCACCTAGACCTCTCCGCTGTCCCTAGGGGCTGCCACAATTCACTTCCCATTTTTCCTTTCCATGGGTCTTAGGCTCTAGTCTTCCCCTTTACCAGAAACCCTAGTTGTTTGCAGATAGGGACTCTGTATGCTTTCACAGCATTGGAATGGGTTGGGAGGCAGGCCCTGTCCGGGACTAGCCTGTTTTTCATGAGTTCTCGCCAGTGGTCTGGGCTAAACTGTTCACCTGCATGTGACTTTTGCTGTGCTCCGTCTCTGTCCTCAGCCCTTAGGATATTTACATAGCTATGTATCCCAGTCTACGGGCTTCCTAGCACTGTATCTCCAACCCCCAAAGCTGATTTTAGGGCAAGTGGTAAATGGTCCTATTCGACTGCAAAAGTGGGGGAAACCTAGGGAGGAGTGAGCGGAGGATGGGGAGCTGCCTAGGCTCCAGGAGAAAGGGAAGCGGATGGGATGGGGTGCAGCTCTCCTTGGTGAAGATCTATTTTTTTTTTTAAGATTTATTTATTTATTTTACATATATGAGGGCACTGTAGCTGTCTTCAGACACACCAGAAGAGGGCATCGGACTCCATTACAGACGGCTGTGAGCCACTATGTGGTTGCAGGGAATTGAACTCGGGACCTCTGGAAGAGTAGCCAGTGCTCTTGACCTCTGAGCCATCTCTCCAGCCCAATCTTTTTATTTTTAAGATTTATTTATTTTTCTTTTACATCATCGGTGTTTTGCCTGCGAGTATGTCTGTGTGAGGTTGTCAGATGCCCTGGAAGTAAAGCTTCAGACATTTGTGAGCTGCATGTGAGTCCTGGGAATTGAACCCTAGTCCTCAGCCAGTGCTCTTACCCAGTGAGCCATCTCTCCAGCCCCAAGTGAAGTTTTGTTTTGTTTTTGGTTTTGTTTTTCAAATTGAAGCTCATTTTGCCCAATAGTGCCCCAAACCTAGCCCAGATGGTGGACTTGGGCCCCAGGCAGAACCACAAGAACGAGGTAAGGAAGCCAGCCTACTCACCTTGCAGAGAGGATGATGACCCGGGCCTCCAGTTCCCGGGCCTCCATCAGTAGAGCTGTCACATTCTTAGTTCCTGGGTCAAACTGCAGCACCTTCTCCGCCTGTGGTGTGAGCAGGAGCATTAGCAGGTAGTTGGGAAAGGGAACATCGTGCCTCAGTGGCAAGAGTGGGGCCAAAGCTGCTAGGAACCCCGAGGCAGCTTAGCTAGAGCTGCTGTGGCCTGTCCTTGCCACCTGCACTGTGCACCTGCCTTCTCACTCTGCGCTGGCCTGTCCTTGCTGCCTGTCTCTTCTTCAGCCTGCTGGATGTCCTGTGCTCACTCAAGCTCTGCTCTTCTCTCAGAATGCTTTCTCCAGGTCTCTATTTGCATCTCACTCCTGTCCTCGTTTTTTGTTTTTTTTTTTTTTTTTTTTTTGTTTTTCGTTTTGCACTGAGCATGCAAGCTGAAGTGAATTGAGACTTAGAAAGAGACGTGCAGCGAACAGGAAATAGAAAAGTTTTGGAATGCAACTGGGAACAGAGAGAGATGGGGCTGACTTTTCCAAAACCTTGGGAGATCTCAGCTCAGACCTGATTCCTCTTGCTCCTATAGGAGCAGCCCAGACTCTGAAGTGACCACGTGGGCAGGCTCCCTCCCTGGGTTCCACTAGGAAACCCTGGCGGACCTGGAGATTCATGCACTTCCCAGAGCAGCGCCTCCTGTGACCGTGCTTGTCTTGAGGATGCGGGCCAGGGTCACGGCGGGTGGGCCATGGACACCCACACCGCCCACCCCTGCCCTCTCCTGCCTGCCTGCTGCCTGCCTCACCACCTGTCTCTCCTCACTGCTCAGGCCTGCGGCTCGGCTCGGCGCGGTGGGGCCAGAAAGCACCCAGTGGCTGAGGCACCGCAGGCCGGGGCTCGCTAGTCGGTGGGTGGCGTGCACGTCCATGCATATATACCTTGGGTCCGCGCTTGTTGTCATAGGACAGTTGGTCGAGGTTTTCATAGTTCCTTTTTTTACTCTGATGAATAATGTGCACAGAGAAAATATGCAGACACAGAAGAAGATTATAAACGGTTGAAAATGACGGCGCTAAAGCAATCACACCACCTCCTCGGCACGTCTGCAGACGGGCACGTACCTGGAGCTCGCAAACACCGAGACCGGGGTGGGGCTAGGGGCAGGGGTGGAGCTGAGGTGGTAGGGGACATAGGGGCAAGGGCCACAGAGGCTCCCTGCCTTGGAGCTATACTCTTGGAAACAGTCTCTTTCAGGAGAGAAGGCAGCCCTGTCCACACCACCCTTGAGGTTCCCGCCTGCCACCCCCACCCCTGTCATGCACCTGCTGTGTGGCCCCAGCAGTACCCACCCCCACCCACATCAGTTCTTAGTGAAAGAGGAGCAGCTTGCAGGGTTCTGTCGGTCTGACCTATGACCGTCCCACGCCTTCCCCTCCTCCTCCCTCCTCTCTTCTCACTAACCGGGAATGCTCACACCCAAATGCCCACAATAGTGTCTGAGACTGGGTGTGTATGTGTATGTCTACAGAGGTGATATGCTTCTGAAACAGAAAGTAAACCTATGACAGTGATGCAAGGGGCAGGCAGTATAGTCTGTGTGTGTGTGTGTGTGTGTGTGTGTGTGTGTGTGTGTGTTTAAGCTTGTGGTTACAAGTAAGGGTGAGCCAGGTCACAGAGGAAGCACTTGTACATGATTCTCTTGTGCTGTGCAGAAGTACATGGAGATGACTTTTTCAAAAGGTGTGGTGAACCACTAAAATACCGAAGAACCAAATAACCCTGTGTGTGTGTGTGTGTGTGTGTGTGTGTGTGTGTGTGCACGCGCCCAGGGGGGTTGGGTGTGCAGGGGTCAGGCTGATGAAGATGTGAGTGTTGGTAGTGTGTGTGGCTTTGAGGGGCACAGCAGAAGTATGAGGGAACCTGCCAGATTCTGAGAGTGGGACTATCTGCAGAGGCGGAGCCCGTGGTGTTAATAACCAGCCCTCCTTCCCAGACTCAACGGACCACTCTGAAAGATTCACCCTAGGCCTGTCTCTAGCCTCAACTCCCACCACCCTCAACCCATGCCCTCTACTCCACCCAGAGGCCTATGGCACCTTGGGTGTAGGGGACAATGGTTGGTGCTAAGTATGATGAGGCCAGCTATGATTTTGCAGGCAGAACATGCTCCCACCCATGTCCCTCCCCCATCTGTCTTTTGGGGCCCCTCCCCAGCCTAGGCCTCCTCCTCTCTGCTACCTGAAAAGTACCAACCAGCTGCTCCTTGGTGCTCTGTGTCCTGGGACTGAGGGGGTCAGGGGCCAGGTCCTTATTAGGCCGACATGGGTGTTGGCAAGGAAGGGTATAGGGGTCACTTTGACCCCTTCTACTTCAGATCCTGACTCTGGTCTCTGGCAGTTGCACACACTGGGGGCTAGGCTGAAATGTGAGTGTATGTGTATCCTGAGATCAGTGTCTACATAGTCCCATGAGGGATGCAGAGCTAAGCCCTGAGGAGGGAGGGAGGGGCACAGTGTAAACCTGAGTAGCCAAGTGGAGATGGGGCTGCAGATGAGGGAGGGGGGCTTCATTGAGGGCCATGAGCAGCCATGAGGCAGCAGGCTTTTAGAAGGATGTGGCCTCTGTGAAGACATGGATTGTATCCCAGTGCTCCGGGGAGGAGATTGGACAGGGTGTTCTTGAAAGGTAGATGGGACTTGGCATCTGGCAGAGAGGGGCTGGGGCCATCCTGAGCTGAGTCTAACTGGGGCCTCAGCTGGGGCTAGGGAGGCCTGAGGCTGGTGGGGGGCGGGACAGGGGTGTTTGCAGAGCTCCAGGTGGTCCAGCCCTCGCGCAGCAGGGACTGACACGAAGGAGATTTCGACTAATGGCAAAAGCAAGTGAAATGAGCCGAGGACAGGCCGGGGCGGGCGCCGCCAGACGCAGTGGTGCTGAGCATGCAGGATGGAGAGAGAGTGTTCACAAGGAGCCACAGACATGGCATGGCCCGCCTGCTCCTGCTGGACAAGGACCTCTTCAAGGGCTAGGGCCTCACCTTGGACTCACGCTCCTCCAGCAACGTCTCCAGACGCTTCTGCGCTGCCCGGCCCTCGTGGTCATCGCTGACCAGCAGGATGATATGGTTCCAGTTGTAGACTCGCATCATCTCAAACCAGACACTGGACTGATGGGAGTAGGGTGGCACAGTGCGCAGGAAGCTCAGGTGGATGCTCTGTGGGCAGGACCGAGAGGCTGAGGCAGGGCCAGGCTAACTTGGTTTTCCCCTCTCCCATTGATGGGGTGACTTCCTCTCACCTGCCTTTACTCTTCCCCTGTAGATATACTGTGAGAGTAAAGGCTCCCCGACATAAATGAAGAGTCTCAGTTCTTAGGGTGACTGCCACCTTCCCACCAGCACTCCCCTAGAAAGGCTGACCATAGAAGCTTCAAGACCCCAATGGGCCTCACATGGCTCTCCCCAGTTTCAATAACTGTATTTCCGGCTGCAGGTATAGCTCAGTAGGACAGTATTTGCCTAGTGCAAACAAGGCTCTAGGTGCCATCCCAGGAGCTGGTAAGAAAATAACAACTACATATATATGTAAGTCTTCTGTCTTGGGGCCAAATGTTGTCTTTCTTCCCTTGAGCCATAGGCCGTGGCTTACTGGTGCACTGCTGCTCAAACTACCCTAGCTGCCAGAGCCTGTCTGTGTCTATCTGAGTGAACACAGCTCCTTCCATACACTCGTGATTTACACTGTTCTTGGACCTCTGATGCTTCTAGATTAGTTTTTCACCAGTTCCCTCTTGGTGGCCAGGGGGAGTGCTTTGGAGGGATAGAATCCCTGTCTGTGCGACTGGCTACAGGCAGCTTGCGTTGCAGACCCTCTCTTTCTGGCCTGTGTGATGGGCAGAAGGCTGACTTTGAGTTGAGGCCACCAGGGGCTGGAGTGTGCCTGTGATGTTTGGCCCCGCTGTTGGCCCGACACAGGCCCAATGGGTTGACCTGTGGTCAGTCTCTAGGTTAGTCCAGCTGTGTTATGGGGCCTCCCGGCTTCTTGTTTGTCTCAGCTACTTCAGTTTTTTGTTTTTGTTTTTTTTTTTTTGTTTTTTTTTTTTTTGTTTTTGTTTTTGTTTTTTTTTGTTTTTTTGTTTTTGTTTTTTCGAGCTACTTCAGTTCTTATGGTCACCACTTTCTTTTATACATGAGGGTAAAAGTGTTCCAGAGGACAAATGGCCAAAAGGCATAGACTGAGAGCATCTTCCTCACTGGCATACAAAGAGCGGCTTAGGTGCCTGGGTATGTGAGGCCCTTGACTTCAGTCTGACCCTCTCCCAATGGGCCCTCCTACAAGTCCTCCCTCTTAGTCCCCTTTGTCACCAAATGGCAGATCTACCACATGCTTGGGCCTGAATGGCCAGTCTCCCTGCCTTAAGGCAGAATTTTCAAGAACTGTAGGCTCTGGACAGAAAGACTCTAGAGGGAATGGGGAGGCCCGGAGACCTACTGCACAGCCCACTAGCCCTCTGGCTGATCCCAGGCACCAGCTGGTTGTCTCCACGTGTCTCCTTGATGACTGTAGGCTGTTCAAGTCTACAGGTTATGGGGAGAAGGTTATGGTGTCAGGCCACTGGGTGTCCAGAAACCAGAAACCCTGATGCTCAGGTGGAAGTCTAACATTACTAGGTTAGTGGGGCTTCCTCTTCTCTACTTGGGACACACAGGACCCTACCACTTACCTGATGCAGGTTAGGTGGGAGTGTCCTGAGATTCCTGGAGGGCCTCCCCATGCTAGTGAGGCATCTCAGTACCTCAGCCGATAACCTTTGCCCACCCTGGATGTTCTCATGTCCTTCCTTCAAATTACATAACATTTAGTTCCCCCCAAATAAAGTGTATGCATACAATCCCACTCTGAATAAGGTGGGCCTTATACACAAGCTAAGATTGTTGCAGAGAGCTGTTTCATTGAAGGTCGTGGGAGAGGCCCTCTCCTGGGGGAGCTGGAACACTAAGATCCACAGAAAAGGCCTTCTCTCCGCCCCCTCCCTACACTCTCTCACCACCACCCCCACATTCACTGGGATCTGCAGAACTCCACCCATTCCAAGTTGTTTTGCGTCATCCTTCCAGCCCAGTGTGAAGTGACATCTGGACACCCTGAGAGGGAGGAAGCAGAGGACTCGGAACCACAGCTGGACCCCAAAATGCATACCACAAATGGGTGACTGGATTGCACCCCAGTTGATAGGGTCTCACAAAATCATGAAAAATTAAAGATTGTATGATCTGGAAGCAAGTTTCCTGTGTCTCTGGGTTGTGGTTCCCTACAACTCAGTAGCTACTCTGCAGCTGTTAGGCCCAACTAAATGGAGGCTAGCCCAGCCTTTGAGCCACAAGAGCTCTCCAGAATGTTGAGCTGAGATCCTTTAGTTCCTGAGACATGTGGTCTCCTGCCGCAGCTCTCTACCCTGCGTATCTTCTCCTATGTGTATTTCAGTTGGCTAAGCTGGGGTCCACAGCATCCCTGTCTACCCTGAGTACTTCTCCATCCAGGCATCCACTGCTCCTAGAAACTTCTCTCCAGCTCTTTCACTGCTGTATTCAAAGCCCACATCCTAGGAAGCTCCCTGTTTACCCCCTTGTTTAGCCCATGAAGCCCTCTTCTCCCCAAAGGGGGTGTTACTGGTCTTTTTGCCTGTCATTGGGAACCATCCTGAGTACATGTGACTCTAAGAGCATCTGTGAGGATGCAGGTGTTGCATGAGAGAGTCTGTAGGATGGTGTGAAAGCGTGACAGCATGAGTACATGGGACTTGAGTGTGCATGCTAATGAGTGAGTGTGAACACACAAACATGCATGCGATTGAGTTTTCATAGGCCTGCATGTCAGTGTGATCGAGTATGGGTATCTTGTGTACCGATACCTATTCAGTGTGAGGTATGTGTGTGTGGTTATGCGTGTGTTACGTATGTGCTACCTGGAGCTCACCACAGGCAGAGGAAGATGATTGGTTCTGAGTCTGGTGGTCAGGCTTACCTTGTCAGAGTAGATGGACATTCGGGTAGTCAGACCCAGGACGGGGATTCTGTAGAAGCCAGCTGTGTAGGAGACAGGGGTGGGAGTGAAGTGGTCGTTGGGAGTAGGCGGGTGACTAACTAGGATAGCGTAGACCTGTGGATACAGGAGACAGAGTCAGCTCTGTGGTGTAGATGGATGCTGTACTAGGATTTGAGATCCTAAGTAGCCAGAGCTGGAGCAGTGCGCCAGGGGCTCAGGTGATGCCATTTGTGCACAAAGCCCCACACATCTAAGAAACAAGAGAATGAGCCACCCATTGTAAGAGAGGGGGTAGCACTGAGGAAGACTCTAGGGATGTAGAACACACACACACACACACACGCACACGCACACGCACACCACACCACACATACAACACATATACACACACCACACACACCACACACACACACAGACATACAACGCACCATACCACACATGCCACACCACACACACACACAGAGCACACCACACCACAATACTACGACACATACACACACACACACCACACACACATCACACCACACCACACATACCACAACACATACACACATACCACACACACAATGCACATACAACACATATACACACACACCACACCATACACACAAACAGACATACAGCGCACCACACCACACATACCACACCACACACACACCACAACACACACACACCACACACAGCACATACAGAACACACACAACACATACACACACACACCACACACACAACACATCATATACACACACACCACACCACACACACAGACACACACACCACACACACAACACATCATATACACACACACCACAACAGACACACACGCCACACACACAACACATCATATACACACACACCACAACAGACACACACACCACACAACATACACACACAAAGGCATTTGGAGTTGGTAGATCCTCTCTTCTGATAAGCACTCATCTCTTGTAAAGTGAGGTGGGGTGTGGGTGCACAAGTGAGGTGGGGTGTGGGTGCACAAGTGAGGTGGGGTGTGGGTGCACAAGTGAGGTGGGGTGTGGGTGCGAGGCACAAGTTTCTGAGCAAAATTCTGCCATGGCCTCTACATTCTGGAATGTGAAGACTGCTTTTCCCTCCCTCACCATGACAGCCAGCCTGAGCCCTTGTGCAGGTCACATTTGTGTATGTAGGTATGCATGTGACTATGTAGGTGTTCATGAGCAAGGGCTGGCTCATGTATGCACTATACGCACCAATATGTCTATGTTTATATATGTCTCTCATGATGGAAGCAGGGTTGCTATGTGCACTGGCCACATAAAGCAGGGTACACACGAAAATGCAGATGTGTGTGAGCATGTGCTGTTGACTGTGTCATATTGAGATGCAGTGTGTGCTAGTGCTGTGTGCATGAACATATGTGTGAGCAGGTATGTTCATGGATGTAGATGTTCTTTGAAGAACAGGTATGAATAGACTTGGCACAGTCCCTGTCCCTGTCCTCATTTTACGTAAGTTGGTGCATTGCAGTGACCCTCATGGCTTCATTGGAATTCAGCAGCCAGAATAGCCAGGGGCAGGACAGCTTCAACAGCAACACGTCCTCCCCTGCAACACACTGCACTCCCCCACTCTGTGCCTTGGTGTCTCTGGCATGCGCAGTCCTCACTCCCACCCCTACAGAGCCTGCTTGCTTTGGCACCTGGGCCATCCTTTGCAGACCCATGAATGGGGGAAGGGAAGAGAGGTAAGGAAAGAAACAAAGATAGCCCCAGGCCTCATCCAGTCAGTTCCCTGAAGTGCTCCTCCATCTTGTGCTCAGAATGTCTAGAACCACACTGACTAGATGGAACAAATCACCAATGATAGTCACATGACAGCACACATGGTCCTCTGAGGATCAGTCCAGGAGGAACCAGCAGACACAGACATTTGTCCCAGGCCTCTCCAGGGGCCAGTTGGCTTGGAGTGGTCTGGTAAGGAGACTGAGAAGGACCAGGAAAGGATCGAATGAAACTGGGGCAGTGGAGGATGGTGGAGGAGCAGGGGAGAGGGGAGTCAGTGGTCACCTGGCTGGAGATGAGGTCCTCACACACTGACAGGGCCATCTGTATGGCGTTTGGCTTATGGGTGACAGAAGTGGCGTTGAGCTGTATCTTCCAAGAGCCGTGTCGCTTATTGGCCTGGTTTACTGCCTCGCGGAACATCTGCTCGTGCTTGCGCGTGCTCAGCACCGCGCCGATGTTGACGATCTTGGGGTCGCAGGCGGCGCGGGCGAAGGAACAGGAGAAAAGCAGGGCGAATGTCAGCAGGTGCATGGTGCTCATGAGCCCCGGGCACAGCGGGCCTGGCTCTGGGTTGCGCGAGTGCGACAACCCCGCGATGTACGACCCGCGGGCCGCCCGCACGGTCAAGCGCCGGCGGGTTCTCCTGGAGCCCGGGGCGAGCGCGGCGGATGCTGTCCGAGGTGCTGAAGCGTGTTTGGCGCTGCTCGAACACCCGGGCGGAAAAGGCAGAAAGGACAGCAGCGAGGACTGCGCGACTGGTCCCGATGCTGCGGCGACTGCAGCAGCTGCGGAGTCATGAGCGGGACCTACGCGTTCTACCCCTCCCACCGCCCCCGCTTCCTGACGCCGAGTCGAGCGCGCGCCTACTGACGCGCGCCTGCGTTGGCGTGAATGCTTGGAGCGAGCGAGCGAGGAGCGCCCACGCGGGTGTGTGCACGCGCGTTAGCATACAGAGAATCAGGGACAGTTATCCGTGTGGTCCCAGACATGCAATAGCTGAGCCGCGAAGGCTAGAGGGGTTTCTTGTCATCACGTGTACCTGCACTCTTAAGTGTACTTCAGCAAGAGGGAATGCGTTGTGAATGCCTGAGTGTGTGCGCTCAATTATAAGTCCTTACCCATAGTTGTAATATTTTGGGACTTGAGTCTTTCAAGGTCAGGAAGAGGCCCTGTCCCTCTATACCTCTGGGGAAAGGATATCTGTACTCTCCTCCTTACAGGGCTCAGCATCGTAGGAGAGAGTTGGATGCACTCTAGAGGCTGAGATAGGATTGCTAGAGTTCAAGGCCAGCCTGGGCTATGTAGTAACATGATCTGTCGATAAATAAATAAAACCAAACTGGGGGGAGGGGAACACCACACCTTCTTGTGACTTAGACTCCCTTCTGGAGGTTAAGAATAGGTGTGACATTGGCTCCCTTACTATAGAATGGTACCTTCTAGGACACCTGGAGGAGACTAAGGACAGAGAGAACTGTTTAGAAATCAGGCAGCACATCGGGCTCCTGCCTGACATGTCTGAGTTAGGTATTTTGATTCCCTGCTTCCTCTCTTTGACTACTTACCAGTGTGAGCCAAGTCTTACTCCCAGCAGTCATTTCCCAGAGCTCTCCTTGGTTCTCAGTATGGCAATCCTAATTCTTTGTCCCCCTTCTGCCATATAAAGTACAGCCCTTCCCAAATTAAAAAAAAAAAAAAAATAGCTGAAGCTCCACCCCTGCCAGTGACATCACTATTTCCAATAGCAACCAAGGATTTTGCAGGCTCTCCTGTAAATGCTTCCTAGGGGACAAAGGAGGTGGTTTCCACACCTATGTGCTGGGTATTGCAGGGGAAGAATCCTGGATCCACAGGTTCACACTCCTGATTCCTCTCTCTGAAACTGTCTTCCAGAGCAGAGGACAGGCAGGCCTGTGGCACTGTCTAAGCCCCCTGTCTTGGCCCCCTTTCTTCTCTCTGCTGCCTGGAGGTTCCATGTCTGTACACTGTCTGTTCTGGCATTTAGGAACACAGGGGAAAGAGCTCAGCCTCAGGGCCCTGATGCTCTAACAGCTTTCAGGAGGCCCAGAGCTGGCACCATCAGGTTGGGGCCATCTCCAGACATCTGTGACTTTTGACAAGTCGGGGCCCAGAGGCTGTATAGGGGTGGGCCTGGGCTTTGTTACTCCATGATAATGCAGGAACCACCCATCCACCCCATGAACCGAAAGACTGTTCCTACTGACATGTTAGACCTTATTGCTGAATATTCAATGATCAGTAAGTAGTTGTTCCCAGATAGGAATCTGAAATTGATCATGGTAGAGCTACTTATTTATACCAGGGAAGATTTGCCAAACAGCGCTTTCCCTTTCTGCTTCCTGAGAGCCCGCTTGCCATCGCACAGCTCCTCTTGAGCTGTGGGTCCTCAATCTTTTGGTCTAAACTTCTTGGAAAGGGCCTAATAATGAGGGCAGGGAGGAGGCAGAGTCTACTGGACCCATCATCTCTTCTTTGACTCTGTTCCCTATTATTCCTCAGGGGCTTCTTTTATACTCCCATCATGGTTGGCTGCAGTCATTCATACAAGCCACCAATCTTGTTTCTGCCTGTTGCAGTAACAGACTGACTGACAAACTGTCTTGGGTTGAGACCTCGCTGGGTCCTGGGGAGACAAAGGCCGTGAACATGACCAAAGATGCTCAGGATTGGCCTGTGGTGGGGCCCCAGGTTGGGATTGAGGCCCAGTTCTGCCCCCAGGCCACTATGGGAAGTTCTGCTGTGTAAAGAGCACCAACAAAAGAGGCTGTGGATGCCCACGAGGCTATGTATGCTCCACCACCGCTCTGGCCATTGCAGCCCAACTGTGAAGGGGTCTGACCTCTCCAGCTCCTAGTTTTAGTCCATCAGACACAGGACTTACTGACCTCAGTTCATAGACAAATATGGCTTTTTTTGTTTTTGGCTTTGCTTTGTTTTTTGGTTTGGTTTGGTTGGTTTTTTTTTTTGTAAAAGATTTATTTATTTTATATATTTGAGTACGCTGTCCTCAGATCCCATTACAGATGGTTGTGAGCCACTATGTGGTTGCTGGGAATTGAACTCAGGACCTCTGGAAGAGCAGTCAGTGCTCTTAACCTCTGAGCCATCTCTCCAGCCCCTGGTTGGTTTTCTAAAACAAGGTTTCTCTTGTTTTAAAGAGGTAGCTCTGGATGTCCTGGAACTCACTTAGTAAACCAAGCTGGCCTCAAACTCACAGCTCTGCCTGCTTCTGCCTCCCAATACTGGGATTAAAGGCATGTGCCACCACTGCCTGGTGAAATACACATTTTTAACCAACCCAGGTTGGAGCATTGAGTTTTGCCCTCATATCTCAGATCAGAAGTTGGGAAAGAACTGGTCTCTGCATCCTCTCTAGAAGTGAATAAATCCCTTTGAGCCAGGCTCAGGGTCAGCCTATGGATACATTTCTCAACAAGTGGAAGCCAGTTTGAGAGAAGAAAACTAGAAGAGAGAGGAGAGGTGGGAGCCATGAGCAGATATCGCTATGTACTGGCTCCATGGTCAGGTAACAGGCTTTTACCTGGTGTTCAACTGATGGGGGCTGCTTCTACTTAGACTGGAGATTGGGACTGGCCAGCATTAGGCCTGGCGACCAAGTTTTAAGTGACTGGGTCAGGGCGTCTATGCTGACCCAGGGCAGCCAAGAACCTCACGGAGAACAGCTAGTCACCAGCAGGAATTCTAAGGCGACCTACATCACCTCCTGCCCACCACCTGCCTCTACCAGCACCCCTCCTCCCCAACCCTGTTCCTGTCTTCTCTGGCACTGAATGTAGAGAATAAAGTCCCAGAACCTTAAGTGCTGCAGGTGTCAAGCTATGGTTACCACACACTTTGAAGTGAATGTAGAGCAAAGGACTCAGTCTTTAGGTCTCATGTGAGGCTCTCTGCTACTGCAGACTTGGTGGTTTGGGCTGCCTTCCTCATGTCTCATGTCAGATCAGCCAGCTAGACGAGATTGTCCTATTAAGGGTTACCTGGAACCCCTCTCCTCTTTGGTTAAGACTACCAAAGACAAGACAAAGATATCAAGGCCACTTTCCAGCATGCTCTCGAGTGCGTGTACACACACAAGCGCACGCTCATACACACACACACTTATACACACATACACACACAGCATTTATGTGTGGGGTGCACATGTGTGTGAAGTATATTGTGTCTGTATTTGTGAATATGGATACAAGTGTGTGTGTGTGTGTGTGTGTGTGTGTGTATAGGTCAGAGTCAACATACTTTGTCCTCCTCAACCACTGTCCACATTATTTTTTAATTTGTGTACATACCTTTGTAAGCATGTGGAGGTGAGAGGACAACAAAAATTGTAAATTGATTCTATCCTTCCATTTTGTGAACCCCAGGGATAGATAGAACCCAGGTCATCGGGACTGGCTTGGCAACACGGACTTTCACTCACTGAGCCACTGTGCTTGTTAGTCACCTTATTTTTTTTATTTTATTTTGAAACAGGGCCTCTCACTGAGCCTGAAGCTTACCAATTTGACCAGACCAGCTGACCAACAAGTCTCTGTATCTTCTGGACCTAGCTAGCATTCCTACTCTGGGATTACAGGCTAACATGGCCTCATTTGTTATCCAGCTATAGGGTCCAAACCGAGGCCCCTTGATTGCATATACGAACTTGGCTGTCTGTGTTAGATCCCTAGCCTCTAGCTGTCCTTATAAGTAGGTCAGGAGCACTGATGTTTTGAGTTTAGTTGTGATCTGTATAAAGGAATGTTTGTGCTTTAATGGCCTGGCATCTAGGTTCTGGGAAAAGATGCTGGTTAAAGAAAAATTTTTCTCTTTGTTAGGGGTGAGGGTGGGGCTCTCCTGGAGCCAGGAGGGAGGGTCCACTGTTATATTGCACAGCTGGGCATTAGGCTTACTCGCTAGTGGTGCTCAGGCCCAGCTTTAGAAGAAATTGCCGGGACTCCACAGGAAAACCAATCACACTTTTGATTATGACCAAATGCTACTCTGTGCCCCTAATGTATAAGCTCTTAAAGTCCTTTTGCTCCTCCCGTAATTCCTGGGGTTTGCCATGGACTCTCTCCTCCTCTAGGGATGAAAAGATGGCTCAGTGGTTGTGCTGGAGAGTTTGTCACGTTGATACAAGCTGGAGTCATCTGAGAGGATGAGACCTCAATTAAGAAAATGCCTGGGGCTGGGCCAGCCACAAACGTGTCACACCCCCCCCCCAAGCGGGTAAGCCTGCCTCTGTGGGAAAGAATGGGTGACAGAGAGACAGAGAAGCACAGAGGTGCATGCAATGTGGAAAGGAACAGAACTGGTGTTATGGCAGAGGCACGGAGCAAGTTCCTGCCCTGTTTGAGTTCCGGTCCTGACTTCCTCCAATGATGAACAGTGATATAGAAGTGTAAGCCAAGTGAACCTTTCCCTGTTTGTTTGTTTGTTTGTTTGTTTGTTTTTGTTTGTTTTGTCATGGTACTTCATTTCAGCAGTAGAATCCTTAACGTGGTGCTTAGGAGCATTTGTTGCTCTTTCCAAAGACCCTGGTTCAGCTCCCTGAACCCATGTAGTGGTTCATGACCATCTGTAACTCCTGTCCCAGGGGATTCTTAGCTCTCTTCTGGTTGACACAGGCACTGGGCATGCATGTGATGCACATAATACATGCAAGCAAAACACTCAAACAAATAAAATAAATAAAACATTTGAGACAAGGTCTTTATATGTAGCCGTGTCTGGCCTTGAACTCACAGTGCTCCACCTGCACTCGGCCTCAACTCTGAGAGTTGAGACTAAAGGTGTTCGTGTGCTGCTGTGAGGACAATGTCAATTTTTACATAAAAAATTAAATCCAGGATCAGTGTGAGGGTTCAGCAAGTGAAGGTGCTTTTGTCAAGCCCGATGAACTGAGTGTGACCCTTGAGACCCACACAGTGGGTTGTCCTGTGGATGCCACATGTGTGCCACAGCAGGGGTACACACTGGTCTCTGTCAACAAATCATGTTGCTCTAAAACCTCCAACAACAACAACAAAAAAGAATTAAGTCTTGGTTGAAAATCAGATACTGCAGTTTATGGAACATCTTTAATGTTTTTTCAGAGTTGATTGGCATTTTGATTTTACCATCATTGGTGCTGATTATTGCTTCGTATGTTTAGAGCCACTTTAAAAATGGTCAGATGTGGGAAGGAGAGATGGCTCATCGGTTAAGAGCACTGACTGCTCTTCCAGAGGTCCTGAGTTCAAGTCCCAGCAACCACATGGTGGCTCACAACCATCTGCAATAGGATCGGATGCCTTCTTCTGTTATGTCTGAAGACAGCTACAGTGTACTCATATAAATAAATCTTTAAAAAGAAATAAAATGGTCAGACACTCAGTCCCAATTCCAAGTCAAAATTCACTTAACAGTTGCTTTGAAACTCAAGTCAGAAACTCAAATGAAGTGCCAGGCATAGTGGTGCACACATTTAATTCCAGGGCTCAGGAGGCAGAGGCAGGTGGATCTCTGAGTCTGAGGCCAGTCTGGTCTTCAGAGTGAGTTCCAGAACAGACAGGGTTACACAGAAAGACCCTGTCTCAAGGAAAGAAAAAGAAAAAGAAAAGAAAAGAAAAGAAAAGAAAAGAAAAGAAAAGAAAAGAAAAGAAATTTAAATGAAATAAAAAAAAAACCAGACATTTTTTACATGATAAAGTCAAAAACTATAGTAATTTGACACATTTAGGAATAATGGTAGTAAAACAATAAAGTATTTGTTTTATACAATTAAACAATCTGTGCCTGTGAGGAAGAGAGCTTGGTATGCACAGTGAAGATCCTGACATCCATCACTCATGTCTGAGCCGAGGTTTTGCAGGTAGCCTGTTAGTGTTTCTTGTGACATCATGTGAGG
This sequence comes from Arvicanthis niloticus, assembly GCF_011762505.2. Lineage (NCBI taxonomy): Eukaryota > Metazoa > Chordata > Mammalia > Rodentia > Muridae > Arvicanthis > Arvicanthis niloticus. The sequence goes on from NC_047663.1 coordinate 106,047,434, forward strand.
CGTAAAGCACACAGGTTGTTTGTTAACCAAGGCTTCAGTGAATTTTCACTGTGTGATGTGGATGGACATTACCAGAAATACCTCAAATTTATTGTGTATTTGATTTTGAATTAATTTTTAACCACTGTACATTCAGAAACCCTTCAGGCCTGGGAAGTGTTTTACAACTGCTGCATTCAGTTCCATAGCCTCATCTCCCATGTAAAAATGTGTGCTTATCCCTGCAACTCAGAGATAGCGCTCAGTTGAGTGATACAGTCCTGCGGGTCACATGAACTTCTTGGTCTCTCTAGGAGAGTTTGCAAGCCTCCTTTTCCCTGCGAGCAGTGTCCTCCCTGCCCAGGGTTAAACAGGAAATCAATCCATCACCTCTAGCTGTGTCCCTGCAATGCCTGCAGCTGCAGGTCTGTGGCAGGAGGGCAGATAACTCCTGGGAAGTCTAGAGCCAATCATCTTCACTGCTGGGGCCGCTGAGCATGGGTGGAAATCTAGGGCTGCAAGAGAGGAACCCTCACAGAATATGTCACACAGGAAACACCAAAAGACACAGGTGGAGACCGGCTTAAGGCTGAGTCTGAGTCTTAGCAGCCTGGCGGCAAGAGGGGCAGTTATGGGCCTGCTGGAGTGTTCAGTGGTAAAGGAGGGCCATCTTGCCTTTTTGTGTTGTTTCGAAACACAATGAGCCCAGGATGGCCTTGAGCGCCTGATGCTCCACCTTCATATTACAGATAGACAACATTATGCCTAGTTTGGTTTTCATAAAAAATTTTGGTGGTGCTGTAGACTGAACCCAGGGATTTGTACATGCTGAACAAATGCTCCACCACTGAACTATATTCTGGCCCTTTGCTAATTAGTTTACTTACAAGTTTTAAATTTTATTTTTATTTTATGTGTATAAGTGCTTTGTCTGCATGTACTGTTTGAGCAGAGAAGACTGCTCAAACACGGATTTAAGCCAATAGAAAGTCTTTATTAGCCAGCTGTCAACTACACCAGGAGTTTGGGATCCCGGTGTAGCCCAAGCCTTCTTCAGGGTTGAGAACCACTGCTTTTCGCCCCAAACTCTGTTTATTGTAACAGTCGCAGGTCACAAATTCTACCGTATTTAACCATGAGGTCAGTCTCTGGAAGACTTTGATCCAGTGCTTGCAAAGATGGCACTACTCAAATTTCATTCTTTACTCCCCTAAAACCAGGTTATGAGACTTGTCAGGGTGATGGGTCCCCTAATACACTATGACTTATAACAGAAGAGGGTCACCATACCCCACAAATATGCTACTGCTACCAACCTCATAAAATCTTTTTCAAATTCACCAAACAGGACTTTGTTGCTCTCCTCCTCCAGCTTGTACAAACCTATTCTGATCTCTTAGGATTTCCTGTTTGGTTTTCATTTGTTAAATAAATTATGCTTAAATTTGTGTCTTTCAATCAAATTTTATTTTGGAGACAGAGCTGTAGTTCTGGTTGGGTCTGGAACTCTCTCTATAGACCAGGCTGGCTTAGAACTCACAGAGATACACCTCTCAAGTGCTGGGACTAAAGGTATGCACAACTACCCCTGGGTTCAGCTGAAAATTTTCCTTCAAGGAAACAAAAATCAGGAGACCCATGCAACAAGACAATGTCTCAACAGAAACAATAAAAATAACAAAATTCCTTTATGTATATTATGACTGAGGTGTGAGGGGTTCAGTGGCAAAGAGCAAGCACTGTGGATCTGGGGGGGGGGCTTATTCCTCAATGTGACGGCTACTATAATCCCATTTTATGCTAGGCATCCAACTTGGTACCCACTAGCTTTGTCTCTGCTCCGTCCCTAGAAGATAAAATTCCCAGGAACCTGGACTCAGTGACATCCCTTGCCCACATGCACCTAGAAATGTACAGCAGTGACCTCTATCTGCTGTATGACCACCCACTTCTCTGCTGCTGTAACTTGCTTATGCGGCAGAGCAGAACGGCTCGAGTTGCTTATGCAGACACTCCAGATTTTCATCTTTAAAAATCCTTCCCTCAGGGGCTGAAGTGATGGCTCCGTGATCAACAACACTGACTGCTCTTCCAGGTTCATACCCACACAATGTGGCTAACAATTATTGGTCACTCTAGACCTAGGGGAAACTGCCCTCTTCTGGCCTTGATGGGTACTTCATACAAATGGTATGCATATATGCCTGCAAAACACTCACCCACATAAAATAAAAATCTCAAAAAAAAAAAAAAAATTAAAAACAATCCTTTTCTCACCCACCTTCTCATGTTAGTCTCAGGCTTGGCTCAGAGATTGTTGTCCTGTTAGCTATAATCAATAAATCTTTTAATTATAATTGGATTGAGTCTCTGAGCTTTTTTTCAGGGGTCAGGAACTCCATAACACCAAGACCTATATGAAAAGTCAGCCATGATAGCACATATCTGTAATTGCAGAGCTGAGTGGAAACAGGTAGACCAAGGAGGCTCACCAACCAACCACTGTAGCAGAAACAGCAAGCTCCAGGTTCAGCAAGAGACTCTGTTTCAAACAATAAGTTGAAAAACAATTGAAGAATACCCTCATTGACTTCTGGCCTCCACCAGTGTATACATTTGTATCCTCAGAGATGGGAAAAAAAGAGAGGAGAAAAGAGAGGGGAGAAGGGAGAGGGGAGAGGAGAAAGGGGAGAGAGAGAGAGGGAGAGAGACACAGAGACAGAGAGAGAGAGAGACACAGAGGCATGAGCAAAGAAAGGTTTTACTATTCTCTTTTCATTTGTAAAGAGAATACATATCTTATTAATCCAGAGTAATTACATGTAGTTCCTACAAATATGAATTCACTTATCTTGACTAAGGATTTAGATTGAAAGGCCTCACCATGTTCTTTATAGTCCCAGGGTTTTACCCAGGATGAATTCTCTAACACTAAATCCAATCTAAGTAACTGTTAAGGACAGTTGGCTCAGTAAACTTTTGTTACTTTTGTTGCTTAGATAAAACTCCATGGCCAGATGGTGGCCACACACCTTTTTAATCCTAGCACTCAGGAGGCAAAGGCAGTTAGATCTTCGTGAGTTTGAGGCCAGCCTTGTCTGTAGTTCCAGGACAGCCAGAAGTACACAGAGGAACCCTGTTCCAAAAGAAAGATGAGGGCCCAAGATTAACTTCAAAGTTCATAGGCCCAAGAAGCTGGAAGAACACTGGTGTGGACTTATGAGAAGGGAGATGTACAGGGTTCGGATCCTTTTGTTGGTGGGTGGTTACTTTTGTTTGAGACGGGGCTTCATTTTATATTCATTATATATTCCAGACTGGCCTGTGTAGTTTAGACTAAACTCAAGCTCACAAAGATTCTCCTGTCTCAACCACTAAGTCTGAACTTGAACTTGAAATCCCTCTGCCTTAACCTCCAGAGTGTAGGGGTAAAACGGTGTGCCACAGATTCTAAGTTAAATTTCTTTTTTCTTTTTTTAATTTTATTTATTTATTCTATGTATATGAGTACACTATCGCTGTCTTCAGACACACCAGAAGAGGGCATCGGATCCCATTACAGATGGTTGTGAGCCACCATGTGGTTGCTGGGAATTGAACTCAGAACCTCTGGAAGAGCAGTCAGTGCTCTTAACCTCTGAGACATCTCTCCAGCCCCCTAAGTTAAATTTCTTTATCAGTATTTCTACATTTTCCACTTCTTGAGTTGGTTTTGCCAACTTGTACCTTAAGAATTTTTCTATTTTACCTAAGCTTCCTGATTTATGAGTATACTTTGTCTTTTATCTTTTCATTCAGTGCTGGCAACCATTTGGCCTAACTGAAACTATTACACAGTACTCGAACAACAGGAAGCTATACCTTTAAATGCACAAACATTCACCATAGGCCACATGTAAAACCCGTATTTCTCTCTCCCTCTCCTTTCTCCCTCTTTTCCTTCCTTTCTTCCCTCGATTTCTCCTCCATCCTCCCCAATAGGGTCTCATTCTGTTCTGACGTTGAAGAAACCCTCCCTTGTCAGCATCCTGAGTATTGAAAGCACACGTGTGGGCTACAGCTAGCTCCTCCTCGAGTCTGTTCATGTGGAAACAGTTAAGGCTCTCCATTGCTTTTATGTGAAAGTTTATAGTCAAAGCTTCAAAAATTTCAAAAATATATTATTTATATGTGTGGGTATGTGCACTTGCATGAAGGTACTCAGAGGCCACAGACATCAGACACCCTGGATGACAGGCAGGTTACAGTTGTCTGATATGGGGACACTCGTCCTCCACAAGAGCAGTACATCCCTTTAAGTCAATGAGCCACCTCTCCAGCCCTTTTTTGTTTAACATTATTTTCTAATTTATTTTGTGATTTAAAAAAACCCTCTTATTTAAATGGTGTTTAAGCTTTTCAAATATTGATTTCTCATGTTTTAATCCCAATGTAGTTTAAAATGTGTGACTTAAATCTTTTCAAATTTATTTAGATTCTTTTATGTCTCATATATGGCCTGTGATTGTGTGTTTAAAGGTATAGCTTCCCATTGTTTGAGTACTGTGTGATAAATTCAGTTAGGTCAAATGGTTTTGAGGAATGGACTGGTCTCTTTCTCTCCCTCCCTTCCCTTATCCCTCCTTTTCTTTCTCCCTGCTCTGATCAACTGTGTGTGTGTGTGTGTTTTCTCAACACATCATGAATTCCCAGTCTTCCTCTACCTCCCAAATGTCACGGTTACAGACACAAAGTACCATCAAATTTGGCTCCAAATTCAATTGTTTTTGATATGAGTCTGTATCTCATTTAAATTCTGTAAGGTTTTTTCTTGTGGCTCTTTTGATGTACATGGTTTTATTTTTGAGACAGGTTTTTTGCAGGTAGCCCCGGCTGTCCTAGAGTTCACAGAATTATCTGACTCTGCCGTCCCTTTGACTCTTGTTGAGTCAAATGCCCCCATACACAAGTCTTTTGTTTGTTTGTTTGTTTGTTTTTGTTTAAATGTTGGTATTTCAAGACAAGGTTGTTTTTGTTTTGTGTTTTGTTTTTTGTGCAGCCCTGGCTGCCTTGGAACACATGCCAAGTGCCGGGAGTAGAGAATGCCACCACCACCTGGTTTTTTCTTTCTTTCTTTCCTTTTTAGACGAGGTTTCACTCACTCTGAGGGCCAGGCTGGCTTAGAACTCACTATGTAACTTCCTTACCTCTACAGTGGTAAGATTCCGTGTGTGGGGACAGGCGGGTGTTGCTTTGCTTCTTAAGTCAGGGTAGGTTACCTCATCATTGCTTTCTGTGGCTGACCTGGTTTTCCTCTTTCAATCCCCTCAAGACCTTCACTTGTCGATAGATTCTGAACCTTGACAAGGATTTGTCCCATAGTGGCTTATTACTCTTGCCTGGCTTGAATTGAAAGATTTTTCAGCTACAGTTTTTGTTTTATTGCTCTAACAAACTCTTCCTTCCTATTTCCTCTCTCAAAGGTTTATTTTTTTAACGTCGAGCTCTAACTAGCCCTTTGGCATGCCAATTGCCATCTCATGGTCATGAGCAGCAGCAGAACTTGGGAATGTGCAGACCTGGCTTGAGTTGGCATGAATAGCCAACAAGAATTCCGCCTTCATTTTAGGAAGACCTCAAAGTCATCGCATGGGTCCAAAAACCTACATTGGAGGGCACTGTTGCAATAGAGACCAGCGAGGACTTAAAAGTGAGGAAGGGGTGCGGGATCAGGTGCGTCTTCTGTAGAAGATTCAAACTAAATGATCGCGACGTAGAGAACTCTCCACACACCCAGAAATACCAAGTAACCTGTTGGAAAGCAGCGGTTTCACCCGCCGGAGAGTGGGCAGTTTTGTCGTTTTGGGTGCTTCCCTCGTGGGAAGCACGCGCACGGAAAAGTGCGGTCGTTTTAAACTCGTTGCCAAGTACGTAGGTAGGGCTCGGAGCGGAATGGTCGCAGAAAAGGTCGCTCCCAGGCCGGAGCGACTAGTAAGGACAGGCCGCGGCCTCAGGGCGCAAAGCCAGCCCAGGACTCAGCCTCAGCAGGGCCGTCCCTGCCTCCGATCAGGAGTTTTGAGTTTCACCTCCAGGCGCGCCAGGGTGACGCCCGACCTAGCTCCCCGAGACCGAGCGCAGGACTCCGGCAAGGGAGATGGTCCGCAACTCAAGGCAGACGTAACTGCAACAAGGAACACGTCTCCAAACCGTAGCCAGCCCGCCCCGATCAGGGAGCCTGCAGGACGCTTGCAAGGGAGCGGGTGCGCGCGATTCAGTGACGTAAGGACGCGATAAAATGACGTCACGGTGCAGGGGCGGGTATACTGATGCAAGCCACCCACCAGGAAATACCAGCCCAAGGATGTACGCAGGCGCGGTGATTAGACTAGGGTTCTGAGTTTGCGCAGTCACCGATAAACTGCAGCGCGTGCGCACTGGTGTCTAGGGCGATGGGCGGGGTGCGGACGCCTTCGGTATGGCAGTCCGCGGTCTTTCTCAGTCTTGGGCTTCCTGACACCTCCAGCAAGCGAGGTCTCTTGGGCCAGCTTCGCAGTTATGTACCCACCGCCGCCGCCGCCGCCGGCGCCTCACCGGGACTTCATCTCGGTTACGCTGAGCCTGGGCGAGAGCTACGACAACAGCAAGAGCCGGCGGCGGCGCTCCTGTTGGAGGGTGAGGAGGGGTCTGGGCCGGGGAAGTCTCACCGAGGGAAGTGCCTAGCCGGAGCATTCGTGTCTCCTCCAGCTTCCAGAAGTTTCTGTGCGGTGTCTGGTTCTCGTGGCTTGGGTCTGGGTGTTGTTACTTCCTCTGCCTAATGTCAGGTGCCCTAGGGGTCCTTGGCTGAGGGGCACGGCCACAGCAGGTGTGGTCAGATGTATGGTCCATCGACGCCTGAGCCAAGTCATGAGAATTTTAGGAGTTTTTCTCCAGTGCACGTGCACCTGGACACAGGGTGTACAGCTCTTTTTGCCACGTATGAGCTAGCGTGCTCTGTCACCTCTGGCACTGCCCTGTCAGTATAAACTTTGCTGAGATGGAACTTAGCTGCCCTCAAGTAAGAACATACCTTAAGTAAGAGTCTTTCTGAATTGCTCTTCTAGCTGAGTCTGTGACAAGTGTCATTTTCCGGCTCTTTCTTAGAAATGGAAGCAACTTTCGAGGTTACAGCGGAATGTGATTCTCTTCGTCCTGGGCTTCCTGATTCTCTGTGGATTCCTGTATTCTCTTCAGGCCGCTGACCAGTGGAAAGGTATCAAATGCCAGTGGTGCTAGGGCAGAGGGAATGCAGGCTGAGGTCAGGTACATTATTGCAATCTAGATAAAATAGAACCATAAGGCATGTGGTGACAGATTGACAAGAAATACAGCAGAGGGGGAAATGTGGAGCTCAGTATGACCATCTGGTGTACAGGTGACCCTGTAGGCTGCTCTCTAGGTCTCTGGGGCTAACACTGCTGCCTCTCCTGGTGTCAGAGAACATCAGTCAGTATTGTCAGATCTATTAGCACTAATCATGTCCTTCCATGTGTTACAGTATGTTTGCTGAGGACCAGTGGGTATCCTGAGAGGATGCCTAGGATTCCTTCTGAGCTTCTTTAAGGTTGGAGACCCAACCATTGCTTCAAATTGCTCAAATCGAGCTGTCTGTTTAGGCACTATTAGGCTGGGGGGGGGGGGATCGTTGTATGTTGTGCTTAAGGACACACTCTGCCAAATGCTTGAAAAAGAATTGATTCAGCCTCGCAAAGGCTGTAGTCCCAGCACTTGAAATAGAGGCAGGAGGATCAGGAGTTGAGGCCCGCTTGGGCTACATAAGTCTCTGCTCAAGCTGGGAGGTGGTGGCACTTTTCATCCCAGTACTTGGGAGGGAGAAGCAGGTTAATCTGTGAGTTTGAGGCCAGCCTGGTTTACAAAGTGAGTTCTGGGACAGCCAGGGATCCACAGAGAAACTCTGTCTCCAGAAAACAACAACACTCATACCAGATTTGATTCCTCTGGGTCTTTGTGAGTTCAGTAGCTTCTTGAAACACTACCTGAAACAAATAGCACCTGTTTAGACATCTCTTCTGGACCCTATGGGCCTTAAGGTGAAAGGTTTGCTTCCACAGCTCTGAGTGGCGGACCTGCACAAATAGAGAAGATGAAGCTAGAAGTCCTGCCTGTCTTACCAGCTCCTCAGAAGGAAAGTGCTGAACCAGAAGGGCTTGCAGACATACTTTCTCAGGTATTTCCAGTAAAGGCTATGTGGGGTTGTCACTGGGGTCTGTTTGGAGCATTCTAAGTTGGCAAATAGTACCTCAAAGTGTTCTTTTCCCTGTCACATTCAACCTCACACTGGCTCAGTTGAGGCTGTGTGTATAAAGTTGGGGAAGGAAGAGGCAGGCACTTGCTTCATTCTCTTTGAATGCCACCATAGTTCAGCTCCTGTGTCAGGTGCTGGCTGCCCACTTATGAGAAAAGAGATTTTCTCTTTGGAGGAACCACAGAAGCTGATAGGAAGGGCAGGTGAGAGGCCAGCAATAAATATGATCAGACAGTTGGTTGGCATGTGTCAGAGTACAGATCAGTGCTGAGATGTGGAACCATTCCTGGCTCCATTTAAGAAGTCCCTGTCTCTGTCTAGGTGGGCAGGGCAAGGAGATGGACCTTTGTAAAGTGACCTTCTGGTGGAGCCAGGCTGGGGTGTAGGAACTGAGATCTGTCCAGTTGTGGTTCTGGTGGTGCCTAAGGGGTGTGGACAGTGTGCTGTGGAAGTTCTAAGGAAGGAGAGGAGAGCTGTGACCAGGAGAGGTACTGCACAGTGTAGCAAGATGCTGCCCAAGGAAGTTATGGTGTGGAAAAGAGTGAGGGTTCCCATACAGAGGGCCCTTTGAGAAAAGAGCAAAAGCCAGCTTAGGAACTTAGGAGTTCCATCTGACTGCTGTGCTGTACCTAACAGGCAGCATGGGACCATTATGGGTGGGTGGTATTAGAATCACCTGCCAGAGGAGGCATTTCTGGGCAATCCTGGGTAGAGGTAATGTAGTTTGTCTAGAAGGGGTTGGGACAGGCAGGCCTCATCCTGGGACACCCAATCTGAGAAGCTTAGGGTTGTGGGGGATGGGGCAGATAGAATGGAGCCCAGAGGTAGGTCAGAGGCAATAAAAGAGCCAGCTGCTGAGAGCTGACTTGTGACATTTGGGGCAGTTGTCCACTGCCGTTAAGTTCTACATCTCTAAAGTCTTTGGCTATTTGGTTTTTTGGTTTTTTGGTTTTTTGGTTTTCCACGTAGCCAAGACTTCATGTAGCAGATGTTGCAAGTCTTCCCTTCCCCCTGTGGGTAAAGTCTTGGCCCAGGTGTAGGTTTCATAGCCCTGAGGACGATAGGATATTGTACAAACAGGAAACCTCTGCTGATGGCCACCCGAGAAAAATGTCTTCTTGGTACTGGTTCTGGGTCAAGAATGGGTGCAGGTTGACCTGGGATCCAAGCATGGGATGTCCTGGTGAATTTAGGGGTGCCTTCTTTCTAATCGGAGTATTGTACTTTTCCTTCTTCAAAAAGCTTATTGTTTACTAAGTTACTAGATGCTCACTAGAAAGTACAAGAAAGTAGATGAGCTGGCAAGTCCCTTGGTCAGGCCATAATGGAGAGAGGAGAGAATTTAGAAAAGGACAGTCAGCATGCCATCCCTGTAGAACTGTCCATAGAGCTTTTGGTTGACAGACTTGCTTCTAAGACAGGGTCTGTGCACAGGCTAGTTTCCCCACGGTGATGCTGCTTCCAGTTTCCTTGTGTTCTTTGGCCTCTGGCTCATGAAATATCCTAACAGAAAGAATTCAGAGGTGTTGTGTGATAACATTTCCTGGAGAAGCATAACACACATGTTTACTCAAGCCCAGATAGGAAACCCACAACAGACCAAAGTATGGATATTACCAAAGTCCAACTTGGTGAACCAGTGACTTTTATTGGAGTTACTCACAGGGTGAGAAGTGACTCAAAGATAACTACACCAAAGCCCACCCAGCATGGGTGACCGTTCACAAAACTAGAAACCTGGAGCTGCTGAACAGTCTGCAGGCAGCTCAACAGGTTGGAGAATGATTTCCTTTCCAGTTAGTCTAACCCTTTTCCAGGCAGCTCTGTGTTCTGCTCTTTCAGGCAGCTGGTCTGGTCTCAGTCTTTATAGCTTGGCTTGTCTGAGGGTCTTCATTGCAGCTAAGTTCCTCTAAGAGGGACTTTCAGCTTTTATTGCTTACTCTGAAAGAGAGGGGCCTGTGAATTTGGTCAGTTCCAGGGGTTTCCTGCTCAGGGACCTTCCTGCAGGATGGAATGTTTCAGTCCGTGGAAACTTCCCTCCTCTGGAGTTTCCCTGCCGTAGTGGGGCTGCCAGGTGAGAGAGGAAGCATTGTGAGTTTCTCCAGCAGTTCAGTGTGCTGCCCTCTGTCAGGTGCTCAGCCTCTGGCTTTTCTCTACCAGGAGAAAAGAGCTTTGAGATATCTAGGCTTCAGTTGTCTTGAATGTCACATGTGTTTAAGGAGGAAACTGGAATGCTAGGACAGGTGTCATGGGAAGGCACCATTGCCACCCTACTCAAGATAGTTTTCTAAATACTTGCTGTACTTCAGCAGATTTAATTACATATACACATTTGAACACAATTAAGGGTAGGAGTCATGCGGACCTAGTTAGTTAGTTGGTTAGGTTTTTGAAACAGGGTTTCTCTGTTTAGCCCTGTCTATCGTGAACTCACTCTGTAGACCAAACTCAGAGATTCACCTGTCCCTGCCTCCAGAGTGCTGGGATTAAGTTTATGGCATATGCTTTGTTTTGTTTTGTTTTGTTTTGTTTTTTAAGACAGGGTTCTTCTATGTAGTTCTGGCAGTCCTGGAACTCACTGTACACCAGGCTGGCTTCAAGCTCACAGAGATCTGCCTTCTTTTTCATTCCAAGTGCTGGGATTAAAGGCATGTGCCACCACCATGCTCCGTCATGTGTATTTTTATCCTGAATTTTTGGTATCTTCTGTCATTGTCATGTTCTTACAGTTGGGTCATCCACTGCTTGTATGTTTTATCATAATTTACCAAGTTATTTATTGAGGATATAAATAAAGCTAAGAGTGAATTTCTGTTCCTGTTGCTTTGGAAGCTCAGGAGTCTGGGAAGTACACCAACTTATTGACAGGCCTGCCCTGGGTGTGAGGGTGGCCTGTCCTTTTCAGTCCTGTTGTTTGTGAGAACCCAAGGCTTTCTACACTTTCTCAGATGGAGACTGTATAACCTCTCAGATGGCTGTTGTTCACAGCATCCTTATCTTTGCTATCCTTACTTACCTCTGGGACTGTTCAGTCTCAAAATACCCCTGTGAGGGCTCTCAACTCTTTCTCCAGACCTGTACTAGTGATTTGGTATTTTCCCAAGTTCTTAGGCAGCTTATCTCTCGGACCTTCAGACTGCTAAACAGTGAAACCAGTTCCCCTCAAGGCTTGGTAGAGCACAGTAGTCCACTGCCCTCTTTGGGGATGTATACACACTTGAGGGACAGAACCTTACATATATAGAGAAGCCCAGGCTGTGACAGGTGATATATTTTCACATGCGACTCTGATTTTGGTTTAGAAGCGGCAAAGGCATTTTCGGCGGGGCCCTCCTCACCTGCAGATTAGACCCCCCAACACAGTCTCCAAGGATGGGATGCAGGATGATGCTAAGGAGAGAGAAGCAGCCCTGGGGAAGGCTCAGCAGGAAGAAAACACAGAAAGAACCATCATCAGGTACTGCTAGCAGGAGATGGGTTTGAATGTGCAGTATCTGGTGCCAGCTTGTTTAGTTTGGTTTTGTTTTAATGAAGACTCATTTTGTCTATGTCATATTTCCCATTTGAAACAGACAGTATTCTAAAGATAGCTTTAGTGAGTTTCATTATGCAGTCAGATTTCAGAGCCACATTTGGCCCATGACCTGTTCTCATGGTGTGCTGGTCTGTCTGAGAGCGAGACTGTTTTAAGGAATGTGAGGGTAGAGTTTCAAGAGGGAGTGGAGTGAGAAGGAAAGTAAGATTCAGCCTTTCTCTGTGTGGGCAGCTGCGGGAGTGACCACCGGATGACAGGCACCTCCTTTCTAGCTACTTCTGGCTTGTCAGTGAGCAGAATGAGAGGGCATGGCCTGACCCCCCTGGACCGAGCTGCCACTTTGCAGTATCCATAGACACCTCAGCCTAGATGGCTTTCAGCTTCATTTCCTACTCAGTGCCACACTTGAAAGCATAGGAGTGGCCTAAGCTCTGGGCCTGTGCAGCTGTTCTGAGGATGTGGAACCTGCAGTCTTAGATCCATGAGCACATAAGGAGACAGTGTGGAAGTAGCAGTGTAGAAAAGTCTCAGGGAAAAGCTCTTGATCATGTGTGCAGGAGGAAAAGGTGCTTGCCAAGCCAGTGTCTGAGCCAGCTTGGGGTTGCTTATGAGATGCTCTTAGAATGGAGGGGCAGTAGCTGAGTCCACTTGTCCTCAGGCTTTTGAAGCCGTCCTTTGTGTTCTTGCCTCAGCAGCATGTGGATTGACACAGAAGACTAGCCTGGCCCGTGACATGCAAATCTGTGAAGCAGCCATATTATAGAAAATAAAGAAAAAAGCCAGATGTGGTAGTGCACCCCTTTAATCCTAGCACTTAAGAGGTAGAGGCTGGTGGACATCTGTTTGAGGCTTGCCTTGTCTACATAGGAGGCTCCAAGGCTAGCCAAAGTTACTCAAAAAAAGGGGTGGGGCAGCTGGGGAGATAGATAAGAGGTTAAGTACACTTGTTCTTGCAAAGGACCTAGATTGAGTTCTCAGCACCACATAGCAGCTCACAACAATCCGTAACTACAGTTGCAGGGGATCCGACTTCTTCTCTGACCTTTGAGGGCACCAGGCACATAGGCAGTACAAATACATGCAGGCAAACATTCAATACACATAAAATACAAAGAAAAAAGAAAAAGAAATACACTATAGACCTGAGAGGTGGTGGTGCACACCTTTAATTCCAGCACTTGAGAGACAAAAGTCGGGGATTTCCATAAGTTGGAGGCCAGCCTGGTCTACAGAGCAAGTTCTAGGATAGGCATGGCTACATAGAAACCCTGTCTCAAAAAAATGAAAAGAAAAGAAAGATAAACTATAGCAACACCAAAAAACAAAACCTTTAGGTCCATGCTTAATCATGTGTCATGTGGCAAACCCCTGCCTGTTCCTGGTTTGCCCAGCATCACACAGAACCATCAGTGGACTCCCCAGGTGTCATATTTATGAGTGGAGACAGCACCAGTCTAGGGGGATACCCTGACTCCTGCATCTGCCTACTTCACTTTGCATTTATTCAGGAAGTTACAGTCACTACTGTAGAAGCTCCAGCCTCTGGCTGCTGCATCCCTCTCCAGGTTGCTCCTTAAGATTCCCTACAGACCTCAGGAACTCGTCTCGCTTAGGTCTCTCTGACCTAGATTTTTTCTTAGAGCAGCCCTAGGATTGTCTTCTCCACACCCAGATGGCTGTACCCAGAAAAAGTACCATGTTGTGGATAGTGCGCTTTGTGTCGGGACTGCCTGTTGTACCCAGGAAGAGTGCCATGCTCTGGATAGTGTGGTGTGGTGTGTGTGTCAGGGCTGCCTGTACCCAGGAAGAGTGCTGTGTTCCGGATAGTGTGGGGTGTGTGTGTGTGTGTGTGTGTGTGTGTGTGTGTGTGTGTGTGTGTGTGTGTCAGGGCTGCCTGTACCCCAGGAAGAGTGCTGTGTTCTGGATAGTGTGGTGTGTGTGTCAGGGCTGCCTAGTTGTTTTTCTGTCACTCTATGTGCTCTGCTCCTACCAGATGACTTCCTCTATAGGCAGTCCTTGTCCTAGACACAGTGTGGGGTTTGGAGGGTTGATCTAACTGACTGCTTTCCCCTCTCCCCTCAAGCTGGCGGGGAGCAGTGATTGAGCCTGAACAGGCCACTGAACTTCCTTCCAAAAGAGGTGAAGCCTCCATCAAACCTTTGGTTTTGGCATCCAAGATATGGAAAGAGCCAGGTGAGTCTTCCCACCCCTTGCCTCACCAGAACCTGTGCCCAGAGCCTGCGGGCTGGCACTCTACCTCCAGGTCATGACCTGCTGCCTGACCCCTGTGCAGCTCACCCTTCAGCATCTATGCTCTGTCCACATACCTCTTACAGCACTGTGACTGTCGGGGGCTTTTCACTGAGCAGCCAGAGAGGATGCGCTGCTGTAGAAGGTTGGTTCTGCCATTCTGCCCCTGGGCCAGGCTGTGCCTGAACATGAGAACATACACAAAATTAAAGTCATACATTTTAATAATAAAGATTCAGTAAAAATGTTTTTAATTCTTTTTGGTTTTTTTATGATAGGGCTTTCTTCTTTGTAGCCCTGGCTGTCCTGCAACTTGATCTGTTGTAGACCAGGCTGCCCTCTGTAGAGGCAGATCTTTGTGCCTCTGCCTGTCAAGTGCTGGGATTAAAGGTGTGCATCACCACCAGAATCAGTAAAAATAAAGGTCTTGTTAATGGAAAGAAGAGACACAGTGTCCCATGATGTTTCAGCTTATTTCTAGACCTCACAGGTCTCTGGGCCACATAGCACTGTTTACTGAGATGTGCTGGTCCTGGCCTTGTGTTCTGTGTGTACTAGCCCATTCCTATTCTCAGTGTGCTTGGCCTGCTTCTGTTATTATATAATCTTTGAGGTAGGAGATGTCTACATAGCTTTCATTGTACATTGAACCTTAGAGCCTGCTGGGAAAAGGCATGTGGTGTGGCACCCTACAGATTGCTATGTGCTACCTAGTTTAGGAGAAGAAAGCTCCCAGTTGGGGGTGAGGCACTCTGAAGGAGGCCACATAAGTGCTGCTGTTGTTCCTGTGGGACTCTGGAAGCTCATCTGGCTGAAGAATTGTACACTTAGAGTGTATCTGCCAGTCTGCCCAATCACTGGTTCCTGCTCACTCCTGGGTTCACATTAGACATTGGTGGCCAGGTTCCACATTTGTTATTTGCAGTATAGTGTTGGCCATAGGAACGCTGCCCTCTTCCTCTTGAACAGAGAGGGACCCAAGGTCCTAGTACTATTGAGTGTGGCCTCCAGGTGACATGCCTATTTGTCACTGTATCGCTGAAGGTTCAACCTGTGCTTTGGCCTCCTGCCTTTCCCAAATCACTGTAGCTCGTGTTTCTGGCCAGTGTCCATCTTGCTACAGTGACTGAAGGGTCACAGGGGGACTTTGGAAGCCTTGCCTGCCCCAGAGTGGGGCTGCCCTGCCACTGTGCTTTCTCTTCTCCAGGCCCCCCGAACGAGCGTCAGAAGGGCGTGGTTGAGGCCTTTCTCCATGCTTGGAAGGGCTACCAAAAGTTCGCTTGGGGCCATGATGAACTGAAGCCTGTTTCCAAAACTTTCAGTGAGTGGTTTGGCCTGGGTCTCACCCTGATCGATGCCTTGGATACCATGTGGATTTTGGGTCTGAAGCAAGGTAATGATTCCTTTTTTGATTGGACTGAGTTTCCATGTGTGATACATAAGTCAAAGCAGCATGTGACAGTTCCCTCCATGCAGGCTATCAATGCTGTCCATTGGACTTTGGTTTCTCTTGTTCTGGATACAGGAAAATGTGTGCTTGGTGTGCTTAGGGCCTGTTTCTTATCCAAGCCCTTGCTCAGAGCAGCTGTCGGTCACCTCCTGAAGAGCTGAGTGTGGCCTTGGACCCTCAGCCAGTCTGCTCTGATGCAGATAGAGGGCTAGCCTGGCTCTGGCTTCGTAGCTCTAAGATATCATGCTGAGGTTATTCAGGTTCCATTTGACTTGGTAGTGTGGGTCCTTAATAATTTCTAAATTGATAATTGGTTTTTATTTTAATTTTAATTCTTTTAAAAGACTTATTTCTGATCATGTGTAGGCATGTGTGCCGGCATGTAGGTCTGTGCATGATATGAGCACAGGTGCCTTTGCAAAGCCAGAGACATCAGATCCTCTAAATCTGGAGTGACCCATGGTTATGAGTCTACTTATGGTGCTGACAGCCATCCTATGAGGACAGCTCTAACTGCCGAGCTGCCACTCCTGCCCCAAGGTTAATCTGCTTGATGGCCACTGTGAGCCACTCACGGGATGCTTGGGTCATAGCACCTGGAGGGGACCCTTTCTGTGGAAGGCATTTTGTTTTGGGGTTATTTGTTAAAGTTCTTTCTTTTGTGTGTGTACGTATGTGGGCGCTTGTGTGTATTGTGGCACACATGCAGAGGTCAGAGGCCAACTAGTAGATTCAAGGCACTGACCCCAGGTGGTCAGACTTTTGTGGTAAGTGCCTTTATTCACGGACCATCTCTCCTGCCCTGTTTGTTGTTTAAAGGCAGGTCTTAGATAGCCTAGACTGACCCTGAGCTGCTGTATAGCTGAAGATACTACTTCCATGGCATGCTACACCATGCCTGACTATTTTTTTGGTTTTGGTTCTAAAAAATCAGTGTCTTAGGGGATAGATAGCTCAGTGTTTAAGAGCGCTGGCTGCTTTTCAAAGGACCTAGGTTCTGCTCCCAGCGCCCACAGGGCAGCTAACAACTGTCTATAACTTCAGTTGCAGAGAATCTGATGCACACACACAGTATACAGACATTCATACATGCAAAACATCCATACACGTAAAATAAAAATAAAATGTCAAAAATATATTTTAAAACAGGAGGACTGAAGAAATGGCTTAATACTTAAGAGTAGTGGTTGCTCTTCCAGAGAACCCAGGTTTTGGTTCCCACCACCCATCTCATCTGTAACCCATTTCCAGAGGGATTCTGATTCTTTGTTCTGGTCTCTGGAGGTATTGTATATATGTTGTGTACACACACACACACACACACACTACTCATATACATAAAAATAAACCAATTAAAAAACAGGATCTTAGTATATAGCTTTAGGTGTTGTCCCAAAAGGTCCTCTGTAGTCCTGGCCTTGAACTTTTGGCAGTCCTCCTGCTTCAGCTTCCCAAGTGCTAAGATGACAGGCCTGTGCCACCACACTTTGCTCCACCACAGAGTGACAGATGTGGAGTTTGCTCTTTCCCTCTCAATCTTTTCATTCTACAGAATTTAAGCAAGCCAGGAAATGGGTGTCAGAGAAGTTAAACTTTGAGAAGAATGTCGATGTCAACCTGTTTGAGAGTACTATCCGCATCTTAGGGGGTCTGCTGAGCACCTACCACCTGTCGGGGGACAGCCTCTTCCTGAGCAAAGCTGTGAGTGTTCCTGCTTAGGCTCCCTGTGACCTGGTGTGTGGAATTTGGGTTGTGAGCTGCTGTCACATTATGTTTTGCTGCTGTGATGTGTAGGAAAGTTGTTGATGCTGATGCTGTAGTATAGTTTTGCTGTGTAATGGGCATCAGAAAGCCACCAAGCCATGCTTCTCTACTTGGTTGGGTGCGGATGGGTGAAATGCGGAAAACCACTCTAACTTGGATCTCTGGTGCTTTTATTCTAGGAAGATTTTGGAAACCGGCTAATGCCTGCCTTCACTACGCCCTCCAAGATTCCATTCTCTGATGTAAACATTGGCACTGGATTTGCCCACTCACCCCAGTGGACTTCAGACAGCACGGTGGCCGAAGTGACAAGCATTCAGTTGGAGTTCCGGGAGCTCTCCCGTCTTACCGGAATTAAGAAATTCCAGGTAGGGGCTAGAGGTTAAGAGCACTTGCTGCTCTTGCGAGAGGACACAGACTTGGTATCCAGAAACTACGTGGTGGCTCACAACCCTCTGTTTTGTGCTTCTTTGTTGTTTGCTTGCTGGATTTGAGGCAGAGTTTCACTATATCACCCTGGCGTGACTAACCATCAGTACATAGACCATGGAAATCCATCTGTCTTCCTCCAGAGTACTGGGATGACAGGTGTCACCCGCCACATGTAGCTATCTTACAACCTCCATAACTCCAGTTCCAGGGAGTCTGACACCCTCTTTTGACCTTCATATGCACTATGCACACATGTGATATACATACATGTAGGTAAACACTCATTCACATAATATAAGAATAAAATCTCAGAGGCAAAGAATTCAACAACAACAACAAAAAAAATTTTAGGTAATAAGGTCAGAGTCTAGCTAGCTATGGTTTCCCTGGTTCTAAGTGCTTTTCACGAGTATAATTGCTATGCTGTTTTGCTGTGTGAATTTCATTTTTTTTTTAATTAAACATTTTAAAATTAATGGGGCTATACTTGGTGTGTATATGGAAGTCAGGGGACAACTAAGGTGGACTCTGTTCTGTTTTTCTACCTTTTTATAACTGGGTTCAAGCATCAAGCACAGGTCTCTAGGTTACATGGCCAATGCCTTTACCTGCTGGGCTGCCTGCTTGTTCCTTACTGACTTTCCATATGTCTGTTATATAAAACCATCTATTAATAGCCCTCCTTCCTCATCTTGTGCAGTGCAAACTTGTGCCAGCTAAAAATTCTGCTTCTATTCCCAGCCCCTGACAGCTCCAGGCTTCTGTCTCTGGGAAGGGGTATGTGCAAGGGACTCGTGTGGGTAGAGGCCACACTGCCATCTCCTGATGGTATCTTCCTCTGTACTGCTACAGTTGTTGAGGTTCCTGTCTCTCTCTGCTGTACTCACCCCACACAGGAATGGCTTCACTGTTGTCTTGCTGCTCTGCTACTGATGGACACATTTGGTAGCTTCTAGGTTTTAGCTCTCTGACTGACGTTGCTCTGCATGTCGCATACGGAGAGCAGTTTGAGACGCGCTTTGAGTTCATGAGCTTCTTCACTTGAACTGGCCTTGCTGGGTCACATGGTGATTGTGTGCTTACTCTTTCAGAGGACCAGCATAATGCTTTCCACTGGGACAGCACCCATCAGTATTACTTTCCCATCAGTAATAAACAAGATCCCAGGTTCTCATCCTCAACACCATATTTTTCTTTGATCAGACTTTCTATGAACAGCCAGTGTGGCTGGTATGAGGAGGCATCTCATTGTGATTTGACCTGTATTTCCCTAGTGTTCCCAGTGATGAATGTCTTCATATGCTTGTATTACTGCTCTGGAAAAAGGTCTATTTGAGTTCTTTTGACCATCACCTTTTTGTGTTAGGTGTTAGGAATTAAACTCAGGACCCTGCACACCTTTGCTCCATGCTCCAGCATTGAAGCTGCCCTGCATTGCCTCTTGGCTGGCCCTCTTGGTTTTGGGTGGGGATAGCAAGTCTTCCAACTTTATCCATTCTCTTTTTCCTTTTCTTTCCTTTATTCTCTCATATCCTACATCCACACCACAGTTTCCCTCCCTTCACCCCTCCCAGTTTTCTCCCCATCATACCCCAAACTCCTACTTCCCTCTCTCCTAGATCCCTCCTCAGTTTCTCTTCAGAAAAGAGCAGACTTCCCAGGGATATCAACTAAACATAGCATAACAAGATACAACAAGTCTAGATAGAAATCCTCATATCAGGTCCAGGTGAGGCAACCCATTAGGAGGAACAGGGTCCTAAGAGCACAGGAAAGGGTCAGAAACATCCCCACTCTGTTAGGAGTTCCATAAAACACCAAGCTAAGAACCGTAACATATATGCAGAGTATCTTACACAGACCAATGCAGGCTCCGTGATTGCCACTTGAGTCTCAGCCCCTATGAGCCCTGCTTATTTGATTCTGTGGGCTGTGTTCCCAACCTCTGTGGCTCCTACAATTCCTCCTTCTCCACTATGTTTCCAGAGTTCCAAGAGGAGCTTTGAACCCAACGAAGATCTCTTTCCACCCAATGCTTTGCTGAGGGTCTCTGCATCTGTTCCCATCAGCAGCCAGAGAAGGTCTGTCTGGTGACGATTGGGCTGGACGCTGATCTGGTGACTTGAAATTTCTTGAAAATTGTATGTACATTTTAGGATAGGCTTTTTTGTGTTTCAAGAAGATAGGGATTGCATTGACTTTGTAGATCACTTTGAGGAGCCTGGACACCTCAACAGTTACGTCTTCCAACCTGTGAACACAAGAGCTTTTGTTCACTTAGACAGTTAAGTCTTCTAACCTGTGAACATAAAAGCTGTTATTCACTTAAACAGTTATGTCTTCCAACCTGAAAACACAAGAGCTTTTATTTACTTAGACCAATTTTTTGTTTATTTGTTTTGGTTTGGTTTGGTTTGGTTTGTGTTTTTGAGACAGGGTTTCTCTATTGTAGCCCTGGGTGTCCTAAAACTCTCTATAAACCAGGCTAGCCTTGAACTCAGAGATCCCACTTGCCTTTGCCTCTCAAGGC
This sequence comes from Arvicanthis niloticus, assembly GCF_011762505.2. Classification (NCBI taxonomy): domain Eukaryota; kingdom Metazoa; phylum Chordata; class Mammalia; order Rodentia; family Muridae; genus Arvicanthis; species Arvicanthis niloticus. The sequence continues at coordinate 106,067,655 of NC_047663.1, forward strand.
CGGGATTAAAGGCTTACTCCACCACTGCCCAGCAGTTTACATCAGTTTTAATACCTTTCTTAAGTGGTGTTGTGTTTTGAAACAGAGTCTTGCTGTGTAGTACTAACTGGCCTGGAACTCACTGTATAGACCAAGCTGGTCTTGAACTCAGAGATCTACCTGCCTCTATGTCTGTCCTCTTAGTCCTGGGATTGAGGTTAAAGATGTATATCACCACACCCAGCCCTCTCGTCAGTACTGTATAGATTATTATAGAAGTCTTGCACCTCTGCAATTGATTTCTAAATATTTCATTTTATTCTTTATGAAATATCTGTGATCTTCTCACATACAGCCTCTGTTATGTTGAGATGGTCCCCTTTTTTGGTTTATTTGGTCTTTTTGTGTTGTTAAAGATTGGTAAATCTAAGGCCCATACGTACTTGGTACCACCAAGCCACAGTCAAACCTGAAGTAGTTCCATTTTGTTTCTCATTGGTTGAGTGTGTTGTTGTTGTTGAATATTTTTATCAGGAAGGGGAAGAATCAGTTTCCTTCTAACAGTTCTGGAGTTTTTGTTTGTTTGTTCATTTGTTTGTATGTTTCTCTGAGACAGAGTCTTAGTCTGTGGTCCATGCTGGTCTTGAACTTAATGCAATTCTCCTGAGTCACAGGCCTGAGCTACTGAGCATTGGTTGATCTGATACTGTTTAGTCAATTGAGATATCATTCTGTTGATATCTGGGACAGTTAGTGATTTTCATGTGCTGAACTGTCACTGCGTTTGAGTCATGAGGCATGACAACTTAACATGGTGCTAACTTGCCTTGCTAGCATGTTGTGGAGGGTCTCTGCACCACTTTGGTAAAGAAACTGGTTTAGTTCCCTTCCTGTGGGTGCTTTCCTGTGGCTTTGGTGCTAGGATATTGCTGGCTTCATGGAACAGGTCAGAATGTGTTCCCTACCATTTCCTGAAGTGTGAGAAGAATTGACTGGAGTAAGCCCACTTTCCCCTTGTCTGCCACAGGAGGCCGTGGAGGAAGTGACAAAGCACATCCACTCCCTGTCTGGGAAGAAAGACGGGCTGGTGCCTATGTTCATCAACACGAACAGCGGCCTCTTCACCCACCCGAGTGTGTTCACCTTGGGTGCCAGGGCCGACAGCTACTACGAATACCTGCTGAAACAGTGGATCCAGGGTGGCAAGAAGGAGACACAGTGAGGCCTGACCACTGCCTTGATGCAGGGCCCCCAGTTTCTGTCCCCACCCTCAGCTAGAAGCAGTAGTCACATAGGTGGTTTGGCTCCTCCACAGGAACTCACTTCCCAGATGGCGGGGGCCATTCAGTCAGCACAGCCCGCCTTGTAGCGATTTTCATGTTGACAGGTGCTCAAGGGCCTGAGCTCTGACTCGGGCTGTGTGTGTAGCATTTGCTTCCTGAGCAGGGCCAGGTCTGTAGCGCTCATGCGTGGGTGAAGCTTAGTGAAGCTCCTGGTCCCATAGGTCTGAGGAAGACAGGACCACGACAGCGCTCAAGAGTAAGCTGACTTGTGCTATTCACAGGTTGCTGGAAGACTATGTTAAAGCCATTGAGGGGGTAAAAGCACATCTGCTTCGGCAGTCTCAGCCCAGAAAGCTCACCTTTGTGGGAGAACTTGCTCACGGCCGTTTCAGTGCCAAGATGGTAAGTTGTGTGGGCTGGCAGAACTTTTGGGAATCTGCTGCTTTGTCTGTGCCTTTCAAGATTTTTGCTTTTATCTGGCAGTAACAAAGAAATTTAGTCATCAGCTATGTGCCATGGTCATGGGTTGACCTTTGTTCCCTGGCTTGACCTATTCTCATGACAGCCCCAAGCAGAGACCCCACATACCCTGCAGTAGCAGGCATGGGCTCTCCCAGTTGCAGCTCTTCCTTGTGGTCCTCTCTGTGGTTCCTGAAGTGAACAGAGATCTCTGAAGGTGTTTGTAGGCAGGTTGAGGGGATCCAGAAGGCTGGGCCAGTATGGCCCCGAGTAAGAACCTGCACTGTAGTTTTTCCGCTGACTCTAGAGCACAGAGTGCTTTGCTTGGACCTGGTCTGCCTGTGACCAGTGCCGCTGAGCCTCACTGTCCCGGGGCTTCTTTCCTCCAGTTAGGTTGACTAGTCTTGATACCAGCCAAGCAGCGTGGGCCTAGGCCCAACTGTGAGGAGATGCTTTGATTCCAGGACCACTTGGTGTGCTTCCTGCCAGGCACGCTGGCTTTGGGCGTTCACCATGGCCTGCCAGCTGACCACATGGATCTGGCTCGGGCACTCATGGAGACCTGCTACCAGATGAACCAGCAGATGGAGACAGGTCTGAGCCCTGAGATTGCACATTTCAACATGTACCCTCGGGCAGATCATAAAGATGTGGAGGTCAAGGTGAGTGTATAAAGGGTGGAGGCAGGTCCAACCCTGGGCATGGGCTGGACTTGGGAAGGGGTGATGCCAGCAGGGGTGGATACTCCCTAAGCCTCTTGCTCTGCCCCTAGCCAGCTGACAGGCACAACCTGCTGCGGCCAGAGACCGTGGAAAGCCTATTCTATCTGTATCGTGTCACAAGGGACCGCAAGTACCAGGACTGGGGCTGGGAAATCCTGCAGAGCTTCAATAAGTACACACGGGTGAGCTGTTAGGTGCCTCTCTGTGGTCTTGGCTGGTGACAAACACAGCTAGGTTCCTGCAAAGCTCTATGGGCCTACCCTTGAGCCTGCTGTGGCACAGACTGGGAAGTCAGTTTTCTGAGACCTCCAGTTGGCTGCTCCTTAGTTGAGTATGACCTTGATAGTGTAGTCACCCTGCTGAACTTGGTGGCATTGGCCCTGTTGTTTTTACAAGCTCAGATGCCCAGTGTTTCCGGACTCACTCTCAGAACCCAGGCTTTTCTGAGAAGGGTCTTTTTCTCTTGCCCTGTTGTACCATGGCTTATGAATACACTCGCAGTGAGCCAAACACACACCCCTCCCCAGCTGGGGTCCGTGGCCACCTTGCCCTCTCTTACTGTGAAGTGGCCAGAAAAGGTTATAGAGCTAAGGGTGGCACCTGGCTCTTTGCTCCAGACCTCAACTGCTCCAGCTTCTCGCCTGTGTCTGCCCTGAGTTGTGCATAACAAGCTAGACCTCCTGGGATATGTCCTGTAGCTGTGCCCTTTTGGGGGGTATTTTTTTGGCCACTCAGGTTGTTGGCATTTTACAGGGTCCTCTGTAGAACTGTGGTTGACCTTGGCTGTTACCTAGGGAGTTGCTAGGCTGGAGCCTACCCTGGGGCCATATATCTGGGGTTGAACAAGTAGCCTGAGTGACACCTCTAGCTAGTGGTTCTTCCCAAGGTTTGGTTCAACCTGTGTCATCGAGGCTTTGACTGTAATGCAGGTCCCCTCAGGTGGCTATTCTTCTATCAACAACGTCCAGAATCCCCACAAGCCTGAGCCCAGGGACAAGATGGAGAGCTTCTTTGTGGGCGAGACGCTGAAGTACCTCTACCTGCTGTTTTCTGATGACCTGGAGCTGCTCAGCCTGGACACCTGTGTGTTTAACACAGAAGCCCACCCCCTACCCATCTGGGCTCCTGCCTAGGAGGATAGCACCTGGCCTGGGCACTAATGGAGGCCAAGAAGGTCCTGCTGGGTCTGTGACCTTCACAGGGCCCACATTGTTTTGGGCAGCCGTCAAGTGTGATGCTCCTGCCCAGGTGTAGGTCCCTGCCGGTTCAGCTTTTCATGAAGGTGGTGGGAGGGGCAAGAGTCAGGCCAGCAGGTATGGGTTCTGGGATTCTACCAAGCCTTTGACTTCCTCAAAACCTCATATCATGGCTCCCGATTCCCATGCCTGAATGACCCTGTTGGCTGGCTGCCGGCAGCCCCATGGTAGTCCCAAGACTTCTTATCACTGCCTGGGACCCCCCCAGGACCCCAGTGCCTGTATTGAGTTCAGACTGATAGCCCAAGCCAGTGTGGTGCTGGGCTTGGCCCAATGGCCTATGATAGCCCTGACTCCTGATTGACCCACAGGTCCACTGGGCCAGTGTGACCTTGAGGGTCCTTGTGGCTCTAGTGTTTACGGGTTGGACTCAGGGATCCTCCTGGCTACCCTACTGGGCTGGCAGGGGATAGAACAGTAAATTTGTCTTATTCCCAGGATACCCTGGTATAATGTGATTTCTCAGCTGAGAAGAAAGTGGGCTTGATCCCACTGTAATGGGTCTTGTAGAGAGGGAGGAAGGGGTGGTGTCTGTCTAGACAGACCTTAAGGGGGACAGCAAGTTTTCTAGATAACATCTCAGCAACTACTCCCTAAAGTCAGAGCTCCTGTCCACTTAAGGCAGGCAGAGCTGGGAAGGGCAGGCTTTGGGGCCGTTATACAAATAGGCCAGGATGTTCGGTTGTACAGTCTCAGAATGGTCTGTGACGATCATGTGCTGCTGCTGTTGGCTGATTCGTGGATGGGAGTTTGGGCCTGGGCATCTGAACCCATGGAGCAGGCCGTCTCTGTTGAGTTGTTACTAGACTGTTCCTGGGCCTTGACTAGGACTCTCCTATCTAATTCCATGCAGCACAACATAGGGCAAACTGGACAAAACCTAAAGGACCTCAAGGCTCTGGGCCTGTTTTCCCTGTACACCCCAAGATCTGGAGATTTGACATGCTAACTCCTCATCTGCAGCTCAGAGCATCTCAGTGGCAGCCACCCTGTGCCTCTGAGGTACAGTAGTTGCTCTGGGGATTTCCTGTCAAACACTTGTACCCCAAGCCAGTTCTAACACCAAAGGTGTCTACAAAGAAAGACCTGGCTGGTAATATATCCTTAGGTCTGGAATTCATGGGTAGAAGCTGTGCCCCACTCCCATCAGTTGAAGCCCCTCCCACTGATGTTACCTTCTCCCTGTGCTGTCCTCCTGTGCCAGGAGCCCCATAGGCTTGTAAGTGGACAGGGTCAGACTGTGGTCAGGACCTAAGCAATTGAGAAGTGTATTTTCCATCTCCTGACTTCCTCTCCCAGATGTATTCTGGAAGATATGGTTGGTGTCAAAGGGACAGCAAATGCCACTGTGGATCAGAATAACTGAGTATATGTCCACAAAGCTGGGAGCCACATTAAAGCAGACAACATGGGAACGGTCCTGGGAAGGGAGGCTGGTGCCCAGTAGAGGCAGATTTCCCTCCCTCCTCCTCCTCTGAAGCAGGAAACCTGAGTCTCTGCTTAATTAAATGTCTAACTGGTCTCAGCAGGCTGTGTGCAGTGTGTTAGTTTGTACAGAACATATCTCCAAGTATCTCACCCCTCCACGCATGGTCCTACCGGACAAGAACACATTATCATATGTTTATTCGGCTTTTCCCATCTACCACCAGCTCCTTGCTTGAAATACAACTTAGACAAACCACCATGGAACTGGAAAGTCCATCAGATGAAAGGCAAACTGTCATGCCACAATTGCTCACATGAAACAAGGGATCTGTGCGGTTTGCTGCATCTTAGCTGGAAGGGTGATGCTGCTTAGGCCCAGGCCGCCATGGTATTGCTGGTTGCCTTAGTCTGGCTGCTTCTACCCACTCATGAATGAGGGTAGCTTCCAGCTTACGTGCCTCCACGACAGATGGGGGGTCTTCTGAGTTAGATGCTCTAAGAAGCAGATAAAGAATGGGGACACTCAGGTGGCAAGCATACAGGGTGAGCTTCATGCCCATCTAACCCACAACCCAACACTGGCCCAGAGGTGGGCTGCACTATACTGCACCTGAGGTCTAGGTGATGTGCTCCCCCCTGGATGGTGACAGCAATGACTGATGTACTCACGTTGTTCTGGATCTGTTGGAAGAATCTGAGGCATGTGGCCTGTGCTTTAAGCCACAGGTAGGGAAGCCCTCTCCCACCCTTGCATCCTGACATAGATGCCAGTACGGTCTTTGGGATGCAACTGAAGCAATAATGAGCTTACTGCACAGCTTCAAATAGCTCCATTGGAAAGGAAAGGTGGAATGTGATGGGCCAGATGTTAGACTACATTAAGTGATGAGGGGAAAAAGCAACCCAAAAGAGAAGAGGCAATAATGAGGACCGGAGCAACAATGAACCTGACTCTGAATCTGCAAAGGCAAAGTGCTGTGAGGAGCCTGGCAACAGTCCAAGCATTGCCAAGAATACCTATAAGGAAGGGGCTGGCAGCTGCCAGGCCTGGACTTACCCCACCCCCTGCCCAGGGGTCTAGGTCACCATTGGAGAAAATGATGTTGCTGGCCGCTTTAAGGTCTAAAAGGAACATAGGCAAGTGGTGGCAAGGTATCCACCTGGGTTTTAAAGCTGTGAGCTGCATCTGGGCACTGCAGAACCAGCTCAGGACAGAGGGCAGGATCCTTCCCAACACCCAGCTCCCAATCGACCCAGCCCTTTACCACCACCCCAGAAGCTGGTCTGCAGCCAGTCTGGCCGGGGCCACACGTTCCATGTGTCTAGGCAGTATTGCTGGCGGAGTTCATCAGAGAAGGGGATTTCAGGGAACATGTCTGTCACATTGTTGCTGTCAAAGGTCAGATTGATCTCCGTACAGGCCTACAGGTGTCCCACAGTGAAATAAGTGAGACAGGCAAGCCACACACCCAACCCCTATGCTTACCAGTTTAGCTCCTCTATGTCCACAAACCTGGTAGTCCCAGGCCCTGGCATCAGAGCCAGTGCCACAGCCAGTGGGGTCAGCACAGCTTTGGTACAACCGGTAGATGTCATAACAGGGTTCCGTGCCAGAGGAATTGTAGACCAGCCCTGGATAGGATTAGTGCTGGGACCAGCAGCCAGCCAGCCAGTACATGCTCAGGCCACTACCCACCCACCTCGGAAGGAAGGCTAACATAGTATGTCACAGTGAAGTAAGCACTTGGAGTCTTTGGAGCATGCGCCACTAGCTGGCCTGGCTATTTCAACAGCCCAGGGACACTGTCTTACCCCTAGTACCCTGCCCCACAACAGGGCAGAACAGGCATGTAGAGCTTTGTGACTAGGGACTCCAAAGGCCCCATAGCAACCCTCAGGGGTAGTTATGCCCATTCCTAGGATGGCTGGGAAGTCATGCTACTCACTTCAGCTTATGTCCAGTTCCTAAAACTCAGGTCCTGTCATGTCAAAAGCTGTACTGAGTCCCCTGCTACATCTCAAATAGCTTACCAGGCCAAGCCCCAGTTCAGGGATATGGTCCTTTCCTTACTCAGCCCTGTGTCACTGTTGAGAGCTGCCACCCTTACCCCATGAAGGCCAAGAAGTAGACCCACCTGCTAGTGCCCGTAGACCCATGATCCTCTGGCCCTCACTCAACAGCCGTTCACAGGCCACCTAGAGAAGGGCAGCAGAGTGTCTCAGCGGAGGCCCCTTTCACAGAGAATGGGTCAGTGCTGCTAGTCTACACAACAGCAGAATAGTGTCTGGTGGCATAAAAGCAGGTAGCTACAAGGCTCTTGGACCAGGCTAGCACTGGGTCCTGCATCCGGGGAGAGTCACCTCACCTTGACAGGGTTGGCAGGAAGGGGCCCTAGAAAGTCAGTAGGGTACGGGTAGTCCATCATGGCAAGCACAGTAAATGCATTCCGGGCAAACCCAAAGAGCTGAGTCAGGTCTTTGGGGCTGGAAATTGATTGGCAGGTACCAAAAATCTGGCTGATGGTGTCATAGGCTGGGGAGAGACAGGCCGGAAGAAAAGGCTGAGGAAACTGCTGGTAAATGTGAAGGGCAAGGGTGAACGCCCAAAGTGGGCAGTCGGTGAGGAAGGGCTTCCTCACCTCCCTGGAGGAACAAGTCTTTGATTTGCTGGAAGGCATCTCGCACAGCCTGGGCGCACTTGGGACTCTGGCCATAAAAGTCCTGGAGAAGAGATCAAGGCTGCTGCTGCCATTCCTGCACTGGCCCGGGTTACCTACCTAAGTCCCCTCACTCACCGCTGTGACATCTCGGAAAAATTGGTAGGAGTTGCCGAGGCCTGCAACAGCGACAACAGGAGCGCTGGCTGCCAGTGCCCCAGCCACCAGGTGGGGGTACTTCATCCTCATGTAGGCGCTAAGCATGCCCCCATAGCTGGGGGCAGGGAACAGGGTTGTGGTTGTGGGAAGCTGCCCGAGACTCAGGGCTAGCAGTCTCACTGTCCTGCAGGCTGAGGTGCCCAGGCTACTCTTTCCCTGCTCAGAAGTCCCAAGTGTGGGGGGAAAAAAGGACCTGAAGTTGTCAGACCCACACATTCTGACCCCAGGGCCAAGGCAGATACAGCCTTCACTGGGAAAAGGCACCTGTGGGTGCCCTTCCCTGGCCCAGCAAAGACATTGCCGAGACAAAATCAGAAGGAAGTGTCCCACTAGTGTGAGCGACATAGCATCATACACTGACTATGAGATCCACTCAAGAAGGGCTTCCAGGAAGAGGTAAAGCTAGACCCAGCCCTTCGATGTATGGGGCTAGGCACACTGGGGCTAGGCAGAGGATGTAGAGAATGTAAGAGACATCTCTTTGGCCCTCCTTGTATAGGGTGTCACTTGGTACAACAGGGTGGAGCCGTTACAGTGGGGCAAGAGTAAGACTCTAGGTAATCTCCTGTGGGGACAGATCTATCCTGAAAGGAGATCAAAGACCCACCTCCCTCCAAAGGCTATAGTGGGGGCATCCTGGACCCCAAGATCCTGCCGCAGAGCCTGGAGCAGCACAGCAAAGTCGGCCAGCGACTGCTCCACAGTCAGCAGCTGAGTATATCCCCGCTGTGTGGACTGCACACCGAACGGAAGCGATTTCCCATAGTACCGCTGCAGAAAACAGGAAGGGATGGCTAACCACTCACTGCTTCTGTGCTCCCCACCTCCCTCAACTCAGGGACTTCCAGGAACTGGCCAGGTACCCACGTGCTCAGCAAAGATAAGCAGGGCCTTCTGCTGGACTGCCAGTTCCACCATGAAGCCAGAGTTGTTAGCGAAGGACCAGATATCCCCCTCATTCCCTGTGTAGAAGAAAATGGGCCCCTCGCCCATCTTCCAGAACTTATCTATGGGAAGTAAATGGGTTTTCGTAAGGCCAGGGATAAGCAGGTAGGGATCCTGCTGTGGGGCCAGCACTCACCCGACACCAGGAACCGCTGGCCAAAAGTTTTGTTGCCGAAACTCTCAAAGTTGAAATGGTCCATGTATTGCTCAAAATATTTCTCACGAAAGTCAGGGTCTAGAGCTCTGTCGGCTGAGGGGAGGTGCAGAGGCTCAGGAGCTGGAAGGGATGATCAGGGATCCAGGAAGGTCAGGAGGGTCTGCACTCACCTCTGGCCTGGAGGTTGCACAGTCCCAGTGTCAGCAGCAGGACAAAGATCCAGGAGGAGACCCTAGGGTCCATAGGAACACAAGGCTGGAAGCTCATGCCTGATTCTGAGCCAGGCGTTGACAGTCATGTGACCTGGTCACGTGACAGACACAATGGGCGGGGCTGTCCTACTGTGACTGGATTCTAGTTGGAGGAGGAGCCGACTCTTCCTCTTCAGCTTCCTGGTTCTTCGATCTAAATTTCTGGGCTCCTCCTTGTTTCCACAGAGATGGTTACTGTAGAAACCCAGGAAGCAGAGAGGGCTAAGGCTCATCAAGACTGTGGTCTCCCAAGTGTCCAGCTGCTGAGTACAAGATGATGGGAGGGAGGGTCCTCCTACACAAGGATGCTGCCGGATGTTGAAGTCCCTAGGAGTTGCAGGTCCCACATATTCCGCTGGCTGCTAGAGCTCATTCAGCCCTGGGCACTGAAAATGACTGGAGCATCACCGTCACGTACTCGGCCAAAATGGCCGCTCTGCTCCCAGCCCTCAGTTCTGGTCAGCACCAGACAGGCTCATAATTACAGAGCCAGGGTAACTAGAACATTTCTGTCTGCTCTCAGACAGTGGCCTCAGGAAGGTAGGGGGTTACTGCAGAGGGACAGTGTCTCTGAGTTGTATCAGAGAATCTCTGAGCTGCTCTTTTCTCCCCACTGCTGGTACTGTGCCCACAGCCCAAACAGAACGCGGCGGGGGATGGAGGGGTGGGGTTTTTGTTGAAAGCTGCCCTCCACCTTGTTGGCACGGAGCGTGCAGAGAGAACAACCAGTTTTCTCTCTGGCACCTAGTCCCAGGTCTGGAAGAGGAAAGACATCCACAGAAGTTGGTGACTTGGTCTGACCCGGCCATGGGTGGAACATGTCCATCCAGCATGGCCACAGTCCAGTGGGTCACACAACCTAGAGCTGTGGAATGCCGTGCCACAGATGAGGGAACTCTGATGCTGTGTAGCTGCCTACATTTGTTATTGTATATTTTGGAGGGTGTCATCTTTGTGTTGCCCAATAAGACATACGTGCAGCTTGTCTATCTACTGGGATTCTGCGTTTAAACAGTGAACTTCACTCTCCCTATCCTTGAATCTCCTTTTGAATTTCATGCCATGTTACTTCGTGGTTCCTGCCTGTTATCTGTTTATGCAGCCCACTCCCGTATGTCCTTTGAATGTAGAAATGGCATTTTACTGTGTGGCATTACACACAGGTCTTTGTTATCACACATTTCTCCTTTTTTATTTTAGGGTTCAGTATCTTGGGAATTTTCTGTAAGTCATCTTTTTCCTTTTTTTAATTAAATTAATCATTTATTTTATGTGTTTTGCCTGCATGTATATATGTATTACCACATACATGTTTGGTTTCCTTGGGGTCCAGAAGAGGGTTTTGAAACCTCTGGAACTGCAGTTAACTACCATATGGACACTAGGAATCAACCCAGGGTCCTCTGCAAGAATAGCAAGTCTGAGCCAACTCTCCCTTCATGAATTTTAAGGAGGAAAGGTGTATTCGGCTATCAGTGTCTTTGAGTTAGGCATCTTACCCTCTCCCTTCTTACTAGTGCACATCTACTTGGGTACTTTTAACTTTGAAAATGTTTGTTTTACTTTATGAAATGGCTGTTTTTACCTGTGTCTAAGTCTGTTTGTGCACCATGTATATGTACTCCTTACAGAGGCCAGAAGTGGGTGCTTAATTAGATCTGTAGTGTTAGATGGTTGTGAGCCACCTGTGGGGCTGGGATTTGAACCCAGGCACTCTGGAAGAGCTGCCAAAGCTCTTAACCACCCATTTATTTATATCAGGTATTTCTATGTAGAGCAGGCTGGCCTGAACTTGCAGCATTCCTGTCTGTGCCTCACATATCCCGGAATTACATGCATGTACCACCACACTGGCAACGTGCAGAGACTTAAACCTAGACAAGTACTCTTCCACCTAGGTATATTGCAGACACTTGTAGTTGTTCCTAAACTATCCTTTTGATATATGGGTATCTGTGACTTTGATGTTATTTTAGGGGTGGGTAGAGGTCTTGTAATTGTTTTCAATATTGGTGTGACCCTAGGCCTTTGCCATTTACTTTATAATTATTTTATAACCACAGGGTTTTGCCACTTATGACTGCTTATGAGTCTGTGAGTATGTAAGTTTTTCAGTCATGGATTTTGACTGTAGTGAGTTTTACATCTTGTGCAGAGTGAGCACCTTGCCCAACAAAGTCCATATTGTCCGAGGGTCTTGAGGCTGGTATTCTTCACTAGGAAGTGCTAGGGCCACATTCAGCTCTCAGAATTAATTATGGCAAGTGTGTCTTATGTGAGGATCCCTGCTTGACACTGAAGCCAGTATCGCTGCTGTGTGTATCCTACCAAGGTAACAAATTTTCTGGCCACTTGGATCCCTTCCTTTCTTGGGACTCAGTTTTACCTAGGGGGCAAAGGTATCATATCATGAGTTGTACCTGGTCTCTTGGGCCCCTTACCAGATAGAACTCCTGTATGTCTCAATGACCCGTAAGTCGGTCAAAGGTATTTCTCAAATAAATGTGAGGAGGCAAGTGTGCTGATGCGCCCTTTAATCCCGCACTCGGGGGAGGAGCCAAGTGTGCTGACTCGCCCTTTAATCCCGCACTGGCGGGGGGGGGGGGGGGGGGGGGGGGGGGGGGGGGGAGGTGTGAGTTTGCAGACAATGAGCCTCCGGCCAGCCAGGGCTACATTCAGAGACCCTCTCTCAAACAACAAAGTAGACTTTTTTTTTTATATATATACTAACTAAGTTCATAGAAAGTCAGTTTTCTAGAGTATGACTGAAACAAAATTGTGTAGACCCCTTGCTTCGTGATCATCAGATGGCATAAACCTGCACTATTATGAAATTTTTGTGTATTTAGGACAGGGTCTTTCTAGTACCCCAGACTGGCTTCAGACGCACAGTCCTCTTGCCTCTCCCAAGTGCTGGGATTATAGGCAAGACTGGGCACTCTTGATTTTGCTTGGTAATCATGACCACTGCATGTCGCTTGCCAGTGGTAACATAACTTCCTGAAGGTGTAGAGAGGTTCTTTTAATGGCTCTACTTGCTCACTCTGCTCCACTGTGAGGTCCTCTGAAATGTTTGTTTACACAGTCCAGTAAAGGCTTGTACTATCACACAGTCATGTTTCCAAATAGTGCCACCAGCTTCTGCACTTGTGGAGATCCAGTGTGTCACCACTCACTACTGCCATAATTGTCTTGACTGATACTTATCTGATCATATGACCCCTAAAGATTTAGAAGTCGTATTGGGTTCTGTCCTCCTTCCTAATGATCCACCCCCACTCTAAGTTCTATGGTTGCTTTTCTGTGGGGATCAAATGCCTGGCTATCACCTCAGGCTTGCCAGATTCCTTTTCTAATGACTAGAATCAGCTGATCACAGCAGCAGTCAAGTACAAGCCAAGCCAGTAACACAGACCTGCATGCTATGTCTTTCCATAAATTCACAAGCTACTGTGATTTCACTGCCTATAATCCACTGGGCACTCTTGATTTTGCTTGGTAATCATGACCACTGGCAAACATGGGTTCCTTTATTACATTCCAGCTTCAATTACTAACAGCAACAACTCAGATTACATACTTTGTGCCACACAATGATGTCAGTCACAGAATGCCTAAGAAAGGTTAAAGAGGCTTCAGGGTTCAAAGCTGGAGGAAGAACAGATGCAGACATCAGGCCCACACAGCAGGCCAGATGGAAGCAACGTTCTTAGCTCTGATTATTTTTCTGGGCTGAGTTTCTGACAGGTGATGAGTTTGAGATACACATACAGCAGCTCCTACTGAATAAAATGGGGTGAATCCATGTAAGACTCAGTATGAAGACTGCTGTCTTCTGCACAGAGGAAGCCAGAACAGGCCCAGCCTGCTTCCCCATAAGGTGAATATGGCTAGACACTTAAGGCTACTGTTAGGCCCTTCCTGATACCCTTGTGGGTAAGGGACGTAACAGGGAAGTTTACTCGAGGCCCAACGGATTTAGGATCTGTGTTCTAAAACAAATCGCTTAGGTTTGCCTCTCACACGGCTCCAGGTCAATGCTGAGCCCTGCAAAGCAGCGCTATGGAGAAGAGACCTCATGTTAGCTTCAGGTCCAACTACATGGCTTGTTTGTTTTTGAGACAGGGTCTCACTATGTCAACTCTGTCTGGCCTGGCACTCCCAGGTTGGCCTCAAACTCAAGAAATCTGCCTGCCTCTGCCTCCCGAGGACTGTAATTCAAAGGCTGTGCCTCCATGGCCAGGTTCCAACTACATATTTACATTGTGAAACCTGGCTGTGCATCTCTGGGTACCTGAAGGGCCCCATTATGGCACGCCTACTTGGCCTTTGGTTTCTCTGAATATGAAAACCCTATTGGTCTCAGGTCTCCCCCTCCCCCTCTCCCCATCCTCCTCCAAGGTCATAGTTAGTGTTCTCCTGGCTATCTTCCCACATATCTGGTCCCAGCCCTCAGGTGATGCTTCCTACAGTCACCGAAAAATTAGGGGCCTATCAAAAAGCGAGTGCCAACCATACGTTTGCTACAAAGGTTTTCCTGGAGTGTCCTGTGTCTTGGGTTTCCCAGAACCCCTGGTGAAGAGCTGAGTGGAAGCATGAAGGGTTTCTTAGCCTCCTGTTCCCAAAGGCCTGACCCCTGGATCCACCCATTCCCACCTCTGTATGCCATGAGAAACTGCATCTGAGGCTGGAGCTCTGGCCTACCATGCACATGAAGCCCTGGACTCAACTCCCACCACCCCATAAACCGAGCACCTTGTCAGGAGGTTCAGAGGTCCACAGTCAGCCCTGCCGTGCAGCTAATTCAAGGCCACTCTGAGATGTACAAGACCCTGCCCACCAACCCCTGCAGCCTCTGGGTTTATTCCAAATGCCCAATCTGTGAAAATAAAATGTCTACTCTTTTAAAAGTCAATAGTCTTTTTAGGATAATACAGGCTAGGAATGGTGGGGTGTGACTATGGAGAGGTAGCCTAAAGGAGAGCTCCATGATGAGGGGACAATTATTCTCCTGGATTGAATGTGGGGTATGCTAATATATTCACATGATATCTTGAAACACCGTACCTCTATCACCCAGTCTGATACCCTTATAATCGTGTAAGATACAATCACCAGGGAAAAGGGTGAAGGACATGGAGATTTCTTTGAAATTCTTTTAGTGCTTTCCAGAATCCACTCAACTGACTGCTTACTCAAGAGGAGACTAGGGGTTTTCATCTCCATCCCTTTGATCTCTCCTGCCCCAGGGGCCCTGGCTTGCTTGTGGGACAATAATGGAAGGTACCAAAGTGGTGGCGCACGCCTTTAATCCCAGCACTTGGGAGGCAGAGGCAGGCGGATTCCTGAGTTCGAGGCCAGCCTGGTCTACAGAGTGAGTTCCAGGACAGCCAGGGCTACACAGAGAAACCCTGTCTCGAAAAACCAGAAAGAAAAAAAAAAAAAAAAAAAAAAAAGAGAAGGTACCAAGATACACCATTTGCTTCTGAGGTCTTCAGCAAGATGACCACAAGAGCCCAGCAAAAGCTCAGCTTGACTTCTACATGCTGGTCCAACTACGGCAGTCGTAGGCCTGATCTTCCCTCTGCTTCCACACCAAAAGGTGAACGCACTCCTCCCACTGACCCTCTGGGAAAGCCAATGAGAATGAGCAGGAGACCCTATATTTAGGAGTAGGTGGCTGCAGAGCAGGCTGCCTGTCCTGACCACTATTACATTACAGGAGAAGGCCTGGTGTCATCATTTTGTTGCATGGGAAAACAGCTGTGTGTGAATTAAGGGAGGTGTAGTCAGTGAGAGAACAAGGCTGGGTGGCAGGGCCAAGTACTACTTTACATAGAAGCTACATCTCCACTCCAGAGCTTCTGCTCTAAGCTCTGGAAAAAGGAACTTATCAAGATGAGGTGTGTTCCTGTCTGAGTCAAAATCAGTTGCAGAAGGCAACTCATTCTGGGAGGACGTGACTCAGGACACAGCAGCCAGGCCCACTTGAGACTCAGGCTGTGGGAGAGGCCTAGGGAAGGCGGGGAGACTTCATCTTTCATCTCAGATGTATGCGGAAAGTATGCGGATTAGAGTTCTTCAACCCAGTCTTAACTGCTGGCATCAGGCTGCTTCTATTGATAATGTCTGGCACGCGGGGTGACATGCTCAGCCTTACTCCAGTTATGGTTCTGCTGTCTAGGGCTACTGCTGTCTACACCCCCATAAGGCACAGCTCGATGTCTGCTGAGCATGAGGCTGGCCTGTGCACTGGGAGGGCACATGCTAGAAGAGCATCTCCCATGCCTTCTTAGACAACACTTCCCCACCCACCCATCCTGAAGCCTCTTCTGGCCCTGTTTTCCAACCTTAAGCCCCTGCCTCTCAGCCAAGCCCCAGAGCCAGCAAGGAGGCAAAAACAAAACAAACAAAAACCACACACACAAACAACCAGAGTCCATGGGGGGTGGGGGGGCCAAGAGGTCCTAACTTTCAAAGTCAAGTAGCACGCTTTCTTCGGTGTCCTGCAGGCTAGCATGTCCACGCAGAACCCCACCCAGAGCTGTATCACCACCCTATAGAACCCCATGGCCAGACAGCCTGGGAGCAAGCAGGTTAGCACTCCTGTGGCTGCAGCAGCATGGCTTGGTCCTCATCCAGAATGAATGGAGACTGGAGTTTTCGGCCCTGCAGGTACATTTCCAACCCCTATAAACAAGGGCTTACAGTGGTTAAGTGTGCACTTTGCCCATACCCTCTCCAGCCACCCTGAAACAGACTCCAGTGTTGTCCTGTCAGGGAGGGACAGCACAGGGCTAGTGTCTCTCCCTCGGGAAGACTCCCCAACGTCCTGGTCTCAGCCTTGATTCCTTCCTGTACCCCATTCCCTCTGAGACTGCCACCCCAGATCCCTCAGTCCACCACACTTCACTGGCCAACTGAACTGTATGTAACCTTCTGCCCCAGTGGCAGCTTCTCCCATTTCCTTCTGGTTCACACAAACCAGACTTCATGAAACCCTGAATGGGAACTACATGCTCACCTCTCCAGAGTAAGACACCAAGGGCGATATCTCACAGATGGCGGGAGGGTCTCCATTTGGGAGCAAGCTAGGAGAGAGCAACGGTCAGCACCTGGCTCTCAAGTGAATGCAGGATCCTCCCAGCTCCCTCAGGGCATGAGCTAGTGTCTGCCTAGAATGAATGCCAGGCAGTTATACCTCCATCACAAATTCTTCCCTCGGCACAGCCTACACCCATGGCCACTTGCCAGGCTCTGGCCTAGCTAAAGAAATCATTACACAGGAACCCTGCCTAGAGCTCAGGCAAGCTCCAGAATGACAACAGCGGAGACAGACACCAAAGGTCCTTTTCCTCTCCTGTCCTGAAGAGACTTCTCCATGTCTCTTGAGGGTTAGGCCTAGGTCTCATCTTCAAAGTTTATGAGAGCGTGTTTTGGGAGCATTTGAGACCTACCCTCCTGGTTCCCTGAGCAGAGCCCAAGACTAAGAAGCTGGGAATATAGCTGTCTGCATTTGGGGTGGCACTGGGTCAGAAGCTAGCTGGGACAGTGGCAGCATCAACAGGGCCCTGGGATGAGAATACTGCTGCCCAGGCTAACCTGGGCCCCTCACCCAGACTGCTCTGGAAGCTGGACCCCGTGTACATCCAGGAAGTGGGCTCCAGCCTGCAGAGCCCAGCGGTAGTGCTGAGCCAGCAAGGCTCGCCTGGAGGTGGAGGGGTTGTCTCTGTCAGCTGTGTCAGCGTTCTTCAGAGGGGAGAACTCCTCCTCCCGACATACTTCAAAGGCAACAAAGTTCCTGGTGGAAAGAAGAATTCATCATCCCCTGCACACCAGCCAGCGGCTGAAGAGGGGAGGCCACGCCTCTCAGAGGTCAGTGATGTGGTGATCTAGGAGGGCCCCTTCAGGCACAAAAAGCACCTTTACTTTCCTGAGGTACTAGGAAACCTTATCTTCCAACGCTCGCTTGCCACATGTCCAGAGGAAGAGGACAGACCCACCCAGCAACTCCAAAACCTGACCATGGGTCAGAACTATGGAGATTGCTCTGTGTGTGTGTGTCTCATTGTCCTCTCAGAACCTCCAATGTTCCCTTCCCCCACTCTTGTTTTCAGGACAGGAACACCCTCTGGACTTCCCTGAGAACAACTGCCCTGTAGTCCCTGAGCTTCCCCACCCCACCTACTCCTCACCAAGCTGCCACTGCCTTGCCGCCCTGCTGGGCCTCTAAACTCACCCCAGAACAGAGAGAGGGAAGAAGAGAAAAACAAGTGACTTCCACCACTAACTTAGCAAACTGGAACACATCAAACACAAACTTCTCCATCTTTATCCCGTTCGGTCTTAGCGGCTTTACCAGATTTCCCTCCTCATCCACGTATGGGACCTTCTTCACGGCCACATGCAGCTTCAGCAAGGGCTCAAACTCCCTGGCAGCAAGAGGAGAAAAAGGTATGGCTTAGACAGGGCACCCTAGAACGCCAGCCAGTCCTCACTTTTGTACACCCAGCAGGTGCAGCAGCACAAGGATCTAGCTATATCTCTGGGAAGGACACAGGCTTTCTCTGTGCTTCCCCAGGGCCAAAAGCCCGGAACCACCAGCCACAGTGCTGCCCGAGCTAATGACAGGGCAGAGGTGGGGCCCATCCACAAAAGACAGCTGTGACTAGAGCCTCATACAGACTGCACAGAGCACGACTCGTTGGAACTAGCTTGTTTACAATAACACAGGAATTCTCTCTACTCAACCCCTTGCCACTCCCAGCAGTGGCCCAGCTCGGGCTAGGTCGGCTCCAGCTACTGTGACATTCTCAGATTCAGCTCAGTCTGGAACACCACCACCTGCTGCCACATACCTGGTCACCATATCCAGGAAGCCTCTGGTGAAAAAATGGTTGCAGATGTTGCCTGTGTTGTAGAGCAAGCCCCCATCAGCACCACGCTGCCTAGCAATCTCAGGGCTGATCTCGCTGTATTCCACCACCTGGGGGACACCGTCCACCTGACACACCACACCCACTGGCTCCTCAGGGTACGCTTTCTCCACCACCTGCAACCACCGGGCATAGACTCAGAGGGCTGGAAGTAGGAGGGATGGGATTTAGCAAGAGCAGAGCCAAGTGACAAGAAAAGGAAAGCTTGGTGCTCACCTTGGCACCACAGTCTGCTCCCCGAAGCACACAGAAACCAATGAAGACTGGGTCAGCCAGCCGCACCAAGATGTTGTCTACACAGTACACATGCACAAACTCCACGCCCCGCTGCTTCATGTCCTCCAGGATCTGATGGTCAGCCAGTGCACAGTACAAGCCCCCGTTGCCGTCTACAAAGGAGAATGGAATGGGCTACCCATGGACTCCGGCTTGATCAAGCTCAGTCTAGTAAATGCTGCAGAAGCACAAACCACCAAGAGCCGGTGACTCCAAACTGGCCAGGGCCACATGGCTGGGGCCACATAGCCTGCCGGAGTACACCTTACCTGGGCCTCAGGCCTCCAGACCCACAGCTGTGCTCTGTGGCCCGGGTGGGGCAACCTTTCCCTGTCCAAGGTGTGGGCCATACCTGGGGCCATGGCAACTTTGTCTTTCCGTTCCAGGATGGCCTTGCCCTCAAAGGTCACAGCAGGTAGCATGCGCTGCTCGAACAGCACCACATTAGTGGGGTCTAGGTGGAAGAAGTCATGCTCCTTGAAGAACTTGATTGTGGGTCCCAGTGTAAACTCACTGGTCATGATGTACCTGTAAATGTCCTAGCAGTGAGCTGCTTCCAGGGGAGTCTGCTCAATCTGGTAAGCGTGGCAGGAACAGGTCTAAATGGGGCTCAGCAAGGGCAAGTACTGGGCTCTGTCTAGGGCAGTGCTAAAACTGGGTCTAAGGTCTTGGTGTGGGGTCATTTAGGGGTGGTCTTTCTGGGAGATTGGCATGGAGGACAAACCAGGGCACGGTGCAATGGGTCCCCAGTCGCTGGCCAGCCAACTGTTGAACACGCCGGATACGCTCTGCTTGCAGTTGGTACAGGGTCTTCTGGCTGGGCAGCCCAACTTGATACATGCCCTTGGGGTAGGTGACGCCCAGGCGAGTGCCCTGCCCACCGGCCAGCAGCAGGACAGCCACCTTGTTCAGAGCAATCTGTCGGAAACCTGGAGGGGAGGCGAGAGACAAGGCCTCTTTCACTTTGGAGAACCATGGTGAGCCTGCTGCTGCATGACTTCCGGTCTACTAAACGCAGGAGGAAAAGGCTGCAAGGCAAATCACTTTCCGCAGCACTTCCCGAGTCCATCCCCTCCACTCCCCCCGCCCCGACCCCCATAGGCACTAACTCTTCCGGCCTCAACGGCCAGCGCTTGCCCAGTCTCCGCCTGGTACGGCGATGCCTACCTTCCTCTTCCCACCGCAAGCGTGTCTCTTGGTCGCAGCGGATCGCGCTGCCCACGCGTTCTGGGGGCAGGGGCTGCAGGCGCGCCGCCAGGTCCGGCAGAGGACCCGGGGCTAGCGCGCCTGCAGCGGAGGCGCGCTGGCAGTGCTCACGCAGCGCGTCGGCCTCCAAGGAGGCGAGCTCCGCTAACAGCGCGGCTCGAGGCTCTGGAGCCAGGTCCGCCCAGAAGCGTAAGAGGTGATCCTGGCCCGCCTGCTGCAGCTGTGCGCGTACATCCCTCTCCGAGGCCATACTGCAACTGCAGCTGCAGGCTCAGCCCATACTCGTGACTTTCTGACCAATGTCACGAGACCAGGCCAGAGGCTGAGATTGGGGGGGGGGGGAGGAGGAGCGGGCCCAGAGTGCAGCACCTCCCGGGATCCCGCCCCCTTTCCCTCTTGGGCTCTAGTTCAGTCTTCTTTGACTCCGCTCTCTTCAATCCCTTTTAGTACAGTTTCCTCTGCGCGTTTCAGGGACTTGAATCCTAGGATCTGGCCTCTAACTCTGTTCATTGTGTACGGTCCAGACCAGGCCCTTCTAGTCCCCAAAGGCCTAGGCGTTTCTCTCCTAAGTAACTCCCATCACTCTCCCCACGTGGACAGCTATTCTATCCTTATCCTATGGAAGAAAGGGAGTCTGAGCTACCTGCACTGGGCTGACCAGACCTAACTCAGTCTCCTGCCTGTCCACAGCCGGAAGGGTGGTCTGTAGCAGAATTTTTGCAGAGCCGTTGTTTCTGGCGTGAATTCCGGGAATGATGGCACATAGGCCTTAGCATAACTTAGTCCCACGGCATACCTAGCAAACCAGGAAGTCTCCTATGGCTGAAAACTGCTTAGACCGTGTTTCCTTTAGACAACCCCTATATCAGATAAAAGGTTTTGGTATGCGGAGACTGACTTGCTAAAAGTGCCCTTTGTGAAACTAGGAAGTTACTTCTGGAAAAAGTGCTTCTGGGAAGCTGCTGGTCTTTAATCCTTGAGAGGCTGATTCCCGTGAAGCTTAAAGTTTATCCTTCAGTGTCTCTCTTTCTTCTGTAATCCTCCGAGCAACCCAGAACCAAGACACTGGCCTGGGAGCTTCTCTCCTTGAGTCTGAGAAGTGTCTGCTTGATCCTGTAAGCATTCACCTAGAACCGCCACTGCTAGCACTGACTGGGAGGAGCCCAGACCCAGGCTAGCTTTAACCTGCATCCACCTCCCCTCACCTGCCTGCCTTTAGGAACTTGGTTTATCTGTTAGCTTTCTGTCTAAACTCCACCCCCACAGTTACCTGGCAACAGCCAGGTAGACGGCCCACTATAAAAGGGGCTGCTTGCCCCCTCCTCTCTCAATCTCTTGCTCTCTTGATCCCTCTGTCCCCTTGCGGCGGCTTCTCCCTTCCCTTCCCCCTCTCTCCACATGGTCATGGCCGGCCTCTACTTCTCTACTCTCTTTCTCTCTCTCTCTCTCTGCCTCTCTCTGCCTCTACCACTCTCCTGGCTCCCCTCCCCGTGCCATGAATAAACTATTCTATACTATACCGGTGTGTGGCTGGTCCCTCGGGGAAGAGATGCCCCTGCATGGTCCCACTGAGACATCCCCTTCCCCCATACCTCTCCACCCACCCACAGAACACACTCTCTTTATTTCTTTATCTTTATAAACACATCATTATCCAGACTGGCTCTGCAGCCAACTACTTTAATTTGCTTTTTCACAAAGCCTCTGTTTGGTTTTTTTGTTTTTGTTGTTTTGTGTGTGTTGTCTTCTCTTTTTGAGATGAGATATCTCTGTGTAGCCCTGGCTGTCCTGGAACTCACTCTGTAGACCAGGCTGGCCTCAAACTCAGAAATCTGCCTGCCTCTGCCTCATGAGTGTTGGGATTAAAGGCAAACCCCACCACCACCCACCACCTGGTATAAATAAAGCCTCTTGAGAAAAGTACAAAAGCAGGGCTGGAGAGGTGGTTTAGTGGTTAAGACCACCTCCTACTCTTCCTAGAGGTCTTGAGTTCAATTCCCAGTAATCATATGGTGGCTCACAACCATCTGTAATGAATCTACTGCCCTCTTCTGGTGTGAAGACAGTGACAGTCTTCATACATACTCATACATAAGTAAATCTTAAAGAAGATTTTTACAAAAGTACATTAGGCCATTTTAAACAGCTTTGTTTTTCTGTTTCTCTCTCTCTCTCTTTCTCTCTCTCTCTCTCTCTAAAAGAAACTAGCTTTAAAAGGATTTGCTCATATTATTTTTTTAAAGTTTGAAGGTAAAGTCTGTGGTAGGACACGCCTTTAATCCAAGCATTAGGGAGGCAGAGGCTGGTGGATCTCTGAGTTCCAGGACAGACAGGGCTACACAGAGAAACTCTGTCTCAAACAACAACAACAAAACAGAAAAAACAAAAAACAACAACAACAACAAAAAAAAAAAACCAAAAAAAAAAAAAAACCAAAAAAAAAAAAAACCTCAAAGGTGAGGCTGGAGAGTTAGGGTAAGATCCTCAGGTAAGGTCTCTTGTGCTCTGCGTCCACATGAAGGCTTACAACCATCCATAACTCCAATTCCAGGAGAGTCTGATACCTTTCTTTAAATCTCCCCAGGCAGGAGTGTGATGTGTAAATACTCATACATGTAAAACAAGATACATACATCTGAAGGGAAAACAGAGTTTAAATGGTGCTTTAGGATCCAAAATAAAAAGCACCATCTTTCCCAGGTCTACACAGGCTAACTAACTTGTGTTAAGGTGCAATGTGTGTAGGCAGGCAGCTTCAGCACACAGTCAAACACCTCACATGGAAATTCTGGCTTGGCAGAGTGGAGGCCATAAATTCTCTTAGACCAGAAAGGATTTTAGTCCACAGTCTCGCCTTGCCTCTTTGCAGTGGATGGAGTTTCTCCCATCTGAATACCCTTCTTCTCTGAACACCCTTCCTCGGTCAAAGCGCTTTCTTACATTATCCACCTGACTGCTTCATGAGAAGTAAACTTGGGAGGCAGGGTACTGTTTGGCCCATTCTCACCCTCTGTCACCTGCCATGAATAGCAGACACATGGAACACTGAGCAAGTGAGTGTTAGATCCCAGCCAAGCACCACTGTGACTGGGTCACAGCAAAATGTTCACAGAGAGTGCTGGCTGGCGGGCTGAATGAATGAATGAGCAAACAGGCTGCTTTGATACGACTTCCACGCAATGAAAAGATAATTGCAGAAAATATGTGGAAGATGAGGGGCAGTAGACAGACAGGTGTCAGGTGAGCAGCCCGAGCTCCACATCACAGGCCATAGTCCACAGCAGCTGGCATCGCCTTTGGGGCCAGGCAGGTATGGAAGCATCTAGGGAGACAGGTCAGGCATGCCCTATGGGCCTCCTAAATCAGGGTAGACCCCTAAATTATGCCTCAGGGTATGGGTGGAGATCAAGACCCTTGGTCAGACTCCCAGGTCTGAATAGCTGAAAGCATTTCCAAGAGGAGACTATGCCTCCCTGGGCAGGAAAGGGTACAGATGGCTGCAAGATTGACGAAGTTCTGCTGGACTCATTCCTGTCCCACCTGCCAGGAGGGCTTTCCCCTTTGACATTTTGTGGTCAAGGACTGAGAACTGAGGCCAGAGTGGAGACCAGGAAAACCTAGGGCAGTCAGGGACTAGGCAGCAGGGCTGGCTCTTCACGACAGTGCGAGCCACATCAAGAAGCCTTGGAGTCTTCTGACCTGTCTGCACACTTCTCTCCAAGGCGTGTGGTTGGCACCGTGAGAACATAGTCCCTGATTTGAATTCTGGAAGTTCCCTGGGGTAGCAGAAAAACTGAATGCCACAGGGCCAAAAAAGACATGGGGCTCCCTACCTTTGTCCTGAGCTCAGAGCTAAGCACTGATTCCACTCTCAGTCATAGGGAAGCCCAGAGACCTAGGGCCAGCCTCAGCTACCTTCTCCTGTGCTCTTGACAGTGAGAGGCTTTTATGTCCTTTTAAAAAAATGACTGTTTTCACAACATATATATATATGTGTGTGTGTGTTTGTGTGTGTGTATAAAATCTCCAATGAGATATATATATACATATATATATATTATATCTCCAATGATATATATATATTGCAGAAATATATATATATATATATATATATATATATATATATATATATATATACATTGATCATATTCCCCCACCATCTTCTCTCATTTCCTTCTCCCAAATCCTTTCTTCTTAACAAGGCCCCTCACGCTTTCATGTCATTGTGTGTGTGTTTGTCCCACTGCATTTAATCAGAATTGTCAGCATGAATGTCAGTTGGAGGTTCTTTATGCAAGCAGAGCTCCAGTGCTAAGGAATAAGAGTCCCTTCCCCAGCGACTGTCAGCTGCCTGTCACTGCCTAGGCAGAGGCTGGGCCTTTGAGCCTCCCTAGAACCCACGGGCTCTTACCTTCTCTGCAAGTGGCCTCGGCTCACCAGGGCTGTGGGCTGAGTCTCACTGGTTTTGCTGTACCGAGCAGTGTTGTTTTCACTTTATGTAGGTGGCTATGCCTGTGCCTAGCTATGCATTTGTCCCAGGAACCCTCAAGGCTCCATCCTAGCTCGGTGCCCCACTGCAATATGGCATTTGCACTATCCCCTCACCAAATCAACTTCCTGTGTGCTTATTATCCACCGAGTGCTATATTTCAGACCAATGCTAGCTTGGGGTGGCTCTGTTTTATCCCCAAACATCATAGTAATTCATGGGAAGCAGTCACTACAGCCGGGCATATAAAGTAAAAACATCTAAAAAGATTTGGGCGTGGGGGCAGAGGAAGCAGGAGCCTGGGCAAAGTCCGAAGGGTTCGTAGCACTCAATCAATACAGAGGATATCCCTCTTCATGTAGCCCAGGGCTGAAAGAAAGGGAGCATGAATGGACACCCTGAGGACTAGGTGATTAAAATGTGAGCTATCAGAGGGTTTTGACCAGGTCTGCCCCCAAAGGGGTAGCTAAGCTCCGGGGAGCTCTGGGCCCATCAAAATACCTTACTATGAATGAAGCACAACTTTGGGTGAGATGGGTGTGGTAGTGCACACCTTTAATCCCAGCACTCAGGGGCTCTGAGTTCCAGGTCAGCTTGCTCTACTAGCAAGTTTCAGGCCTGCCAGGATTGCACAGTAAGACCTGTCTCAGGACAAATAGAAACAATTGTGAGTGAGCAACCCCTAGAAATGTGGAGCCAGGGGATTTGTGGGCAGGGAAGCTGCTTCCACAGCTTGAGACACATACCTTATTGCCAGAGGCCTGAGGAGATTTGCGGGGGTGGGTGGGTGGGTGGGGGGTGTTGGGGAGTCCTGGGTTAAGGGCCTGATTTAACAACGTTGTTGAAGAGTCTGTTTAGAAAGCACAGGCAGCAGTTAACAGGTGGGTTGTTCTCAGGGGCTACATTTGTTTCAGTGACATTCAGAAGTCTGGGAAGGTGAGCAGGTGTAGGCACAGAGGACAGGCAAATGAGTTGGCAGAGGGGGCGAGGCATCCTAAGGATTTCCCTGGCCTCTAGGGGACGCTCCTGGCCAGCCCCGAGATGGGCTTCTGGGTCAAGAATGCCAGCTAAGGCCTAGAATCGAGACTGAAGGGCCCAATGGTCCCACTGCAGAGCTAAGCTCGGGCTGTGAGGCCACAATGATGGCGACAGACGTCCCTAAAAAGGACCAGAGTATCAAGGGAGCTGGTCACCGGATGGGCATCTGGGGACAGAAGACAAGTTGGCTTTGTCCTATAGTTGGCAGGACAAGACAGACTGTCCCAAAGGACCAAAGGTAGAGCTGACAGTTGTAGGGACAGAGGCCTCAGTGAAGGAGAGCGCCCAACTGTCTGGAGCCTATAATCCTCTTGGGGCGTTCCTCATGCAAGAGAAGGGAGTCCCAGAGTCAATCGACGCCTAGGGCCAGGGGACCCTCAGTGTAAAGGACCGAAGAGAGCAGGAGGGGCTAGACACTCTATCCTTACTTGTGAGGCTACTTGAGGTACAAGATCTATGAAGGGCCCCACGCTCCGCCCCTCAGAGAAGTGGCTGGCAAGGCGGAGCGCATACGAACCAGAGAAAAGGTTCTTCTGAGGCAGGAGGGATGGTGGACGTGGAGGTAGGGGGATCGTGGGCAGTAGCGGTGGGAACTCTGGCTGGTTCTACCCGTTTCTCGTCAAGTCTCCCGGGACCCACTTGCAGGCGGGGTGGTGTGGGCGCCCGCCCCTACTGCAGGAGAAATCAAACTGGGACTGGTTGGCGGCCGAGCCAATCCCGGAGCAGATGGGCCAGTTTCGTCCAATAGCCGCCGTGAATATTAATGAAAGCCGACGCGGCGGCGAGCAGAGCTCCATTCAAAAACAGCAGCTATTGTCGCCACGGTCCGCGCGCGTCGCCTTGCAGGTTCTGCCTTCTGGTCTTGCGGGGACCGACGCGGGTGGAAGCTGGGAGTCCATGGCCGTGGCAGCGATGGCCGAGCGTGGCCGCCTATCGTACGCTGCGCCCGCTCCTAGCACTGAGGGGCTACCGCGAGCCTTTCTCCAGAGCCTGCGCACCCTCTTCGACATCCTGGACGACCGGCAGCGCGGCTACGTGCACCTGCGCGAGATCGAGTCCCGCTGGCAAGGTGCAGACGCACGCGAGCTGCCCTGCGGCGTGCTCGAGGGCCTGCGCCAGGTGGCCCCGGCCAGTGGCTACCTGACCTTCGAGCGTTTCGTGGCGGGCTTGCGCACCTCGCTGCTGAACGCCGATGGCGGCCCGCGGGATCAGGCACGCGTCGCGGCCCGGCCTGGGGACCAGTCGTCCCTGCAGCAGCGTCTGATGTTCGCACCGGCCGATGAGCCGCGGACTGTCCTGGAGAGGAAGCCTCTGCCTCCGAGTGCGCGCCCTGCTCTTGTTGGCCCCGGTGGCACCTCCCGGAACCCTGAGCTATTATGTGTCCCGGTGGAGGCGGCGCCCTGCCCTACAGAGCCCGAGCGGCCCCTGAGCAAGGCGCTGGAGCGGATCCCTAGCGCGGATTCCAGTGAGTTTGGGTGACTCTCAGTCCCACCTCGTAATTCCAGGCTAGAAATCGGCAGGGTCTTGACTGAGGGATGGAGATGGGGATGACTATGGGGACACCCCAGAGCCTCTTAAGCAAGGTTGGGGCCACCTGGATGGATAGGGGCTTTGGCCTGTGCCTGTGTGAGCTACGGGCAGAGGCCTGATACCAGGGCCGAGGGCAGGTAAGTGACTCTGATCACCCAGGAGAAGTCCACTCTGTCTCAAACCTGAGCTAGGCATTGGAACATGTGTGGCTGTGAGAGAAGACATGTGCCTGCTGTCCCTGTCCTAGACCCGAGGACATCTGGGTCCTCGTCCTCATTTATGCGTAGCTTGCATATGCACACGTTTCTTCTTAAAAGTGCTCATGCCCTCATGCTCTAACCTGTCCTGAAGGTCCTTCTCAGTGCCACCCTGCAGAGACTACCCGGCCTGCTTCTCCAGCCAGGCAGAGGAGGCAGCACAGGAGCACCTAGCACAAGTGCTGAAGAAGGTTGGGTATGATGTTGAGGAGGGTGTGTGTGTGTGTCCCACAGCAACTGCTGTGCTGTGCTGTTGCAGATACACCGCCAGACAGAGACCACAGTCTCTGGGGAGTCCAGCAGGCTCCTCTCCCTCCTTCCGGTCTAGTTGGCAGGGACAGGAGCCTGTTGAATAGCCCCTGTCTGCCTTGAGAACAGGACCTGCATTATGCCCAAGCGTGGGGGCAGGTTCTCAGGAACCCTCTTCCAACGCTGCTCCCCATTCATCCTGTGCACTGCCCTGTCAGGGTTGCCCACTCGTGGCAGGCAGCTGCCAGTCCATTTTGGTACCGGCCACTGCTCTGCCAGCCTCACTAGACCTCTCCTACCTCAGCCATATCCTACCACCTCAAAACAGGGATTTGGCAACAAGGCCTTAACTCCCTTGCTCCTGAGCATGGCTGGTCATCTCGGTGTGAGTTTGAAGTCAGCCCTGGGATGGGACTGTGTAACGGACAGGTTCAGGGTTTGTCTGTGATGCAGATCTGTTTTACCTTGTATGGCCCTGAGTCACTTACTCCTGAAAGCCATGTGCTCAGGGACCATGACTGGGCAATATTTAGCCATTGCTTTGTAAGCCTAAAGCTGGCTCTAGCTCTAACTTCTTTAGATGTTAGCCAAGGTCCAGATAAGGATAGTGGCATACTTGACAAAGCTCGCTTTGGAGGAGCCTCAGAGCCACTTTAGCTCCACATGAACACATACTGCCTCAAACGCCCAGTCCGATGGTATATGCCCCCTTTCTGTTCGAGTTAGGCACAAGTCCCAGTTCCTTCCTAGAACTCACTGCCAGTACCTGCTCTGGCCCCGCCCTCTGGAGGCAGCATCCTTCTTTGCAGCTCTCATTGCCTCACCCTGAACCTGCAGGCCACTGGGCACAGCAGGCTGGGACATGAACTTTGGGGCCTGCTGGGGACTAGAGTCTCTGTCATGCACATCTGAGCCAATTATTGTCCCTCTGCCACTCACTCCTATGGCTTAGCCTCAGGGGTGGTCCTGATGCCGGAGACAAGGTTGGAGGGCCTGAGGGAAGCTGCCTTCCCCACTACCCGCACCCCACTTCTGGTAAGTGGGGAGGCCCTCCATACTATGTTCACAGGAGTCTTTGGCAAATATGTGCACTGCCTCTGCATATATGTACAGCTTGCTTTATACTGTGGTTGCTTCTGGGCAAGAATTAGGTCTCCATCACCAATGAAGAATTAGTTTTCCCACTTCAGGTGCTGTGCCACAAGGCCTGGTGCAGTTGAGAAAGGTGTGGAGGGAGTCAGAGGGTTCTCCCTGCCCATCTGTTTTTGTTTGTTGGTTTGTTTGTTTGGTTTGTTTGGTTTTTGTTGTTGGGGGTGTTTGTTTGTTTTTCTTGACACAGAGTATCTCTCTATACTTCTGGCTGTCCTGGAAATCACTACGTAAGCCAGATGGCTTTGAACTCACAGAGATCTACCTGTTTCTGCCTCCTGAGTGCTGGGATCAAAGGCGTGGGTCACCACACCAGGGCCTATCCATTTTGTCTCTTAGCCTTTACTCTTTGATACTCTTGATAAGTATCTGATATGTTTTGTCAGGCACTGGGTGACTCCCTGCCTCTGCTCCCTGCCCCCCAACCTCTCAGGGCAGGTGAGGGAGGCAGGGTAAGCAAGGGGAGACCAAGTCCTAGCTGGACACAAAGTCAACAGATAAAGCAAAAGCACACTCAGGAGTCAGTACTGACAGAGGTTCCCAGCACAGGCCTGGTCCCTGGGGTTTGCACTGTCAGAGTTAACTGGGGTGGGGTTGGGGGGTTAGTCTGGAAGGGCTGGGGAGCCAGGATGAGATTATGAGGACATTCGGCTGGCCCAGAGTTAAGCTATGACTCTGACTGTCTGTTACAGGTACAGCAGCCTGCAAGACCCTGGACATGGGCACAGGTGAAACCCGGCAGGCTCTGCGAGCCCGAGGCGAGCGTCGAAGGCATACCATCACCAACGGTGTGGACTGCAGCCTGGTGAGAGGGGCCAGAACTCTGAGGGACTCTATGTTGTCCAGAAGGTTGGGAACCAGGGAGAATCCATGAGCCTGGTTACTTGGGGAATCTCTCTAGGAAAACTGGTTAGTCATGAATCTTTTTCTCCCTTCCTGGGCTTAAGGGAAGACAGACAAAGTCAGGCAGAGGGAGAAGAGGCTTCTTAGGGACGCCTGGAGCCGGAGTGTGAGGTCCTGCTCTGCCTACCATGTTAGGCTCACCTCTGCAGGCCAGCTTAGTGCACAAAAGGCACGATTACTTTAAGCTGACGTACTGAGTCTGTTTAGTCACTCCATTGCCCTGGGGAAGCCTCAACAGAGGGGCTGAGAGGCCAGTCTCCACTACCACCATCATCAAAAGAGGAGGAATTGGGCTATGTTCGCCAAGGCATAAGTTCAAACCTTCCCTGCATAAGCTGGTGCTTTCCATGTGTGCATTTGCAGACTGCACATGTGCTGATGTAATTGTGTCTGTGTGCTGGTCTTCCTGTGCACGGGTCTCAACTTTCACACCTGCAGCTCCTGGAGCACACAGGTGTGTGCAGGTGTGCATAGTGCCAATCTTCTTGCTAGCATGAGTGCATTCCTATGTGCACATGTGTGTTCTAGTTGAAGCAGATGAAGGAGTTAGACCAGGAGCAGGAGGTGCTGCTGCAGGGCCTGGAGATGATGGCTCGGGGCCGAGAATGGTACCAGCAGCAGCTGCAGCGTGTGCAGGAACGTCAACGCCGCCTGAGCCAGAGTAGAGCTGCCTCTGTGAGT
Organism: Arvicanthis niloticus; assembly: GCF_011762505.2. NCBI lineage: Eukaryota > Metazoa > Chordata > Mammalia > Rodentia > Muridae > Arvicanthis > Arvicanthis niloticus. The sequence goes on from NC_047663.1 coordinate 106,097,725, forward strand.
GCCGGGCCACCCCTACCAACAGGACCCACGTTACCCTGGGTGGGCTCCCTCTAGGCTCTGAGCTGAAACTTGAGAGGAACAGGAGTGTCAGGTGCAGGGATTTCCTCATGGCCTGGCATTCCCTGCTTCTCTTCCAGGACCTTGGGGCTGAAGGAAGCCCCCGCCCTCTGGGGAGGCTGCTGCCCAAAGTACAGGAGGTGGCCCGATGCCTGGGGGAGCTGTTGACTGCAGCCTGTTCTGGCAGAGTGAGTGGTCTGGAGGCTGCCTGCCACCCCTTGTCCTTGTTCTGGAAGCTATGCCAGGAGAGGCCTGGCTGACTGTGTACTCCCACAGGCTCTGCCTTCATCCTCTTTGGGGCCCCTGGGCCCTACCTCACCCTCAACTCCAGTCTGGCAGCAGCAGACCATCCTTATGCTGAAAGAACAGAACCGGCTTCTCACTCAGGTGAGGTGTGGGAAGATGGGGCTGGGGCTGGAGGCCCAGCAAGCCCTGACCACCTCCTGCCCGCCTGCCCAGGAGGTGACTGAGAAGAGCGAGCGCATCACGCAGCTGGAGCAGGAGAAGTCTGCACTCATCAAGCAGCTGTTTGAGGTCCGAGCTCTCAGCCAGCAGGATTCGGGGCCTCTGGACTCCACTTTCATCTAGTTGGTTGTACATCTCTAGGATGAGTGCACACAGACTTCACTTCAGCTCCATGGCACTGCTGGGAGCCTGTCGTCTGACTGAAGACCAGCAGCTGGCTTAGACCTTGGAGTCCTGAGGGACAGGAGTGCCAAGCCATGGCCGACTTGGGTGCTGTTCAGAGATGTGCTCTGCCTGAAGCTTCCCACTGTCAGTGGGAAGGATCATCCTCATATTTACCTGATCTCAGGCAGCCCTGACAGAGAACTGGGCGTGTTTACAGCTGTCCTGACCCCTCTTCCAGGGGTCCCCAGGATCACTGGTGTTTAGTTAAAGGTACTGGTCACACTGGGCTGTATTTCTCATAATGCCCAGCAGGGGCCACTGTTTGAACTGGGTTCCTCTGCCCTCTGTCTCACCGTGGTATTATTAGTGAGAGAGTGAGCAAGTAGATTTTTGTGCTGAGGGTGGGCTAGGAGGCCCAGAGACCAGGAGGTTAAGGGTTCCTTCTCTCCCCCAGGGCCATGATAGAGAGGTGATTGTGGCTCAGATAGGAGCAGAAGGGAGACATGAAATGGGAGGAGGAGGGGCCATCTAATAGAGGGCTCTGTTGGTGCCTGTTGGAGAGCCACAAAGTCAGGGGTTGTGTGTAACAGAGGCTGAGAAAGAATGGACCAGGCTAGTGTGGCTCCTAGAAGTAAGCCAATAGCTTGGTTTACCCACCTTACCAAAACTAACTGTCTGGGGAAAGACGGCAGCAAGGTAGCTCAGGTTGTGGCCATCCCCATAGGGAGATCCTATGCCCCCAAATGGATAAGTTTGGGCCTCCCAGCCAATTCATGGAGTGTGCTGTGGGCAGAATACACCATATATACATTTTTTTTTTGGTTTTTCTTCTTCTTCTTCTTCTTCTTTTTTTTTTTTTTTTTCTTTTTTCTTTTTTTTGGTTTTTCGAGACAGAGTTTCTCTGTGTAGCCCTGGCTGTCCTGGAACTCACTCTGTAGACCAGGCTGGCCTCGAACTCTGAAATCTGCCTCTGGTATTGGGATTAAAGGCATGTGCCACCACACCCAGCACATCTGCGTCTTTTAATGTCCTGCGTGGCTCTGCCGTGCCATCGCTGACTCAGCCATAGAACAGCGGTCCGGGTGCGCAGGAGGAGCCGAGCCTTTGGATAGCACTTTTTCTCTCCTCATCTCTCCCATTGGCAGACTGGATGAGGAGAATCTATTTAGCCTGGTCTGGTGGAGCCAGGTGCTTACTATCAAAAGCACTGTAACGTTGCAGGTGGATTCTGTGGCCTGGAGACTCCAAAGTGGAATATGGACCCCTTGTGTTTGGTCTGCAAAGCAACCTGGTCAGGTACAAGCTAGTCCAGCACCCAAGCCATCTACTTCAGGAACTGGAGTAGTTTCCGGGCATGAAAGTTAGTTTTAAAAAGTTGTTGTGTTCTGAGCTCAGCCTACCCAGGTGAACTTGCCTTAGACCAGTGCCATCTAGAGACAGGTCTCCATGGCAACAGGTTGGATCTTCCCCCCCCCCCACCTCCCAAGATGGCTTCCTTTGTGTTCCTTGTTTTACCTCTGTACTCTTCCATTCCATGGCTTGGCATTCCTATCCCTCAGGTCCTGGGAACACTAGTCTCCAGACGCATCCTGTGACATATCAAGAACTGGGGCCTGCCTGACTCCGCCCATCCCATAGAGACAGGTTTCAGCAAGGTCTGGGCCTTGCCAAGATCTTCAGGTGGCCAGACCACCTCAGAATCACAGCTTCAGGTTCCTCTTGGCTTTGCTCAAGCCAGCTGCTCCATCACAAAGCAGAATCCGTTCTCTGCACACTATGTCCTGTTTAAATTTGCTCATGTCACATGCCACAGTGGAGGTGGTGGCTGGGGTGGCAGAGAGGCAGGAGGGTCTTTTGAGTTCAAAGCCAGCCTTGTCTACTGAGTGAGTTCCAGGACAGCCAGGGCTGCATGGAGAAACCCCGTCTGAAGTCCTCACATACAGAAAAATGACACCAGTAGCAAGTTGGATGGGCATCTCATCCTCTGAAGTGTCTGTCACACCTTGAAGAGCTGCCTTCTCTGCTGACATCACAGGGTCAGAGGTGAGAGACAGAACAACACAACCTCTGCTCCAGGGTGGCATTCCTTAGGAGACCTCTCACATGCCAGGAGATAAATTAAAACAGGATGACACATGGGGGTTCAGCAAATATAGCCTTGCAGTCTTGATATGCCAAGGCGGGTGGGAAACATGCTTGTGGTTTCTATAATACTATAGTTTCTTAGAAGTTTGTGGCCTGGAGCCAGACTGCCTAGGAGGCCCTAAAGACCTCAAGGGAGAATTTATTTTTTTATTTTCAAACACAGGTCTTCTCTGTGTAATTCTAGCTGTCCTGGAATTCTAGACCAGGCTGGTCTCAGAGATCCACCTGCCTCTGCCTGGTGTAGGGATTAAAGGTGTGCGCCACCACTATGGAGGGAGAGTTTTAAGTGGTCCTGATAGGCTGAGAGGCACTCTCAGAGGCCAGTGCAGATCCTCATGGAGCCCCAGCCTTAGTGGTATAGAGTAGAAAGCCTCTCCTGCAGGCTTCCCTGTCTTTCCTGAGAGGAACTGCATACTTAACCCTTGGGTGCTGGTTGTGCACATAGACTCCCAGTTGTGACAACCCAAACTGTCTAGAGACATCTTTCACTGTTCTCAGGGGAAAGTGCCCTGGTTGAGAGAAACGCAGATACAACAAACAGGTGCCAAGCATTTTGTGTGGAGTACGTTCTGAGGAGACAAGTTTCTCTAGGCAAAAAAAAAAAAAAAAAAAAAAACCACACAGGTCACAGAAGCCAACAAAAGACAAGATCTGAGGGGGAGATGCTGGGGTGCTAGAGTGAGCACAGTAAATATTAATAGCACTTTAGATATCTAAAAAGATAGAGGGATTCTTGAACATGTGAACAAGGAATAGTAAGTAGTCTGTACTCTTTATTTTACAAAAGGTGTTACCTTTCAATAGAGTAAAAGGATGTCGAACAATATGAATCAAGTAGAACTTCTAGTAATGAAAACACTGCAGAAAGTCTCTCCAAATAAACTAAACATCAGACAAAACCCTTCGTCCCAGCCAGAACTGTGCATTTCTAGACAGGTTAGGAAGCGATCCAGAAACAGCCCAAACCAAGGCTGTAGAAAGTGAAGGAGGTACAGGACCTTGGCTGATGGGTGAGAGGCTGGATGTCCTGAGTCAGCCTGGACAGGGAAAGAGGATGGGCAGACAGAACTGACATACAGCTTTCTAGAAGTGTTCAGTGTGTCCAGCCTGCAGCCCTGTTAACATTGTGTGGCTGTATACAGTCAAGGATAGTTCTGAATGCCGCCTGACACAAAATTGTGAGCTTACTTTCAGCATAAGTTTTTGGTGTTTTGTCCATGGCCATCCATATCTCCCTGAACGGTTTCATCTGATGGGATTTCTTTTTCCCCTTGTTCTTGAACATGAGATTTGTGTGACATCTTGTAGATATCATGTTCCAATGTCAGAAGGTTAGACTTGCCTGTCCACCACGGGTTCTAACCATTAAGACACCAGCAAATTCCAGTAACTGGAGAAGGAGAGGCTCAAGCTTGCTTTTACAAGGTCACAAAAGGAATGCAATGATCAAAAAGAAATCACCCATCAAAACCCACCAGAGTGGCAAGAAAACAGAAGAGACTTACCTAAGGAAGAAAGAGAACTAGCCAGAAGGAACAGGGGCTGCTAGGAGGGCAGTGTTTATGTGGGTGGGGAGGCAATGTGTGTGTGTGAGGGAGGAGGGCAGTCTATGTGGGGGAGAGCAGTGGGTGGGCAGTGTGTGTGTGCTGGGGTGTGGGGGTGTTGAGAACAGAGTATATTGACACGCATGTATAAAATGCCATTAAGAAATCCATTATTTAGGCTGGAGAGATGCCTTGGTTATTGAGATTACTAGCTGCTCCTCCAGAGCACATGGGTTCAGTTCCTAGTACCTAATATCAGCCTAGACATGCATGCAGGAATAGCGCTAATACACACAAGAATTAAACTAAACTAAATGGCCCTATATGGTGGCACACAACTTTAATCCCTGTACTTGGGAGGCAGAGGCAAATGAATCAAGTTTTAAGCCAGCCAAAGCTACATAGCAAGATCCTGTCTCAAAAGCAAAACAAACAGCCGGGTAGTGGTGGTGCACGCCTTTAATCCCAGCACTTGGGAGGCAGAGGCAGGCGGATTTCTGAGTTCGAGGCCAGCCTGGTCTACAGAGTGAATTCCAGGACAGTCAGGACTATACAGAGAAACCCTGTCTCGAAAAACAGAAAAAAAAAAAAAAAAAAAACAAAAAAAAAAGAAAAAAAAAAGGAGGGGGGGTGTAGAGCATGTGAACTCCAATTGTTTCAAGAAAAAAACGTTTGTTTATTGAGACAGGGTTTCTCTGCATGACAGTCAGTTGTCCTGGAACCCACCGTATGGATCAGGCTGGTCTTGAACTCAGCCTTCGCTTGAACTCAGTTCCCAAGTGCTGGGATTAAAGTCCTGCACCATCACACCCAGCTATGAAAACTTCATGTGGTGTCTGGGGGTGGAGGGCCTGGGGATTCTGACTTGGAGTTGCTTGATAGTTTAGCCAAGGTAACTGCAGGGCAGTGTAACCGACATGTATGTGAACTGAGTCCTGAAGCCTAGCCCATTAAGGACGCAGGGGATTGGACTCCACTGTAGCTTTTTTTCTTCTTCTTCTTCTTCTTCTTCTTCTTCTTCTTCTTCTTCTTCTTCTTCTTCTTCTTCTTCTTCTTCTTCTTCTTCTTCTTCTTCTTCTTCTTCTTCTTTTTGCCAGTCTTTTCTATATCAACAGGTAGGCTGTCCCAGACACCCCCCCCACCAAAAAAAAAAAAAAAGTGGCGCCATGTAGGTTTTTTTTTTTTTTTTTCTACTTTGTCTGGTTTCTTCCTGGGTTCTGTCTCCTAACAGTATCTTCTCTGCCTCAGCTCAGCTTCTCCTGGTTCACCCTCTCCCATTGTCCCTCTGCTCAATTCTCCCCTCCCCTCCTCTCATCTTCTCTTCCTTTGGCTAGCCTTACTTAATCTTCTTTCTTCCTCAGCTGTCTTCTCTAACCCTGCTCTCTGACCCTGAACCCTCCTCCCCAGTCTCCTGGACCCTCCTCCAATCCTACTCCCATCCTTGTCAATCTCTCTCAGCCTCTGCTGGCTTTTTGTTTTGTTTTTTGTTTTTCTTTTTCTTTTTTTCCTCTCCTGTTCCCAGAAGTCCCCAAAGGGCATAAGGTCAAGCAGTTCTAACAGCTAAGCATTCCCAAGGAGTCAGTTGAGTAGCTACTAGGGAACCTTTAAAGGGCCAGGCACAGAAAATAGTCATGCTACACCCTTGCCAGGCATCTAATACTCTATGGACATGTTTGAAAACCTGCACACAGGATGAGGAGATGGCTCTGTTGGTAAAGTGCATGTTGCACATTACAAGGACCTGAGTTCAATCCCTGGCACCCACATAAAAAATTGGGAGTGGTGGTGCACGCTTGTAATCCCAGTGCTGGGAAGACGGAGACAGGAGCATCTTTGGGGCTCTTGGATAAGCTAGCCTAGCCTAATTAATAAGTTCTAAGTCAGTATGAGACACCCAGAGTAAATCTCTGACCTCCATAGGTACATGTACACATGTGCACCCACATATTCATAAACATGTACTTCTATTCACAGGTATACATACAGTTAAAACTTGCACACAAGAATAGTTAAAATAAGGACCTCTTATTGAACACTGCCTAAATAGCAGCAGTGCTATCTTGTGAGAAAATGCAAGATGAAACTAATGTGATGTCTATAGTGCCAAGCAAGGCATGGCAAGTAGGAGCCACTAGTGATACAGTCCCTTTCAGGTGTTTAAGTTGTTATAAGCAGGACGGTGTGCCAGTTAAGGCTACATCTTGACAGATGTGAGATGGAAGAACTGTCTTAGATGACAGTCTGTAAAACAGCAGGGCTTTTCAGGGAGAGAGTACATTATTGTCTGGGGCTGAGGTGCTGGGAATACTTCATTTGCATGAAGGGGAACTCCAGATGTTTAAACTTATAATTTGGCCAAGAGGTTACTGACTTCCTCAAGAAGGTCTGAGGTCATGATGCTACGTACCCTGGGGCATGCAGGACAAGAATAGGGAAGAATCAATCCTTACCCTGCAGGTCTCAAAATAAGATTTTGGGGGTTTGGATGCTTCTCTGCCTCACTCTTGTTCTAGGACCGTTCTCCTCAGTCATACTCGCTACACAAAGTATGTCTGTTAAAATAACTAGGCAAATATTTACACCGTGTATGCTTTCTAAAGGATGATGAAGATGGGAGGAAGAGGAAAGTCACTTAACATTAAAAAATGCATTCAGAGCGGGCATAGTGGTGCATACTGTAATCCCACACAGGCAAGAGCAAAGGGATCTCTGAAAGTTCATGAGGTCAACCTAAGTAGAATGCTGAGTTCCAGGCCTCCTCAGTGTTGGAATTGAAGGCACCCACCGTCATGCTGGGCAAACAAATAGGTTTTTAGGCAAGAGATATTAACAATTATAACACATGACAACTACCTAATAATAAGCGATTCTCTGGGGAGATAATAATTCTGGACTTGGAATCTCTCTTGGGGCATGCAGTGGACATAGCTGTCCCTCCAAGGAGGATGCGCAGAGAGACGCTCGCACTCCAGAATAAATGAGCCACACAAAAGCGCTGAATGAGATTAGCAAAAACAAAACACCCTGGTCACGTGGTGGGGGTGGGGGACTCTGTCATTTACATGCAGCTGTGCATATGGTATAGCTTTTCAGAAAACCTCAGTGCTCCAGAACCAGCTGCCACCATGTAAAATAGTTTGGTAATTGCTTTAAAGACTAAAATCCGGCTCAGTGGTTAAGGTTAAAATTTGCTGTGCAAGCCTGCTGGCCTGAATTCTGCTTGCCTCTCACACCAAGCTGCTTTAGCTTCAGCCCCAGAACCTGTGTAAAGGTACAAGAGAACCGAGTTCACAAAGCTGTCCGGTGACCTCCACAAATGTACTGTGGCACATGTGTCCCCCATTATATATACACACAATAATAATAAATAATAACAATTAGTAATTTAAATAAAAATGAGCTCACTGGACTTCATATTCAATATATGATGGTGTTAACTGTCAACTTGACTATATTAGGGTATCCAGTTATTTGGTCAAATACTGCTTTAATATTAATATCAAGTTAATATATAATTCAGCGGGCTCTAAGTAAAAAACACTGTCCTCTATCACATGAGTGAGTGTCACCGGTTAGAATGATGGTCTTAAAAGATAAGACTCTCAGAGGAGAACAAGTCTTGCTTCTAGATTGCCTTTGAACTCAAGGTTGCAACATTATGCATCCACCTGTACACCTGCTCGGTGTGGGTTACATTTGTAGCCTCTCTCTACCTTTGTGAGCCTCTGACAAACATTTTCCTCCACACAGTTTTTCTGAAGAATTTCTCGTTGTTGCTGGGGGTTTTGCTTTGTGTTTTCTTTTGTTGTTTTAGGTTTTTCTGTGTAACCCTGGCTGTCCTGTAACTTTCTCTGTAGACCAGTATGGCCTTGAACTCAGAGATCTGCCTCCTCTGACTCTGGATTTCTGGTACTAAAGGCATTTACCATCATTCCCTGGTTGCCCAAATCTGAACAAAGGTATTTTCTGAACAAAGGTATTTTCTCAATAGAAGTTTCCTTGTCTCAGATGACTATAGTTAGTGTCTAGTTGACCTAAATCTAGCCAGCACAGTATTGGTTAGTGTTATATGCCTCACTCCATTTATGGAACAGTCATGAAATACCATGAGTAGACACAGAGGAGACTGTCCATGGGATCAGGAGTTAAGAGCAGGCGATGGCCTGGGCTTAGCTAGAAAGGTTGGTGAGAGAGGCCTTTCAGCCACGGGGTGGTTGACTGTCACAGTGAGACAGCGATGTTTGCACAAGGCTGTCCTGTGATAAAAGCTGTGCTCGAAACTGTCATGACTGGTGACAAACAAGCTCCTTAGTCTCTTGGTCACACTTGTCCTCTAGTTACCTGAGAGGCCCATACCAGTGAGGCTGTGGAGGGCCAAGAGGCATCATCTCTAGAACCTGTCAATACAGGATCATTTAAAAATGAAAGAGGGGACCTGGAGAGATGGCTCAGCAGTTAAGAGCACGAGCAACTTCCAGAGAAGCGCGTGGTGACTTACAGCTATCCAGAACACCAGTCTCCTCTGGCCTCCTCACACACCAGGCAAGTAACAATTCCTTTCAAGTGGATAATTTCTAAGAAAATCAAAATCAACGCTCAAGAAGAAATAGAACACCTGTCTAGCCATATAACCACCAAAGAAACGGAAATGATAGTAAATAAAAGTTTAAAATATCATGCCAAGAAAATGCCAGGCCTGCACATGTGTTTACTGGCATTCACATCATAAATTCAAGCAGTAGAGACTCCAATACTAAGCACACTTAATCCAGAAAGTAACTGTAAGAAGTTAACCTAATCTTAATAAAAAACAAACAGGGTTTTTCTTTTTCTGCAAAGAAAGAAAAACATGTGTCCCCAGCCTGGAGTCATATGGACTGCATTCAACTTTGATTAGTCACGAGGAACACAAGGCTGTTTTAATATTTTTTCAATGAATTACATTAATGATTGACAAAGAAAATCCATCGGTGCCTCAAAACGTGCATGAAAACATGAAGTCAGACTCAGAGCCTGGTGCCCACATGGTGGTGGGCGGAGAGAAGCAACTCCAGAAAGCTGGCTCTGAGTCAGGCACGCATGCACTCGCTCACACATGTAACAAATGAATAAATGCAAAAAAAAATGAGCTATTAGATCATTTAAGGATATGATGCTTAGGAAATGCAAATATATACGTCAACGTGCAAGAAACCACCTGAACAGGCTGACTGTTGAATGGTTCTCTCCACCATTGTGCAAAAGGCAAAAATATAGAAACAAAGAAAGTCCTGGGTGCTGGGGCCTCACATGGTGCCAGCAGTCGGAACCCAGGGAGTCTTTAAGGCACTGAGACCCTCTGTTCTCAGTCTTCTTCTTCTTCTTCTTCTTCTTCTTCTTCTTCTTCTTCTTCTTCTTCTTCTTCTTCTTCTTCTTCTTCTTCTTCTTCTTCTTCTTTTTTGTTGTTGTTGTTGTTGTTTTTTTTTCAAGACAAGGTTTCTTTGTGTAGCCTTGGCTGTCCTAGAACTCTGTAGACCAGGTTATTCTCAAATTCAGAGATCCACTTGCCTCAGCCTCCTGAGTGCTGAGATTATAGGTGTGCACCACCACTGCCTGGCATTCTATGTCTTCTTAATATTGCTACTTACTTTTTTAAAAATGTCAAAAAGAAGAGAAAGAAGAAAACTGTTGCTTTTCTGTTTTATAGTTCCTTTTTCACTACGTTGGGCTCTTGTGCCTCCTAACAGTGTCTCCTGGCTCAGCTGTCACCAATTGTCTTCTCACTCTGCTCTCTGACCTTTGTCTTCTGTCTCCTGGAACCTCCTCTGTGCTAGACCTGAATCCGACTCCTAGCTCTAAGTCTCTGCTCACTTTTTATATCCACTCCTATTCCCAGAATTCAAGAGGCAACTGACAGTGAAGGGCATAGGGTCCTTTAAATGGCCAGGCACACAAAATAATAATTCTCCAGAAAACCACTTCCAGGTCAATTCAAGACATGTTCTTTCCTTACTTGTATAAAAGACCTCCTGGATCCCAGCCTGGCCCTAAATCTCATACTTGTGTGAGTCTGGCTTTGAGTTCCTGAACCTTCTACCTGCCTTTGAGACCTGAGATTTCAGGAGCATTTTGCCTGCCCTCAAGAGCTAGGATTCCAGAAGTATGCACCATATCAAATTTGTTTGCTTATCATTTTATCTTGTTTACTTTTTCTCTGAGACGGCCCATTTTTTAAAAGAAACATTTAAAATCAAGAATTTGCTGCCTTAGTTAGGGTAACTACCGCTGTGATGAGACATAGTGTGCCAAAGCAATATGGGAGGAAAAGGCTTATTTGCTTAAATATCCCAATTCACAGGTGTTTCTCTTTTGCATGGAACTCCTGTGGCCATGGTGTTTCCTCAGAGTTCCCATGGCATTCCTCAAGAAATTTGGTCCATCTGGCTCCTACGGCCTTCCGTGCACCTCAGTTCCCGTAACTGCTGCTGGCCCCCACAGGCTCTTCATGAAGTCCTGACAACTCTTCACTGAGTGCTGTCACATGGAGAATCTGTCCCCTGCAGCTTCTGCTCTGCACTGTGGGCTCACGAGAATCCCCTGGGCCTGCATGGCAGGTCCAGCTAATTTTATCTGAAGGGCAATTTACGTGATTTCTGGTTTCCAGTGCAAGGTAAGAAGAGAGTCCCCAGTCAGAAGCAGTGTCCATCCTGTAATACAGCTATTTAAAAAGGGACTGAAAAGTCCCTAAAAAGGGACACAGCTATTTACAGGATACCGGTCCAAGTACACTGGCTGTCCACAGCTTGCCCCTTAAACTGCCCCCCCACCCCAATTCCCTAAGTTCTCTCATTAGGACCCTACCACCACAAGATGGCTCATAACCAGTTCCAAGGATTATAATGTCATCTTCTCAACTGCAAGGGGACTGCACACAGTCAGTGCACATAAATACATGCAGGCAAAACAGTCAAACCCATAAAACAGAAGCACTGAGGCTCTAACAAGGGTGACACAATCATGGTTAATACATCTAGCCTTGGGACACTGCTACATGTGACCTCAGCTGAGGCAAAAGGGTTAGTCAAGGCCAGAAATTTGAGAGTATTCTGGGCATCAATTGAGACCCTCTAGTGGTCAATTAGTCGATTAATTAATTAGATTAAGAATCCACTGGGATGCTTTGTGACGTTGGTGGCTTCTCTATGGCACCAAAAGTGGTTTCAGAAACTTTCTCAAAAATCAAAGTGGGAGGGGTCAGGCAGTGGTGGCACATTCCTTTAGTTCCAGCATGGAAGGCAGAGGCAGGCAGATCTCTCTGAGTTCAAGGCCAGATTTACAGAACAAATTCCAGGGCATCCAGGGCTACACAGAGAAACCCTGCCTTGAAAAACAAGACAAAACAAACACGCAAAAAAGAAAGTGTTGTGCACAGTGGCTGAATTCTAGGGAGGCCAAATGGCGACTGTAAGGAAAGGTCCTTTACAGCCAATTAAACAAGTGAGGGACGCAAAGTTCCTTACATTGCAAACCTGTCCCTTAGGAGAAACACATGGAACTTCAGTGCCATCCCTCAGACACAGAAGATCTAGGACACAGGAACAAAAATCCTGGGTGTTAGAGTGACAGGGACCCAACGGTGAGCCCTGGAAGCAGGATGTGTGTAAGAGATGCCGTCATCAGGGTGAGCACTCGTGGACTATCACAGTGACAGACAAGCCAGAACTGGGAGGAAATCATTGTGCTGCTGATTTGGACCATCCTGTTCCAATAATGCTGCAAATGAGGGCAGACAGCTAAGACTGGCCACCCAGAAGCTACCGTCGACAGTTAGAAGGTAGGTCCTGATGGAGAACCTGGAAATGAGTTTGTTTTCAACCCTTTGAGTCAGACTCTTGCTATGTGGGCCTGGCTAGTCTAGAATTCAGGCTGGCCTGCAACCTGCCTCGTGAGTGCAAGAATCTCAGGTGTGTGTGTGTCTCCATGCCTGGCTGTAAGCACTTGCTAAAAGCACTCCTGACCATTGGAAAGCATTAGTGACTACGAAATTAGGGATGAAAGAATGGAGTGTGTGACTACCATGGTGCCAAGACCCTTTCAAGTGTGACCTGATGTTCCCAAAGCCATATGGGTAGACCAGAACCAGGCAAGAGGCTCTATGGTGAGCGTCCTTTGGAACACACACTGACATCACTACAACCTGTTCACTTTTCAAAGCATTGAACTTATGAAGCTCATCTAAGCCAGGTAGTGCCTTTAATCTCAGTACTCGGGAGGCACAGGCAGGCAGATCTCTGAGTTTGAAGTCAGCCTGGTCTATAGAGAGTTCTAGGACAGCCAGAACTATACAGAGAAACCCTGTCTCAACAAACAAACAAACAAAAATAAAAACCTCATCTAACTGAAAAAAATTATGCTGAGACCAATTCAACTCAGCTCAGAATGTTAAGTACCTAAAATCTTTCATACTTTAACTGAGAACACTTTTAGGGTGTGCTTGAACATTACCTTAGTTAGGGTTGTACTTAGTAGGGTGTTGGGGTCCACACTAGCCGCACGTTGGGGTGGTCAAAAAATGTCTTGGCCCAAGCAAAATGTTGAGGTCCGGGCCGACCCACGTTTGGGCGGCCACTGTATCCCGACCCAAGCTGCTGCTCTGGTCCTCGGGTTAGGGTTCAGCAAGAGAGAGAGTGAGGACGGATTCGAAGAATGGAGACCAGACAGAGTGTGATTCAATCCCGTTTATTCTTCAGTCTAAGTCCTAAGTCTTGAGTTCCTAGTGCCTAGTCCCTAGCTCCTAGTCCCTCCAAGTTCCAAGTTACTTCTTCCAAGTTCTCTTCCAAGTGCCTGCTACCTGTCTTCTCTCTGCTGTGTCTGGTTCTCTCTCTATAGTCTGATTCTCTGTTCTGTTCTGTCTCTGCCTTTTATATGTCTCACTTCTAAGCCATGCCTTTTGGTCACACCTTTAATCATGCCCTTAGGTCTTGTCTCTAAATCTGATCTCTACACTTCTAAGTCACTCTTAAGTCACACACCTTTAATCTCACACACCTTTAATCTCACGCACCTTTAATCTCAAGGTAACTAAACCAAGATTATCAGAGTGTGCTCAGCTGTTGTAGGCTATTGTAATACAAGTCTCATGTCAGGGTATATGGCTCAAGATGGCTGCAAAGCTGATAGCCGCTTTCTGCTAAAAGTCGACCCCCAACAGTAGGGATGAACAGATGCCATTACCAAGGCAACTCTTATAAGGACAACATTTGCCGGGCGGTGGTGGCGCACGCCTTTAATCCCAGCACTTGGGAGGCAGAGGTAGGCGGATTTCTGAGTTCGAGGCCAGCCTGGTCTACAGAGTGAGTTCCAGGACAGCCAGGACTACACAGAGAAACCCTGTCTCAAAAAACCAAAAAAAAAAAAAAAAAAAAGGACAACATTTAACTGGGGCTGGCTTACAGGTTCAGAAGTTCAGGCCATTATCATCAAGGTGGGAACATGACAGCATCCAGGCAGGCATGATGCAGAAGGAGCTGAGAGTTCTACATCTTCATTTGAATGCTGCTAGCAAAATACTGGCTCCCAGGCAGCTAGGATGAATGTCTTAAAGCCCACACTCACAGTGACACGCCTACTTCAACAGGGACACACCTCCAAACAGTGCCACTCCCTGACCCAAGCATATTCAAACCATCACAAACATCAAAATGATTGTGATTTGGAAGCCATTTCAATGATGTGCTCCTTAGATGTACCATATAGTGTGAAATAAAATTATTGTGTTAAAAAAATAACTGAGAGTTGAGCCAGTGAGACGACTCATGGGCAGATTCTGCCCAAGCCTGATGACCTGGCTTCTAGTCCTCTATGCCACAGCACAAGGACAGAGCCAGCTCCAGAAAGCTGTTCTCCAACTTCACGCACACATACAAATAATTATAACATTTAAAAATTTAAAGTCGCCTGAATTTCTACAAACAGTAGAAAAAAATCTTGAGAAATTTAAAATTGCAACATCAAATCAATGTACCAGTGGTAAGTCTAAGAAAAATGCACAGGTTTTTAGTTAATTATTATTTTTCTTATGTGTTCTGTGTGTGCTGCTGAGTGCACATATGTGAACGGTGTGTGCAGGAGTCTGCAGAGCACAGAAGAGGGTGTCAGTTTCCTGGAACTAGAGTTACAGGTATTGGGAACCACCGTGTGGGCTGTGGAAACTGAACATGGTCCCCTGCAAGGGCCATATGTGGACTTGGGGGTTGTTTGTTTGTTCGTTTTGAGGCAGGGTTTGTCTATGTAGCCCTGAATGTCTTGGAACTCACGCTGTAGACCAGGCTGGCTTCGAACTCACAGACATCCACCTGCCTCTGCCTCCTGAGTGCTGGGATTAAGGGTGTGCACCACTCCCTGGCCAGTATGTGTTTTTAACTACTGAGCCATCTCTCTAGCTCCCATAATAAGGCTTTAGAGAAGGTTTTTTTTTTAATTTAGAGTTTAATTTTTTTATTTTTAATTATGTTTTGTCTATATGTCTGTGTTTGGGTTTGTGCACGTGTGAGGGGTGTGCCTTCAGAGGTCATAGGGGATATCAGACTCCCCAGAGTTGGAGAGACAGCTGGCTGTGAGCCCCTCAACATGGATGATGGGGCTCCCTCTGATCAGCTGGAAGCAGTACACTCTCTTAACCATCTCTCCAGCTGCTACCATCTCACAACCTTTTTTAAAAAGCAGAACATAGTAAGGACTCACTTGTAATTCTAATTACCCAAGAGGGTGAAGTAAGATTTCGAGTTTGAGGTTAGTCTTGGCTACATGATGAGGCCCTGTCTAAAACCAAAGTAACCAATCACTTAAAAGATACAAACCAAAACAGGAAGTAGGGAGAGGGAGCTTCTTCCCTCAGTCAAGTCCTGCCCTAAAGCACTGGGGATGGATTCCAGGGGGTAAGTGGAAGAGTCCTGGAGACCCCAAAGCAGATGCCACATTTGAGATGGACTCAGGCAGAAATGGGGGATGGGGACAGAGCACTCAATACACACAGGCCCAGGGTGACAGTGATGCTGGGACACTCAGTTCTGCACACAGAAAAACATGAGCTAGAGCCGTTCCCTCACATCCCCCACATAAGCATTATCCAGATGGATGGAAGCTTGCTATCAGCCAACCACAGGCCTTTAGGGAATATCTCATGAGCTCACTGTACTTACTCAGACATGAGTCCAACCGAGCAAGCCCGGAACACAGTGCAGATACCCTGGGAGCTTAAATAACTTGCTACCCAAGCACCTGGTACCCAAGCCACATGGCCAGAGCCTGAAAGTCAGGAAGGCCAGAACAAACCATTCCTAAAAAGAAGATCGACGCCTCACAGAAGAGAGGATTAAAGCCCCAATGCTTCTCTACAATCTAGTGACTACTCAAGCCAAGTGTGGGCTTGCAGTCAGAGTGTGCTAAGCAGTCACCTACACTCAGGCCCGCCAGCGGACTGTGATTGTCTTGAAGCAAAACTCTGCATTCAGTGAGCTTTGACACAGACCTGTGCTGTAGCCAGCAATTCTGTTCTCAAGATACTGTCCAGACAACAGCTCCAAGCGTATTGTCCATTTTCAATACTCACAGGGCAGAAAGTTAAACACTGAGACATGTGAGTGACACCTTCAATGTCCACAGGGCTTACTCTCAAAACCACAATGCGAGTGAAAAAAGCCCTCTTCAGGACAAGGCTAGTGGTATGTCAGTGTGACATAAGTTAGCCTTCTGAGAGGAGGAGCCCATGGAGACTACCCCTCTATTAGATGTAGCTATAGGTAGGCAAGGCTAATTGCTGGTGGCAGGGCCCATCCCATTGTGGTTGGGGTTGCTTGCTGGGATTGAAGGCGTGGGTTACCACCACCCTATTAGTCCTGCTACCTTTAATCCCAGCACTCAGAAGGCATAGGATGGTGGATTTCTGTGAATTAGATGCCAGCCTGGTTTACAGAGCAAGACCCAGGACAGCCAGGGCTACATAGAGAAACCCTGTTCTCCCCTCAACACTCCTCCCCCATTAAAAAAAAATAAAGGTAGAAAATCAGGAAAACCATACATTATTACTTAGAGATACATCAGTATTCAGTAAAGAAGAAAAGTGAGGGACAGGTCAACATCTGAGGGAAGGATACTGTCCACGGGGTCATCAGGGGTGGGGGTGTCTAACATGCGGGCACTTCTACACAACAACTTACACACTGGCTGCATTTCATAAGGCAGCCTTCTTCCTCTACTCCCTGAACCTATGTGAAGCCTGGTCTCTTCAGAACAGGTAGGATATGGACATATCCCCTTCATACACCCCACACACACCCCCACATGCTCATGCCTTGCTCACTGTGGATACCTAGAACCTATCTTTGGCTTGCACTGGGACCCAGTATTTGCTGAATGACTGAATGAATTCATAAAGAAAAAAGTCCTTAGGCTAGGGAGATAGCTCAGCCTGTTCAGTGCTTACCAGAAAGATGGGGCTGTATGTGATCTCCAGCCCCTGTACAACAAAACAAAATAGCCCCTGTAAAGCAACAACAAAGTAGGTGCAGTTGCCTATGTTTGTAAGGAGGAGGCAGAGACAGGTCACTTCCTGGAGCTTGCCGGCCAAGTACCTTAGACTAATCAGTGTGCACACATTTTCTCACACATACATATACAACTCATCCATACATATTCACCAAAAATATATTTTTTTTTGATGGGGAGAGAATATGGGCAAGACCAATGGTTAGGAGCACTTGCAGAGGACCCAAACTCACTTCCTGGCAACCAAATGGCAGCTCACCATGAACTGTAGCTTCTGTTCTAGGAGATCTTCCTGCCCACACATATATAACACACATATACATAAAAATCATTTTAAAAAAAATGTGTTTATTAAGCTAGGCATTGATGGTGCACACCTTTAATCCTAGCACTCGGGAGCCAGGGGCAGGCTGGTCTGTGAGTTCAAGACCAGCCTGGTCTACACAGAGAAATTCTGTCTTGAGAAAATAAACCAAAGCAAAGCAGAGCAAAACAACAACAATGAAAGGATTTATTTTAGGGCTGGAGAGATGGCTCCGGTGCTGAGAGCCCTGGTTGCTCTCCCAGAGGACCCAGGCTTTATTTTCAGCACTCATACAGCTCAAAACTGTCTATAATCCAGTTCCAGGGGACCCAATGCACTCTTCTGACCTTCATGGGCATCAGACATGCATATGGCACACAGACATATGTGCATATGTGTACCCATACACATAAAATAAAGACACTAGAAGAAATTCTCTTTTTTCTTAAGGGTTATTTATTTATTTTATGTATATGAGTACACTGTTGCTGTCTTCAGACACACCAGAAGAGGGCATCAGATCCCATTACAGATGGTTGTGAGCCACCATGTGGTTGCTGGGAATTGAACTCAGGACCTCTGGCACAGCAGTCAGTGCTCTTAACCACTGAGCCATCTCTCCCATCTCTCCAACCCTGAGAAATTCTTCTATTTAATTTTTTAAAGTTTTAATATGTGCAGTGTGTGTGTGTGTGTGTGTGTGTGTGTGTGTGTGTATTGGGGGTGGGGCTGTGCAGGTGTATGCAGATGCCCAAGAAGCCCAGAGACATTAGATCCCCCGACCCAAACTGGAGTTACAGGAGGTTGTGAGCCATCTAATATAGGTACTGGGAACTGAACTTGAATCTTCTGCTAAAGCAGTGTGTGCCATTAACCTTAGCACCAAAACTTTAGCTCTCTAAAAGCAAATTTTAAAAGAAGGAAGAGCAGGAGGAAGGAAGAACAGAAGAGAGAGGGAGGGGGAATGGGGGCAGAAGGAAGGAAAGAAGGGATGGAGGGAGAGGGGAGAGGTGGGCAGCCTTGTTGGGGACCTTCTCCACTGAAGGGATTTCAGCTTCTGAACACAGTGAGAAAACTGAGGCAGGGCAGCTAAGGTCTTACAGTTCTAGCAGGAAGCCCAAGCAGGGCGAGGGGAGGGGTGGAGGTTCGGACTCTAGGCTTCCACATTCCTCTGCTTGAACCAGAGCCAAGCCACACACAGAACACATCTGGAGCCCACCCCACCCAGGGACTGAAGTCACAGCCTCTCCTTTAGCCCTGGCCATCTTCAGCCTTTGTCTTAGCTGTTCCCAACTCTCAGCCTCTATCCTTCTTGGCAGGCTAATCTGGGGCCTTGGCCATGAGAGTCTCCCAAGGCAGGGGTCAGAGGTCTTGCCCCACCTCTGTCTCATCTTTTCAGGTCCCCAGTTGCCCATCAGGAAGCCCTGTTGGACTTTGAATAGGGGTGCTGACTTTTTATATAGTTTTTATACAATGTCCCCTCCTGGCCTCTGGTGCCCCTGCCTCTTCTGGCCTATCAGGAATGGACAAAAGAACTTGGGGGGGGGGAGCATGGGATGGGAGAGCTAGCAGGAAACCGGAGCCTCGTGTCCAGTGCTGACCACACCCAGAGATTCCCTTCTGGAGCCTCACAAGCTGGGCTTTGAAGAGATTGAGCCACCTCCAAGGTTCCTCCCCTCTGGGGTCCTAAGCTAGAAGAAAGAATCCTTTGCTGGGCTTGAAACACCAGACCCTCAGCCAGGGCAGCAACTCCAGCCCTATTATTGTCCTTGCCTGTCCAGCAGCCAAGGCATCGCCCCAATGCCTGCAGCAAAGGCCATTCTTCAGCTGAGGCAGCCCTGCTCCCTGGTGGTCTCACCACATGGCTCCCTGCTGCCCCATGGATGGGATGCTTTGTGTTGCTGGAATTCCCATGTTGTAAGGGCATGAAGTGACATGGTTGCTGGCCAGGAAGTCCTGTCTGTGTTCTAGCTTGTGGGTCAAGAGGAGGGGGAGGGGGAAGGGGAGGCCAGAGCCAGCACATTCCCAGTCCCCAGCCAGTGTCCAGGATTTCTTGCTGGCCAGGATGCAAGCTTGCTTAGGAACACTTTTCCTGTAGGATGAGACCTGTGTAAGGTGTCCTCTGTCCCCAGTAACCTCTTCAGTTTAGTTCTCTGTGTCTGTCTCCTAGGCAAAGAGAGCAGCAGGGGTGGTCAAGGCCCTGAGATAAAATTCAGAGACAGACAGCCTCATCTGCCCTCAGTTTCCCATTTGGGCTTGTATGATGGCAGATCATTCTTGCCCTTTTCAGTTAGAAGACACTGGGTACTCATTAGTCCAGGAAGTCGTCACAGTAGCTCCTGCTTGGTCCACAAGCAGATGCTGAACCTCTGTGCCCTGCTGGCCTCGACCCAAGACCCAGTAGTTGAAATTTAATTATGTCGACAAAAAGGTCTGGCTTGCCTTTCCCTGGCCAGAAACAAATTTGGCTCCGAGGGTGCAGCATTCTCCAAGCAAGGCTGCCTAGGAATCAGCCTAGCCAAATCCCAACACCGGGTATCCTCTCACGACTCCCCAGGACAGAGCTGGGAACTCCCTGTGCTGGGTGGACAGGAAGGAAGAACGTGACTGAAAGCTGTGGGACAACCCAGCCAAGAACCTGTGCGAGGAGGGGTGGTGCGGCTGAGTCACCCACACCGCTTCACTCACCTGCGTCTTCGCAAGAGGCAGGGCGGACTTTGGGCAGGTCCCGCGGTGGGAGGGCCTTAATGTAGGCGGGGCCGATTCAGCCCCGCCCCTGAGCCTAACTCTGGGGCCCCGGCCACCCGGGCCTCCCCGCTGCCTGCTGTCCGGGGTCCCTGCTGTGTTCTCCCGCGCGTTCCCATGGCTGGAAAGTTGGTGTCTCTGGTGCCACCTCTGCTGCTGGCTGCCGTGGGCCTCGCTGGCCTCCTGCTACTGTGCGTCCCTACCCAAGACGTCCGGGAGCCGCCCGCCCTCAAGGTGCACGCGCTCACTGCGGCGCTGGGAAGCAGCTGGCCCTGGGGTTAGGGGGTGCCTGTCGGGGACTGTAGGTGCGCGCCTGAACGCCCTGCGCTCTCACACCAGCGCGGAACTGTGCCTCCGGCCCGGTTCTAAATTCCGAACTTCGTTTTACTGCATCCGCGGGGTGACAGCGACGCTTCCGGAGCCCCGAGGCACTGGAGGCAAAGTTTGTGGGAACCTCCTGTTGCGGCTTCACGTGAGACTTGCAGGAGCAGCAGAGGGGCTGTCTTCCCGCTCCCTTCATATGGTTCCCATCTCCCCGGGCTGTGGCAAGAACCTCCGCCCCAAGTCCAGCGCCATTTCCGGGCAGCACCTAGAGCGCGCCGTTAGAGAAGGGCATTGGTTCTAGACTCAGCTCCAGATAAGGGACAACACACACTAGGGATCTCCAACCCCTCTCAGACCAAGGTCTGAACGGCGACACTTGAAAGAGGGCAAAGGAAGCTAGCTGGTTCTAAAGGGGTCTCCATCGCTAATCCTCAGCCGCCTCAGGCTAGAGGATGAAGCCTTTAACCATTTGTTGATCTTTTTCTGAGTTTGTGTGGGGACGAGACATCCCAGCCTCAGGGACCTAGAATGGAAGGGAGAGAGCTCTGTAGTCATGCGGGATGAGCTGTGGGGTGTGGGAGTTGCATCATTGTATCTGCCTGGCTCTGGAGGAGTTCTCCGCTGTGCAGGAGGCCTGGAGCAGCCCTTTCCCAGGCTAGAACTGGCACATGCCCCAGGTTGGTGTCCAGCCAGGCTTCTTCAGCTGGAGCACAGCCCCTTGGAGCTGCAAAGAAGGCCCATCCAATGTCCTTCTCTGCTCTACAAAACCAGCCTCTCCCTGTTCCTGGCTTTTAGGCCCAGACAGGGGCATGAATTGGAGACCTTCTACGTTCAACCACAGTCACGTTTTTAAGTGGTGCTTACTTCCACATCCGATGGTTAGGCTATGGTTCCAGCAAATACAGGCAGAGTCAGGACAGAAGGAAGAGTAGCTGTTGGCTTTGTTTCTCCTGAACAGAGCAAAATTTCAGATGGGACCCTTTGTTCTTGTCACAGCCCCTCAGTTGCTGTTGCCAGGAAGTCTACTTTCTGGTGCCTGTCAGTTGTCATCCTCAGGCAGTTGTGAGGTGGGGTGTGTGTGTGTCACAGCAGGAAGTCCTGGTCAGTCTCCGTCCATTCAATCTGTATCACTGGGAATGCTCTTGGATGACCCTGAGCTTCAGTTTGTGATTTGGTACATAGCTGGTGGGAATGGGGAGCTGGACTGGGGAAGGAGCCTCCACAACCCTCAGGCTAACTTACCACATCCACCCACAGTATGGCATCGTTCTGGATGCTGGCTCTTCACACACATCCATGTTTGTCTACAAGTGGCCAGCGGACAAGGAAAATGATACCGGCATCGTGGGCCAGCACAGCTCTTGTGATGTTCAAGGCGAGCATGGTCTTGGGTTCCTGTTCAGTCTTAGCTTTGTGGGCCCAAATGGTTATTTTCCTCTGCTTGCTGCTAGGTGGGGCTTATTCCGGACAGGAGTTCAAAAGGAGAGGTTGAGTTCTCAGGACCTGGGAGGAGCTGTGGGTACTTCATGTTCTAGAACTGAAGCCCTAGGGAACAGGTGGACACCTTGGGGTTTAATGGCCCAAGCTCAGTCTCTACACTATAGATGAGGCAGGTGGCCTCTGAGGATCTAAGGGTGTATCCCAGCATGTTCTATGGAGGCCAGGCTAGGTTGACAATGCCAAAGTCAAAGCTGTGGCACCTGTGCCCACAGCTACTAGGCAGGCGGCAGCATCAGAAACTCTGAGCGATACCTGACCCTTTGTCTCCAGTTTGGGTGTCTCTGGGATTAAGCTGGGAAGGTGTGTTCAAGCAGCTTCAATAGCAGATGCTGGAAACCGTCCACCAAGCCTGGACCCAACTCCTCCTTCCCTTTAGGTGGTGGCATTTCCAGTTACGCAAATGACCCTTCTAGAGCAGGCCAGAGTCTGGTCGAATGTCTTGAACAGGCACTTCGGGATGTGCCCAAAGACAGATATGCCAGCACACCACTCTACCTGGGAGCTACAGCAGGCATGCGCCTACTCAAGTGAGTACCTATACCCTGACTTGGCCCAGGGGCCTGCACAGCCCTTCAGCAGAGTAGAACTCCCCTCCCTGGGCAAGCTCTCAGGAGGGCAAGCCTGGCAGAGGGCATCTGGGGATGAGCTCCATCAGAGTCCCCCTCCCCCATTCCACAGCCTGACCAGCCCAGAGGCCACAGCCAGGGTGCTTGAGGCAGTGACACAGACGCTCACACAGTACCCCTTTGACTTCCGTGGTGCTCGCATCCTCTCGGGACAGGATGAAGGGGTGTTTGGCTGGGTGACTGCCAACTACCTGCTGGAGAACTTCATCAAGGTGGGCCCTGCAGCTGGCCCAAGGAACCTGGGATCTTGCCAGGCTTGCTCGCTCACAGTCTTAATCCAACTTATATTCTCCACAGTATGGCTGGGTAGGCCGGTGGATACGACCAAGGAAGGGAACACTGGGGGCCATGGACCTTGGGGGTGCCTCAACACAGATCACCTTTGAGATGACCACTCCATCTGAAGATCCAGAGAATGAGGTCCACTTGCGGCTCTATGGTCAGCATTACCGTGTCTACACCCATAGCTTCCTCTGCTATGGTCGAGACCAGGTTCTCCACAGGCTTCTGGCTAGTGCCCTCCAGGTGTGTACCCAGACTCAACCATAATACCACACTAACAACTTCTGGAGGAAGGGAGGAAGAAGGGACAAAAGGCGACAGAGCATAGCCAAAAAGCAGCTCAGCTCACACTGACCTCAGGGACCTTAAGAGTGGCTATACACATAGCAGTGAGACCCACGGTGGGTCCCTGTCTCCATGATGATGTCCGCCTTCAGCCTCAACCAACACGCAGCTTCTTCAGCTAGGTGTGCCTCAGCTTGAAGACAGGTGGGGAGGAACTCGGCGGTATAAAGTGACAGGAATGGGAGCTTAGAATAAGGAGAGCCAGGGAATCGTCTCAGAACCTTGAATGCCTGGCTAAAAGGTTTACTGTTTGAATAGTTGCTATGGTTGTTCATGAACACAAAAGTGATGCTGCCCAAGTTGGATTTATGAACACATCATAAATGTTCATCATGCTCACCATGCTACTTCTCTGGGGTGGGGTGGAAGGCAGTAGCTGGAGTGGGGAATTCTATCTGTGCTCTGGCTAACTCCCTAGAGCCATGGATTCCACCCCTGCTGGCCAAAGGGCTACTCCACCCAAGTGCTGCTCCGGGAAGTCTACCAGTCGCCATGCACTATGGGTCATCGTCCCCAAACCTTCAACAGCAGTGCCATTGTCAGCCTGTCAGGGACCGGCAACGTTGCCCTCTGTCGTGACCTCGTCTCCAGGCTCTTCAACGTCTCCTCCTGCCCCTTTTCCCAATGCTCCTTCAATGGGGTGTTCCAGCCTCCTGTGGCTGGGAACTTCATAGTGAGTCTGGTGGATAGATGGATGTGGGGGGCGGGAGACCCTAAGCATGTGGTGATAGGATGACTGCACACCCCTTTCTCCCACAGGCCTTTTCTGCTTTCTACTATACTGTGGACTTTCTGAAGACAGTGATGGGGCTGCCTGTGAGAACCCTGAAGCAGCTGGAGGAAGCTACAGAGATCACCTGCAACCAGACCTGGGCTGAGGTGAAGCCTGCTCCCATATTCTCCATGGCTGGGCAGGAAGCTTTCCCCTTCAATTGATCTCGGTATAGAAAGACTTAGTCATTTCAGAATGCTGCCTGCCATAGACTGAAGAAGCAACCAGGCTACTGTGGGGAGCTTCGGGCTGAGTAAGCTAGAATTTCAGTGGTCTCCTTGGAGCCTGATCCTACAATCAAGGCCTGGAAATGGGTATTGCAAAGGCTCTGTGACAACAGGGACCTCAAAGCAGAAAGGGACAGAAAGGTAGGTATCTAGGACAAAGTGTGGAAAAGAATGTCCCAGTAGTAAGAAAAGAATACTCAGGAGAGATTCAGCAGGGCTTGGGGTATGCCAGGAGAAATTGAAGATACTGCCAGATTCCTGGCTCTGGACATGGACTGAGCAGTAGTTCCGGGTAAGGAAGAATAGAGAGTCCCTGATTGCTGGAGTGTAAGGTGGCTACCATGTCTCCTGGAGAAATAGGTCCCTCTAGTCTTAGACCCAGGAAGGTCTCAGAAAAGTAGGGCCAGTTGGTCAGAGAGCAACACTTAAGCCTGGACCTCTGTTCCTTTGATATGACGCAAGGATGCTACTACCCTCTATTTCCTAGTGGCCATCCTTGCAGTCCTCTCCATCCAGATGTTGGGAGGGGAGAGAACACAAGGCCTTCCAGCAGTCACGAGGTTTATCCCAGAGGAGTGTCTGCCTGGGAAGGGCGTTTTGGACTAGGTCTTTCTGTGTATTTCCTGTGTATGCCTTTCTTGGCCTCAGTTGTAGCAGATGGCGGGTTGCTGTACCCATCGGACCATAGCTCCTTGTGGTCTTGAAACTAACGGTGTCTCACTCTCTTCTTAGCTTCAGGCCCGAGTGCCAGGGCAGCGGACCCGCCTGGCTGACTACTGCACTGTGGCCATGTTCATACATCAGCTACTGAGCCGTGGCTACCACTTCGACGAGCGCTCTTTCAGCGGAGTGCTCTTCCAAAAGAAGGTGGGTAAATGGAGGGGTCAGAGGATTCTTGGTTCGGACTCTCGGAGGCTGATGCCACGTCACGCCCCTTCTTAGGCCGCAGACACGGCTGTCGGCTGGGCGCTGGGCTACATGCTGAATTTGACCAACCTGATTCCCGCTGACCTCCCGGGAGTACGTAAGGGCACCCACTTCAGCTCCTGGGTCGCTCTCCTGCTGCTCTTCACAGTCCTGATCTTGGCAGCGCTGGTCCTGCTCCTGCGCCAGGTGCGCTCTGCCAAGTCCCCAGGCGCCCTCTAGGGGGTGCACTGGGAGCTTCTCCCAACTCCCTGCTCTCCCTTCCTCCCCGAGGGCATCTCTGACCCTGAAGCAGCCTGGAAATCGACGTTGTTTCGTATCTACATTCACAGAAAGCCTAGGTGGGCAGCTCTGAGTTCTCAATTAGTCCTCTCTCTTCCTGGGATGTCAGGTCTTTTAGCCTGTGACTCAGGATGAGGTCTATTCGGAATGGAACCTTTGTTCTGATTTTCAGGGCCCTGGGAACTTTCTGTCTGAGCCTTTAGAAAGGCAAGCACCAGAGCTTACGAGCTAGGAGTCAGTTCCATGCCTACTTGTAAAAAATTTTGTAATAAAAGATTTTTTCCTAGAGCAGTGAAGTGTTCATAGGGTGGGGCATCTTTTGTTGCCTGTTCCTCCTACCAGCTGTGTTGGTTATTCGGATGCAACCTGGTTCCGAGATACTGACTTTTCTTGCTTCTTCCCTTTCTGTAGCAGACCTAAGGCAGTGGAGGCAGTCCTACTTACACTGGTCTGGAGTTGTCTCCGAGTCTGAGTTTTCTCTGACTGACAGAACCCTAACAAACCTCAGGTCCCCCTCTATGACATCCATAGGAATTGAGGCTTCACTCCAAGTTTTTTTCCAGCTGATACTTGAAGTGTCAGTAAGCCTGACGGTCAGAGATGCCTGCACCCCACAGCCTAAGTTTCCCTGTCCTCTGGGTGGAAAGTGTGACGTGAGTATGGGACTTGTCTCTTGCCTCTTTTGTGGGAAGTTAGCTCAGACTCTGTTTCTGTTCAGTCAGTGCCTTGAGGGCTGGGTTGGGATGGCAATGTGCACGCATGCATGCATGCATGCACACACACACACACACACACACACACAGAGAGAGAGAGAGAGAGAGAGAGAGAGAGAGAGAGAGAGAGAGAGAGAGAGAATCATTTGATACATTTTATAAACCTGCACTGACAGCCTGACAGCCTCCTCTTTGAGTTTGCCAGCCTGAAGGACGGGAAGAAGTGTAGGGCTGGAGAACTCAACCTTCTTCTTTTCTCCCATAAGACAGGGTATCCCTGTGTAACCTTAGCTGTCCTGGAACTTGATATGTAGACCAGGCTGGTCTCAAACTCACAGAGATCTGCCTACTTCTGCATCTTGAGTGAGTGATGGGATTGAAGTCATGAACCACCACGCTGAACTTCAACATCACCTTCTTGACTCAACCAGGGGGAGGTCTCTGGCGGGGGAGGGGTGTGCTCACAGGGGACCGTAAGTGAATGGTAACCATGAGGCACCATGTATCCATGTTGTGACTCAAGAGAGCTGAAAGCCATCACCTGGGGCGATGGCCACCTTGGACAGCTCCCAGACGACTGTCAGCAACAATGTCAAGTTACTCTTGCCCCCTGGTGGCATCATTTGGGAACGAGCCTGACTTGATCTTGTGAGCCTGCTGTGTTTGCTTTTCTTTTCTTCGTGGCTTTAGAAAGCCCGGGTGCGTCTCTGAGTACACCTGTGTATCTCTATACACCTGTTTACCCTTTGTGGGATACATTTTGCAAACCTGCAACAGCCAGCCTAGTCTACATAGTCAGGATTTGTCCCTGGTGTTTCCCTAGTTTAAGGTCCTCCGTTCTAACAGGGTGGGTGGTGAGGATTTGGCAGGCGGACCACTAAGAAGGCGTGCATCCTGGGACGCCCTCCGCTAGTCAATCCCAAGCCAGATTTCTGGGTAATGAGTAGGTATCCTGCTGTAGAGGCAAGAGGGCTCGAGACATTCAGCCGCCTGAAGAAAGGGACCCCCAAAAGGATGCAGAGGGAGGGGGCTGAGACTAGAGGAGATGTCCCGCCCCCGCAGGTGGAGCGCGCAGGCGCATTCCCGACACTTTTCCTGGCCGCCGCGCCTCCATTCCATCCCGGATCCATTGCCGCAACGTCAGCGCCGCCTCCTCCTCTTTTCCTCTTCCTCCTCCGCCCCTCTCGCTTCCCGGCTTCTCCAGTCGCGGTTCCCGGAGTGGGTACCGAGCCCGGGGCCGTGGGGTGCCATGCTGCCTGGGTGGCGGCGCTGAAGCATGGCGACGCCCGTCCCTCCGCCTTCCCCGCGGCACCTGCGGCTGCTGCGGCTGCTGCTCTCCGGCCTCATCCTGGGAGCGGCCCTGAATGGTGCCACCGCCCGTCGCCCGGGTGAGCGAGCGCTCTGGGCGCAGGCTGTGGGGTGCTCCGGGGTTGGGGTTGCCAGGCGGGGAATCCTGCCACCCGGCGCCGCCCTGGTCTGCCTTGCCACCGCCCCGACCTTACCCAGGCCCACAGGCTAGGCAGGCCCGGGCCACTGGGCATGGATTGGGTAAACAGGTCAGGCCTGTTGAAGGCCTTGCTAGATGAGTCTTCTCTCAGGTCCTTGCTGGCGAATGTTCACGCGCTTTTGGTCTTTGTGAGTCCTTGAGTCAGTCTGGTGTGTGTCTTTCTGGGTCTGCAGCCATCTGGTTCCTGGTGGCCCTTCAAGGGGATCCTGTCTCTTTGTTTCTGTGTCTCTGGGACTTCCAGTTGGCAGGGTTGTTCCTGGTGTCTGCAGGCCTTGCCTGTCAGCCCTGACTCAAGTGTGTGTGTGTGTGTGTGGAGAGGGGTTCCCTGGCAAAGTCTAAGGGTTCCAGACCTAGACTCTTGTTCCAACTTAGTGGGATCAAGCTGCCCCCATCCCCTGCCCTGGAGGGCATGCACCACCCAGTCTTCTGGTCTGAGGTCTGTGTATTGACCTTTCAGAAGAGTGTGACTCCCTGACTGGGAGAACATTCTTGACAGATGGGTCCTGAAGCCACAGGATCCAAATTGTATCTCCCTGAGGGGAGTGAAGTGGGAGAGGGTGCCCATATGTTCACTGAGTTCTTCTGGAACTATGTATGGGAACTGCTTTGAGCCCAGCTTACAGATGAAGAAACTGAGGGAACGGAGAGGTGACTGGTATGTGGCACAAGTGGACCTGGTTAGGTTTGGATGTGGGGCCTTAAGAGCTGGGCAGACCTCTTCCTGGGCAAGCAACCCAGGAACTGGCCTGAAGGTTGGCATGACTGGAAGAGACTCTTGAGGAGGGTGGGTGGCCAGACCAGGCCTTGCCAGAGGTGCTAAATAGGCTGCCTCCCTGGTGGATCCTCCTCAGGGATGAGACTAAGGCCTAGTACTGAACCTCTTGGGCAGACGCTGGCCTCTGCTCATTAGCTGAATGCAGAGACCTGGCATGGCCCCATGCTAAACCTTCCCTTATCACACCTAGTGCCCAGGAAGGGCTGGTAGCTTAGCATGGGTAGAAAACCAGTTACTCTCCAGCTGCCATTGTTTCTGGGACCCAGGCTGGAGGGGGACTTTCTACCCAAGATCAAACAATAGGCTGGTGGTCCTCTCTAGCCACCACCAGCCAGCGTTGTTCTGCATGCCCAGTATAGATCCGAAGAGGTTGTCAGCACCAGGGGCAGGGACTTGGAGCCCAGCTGGTGGGTGGAGTCTGTGTAAGCCTCCTGGCACAATGCTGTTTAACTATCCCAAGCCCCAGGCTCAGATTGCTGTTACTGGAGGCTGCTGGCAGTCTATGGTGGATAGAAGGTGCCTAGTCTGGGATTCAGTGTGCCACCTGCCACCAGAGCTTCTGGAACTTCTTTGCAGGAGCTGTAGAGTGTTAGATGCCAAAGTCTCTAGAAGGACATGGTCAACACATCCCAGGGCCTTACAGTGTTGCCTGCAGTATGGAGCGGAAGGATCTGGTTGGCTAGAGACACAGGCAGAGTTGGTGGTCCTGCTGCAGTCCCTTGGCTCTCTGATGGCTTCCGAGACAGGGACCAGAGTCCCAGGCTGGGATTATTCCTTACCTTTGAAGCAACTGAACTTATCCATCCCATAGGAGAAACTGACACATAAAGTTCACTGCCCTATGTAGCTGTGTCAGGATGGGGCTGACTGGCAGGTATAAGAGAACATTGTGCTCTGGGCCCCAAGCGACAAAAATGTGACTCAGAGCTATGACCTAGACTGGCATCCCCAACACCGATTAGTCCAGGCCTTTCAATGCCGTCATTGTATCTAAGCCAGTGCCATCTTAGGTCTCCCAAACCCCAGTGCCCTGAAAACAAAGGCTAGGCAGAGACAGCCACTGTCTTCTAGGCTGAGCATTTGTCCTGTGGGTTGGCAGACTAATTCTAGGGTTATATGTGATGGGGTCTAGGGAGGAGCCCCGATGTTTGGGAGAAATGTCTACACAGCATCCTTTGCTGCTCCAGAGCCAAAGAGAGAACAGAGCTCTGTTCTCAGTGGCAATCTGGATGGAAGGTTCTGGCTCACTCTGAGCCACACAAAGGTCAAAAGCCAGCCTTGGAGAACTATGCAGTCCTTCCCTGGAAAGCCGACTGGACAGTTAGGGTCGGTTTATCTTTTAAGCATAAGGCTTAGGCCTGGAGCAAGACTGGGGAGTGGGTGGGGTAGGATAGTTCCCGTAAGACTTGGGACTGTTTGCTTCCTGATCCTGACACTTGGCAATAGGAAATCAGGGCCCACCCAGAACAATGCTTAGAGCTCTGCCTGGCCAGCTCTGTGGGGGGAAGGCTTTCTAAGCAGAGCTGCTGCTGTGGGGGCTGGCGGTCAGCCAAGTGGACTGTGAGGGGCCCTGCCTCTGCTTCTTCCTCAGATGCTACCACCTGTCCTGGAAGCCTGGATTGTGCACTGAAGAGGCGGGCAAAATGCCCACCAGGTGCGCATGCCTGTGGACCGTGCCTTCAGTCCTTCCAGGAAGACCAGAGAGGGTTCTGTGTGCCAAGGAAGCACCAATCTTCTGGTATGGCAGAGTATAGGGTCAGGGAAAATGGAT
This sequence comes from Arvicanthis niloticus, assembly GCF_011762505.2. Taxonomy (NCBI): domain Eukaryota; kingdom Metazoa; phylum Chordata; class Mammalia; order Rodentia; family Muridae; genus Arvicanthis; species Arvicanthis niloticus. Next base: position 106,127,723 of record NC_047663.1, read on the forward strand.
GTGTGAGATGTGTTCCCTCCCTCCCTCCCTTCCCTGCCTGTGGGTTCGTACCTAAGGATCTAAAAGCCTCATGATATTGGCTACCCATCCCTCTGAGCATCATGGGATGCTCAGATCCAAGACCAGAGTGACAAGCCCCTCCAACCTTTCAAGATGGCACCGACCCAGTGTTGGAACTAGGTTGAGGCCTACGGCAGCTGAGTCCTCCAGGGTGGAGGATGACCTCAGGGGGAGGCAGAGAGGTCAGACTGTTAGGCTTGAACCATGACAGGTCTCCAAAAGCTGTTCCAGCTGTCTGCTCTCGCACCCTCTAGGCAACCCCCTCTTCTCTCTTACTCACTTATCCTGTGTCCCTCACTCAGCATGTTAGGAGGCGCCAGCCCTGTGGTGGTGGCCACCGGCCTTCAGTATATCCGGATCCCTCTTCAGGAGTGATGAGAGCTTTACTTGAGAGGTCTGGGGGTGTGGCCAGCCAGGCTTCCTGGGAGGAAGTGTAAAGAAAAGCCCTGAGAGAAGGCCAAGACTGCGTCCTGTGTGGGAGCTTTTTGTTTGTTTGTTTGTTTGTTTGTTTTGATTTTGGGTTTTCAAGGCATGGTTTCTCTGTGTAGCCCTGGCTGTCCTGGAACTCACTCTGTAGACCATGCTGGTCTTAAAGTCACAGAGATCCACCTGTCTCTGCCTCCCAAGTGCTGGGATTAAAAGCCATGCACCGTGCTACAGTGTGCTCAGCTTGGGAGCCTCTCTTTGGACTGTGAGGTATTGAGGGAGAACCAGTCAGGGTCCACCCTACCCATCCCCCCACTCCCCGCAGGCAACTTCTCTTCTGACTGCCTGGGAAGAGCCTACATGTTTGGTACATTTTGGCATTGCTTTGATCCTTCAGGATTCCCTTTCTCCTTTTAGGCAGAGAAGGTGGCTGGGATGGGCAGGGTAGGATCCACACTGACTTACAACTTCTGCCCACCCTGTGTGCAGACTAGCTATGATAAGGGATTCCATTCCTTTCTCTTCTTGTGGGTCTCTGCACACACCCTAGCCTTCCCCTCTACTTGTCTCCTCTTCCCTGTCTCCTCTCTCCCCTTCTCCCACCTCTGACTCAAAGAAGCTCCCTCAGTTGTCACCATGGAAAGCAAGATAGTGAACCTTTGGATGGGTCCCTCCATCTCAGGAGGCTGCTTGCTGCAGGTATTATCAAGGGTCTGGGGCCTCTGTATATGATGGCCCATCACACTCCTCAGGGGAGGGCCTATCCCAGCCCAGACTGGAAGAGGAGATCGATTCTCTGGCCCAGGAACTGGCACTGAAGGAGAAGGAGGCTGGGCACTCAAAGCTGACGGCACAGCCCTTGCTTGAGGCTGTGCAGAAGCACCTGGAACCGGGTGAGGACCCCCATCCCCATCCCCACCCCCACCCCATGCACTACCCCGATCCTGTTTCTTTGACCGAAGGCAAGTCCTGCTGACTTGACGTGTATGCCTGACCTTAGCAGCTACCCTGGAATTCTCACAATGGGGTCAACGACTGGAGCCCAGTCTTCCCTCTATTCATGGAACCTCTTCGCCCACACCCCATACCTCCTTGAGCTCCCGGGCATCCTCTGGGCCTGTGCAAATATCCCCGCTGGAGCCCCAGGGAAGGCATGGAAATGGCCTCACCCTTGGTAGGTCCGAGTTGGTGACAAAGGGTAGGCATGTGGTGGGTGGAAGGAGGAGGCACCAAAGGGCTAGGAGAGGTAGACTGAGGCTTTCCTCAGGCTTCAGTTGCTTCTTTGTCCCACAGTGCTGATCCTGGCTTTCTGCTTGGCGAGCACAGCCGCCTTGGCTGTGGCAGCCCTCTGCTGGTGTAGGTGAGCTTCGGACTCCAGCTGGTGGGTAGGATCTGACCATCAGCTCCATAACAACACTCTCAACCCCAAACTCCTTCAGGCTTCAGCGAGAGATCCGCCTGACTCAGAAGGCTGACTACACTGCCACAGCCAAGGGGCCCACTTCACCTACAACACCACGAGTCTCGGTGCGTAGCTCCACCCCCACCAGGCAGGCTCTCATTTGTGCGCCCCAACAAGTGCTTAAGATTTTCTGCCCCTTCCACAGCCTGGGGATCAGAGGCTGGCGCACAGCGCCGAGATGTATCATTATCAGCACCAGAGACAGCAGATGCTGTGCTTGGAACGGTGAGCGCCCTGCCTGAAGTGGCCACTTTTCCCCTGCACCTCCCGCCCACACCTCACTGGCCGTCCTCCCCCTACCTGCTAGCAACCTCTTACTCCCTGCCCTTCCCCCAGTCCCAGCCCACGGCTCGTACCCAGGGCAGCAATACATTGAGCATCTGCCTTTGGGCCCCTGACCCTTGGAGAGTGCACAGAGGACCCAGCTATTTTGCTCCCACCAGGCACAAGGAACCTCCAAAGGAACTGGAGTCAGCCTCCTCCGATGAGGAGAACGAAGATGGCGACTTCACTGTGTATGAGTGCCCAGGCCTGGCGCCAGTGAGTGCCCCGGGGGAATGGAGGGGGTTATCTGCTGGGGATTCCTCTCATCTTGTCTCAGGCCTTGCTGCCAGGAGCTTGACCCAGTGTCTTCACAGACAGGGGAGATGGAGGTGCGCAACCCACTGTTTGACCATTCTACGCTGTCAGCACCAGTGCCTGGCCCCCATTCCTCACCGCCACTGCAGTGACTCCTAGGCTGATGCCTACTTGCCTGCAGCCCACAGCCCACCGGTGGGGATAAGCAAGTCCTGGTGTTCCCCGAGGAAAAGAACAGCATTGTGACCCTCTGCATGCTTTTGGCAGGAGGGAGGTGCTAGCCCCTGGACTCCCTTGCCAGGGAGGTTCTCCACCTTATGTGGGAGATCTAGCATCTGCTTGCACATTCTCTGTCTGGTCTGAACCCTCAAACTGGAGATACAAGTCCAGGAACCCTAGAGCCCAGGCATGGATAGAGAGTTCTGGAGACAAAAGCCAATTAAAGTCTTTTTCAAACCTGTGAGTGGCTTCTGGGTTCACTCTTGGTGTAATCAGCCCACAGTCACCCACCTACCTTCCTGGGATGCCTTGGTAGATGGACATTCAGTGAGGGATCTGGACCTTCTCTTGTGGAGAGAGGTGGTACCCCTAAAGGGTCTTGAAGACTGGAGGAGAATCAAATACAACCCTCAGCATCTACAGTGGGAACTCACTCCTACTATCTACCCACTTCTCTGCTCCAGAGTTTAGGAGTATTAAGGGTATACCATAGGACTAGAGTAGCCCAAAGATGGCCAGATTCTGAAGACTCCTTTCTGTGGGATAAAAAGAGTCAGGAAAAGGAACAGTTTGCATATGCCTGGCTGTGGGTACCCAGTATCTCCATTCCTGCGTGTTATCTACCTAGCACAAAACCCCAAGAGAATAGCAAATAGGCCTGTAGGATTCTTACAGGGACAAACTCCTGGACTCCTGTGTGTAATGTATTGATGGGGAAAGGAGATAGGCCAGACAGATGGACCTGGGGAACTCAGTGCACATATAGCCAGGTGCATGAGCAGGGATTTAGGTAAGGCACACATAGAGCCTTACCTGCCCAAAGCATGCGTAGAGCTCCACTCCGTTCTTTACGGTTCAGAGAATGGTCTGTGACAGCAGCCATACTTTTAATTCCCAGTGAGTGAATGTAGTGTGTGTGTATGCACACACACACACCACCGCTCCTTTGCCTGTCCTAGGAGTCTGCCTGCCTCTGCCTCCTGAGTGTACCCAGCTACCTGAAGGTATGCAGAGGAGCATCCTGACGTCCTTAGGTTTTTTCTCTGCTAACTGTGCTGTCTGTAGGGATGGGTCAGAGTCCTGCTGACCACATGACTTTCTTTGAAAGCACAGGGAACATGTCTCTCCGTTGACTTTCCTTCAAGTAGGATGTGTACTGGTCACAGTCTAATCTCTGGAGACTCTATGGCCTCTCTGGTCAAGAAGATAGGTGAGCTGGGCATGCTGGTACAAGCACTTGGGAGACTGAGGCAGACAGATCTCATGAGTTCATGGTCAGCTTGGTCTAAGTAGCAAGTTCCAGGCCAGCCAAGGCTATATAGTAAGAAGCTGCCTAAGAAAGAGAAAGAGGGAAGGAGGGAGGGAGAGAAAGACACAGAGACACACAGAGAAAAAGACACATGCAGAGAGAGGGGGAAGAGAGAGAGAGAGAGAGAGAGAGAGAGAGAGAGAGAGAGAGAGAGAGCCATCCCAGTATTCCCTGGGTCCTAGCTGGCCATGCAGGGCAAGGGTCAAATGTTGGTAGTCCTCTTTGACCTTCGAATTCTCATGTGTGCAGGGCTCCAGGCTTTGGTGATACCCCAAAAGATGGCTTTACTACCTTTGTAACTTGTTTTGTTTTGTGTTTTTGAGACAGAGTCTCTCTGTATAGCCCTGGCTGTCCTAGAACTCACTCTGTACCAGGGTGGCCTGGAACTCAGAGATCTGCCTGCCTCTGCCTCTTGGATGCTGGGATTAAAGGTGAGTGCTACTACTCCCAGGTTTTTTTTTTTTTTTTCTTTTTAGCTTTGTAATTTTAAAGTTCTGTGTAACAGTTAGAGAAAGCTTAAACAAAAACAAAATGATTTTAAGTAAGTCTGGATTTTGCTGTGACTCAGTTTCCCTGAGCAGTTATCCTCCAACCCAGTCTTTATCTCGACTAGACTACACATACACCATCTTGAAATCCGATCCATAGATCTCGTAAACTCACTCAGACCTGCAACTTAGTGCTGCAGCTTGAGTTTTTCATTTTTGTCCTCATCTTTCAGTATCAGGACAAACATCTTACTCTATTTTGTAAGGCCTACCCTTGTCTGAAAATACATCCTTCTCAACACCCAATACCTCTCTCATCTACCTATTGTCTCTTATTTCTATAAACAAGAGTTCAATCATATATATATATATATATATATATATATATATATATATGACATATATATGATTATGTCATATATATGACATATATATGATTATGTCATATATATGTCATATATATGACATAGTCATATATATATGTCATATATATGACTATATATATGTATGTATGTATATATATATATATATATATATGTGTGTGTGTGTGTGTGTGTGTGTGTGTGTGTGACACGGTGTTGTAAATGAAAATTATGTGTCCATATTGCTGAACATTTACGTTTTCCCCTGTTAAAAGCTTCAAGCCAAACTCACTTCTTGGATTCCACAACCCCATTTTTTTTTTCTGCTTGCATTTTACAGTGTTTCAGACTAGAGAGAGTTTTACATACTAGCTAGAGCCTGTGTAATTGTCAGTGACCTTTGTTGTGGGGTAGTCACCAGAGAAGACTGTTAGGACATGGGTTTAAGCCCATAGAGAGTCTTTACTACCCATCCAATGATTACACTGGTGTCCAGGATCCCAGTGTAGCCTTTAAGTATAAGCTCAGGATGAGCTTTCAAGCATAAAAACCATGCCCTGGGTTGACATAGTTCAGTTAACAAGATCACATACCCAGAAGTGGAAATACAGAAGCCAAAAGGCAAGGTTAGTACATCTTGAGACTTTCCTGTGGACTTTGATGGAGTAGGTCTTTTTTGTTCTGCTAGATGATGCTGTCTGTATCCTGAGTTTTATGGTCTGAGTGGTCCTCCCATCATGGAGTCAGTTGTGCTAAGGTCTGGGGTCCTGTTACGTTCCTCTCTGAACTTAGTGAGTGAGTCAGATCGTGGGCTCATCCTGCTCTAAAGAGCTCTAGTTGGACCTAAGGGCCATTAATGTTACTGAACTTAAACTATTCATATAGTTTAAGATGCAGGGGCCCACCCAGGCTCAGTAGGTGCTGATAGCAGAGCAGTTAGCCAGACCAAGAGGCTAGAGACTGGTATCAATTACCTGATTTACATCTTTGTCTCTTTCTTTTTGAGTCCTTACCCATCTCATGGCAAGATTTTAGAAAAAATTACTCTTCATCCATTAGCATAGAAGCAACATGTTTTTTTTTTCAAAGCCATACAGAGCTTTTTTATCTCATGAGAAGTTTAAATCTTTTTTAATTGTGTATGTCTGCAAGGAAATCTAACTGTTGTTCTAATACCTTTAGGTCCTGACCAACCTGTCTATTTAGTTTGGAAAGTATCAGAAGAGGCACATTTAGCCAAGTAGTCTCAGGGATTTGGTAATATTGCTGTTTATTCAGATGAATTAACTCTAAAGACAGAATAGCAGGCACCAGAGTAAGGAGAAATACCTAGGCTAAAGGTTTGGATATTTGCACGTTCTTTGTAAGTGCTTTAACATTAATCTGGGCTGCCTGGAGTCACAGTGAATCTCGTCTGTCAATGGGCAGACAGTGCAGTTGGCTCCTATCCCTGTGGAGTGTGGGGGCTGCGTGTCTGAGCACAAACAGCAATCCTGGCTGATTTTTGGCTAGGATTGATGAAATCTATCAATCTCTCCTGGAATAAATAAATCTTAAAAAACAAAACTACCAAGTATTTTTAAAAATATTTATTTATTTAATGTATATGAGTACACTATAGCTGTCTTCAGACACACCAGAAGAGGGCATCAGATCTCATTATAGATGGTTATAAGCCACTATGTGGTTGCTGAGAGTTGAACTCAGGACCTCTGGAAGAACAGTCAGTGCTCTTAAACATTGAGCCATCTCTCCAGCCCAGCAACTGCTTTTATCCTTCCCCAGTGGGCCAGATCTTGGTGAAGTCCATTTTCCCAGACTTTGCCAGGGTATTGGTTTCTCATCTGCACATTTTCTGGATAAGGGCTTTCTGTTTTGGATTCACTTGAGCACAAACCCAGCATCTGACAGAGACATCCTGTCAGATATAACATACCTTGGTTTGAACAATTACAATAATTTTGTGGACCACAGAGGAACAGCCTGGTGAAGGTCAGTTACTGGAGTCTTTCTAGTAGTCTTCTCCATCAACCTGTGGATCTGAGCTGTCAATTTCTTCTCCAGACAGCACTAATTGGTGCTGTTATCAGAATATCAATAGGCCCCGTTGGTCTTAGGGTTGTTTGTTGAGCAGCCAGGTTAGCAGACCAACAATTGAGGACAACAATTTGGAGGGGAGCTAAATAGCCTCTGGGACAGCCAGGATTTTTTTTTTTTTTATGTCCTTTTTCCAGTGGTGAGAAGCCTACTTTCTCTATAGATCATACCGTCCATGGTTGTGTCCTGTAGTAAAAGCATACTGACTAGTGACGGACGGTCCATGGTAATGGTCTTTCCTTCTCCCCATCTGGGTCGGAGTAATCAGTTCTGCTCTCTGTGCTATGGTACGTAGCTTGGGCCCGAATCATTTCAGCTCCCGTGTATCTGGTTTTATCTTTCATGTTTGACAGTTATGAATGAGCATCTGCATCAACAGGCAAGAAGGTAGCTGAGGTGATGGCAGTAGGTTTCTCAGGTTGGACTCAAGGGGGGTCTAGGAACAGGGCCTGGTACTGGGTTACACAGTCAGTGGAGAGCCAGCTTCCTCGTGTTCCTCAGAGGAGGGCCTCAGCCGTGCCCTGGGGTGCTATGAATATAAGATATTGACTCAGAGTTAAGTTGCTTACCCTTGCCGGGTGGTGGTGGCACACGCCTTTAATCCCAGCACTTGGGAGGCAGAGGCTGGCGGATTTCTGAGTTCAAGGCCAGCCTGGTCTACAGAGTGAGTTTCAGGACAACCAAGGCTATACAGAGAAACCCTGTCTCGAAAAACCAAGGAAAAAATAACCCCCCCCAAAAAAGTTGCTTACCCTTTTTCTTTAAACTAGCAGTGGCCACCTCAGCTCTCTGACAAGTGAGTCATTCTTTGGCTAACAGGGACCAGTCATTTGGACATGTAATTCACAGGGCGTTTCTAGAGTCCCAAAGTTTGGGTGAAAACTTTTTGTCTTTTGTTTTGTGAACAAAAGGCGTTGAGACAATTGGAAGCACTAGGGCTGGAACTGAGGGTCACACTATTTTTAAAGCCCCAGATGCCTTTTGTTTAGTCTCAGTCCAGATTAGGGCTCAGTGCCCCTTTTGTGTTGGTATATAGAGGTCTTGCTAGTTCCTCTAGTGTCCAGCAGCAGTGATACCTAACTGCACCTAAGAACTCTCAACCCTGTTATAGTCTTGAAGTCTAGTATGGCAGCTACTCTGAGTCTCTGTTTGCCGCTCTTCAGCTGGTAGCCAAGAGAGCTAGCCTCTGACGTACAAAGTTGGACTTCCTTAGCTGACAGTTTGTAGCCCCAGGTTTGTAACTCTGACAGGAGCCCTTCAGTGGTCCCTTTATAATACATTCTCCTAGAAAAACCTCTCACAAAAGAGCAGGTCAGCATTTAGTGTCTTTACATCCTGGCGCTACCTGATCTAGGTATGTAGCCTGCCTCTTTGTCCATTTAAAAGCAAAGATGGGTTGGCTCACCTCTGCTAATGAGAGGCTGAAGAATGCATCGTTCAAGTCCAAGACAGTGTACACCTGTTTCTCTGGAAGAATCAACTCATAAGAACCAGAGGTCTCAGGTTTCTTTATAGGCAGGAGAAGTGTAATCCAGGGTGATTGACAAGACACCAGGATGCCTGTCTTTTTAAGTCAGGCAATATGGACTACAGTTTCCCCTTTTGTTTCCAGGGTCATTGGGTGATGTTTAATCTGGATGGAGGAAGTTGAGCTGGTTAGTTGAACAATTATAGGAGCCTGGGCTTTGGCCAGTCCTGGGGAGTTGGTTTCTTCTGGTAGAGGATGAGACAACATTTTGCTGAGCCTCTCTCTATAAGTTTAACTGCATCTCACCACCAGAGAAGGCGACCGTGGCTTTCAATTTATGCAAAAGCTCTTGTCCCAGTCAGCTCTCTGACTATCTTTCAAGACACATCCAGCAACTGGGACCTACTTCTATCTTTAATTTCTTTTTAACTTTTATGACTTTTTATTTACTCTCTGGGGCTGACTGGTGACAAAGGAAATCTTTTTGGCAGTTGTCTTGATTCTTTCTAAAAGGTACCTATGAAAATTGTTTAGAGTCTCTTGGTCAGGGTGCATAGCTTGGCAACATTCTCTCTGCCCAACCCATGGGCAGTTTTCTTTGAGACAGGTTGTGTGTGTGCGCGCGCGCGCACGCGAGCGTGCGCGCGTGCATGTGTGCGTGTGCGTGTGTGTGGCTTCGAGTGTCTCACACTCACAGGGATCTAACTGCCTCTGCCTCATGAGGGTTGGGATTTAAAGACATGGAGCACCACTGCACAGCTGGGCTTTTTGTTGTTGTTTTCATTTTGTTTTTTATGATTGTTTATAAGAGATTGGTGGGCTTTGAGTTTTCCTATTATATGGATCATTGGTTAAAAATGACATAAATAATGAAAGAGAGATAAAAACTTTCTCTTTTCCTTGGGCTCAGCTCAGAGGAACTT